>NC_142588.1:47814270-48416770 GCF_965207765.1 Zootoca vivipara | reverse complement strand
ATCATGTGTTGGGTGACAAGAGCCCGTAGAAATGCCAGCGTGTAGATAGATAACTGACTGCTGCACTTGTGCTTCTTTTGATTGAGACCAGTATAGGAGATGTACCCAGATTTATACTACTAATATGGATATACAGACCATCACAGATATCCTGCTGCTGGGCTTTGTGCACATCTGTTCTTTTATTATGCATTTATTCAGCACCATCAGTGTGCATGGCACTTTAACAGCTTATGAGAGGACAGTTCCCTGCCCTAAGGGCACTGCAATCTAAATAAACAATAGAGGAAAAGGAGAGAAGTGGCAGCAGTGGTAAATAGAAAACAAGTGTGCAATTCTTTCAATTACATGTGCCTTAGCTTTGTTATATGCTGTGGCTGGAGTCCTTTATCTGCTTACCTGAGAAAGACTCTGAGTAGGTGTGCAGGTGATGGTGGTGTAAGGTATGGTGGCACAAAGCCTTCATGGAAATGTGAGCTTTGAGGAGGGATTTGAAGGAAGTAAGAAATGTAGCTGCACATGCGTCTGCAACCCCCCTCCCCCTTTTTACAGCCAGACACTATTATTTTTGGCCTTACATTTGTCTATCGGTGAAAGGTTTGCAGCACTGTCAGCTTCTGCAAAATGTAAAGCAGAAAAAATGGATATTTCTGCCTCCCCCCCCCCTTTTCAGGCTCCTGTCCTCAAAAGTTTACTATGCAGAGACATGTCACCCAACTAACCCTCCCCCCAGCTATTCTTGAATTTCATGCAGCATGTGTACCTGTTTCAGTCCTTTCTTCTTCCCAGGGTCTTCAAAGCTACCATCTTTGCACACAGGCTGCATGTTGAAATCCTACCAGAATCCTGTGGTACTACAAAGGGAAGGGTTTGGGCATGTTTCATTTCATTCCTTACAACGAAGAATGCTGCATAATATGAGGTCAAGGAGGGTTGGGTATTAGCATGCGTTGCAAAAGGGCAGATTTTGGCATATAGACATTTGGAATAGCTTTGTAGCCCTTTATGAATACTGGATGTGATAACTATTATTGCTTCAACATGAGTCACAATGGAACTGTTCTACTAAGGCGTTTGGCCCAAGTTAACCCTTGTGAATTATAAACTGCACATGATATTATTTAAGTGGATGTTAATGAAATGCATGTTTATGCCCCCTGAATATGCAAATGACATCAGGACACAGATGAGGGCAAGGCCAGGGTAAATGTGGAAAATGGTGCATGTGGATCTTATCTTTCAGTATGCATCTGCATGAACAGAAAGGGAAGGCCCATGTTGCCTGTTTGGCTTTTTGCTTCATAGCCACCATTCTTGGGGGAGTAAATGACTGCTTTCATATGGTACTTCACTACACCCCTGTGTGTGTTGGGTGTCTCACAATGGGTGCACACTTTAAGGTTAAAAGTTTCTAGGCTGGTGGGAGTAAGGAAGGTTGGACTTTGTTCCAGAATCAGTACCCAAAATAACAAATAACTGCTGAAAAGTGAAGGGTCTCTTTTCTAATCAAGATTAAATGGCAAGCATCATCCCATTCATGACTGGTCTTCATTGCTAAATTGTATCTGTGTAGTTATTTCAGAAGTGTGTATCTTCAGAGATACCGTAAGCATTTGCAACAATTCCTGCAAGTTATTGTGCTACCTTATTGGCAGTGGAAGGAACCGTCTGGTGACTCAATAATATATTCTCAAAGTGATAGTTTATATGAGGATTGAGTTGAAATAATGCCTCATCCTGCTCCAGAATATTTCTGCATACCCAGCATACATGCACAGTAACTGTTTCTTCTTTCCCATGTATCCAGCAGGCCAGAAGTATTCAAATGTGTTAGGGCAATAGTAGCAACGATTAGGGTAAACAGTCTGGGATTCACCAATGGAGAGCATACCTGCATGGCAGCACATACTCACCTGTGTATCTCCAGTATGGGAAACAAACATTCTCAGTGATTAGGTTGAACACTGGAAGCACTTCTACTTTGTAGCATCCTTATCTGTGAAAGAAGCTCTGTCCTTGCATCTTTAGTTGTAGAAGTGGAGTGCAGGCTGGTGCTGGATGTTTGTGTCAGGCATCCTGAAGTAGAGTACATGTCAGGGTTTTAGGCATCACAAATTTGCACTATCAATGGTGATGGTATGCCTTGGATGTATGCTGGAATAGCCAGGTTTTCATCATACACTGGCTAGGAAGGCTTTGGGTATTTCCACAAAAAATCTTTAGCAGTTATTGGGAATGCTTGTATGAAAATCCAGATACCTAGCGAGTCAAAATGAAAACCTAGGACATTGGAAGTGCAATAAAGAAGAATATGAATTAAGAGGATGCAAGCGCTTACTACTTGAAGGAAGAGTGATGAGGAAGAACACAATATTGACGCTCATTCCTGGCTGCTAAACTGTGGCTCATCTAGAGCAGAGGTAGCCAGCACAGTGCCCTTCAGATGTTGGACTGTAACACCCATTACCCATAACATTGGCCATGCTTGATGAGAGTTGGAGCCTTAGAGATATGACTGTCTACCCCTCATGTTCTGCTGTTCATCCCCAGTGGCTACAACCTAATGACAGTTGCCCTCATAGGAACACATAAGCATTGTATTAGTTTATCCTTCTCAGTATTGTCCACAATGACTGGCAATGGCTTTTCATGGTTTCAGACAAAGGGTATTCCCAGCCCTCTCTGGCTATGCCAGGAATTGATCTTCACCTTCTGCATGCAAAACAGATACCCTAACACTGGGCCACAACCCACCTTAATATTCCTTACGATGAGCTTCAGACATCTCCATATATACAGTTAATGTTCAGAGAGAACTGAAATTACAACTTTTAATAATCACTAATTACTTTATAATGCTTATAACTGGTGCACTGCAGCTGAAACCAATATCCTCCTCTTTCAGTGCTTACATTGTCAGACAACATGGCATTATTTGTAGTAACTTGAAAATAACTGTTACATGGCTAAATGTGACTGGTAATATTTTACTATTTATTCACACTCTTATTTACAGCATTCAGTAGCTTGCTGAATCTTGGGAAGCAACAGGTAGGAGGAGATTTCATTCCATGTAGCTCAGGTGTTATTTCACATATTATAATATGGAACTTGGATCAATGAGTTAAGCTGACAAACAGAAATCCAAAACGCTTAGGATATGGATTGTTAACACATAAAAGGCACCTGCCTTCTTTAAAAAAAGTAGAAGCAGAAGAAAAGAACACCAAGTCGCTGCATCTCTCTGTAATCTTCTGCTGAATGATAAGTCTAGGATATCAGAGTGTTTTGCAAAGAATAGACACTGCCATGTAAAGTCTTGAAAAGACAAACCAAGTACAGCTGTTGAATGTATGCTTCCTACCATCTGTTAAGAGTTCACGTCTTCTATCAGATTACACTGTTGTTCAGTGTAATTGCATTGCCTTAGAAGGCATGGCCTTGGGCATTCCAGAACCTTGGCATTTTGGTAATCTTCATTCATACCCTAAGATTGAAAGTCACTGATGGAAAAAGCCTGAATGAATCAGTGTATACATAAACTTTGCAGGAGTACTTAGCTACTGTGCTAGAGTTTCTTCAGCTAAACTTCCATTTAAAATCAACTGTGCATTCCAAGCAATATGTAAAGGAGTGATTCCTGAAACAATGTGTTTGTTTTGATGTCCTAGTTCCTGGGTTTCAGTCAGTGTGAAATGTAAGACTTATTGATTAAGCTATGAGCAATGGATGTTTGAGCAATGATATAATGTAAACATACTGTACAGGGTGGAATTCAATGTAGTATGAAGGAGATAGTTCTTTCTGTGTAAGCCTTTCTGTTTGCCCGGTGGAACAATCTCGTCTTGGAAACTGTGTTTGTTGCACTTTTTTGTCAAACGGAAGGGAATTTGCAAAATGTTTGGAGGATAATGGAACTTACATACCGGTGATTCCCATCGTGGCATTCTCTCTTGGTTGCTAAGTGGTTAGCAGGAATTATTCACAGATATTTTTTGGGGGGGGGGGCGGTTCTGCAGAATAATAAGATGTGGGGAATAATTTTCAATTATTAGGAGCTCTTGGGAATGATATTCTGCAATATTTAGGATCATTAGTAAAGGACTGTTGCTTGGCTCATAGTGAAGACCTGTGGTGCTCTGGTTGTTGATGTGTGAGGCTAGTGTTGCCTAATAAGTGTGGGAGACTTGGCTGGGCTGCCTGATACAAGACTACTTCAGGCAAGTTGTAATTAAAGCTAAAACTGACATAGTGAAAGAGATTGGAATTATATAGGTAATTATAGATTTGATATTTGAGCCATGGACTGCCCATTGGCTGAATCCAATTCAAGAAATAGGTGTTTAATACGATTCCTAATGTAAACTGGAAAAGCTGAATTAGTGTCTTTGTAAAGTAAGAATGCAGTAAGATTTGGGTACTATTCCTAAAAAATAAAAAAATTACTTCAGAAAACAACAGATCTTTGAGATCAAGGAAGTTAGAATCACTATTTGCTGAAGCTGCTACCGGTATAAATTCATAATGTTACTTTGGTGAATATAGTTCAGAAACTTGGGGTGGGCATTTTGTCTTGCTCTTCACACATTTTGCCCTCTGTGTTTATCTCACGTTTCTACTGTCCCTTCATATTTGTAGGAGAGAATAAAGATTCAGTGTAAAATTCAAATTAGATGTGAACAACTTGCTTATGGACTATGTCTAAAGACTGTGGAGCGCTAATCCATTAGATTGGAAATAATAAGATTGTCCAGGAAAGGCTTTTCTTGTCTCAAAGATATATTTTGACAGAAGTGATAAAAATTCTAATTCTGGACTTCAGGTAAAAAAAATTCTAGAGGAAGAAAGAAAGGAAGGAAGGAAGGAAGGAAGGAAGGAAGGAAGGAAGGAAGGAAGGAAGAATAGTTCCTGACCACTGAAGCACAGTATCAAGGCCATTAAAACTGCAATTTCCCCCTTGATATTATTTTACATAAAGAATTTAAAATCATATATATTATCACATATAATGAAATAAAAGACAGAAGAAGAACATAAGCAACATAATGTGAAAAAAGAGCATTATAAAGTTCTTAAATGCATTTTGGCTGTGTGGTCGTCTTCAGTTGCAAATAACAGTAGTAAGTAGATTAGCCGCTCCAGGGTGGATCCAGTGGATTGTATTTCAGGCTTGCTAACATCAGGGTTCATGGTCATATGATCTGGGAAAATACTATGATGAAAAATCCTCCAGTCACTGGAGGATTGGAGCCTGGACAAGAAAAGTTCTAGTTAGAATTCCCAAGAATCCACTGCCAATTCCTTTGAATATCCATCCACATATGCCTTTCTGTAGAAATGGTGCATATACAATGGTGTATGGAATGCCTATTTGTATACAGGCAGTAGGCAAACACTGTAGAACCACTGCCAGTTATGACTTTCTGGTGGATATTCAATGTATCTCCCTGTAGTTTTCATACGTCAGTGAGTTAGCGGCTATTAAGCACTGGTGAATAGATGTAAATCGGGTCTCAATATTGCATGTTTACAGAGGTTATATATTCCATGGTATTTGGATAGTGAAAGGCCTTTTGACTTATTAAGCTCTCTCAATGGTAGTAATATGTTTATCCTTCATTATCGTCATAATACTAACAAGTGTTGTTAGACACTTCTATGTTATTAGGTCACATTCCTGTTCCTAGGTCCTTGCATATTCATACTGCCCTGCTGTTACTGCATGTTGCTGCTTGCACAAGACAAGCATTACACAGTTGTACTTAGCTATCACAGTTTTAGCGAATTATGGCACACTACTTGGGATTATTAAATGGGCCACCCAGAAGCAAGTTGCCACACTTCCATCCTGAAAGAACTCGTAGCAGCATCCTGGTTACAATGCTTATTAGCACTTGGATATTTTCAACAAGCTCAGAATTCTTGATTTTTTAAAAAAGACTTTAAGGTTATTGAACTTTCAACCCAACTTAAGCAGTATTAAGGTCTATTAAGCAATTTGGTTTAGAATAAAAAGTTGGTGTATTTTGAGTTGATATTTTTGCCCGATCCCAATATTTCACAATCACAAGCTTCACGCAACATGAGACAAAATGTCCAGAAGTGGCAAATTGTTGATGTGTAACATGTTTTTGCAAAGTTATTATCTCTCGATGCACTACCCAAGTCATGGACTTGGCATGATCATTCAAGGTTCAATTGAGCAAAGATTCACAAGGCTCTAGTCCTAAATAAAAAAATGCATGAAACAGTAATACAGTAGAAATGTTTATAGGATATATTCATTTTGTTTCCTCTAACCATTGAAAATTTTCAGCTAGCTCTACACCGATACTTGCCAGCCTAGTTCCAGGCTGCCAAAAAGTGCAGCCAGCACAGCCATTCTGCCTAGGCAGGGTCAGAGCTGTAATCCAAAATAGTTGGGATACACCAGGTTGGGAAAAGCTGGCCCTGCACATGTGAAAAGAAGATGTCTAGGGCTGCATGCATGGTGAGCTGCAAGTCACAAACACTAGCAGTTCACAGCTATTGTTTTAGATATTAATGCTGACAACATTCTTGTGTGGGATGGACCAAGTCCTGGGCCCAACATGGTTAAGGCACTGTTTGTTGTAGCCATTTGTGGGGTATATAGCTGTTAAGATGTTTATGTTTCAAGCACATGGTGTGTGTGTGTGCATTAAATAGGAGGGACAGTGCAGAAAGTAGCAGTGTGTTAATTAATGCAGAACGTGCAAAGTATCCCTCTATTTTATTGTATCTATCTAATATGTGAAAAGCTGCTTACAGACGATGGAAGTCTGAATGCCTGCATTGAAAACACCCTCCATAAAGCCTGTATAATGTTGCTGTGTGCATGTTGTACCTCACTGCTAAGAGAGAGAGAGAGAGAGAGAGAGAGAGAGAGAGAGAGAGAGAGAGAGAGAGAGAGAGAGAGAGAGAGAGAGAGAGAGAGACCTCCGTGAAGAGAATGACAGGATTTGATATAAACCAGCAGGACTGCATTTCTGCCATTATTCAACAGTAAACCCTTTCACAATACCATATGCTGTGCATTCCATCACAGCAGTGTAGGGTGTGATATAGTTAAAGCACATTCTGCAAACAGGAAATGCTGGTAACCACTGTGTGTGCTTTTCATGGAGATAAAGTAATGGGAGAGAGTTAAAAAAATAATAATAATAATACTGCAGTCTTGGCAAAGGGAAAGAAGGGGGAAGGCATGATGTGAGCCTGAGAGAAATGTCAGACCTAGAACTACTAGTATATAAAGAAACTCAGGTTGTAAATGAAGCGACTCAGCCCTGAGCAACAGGTGGAAGTTCTGCTTCACTCTTGAGGGATTCTCTGTTACTACATTTCAGTGTGGTTCTCCTTTGCCCTCATGGAGTAGGGCCATGTGGGTGGCTTTCAGTCCCCACCCCCCACCCACCTCGCCAGTGTTTTCCTCACACGCTCCTTTGATTTGGGTTCCAAAAAAAAATTGCACAAGGCTTATTTTTAAATGTTTGCGTGCTATTTAAAAATAAATAAATAAAGCGTGAACTTTTTTTCTCCCCTCATCTTGGCAAGCCCTGCAAACATTGGTATTAAAAAAATATATTTTGTTACTTTCCTTGGCAGCCTTCTGGAAAGAAGGAGTTGCAACACCAGGCTAATAGGCAATATTCCAAAAAAGTAAAGGAGATGGAGCAGTTGGGAGAGAGAGAGAGAGAGAGAGAGAGAGAGAGAGAGAGAGAGAGAGAGAGAGAGACTTTGAATCATAAACAGACACCATGGCTTTAATAAAATAAATGAAGTGAAGCCTTTTGAGCTCTGGGTGGACTATGTTGGTGCAAGTCAGGCTTTACTAGTTGTAGTGAAAATTGACAGGCTGAGAACTGGGACATAAACAAAAATGTCATTCCCTGGGAGTCTTGTTCGCTGGACAATGTCTCAATTGTTTCCTTGATTTTTCGCAGGCAGCAGGGGATATTGGGAGATTAACCGTTTACCATCCATACAGGCTTTAGAGGTGTTTGCAGGAAGAGGTGGCAGAAAATAGTGTTTTCTGTTTGGAAGCGATTAAACATGTCAGTGGGGAGATAAGGAAAAGGTCACCCTGCTCTCCACATATTTGTCTAGCATTCAAGTTGAAAGCCCCAAGCGTTTAAAAAGTTTTGCTCTCTTTTTTGCAAACTGCCCCTTTTTGCATTCTGCAAAGCAGGTTGTGTGTGTGTGTGTGTGTGTGTGTGTGAGAGAGAGAGAGAGAGAGAGAGAGAGAGAGAGAGAGAGAGAGAGAGAGAGAGAGAGAGAGAAAGGGGCGTGATGTTCCTTTGGAGGTGGGGTGAGCCAAATTTTTGTAAATGTTCATTGGAAAGATAGAATCAAGCCTGCAGGGAGTTTGTTCTTTAATTTAGGAGGCAATCCAGTGTTGACAAGACAGTTTTGAAATCGGGCGAAATCTGAGAAGCAGCAAGTTGCGTCAGTATTTTCGCCACTTACTTGTTTTATTTTAAAATTATACAGTATCTAAAGGACAGGGGGAGACTAGCCACTTAGTCTTCTCCTCATACTTGCACTTTCTTCATTACAAAAGCAAGCAACAAGAGTCTATAGCATTCCAGCTGTTTCTGAATATGTGTCTGAAACAATGGAACTTCGAAACCCTTCTGTCAGCATCTTTTAAATGTATGTTTTGTTCCAAGGGAGGAAGGAAGGGAAAGGATGGGGAAGGGGGGGAGCAGAAGAAGCATTTTTCTTCGGGGTACAAAGATGTGGAGCTTCACTGCAAAGAGATAAAGTCTGTTTTTAATAATTTCTTCTTTTGTCTAATAGTTAATGCACTTTAGGGCTAGAAGACAGTTTTTCATACAAAAGTCATGAGGTGAGGTGATGCTGTTAGTGGGAGCAGAAAACTTAATTTACTGTATTTTTTTCCAGTTTCCCTTCGTTTTTGAAACATCTTGTGTCTGTTCATTCTCGGTGTCCTTCTTGATTTCATCTGCCTTGCCAACTGCATTGAAAGTGTTATTTGCCTTTTGTAGGCTTCTAAATCCTATGGTAACCCCTCTTTCCGGTCAGACAGGAAATCACTTCCTAAGTAAATATGACAGCTTGCAGCATGGTACACATCATCTTAGGGACATAGTTTATTTATCTATATATAACACTGGTTTTTTTTTTCTTTCAAAGCACCATTTAGATTCTAGCAGTGCTGCTTTTCCATAAAACAAGCTCCAAAACGGCTTGTTGTTTTTGTTTTGCGATTTTGCAAAACAAACCAACCAACCAACACCCAACAACCCAATGTCTTGCATTTCTTTGGCTTAGCACTGTGCTCTGAAGCAAATGCCAGAAAATTATTTAAATGGAGTGGTGGTGAGGAGAAGAATCTTTGAGAAAATCAAGTGAATTACTGGCCATGAGTGTGTCATTTCAAGCTGATGTATACATGTAAATGAAAATCTGGACAAACACTGCCACCTTTACTTGGGAGATAAGTCCCACTAGATTCACAGTTTCTCACTCCTAAGTAGGATGGCCTCTTTCAAAAAGTACATAAGAAGATGAAGATTAGCATAACATTTGCACAAGCTTATTTATGCAGGCTGGCCCATTTTGTAAATGAACAGGAGTCTGAATAATAATAATAATAATAATAAGTATAGACAAAAATTTAGAAAAAATACTGCAAATTAAATAGAGCTACAGTGGTACCTCTACTTACAAATGACTCGACTTACGAATATTTCTACTTACGAATGGAGCTCCGTCCGCCATCTTGGATGCTGTTTAGATAGGATTTTTTTTCTACTTACGAATTTTTAGATGGGGTTGCTTCGACTTACAATTTTTTCTCCCAATGCATTCCTATGGGATTCGACTCACACATTTTTTCAACTTACGAATGTGCGTTCGGAACACATTAAATTTGTAAGTAGAGGTACCACTGTACAATCCATATCACCACAATGGGTAAATCCAGGTGCTGTCAATTAGCAGCTACAAGGTTGCTCCTATTCTCTCTTTTTAGGTTTCATTTAAAGGTCAAATAAAGGTAGGGCACCCTATAGATAAGTATGCACAGGATTGTAAGAACCAAAGCATGCTTTGTAGAAATATCGGTGGTGTCCAAGTAAATGTGTTTAGGTCTCAGGGCGTATGGTTTAAGTGAAGTACTGGATTACCCTGGGCAGGTAATCATCAAATAAGGGAGCTTGTTTGTTAAATTACAGCGCTATTAACTGTATTAAATAAATTGAGCTTGGGTACCTGCAAAAGAGATCTGGAAGGAGGAAGGTAATGATATTTTAATATTGTTCTTTCTGGGTTGGCTGTAGAGGATTCTGCTGGAAATCTCTCCTATAATCGGTATTGTCACATTTTTTGAATTGAATACTGGTAGCAGCACACTGAACTTGAATACAGTACATGCAGTCTGGGTTGGCGAGTTCAAATCTCGCCACATCTTCTGTGCAGCAGCAGAATGCACGCAGACATGGGCACAGCTACCCCAGCCTGCAGTATGGCTCAAATTATTTAACACCCACCTAGTTTTAATAGTTGTTGTAAGCATCACGAGAAGTAGCCTACACTCTAAATAATTATACTATTTTGCTATTTTTTCTACTTCATGATGATGCTATGGAAGTACCTGTCATTTAGCATACGTAACTATATTAGCAGTGCTGCAGCTCTTCGGCTAATTAGGATACAAGGAAGTGGAAGGAGAGAAGGCTTTCAGGGTTTCCTTTCCACATCATGTGATTATTTACAGGATACACCATGAAAACACAGCAAGGTAAAACCCTGCAGATTATCGCATTGCACGCTTTCGTATTCTGGGTCAAGAGTTGAAGGGAAGTGTATCAGCCTTGAACCATTGCAGCATGACTTAATATGTCAGAGGGCAAAGCATGTAAATGAAAGCTTGTCCTCACCCTCTTTTTGCTTTCCTAGGGTAAAATAAATATTGGATACAAGAGCCAAAGTTCTAAAGCTATCTGAATAGTACCAAAAACCTAAAATTATTTGGATATTTGCTGCAAATGGATGCAGTGAAGCATTTTTGATCATTTCCACCTGTGCCTTCCTTTCTTGACTTTAAATGTGGATTTTTTTTAAAAAAAAGTTCTGTTGTTATTTTGTATTTGGATTAAAATACTGTAGAAGCTGAGCAGTTTACAAGAAGTATCAATATTATGCCAAACGTAACATACAGCCCATTCCCTTACATTGTTTTATGCATTTTGTAACTTATTTTTTCTTGTGCCCAGTGCATGAGTTCCTATTGGGTTCACATGCTTTACCTTCTGTAACTGTGTATGCACGCGTATGTATTGTGTTACTCTCTCTCTCTCTTTTTGTAAAAGAGTTTAATAATTGCTTTTGGATCTCTGGAGACACGTGTCAAGAATCATCTCTGCGTTGCTAGTCTAGTTCAACAAGTATGCTATAGAAATGGAAGGTTCTGTTATCCATCAGATTTTTCTGTTCCATTTGTTGCAGATGAAAGGCGAATGAATTTAGTGCTCACTTTCTTCTCACTCTGACAGTTATTGATCCTGTTTGGAACTTTACAATTCACAGTCTGATCCTGTCATGACACAGGGAATTCCCAATTTGTTGTAACTGAGCTTTCTGCTGCTGCTGCTACGGTTAAGAAATTGTTGCCTGGGCGTGTTTCAAATGCAGAACTTAACATTTTCCAGTGGTGCATCTTAATAAACTAGGCTTGACTTCCTTGCTTTGAATAAATTCTAATTGAAAAAAAACTATTTTTTTAAATAAACCGAGAGCTTTGTTTGGATATTGTGATTTGTAAGTGCAATGACTGGTACACCCGGACGAGGTGGTGCTGAAAGTTCCAGTGCTATCTCTAGCCATCCTTTATCCAATCAAGTGCCTTCTCCCCATCTTACCCAAAGTTTGCCCTCCCATAGGAAATAAACCAGCTGTGTGTGTGTGTGTGTGTGTGAGAGAGAGAGAGAGAGAGGGAGAGAGGGAGAGAGGGAGAGAGAGAGAGAGAGAGAAGTTGTAGTTTCAAAGGCCTGTGATGATAGTGGAAGTATGTGGGGATATGGTATAAAGCAAGGCAATGATTGTGAATCTACAGTGTTAGTGTGTTAACTAAATTGATAAAGCAGACTGGTTATTCCAGAAAGAGGAATGATATTGTTGTAGTAATGCTTCTCTTAGGTTTCAGTAGCTGTGTCAGCACTATGGAAAAGATTTTCACTTCAAATTCTACCCTGGTTGCACTTTTATAGTAACTCCAGTGTGTTCACTTTTTCTTTTTTGCAGCGTTTATACACACAGTCTTGCAATTCCATGAAGATCTCGGTTCTAAACACACTCACCAAGGAAGCCGTGTTTTTGCATAAATATGTATAGGATTGTAGTGTACTGTAATATTATTTTCTGCTGGTTTTATTAGAGAGAGAAAACCTGTTTAATCACTGCAATCATGTATGAAATAAGAGGGGGGAAGCCAACATGTTGCCCTCTGAATGTTGTGGACTACAACTCCCAGAATTTTGTGAGTGTTGACCATACCAGCTGGAGCTGATGGAAGTTGGGGTCCACAATATTTGGAAGGTACCAAATTGGCTACAGCTAGATGAAGGAAACAGCACTACAAGCAGAAATGCACCTCCATTTGTGCAAAGGGGGACCCACCCCCATTTGTACTGATTCCCTCTACCTCCTGCAGCCTCAACAACAGATCCCTGTGTTATTCTGGACAGTCTGCTCTCCAGGAACAGATTTTCAACAACTGAAAGGCCAGAGTGCATGAGTGGGAAGTTTTCTCTCAGATGTTTGGGTCCAACCTGAGATTTATTTATTTAAAATATTTATATACCACTTAATTACAAACATTTCTAAACTCTACATCAAAATTTTAAAAGCATGCAATGGGAAATATTGATTAACCTAAATCATAAAAAGCAGAAAACATCCTTTAAAGGCTTTCTGAAATAGAAGGGTCTTTTGTCAAGAGCCTGAAGTTCAACAGTGAGGGGGGATCTGTCAAATCTCAGCCAGGAAGGAGTTCCACATAATTCATCAATATATCCTGGACCAAGCTGTTAAGCACCTTCTAAATTAATACAATGACCTTGAACGCAGCTCAGGCAGTTCAAGCTTTTACAACAGGCTTCCTCAAACTTGGCCCTCCAGATGTTTTGAGACTACAATTCCTATAATACCTGACTGCTGGTCCTGCTAGCTAGGGATCATGGGAGTTGTAGGCCGAAAGCATCTGGAGGGCCGAGTTTCAGGAAGCCTGTTTTACGAAGTGGTCTTATGTGCTAGTGGTAGTCTGTCCCCACCAGCAGTCTAGCTGCTCCACAGTGTCCAAGCTTGAACTTCTGTACCAGACCTAAGTATATCCCCACATAGAATGAATTGCAATCATCAAGACTTTGCTTGACTGAGAATTTGAATACAGTATGGCTTGGCTGTGGCACAGTTTGCTTTGGTGCAAATGCCCCCCCCCCATATGATTTCCTAGCCATTCAATTTGGATGGTAATTCAGTTAACCATAGTGGTGAACCGGATACAGCACTTTAGAGTATGGTTAGAGACCTAGGGCTTATTAGAGGAGGAGAGAGTGAATTGAACAGCAAATGCTGAAATGATGGTAATCAGCCTTTCCCAGCTGGTTATATGCATTGCAGGAGGTTGGCAGGCCCTTTAAACAGCAGAGTCTCACATCTGCTTTTGTTTATCCGTTTGCTGCAGGCAAGGCTGAAAACTTAATAAATGGCATGAAACCTAAGGAAGCATAAATATAAAAGAGCATTAGATAAATTACACCATCCTTGCCTACCTGCAATGTTTTAATAACACAAACAGAGGGTGTATGTATAATTTCTCTATAAAAGCACCCACAATGCACTGGCTTTTTACTAAGGTTCCCTTGTTTGAAACATTTCCCCCCTTCCTCCTTTTTTTTGTGGGCTTTACCACTCTTTCTGGCCTGGTGCCTATAACTCCTCCCTAACACTAGCATCATTTTGCACTGGCAGGCAGCTCTGTAAAGATGCAGTGATAGTTTTGCAGAAGGATATTTTATAAAGTGGTGTTTAAAATGTTACAGAACCTTATATCTCACAGAACAGATGAAAGTCCTTTGCAATGGAGGCAGAATGTACAGCCAATGCCTCTTAATACTTCCTTTAATACGCTCGTGTCTTTGCTTTCATGTTTTCCTACCATTTCTTCAATCCAGCCTTCCTGTCAGTGAGAGTGGTGTGAGTGGGGCTCACTAAGGAGAAACAATGAACATAGAAGCCCGGCCACCTTGGAGAGAGGGAGAGAGATTGAATTGAGTACATTGCTGCTCTTGTATGATCCATTATGAAAGAACTGGCATTTATGCATTAACCCTAATATAAGTGTAATATAATGTACATTTGAAGAAGAACCGCAAAATAAGTATTTTCAACAGCTAATGGTTTGTTGAATACCTTCAATTCAATTGCCTGCTGATTATTAATAGGAGGTGTAACTCGGGTCAGAAGAACAGTATAATTTGAAGACCTTGAACTGTTTTTTGTCAGTTAAGAGCTGCAGTCTGCATCCGCTCAAATTCAGATTAATTAATCTAGGGAAATGGGAATTTATAAACTGAAGAATTCAGAGGATTCTGGGAAACAGGTTTTGTCTCTTAACATTCAGACTCAACTATATTCTCTACCATTTCTACACCTGGAAACGGAAGTGAGGTTGGCTTGATGTTGTAGTCATCCAGTTTCTATAAGAAATGAATGTAGTAGTAGTAGTAGTAGTAGTAGTAGTAGTAGTAGTAGTAATAATAATAATAAATTATTTATACCCCACCCATTTGGCTGGGTTTCCCCAGCCACTCTGGGCGGCTTCCAACCGAATATTAAAAACAGTACAGCCTCAAACATTAAAAACTTCCCTAAACAGGGCCGCCTTCAGTTGTCTTCTAAAAGTAAAATAGTTGCTTATTGCCTTGACATCTGCTGGGAGGGCGTTCCACAGGGCGGGTGCCACTACTGAGAAGGCCCTCTGTCTTGTTCCCTGCAACTTGGTTTCTCGCAACGAGGGAACCGCCAGAAGGCCCTCGGTGCTGGATCTCAGTGTCCGGGCTGAATGATGGGGGTGGAGACGCACTTCAGGTATACAGGACCGAGGCCGTTTAGGGCTTTAAAGATCATTACACAAACTAGACGAGTTCCCTCCCAATTCTGTTATTCTAGATGTATTTTCCTTGAGGCACAATCTGTAAGCAACTACTTCAGCACACAGTGTGCTTCTCGTGCAGTTCTCCTTATTTCAGTAGGTCCTGTACGGAACACTTTCCCCATTCATCACACCCTTCAACTGTGCATGCACTATTTTGTCTCTAAAATCCACTTACATTCTTACATATGGCAGCAGGATCCCAAATAGTTTTACAGGTGTGTTCAAAGCAACCCCAAATAGGCACACAGAGTTTGCTGATCACTACTTTGAATCTGATAAATATTGAACTAATCAGCATTTAAAGCTAGTAAAGAAGTAAAATAAAGGGATTAGGATGAGAAGACTAGGAAGGAGGGGAGAGATGGGAAAGGCATAAGGGTAAGGCATACAAGAGGGAGAAGAGGCATTCCGCTTCATTTGGAATTATTAATGTAGCATAGAGAAATTCAGAAATTGAGATTTATTTTCTTACAATAAGGCTCTTGTAATGAAGTATAGCTGCATGAACTGTTCTGTGTCTGGTGCCCTCGGCGTGCTCTCAAAATTGTACCCACTAGTTCAAAAATGTTGGCGACTCATGGTCTATAATGACCCAGGTCTTCAGAACCAGCCACAATCACTAAAAATGCCATCTACTCCATTTGTATAACGGTGTGTCAACGAAACCAATGTCACTTCCCCAGTGTCTGATACCAGTGACATATTGTATAAATAACTCTGTCCTGTTCATCTTCTAATAGTTCTTTCCTTAGTTTTATGCTTGAGATACAAGTTTTTCTTAGATCAGTAGCTGTTGTTGTTGTTGTTTAGTCGTTTAGTCGTGTCCGACTCTTCGTGACCCCATGGACCATAGCACGCCAGGCACTCCTGTCTTCCACTGCCTCCCGCAGTTCGGCCAAACTCATGTCCGTAGCCTCGAGAACACTGTCCAACCATCTCGTCCTCTGTCGTCCCCTTCTCCTAGTGCCCTCAATCTTTCCCAACATCAGGGTCTTTTCCAAGGATTCTTCTCTTCTCATGAGGTGGCCAAAGTATTGGAGCCTCAGCTTCACGATCTGTCCTTCCAGGGAGCACTCAGGGCTGATTTCCTTAAGAATGGATAGGTTTGATCTTCTAGCAGTCCATGGGACTCTCAAGAGTCTCCTCCAGCACCATAATTCAAAAGCATCAATTCTTCGGCGATCAGCCTTCTTTATGGTCCAGCTCTCACTTCCATACATCACTACTGGGAAAACCATAGCTTTAACTATACGGACCTTTGTCGGCAAGGTGATGTCTCTGCTTTTTAAGATGCTGTCTAGGTTTGTCATTGCTTTTCTCCCAAGAAGCAGGCGTCTTTTAATTTCGTGACTGCTGTCACCATCTGCAGTGATCAAGGAGCCCAAGAAAGTAAAATCTCTCACTGCCTCCATTTCTTCCCCTTCTATTTGCCAGGAGGTGATGGGACCAGTGGCCATGATCTTGGTTTTTTTGATGTTGAGCTTCAGACCATATTTTGCGCTCTCCTCTTTCACCCTCATTAAAAGGTTCTTTAATTCCTCCTCACTTTCTGCCATCAAGGTTGTGTCATCTGCATATCTGAGGTTGTTGATATTTCTTCCGGCAATCTTAATTCCTGCTTGGGATTCATCTAGTCCAGCCTTTCGCATGATGAATTCTGCATATAAGTTAAATAAGCAGGGAGACAATATACAACCTTGTCGTACTCCTTTCCCAATTTTGAACCAATCGGTTGTTCCATATCCAGTTCTAACTGTAGCTTCTTGTCCCACATAGAGATTTCTCAGGAGACAGATGAGGTGATCAGGCACTCCCATTTCTTTAAGAACTTGCCATAGTTTGCTGTGGTCGACACAGTCAAAGGCTTTTGCATAGTCAATGAAGCAGAAGTAGACGTTTTTCTGGAACTCTCTAGCTTTCTCCATAATCCAGCGCATGTTTGCTATTTGGTCTCTGGTTCCTCTGCCCTTTCGAAATCCAGCTTGCACTTCTGGGAGTTCTCGGTCCACATACTGCCTAAGCCTGCCTTGTAGAATTTTAAGCATAACCTTGCTAGCGTGTGAAATGAGGGCAATTGTGCGGTAGTTGGAGCATTCTTTGGCACTGCCCTTTTTTGGAATTGGGATGTAGACTGATCTTCTCCAATCCTCTGGCCATTGCTGAGTTTTCCAAACTTGCTGGCATATTGGGTGTAGCACCTTAACAGCATCATCTTTTAAAATTTTAAATAGTTCAGCTGGAATATCATCACTTCCACTGGCCTTGTTATTAGCAGTGCTTTCTAAGGCCCATTTGACTTCACTCTCCAAGATGTCTGGCTCAAGGTCAGCAACCACACTACCTGGGGTGTACGAGACCTCCATATCTTTCTGGTATAATTCCTCTGTGTATTCTTGCCACCTCTTCTTGATGTCTTCTGCTTCTGTTAGGTCCTTACCACTTTTGTCCTTGATTATGGTAATCTTTGTACGAAATGTTCCTTTCATATCTCCAATTTTCTTGAACAGATCTCTGGTTTTCCCCATTCTATTGTTTTCCTCTATTTCTTTGCATTGCTCATTTAAGAAGACCCTCTTGTCTCTCCTTGCTGTTTTTTGGAAATCTGCATTCAGTTTCCTGTATCTTTCCCTATCTCCCTTGCATTTTGCTTGCCTCCTCTCCTCCGCTATTTGTAAGGCCTCGTTGGACAGCCATTTTGCTTTCTTGCATTTCCTTTTCCTTGGGATGGTTTTTGTTGCTGCCTCCTGTATAATGTTACGAGCCTCCATCCATAGTTCTTCAGGCACTCTGTCCACCAAATCTAAATCCTTAAACCTGTTCCTCACTTCCACTGTGTATTCATAAGGGATTTGATTCAGATTGTATCTTACTGGCCCAGTGGTTTTTCCTACTTTCTTCATTTTAAGCTGGAATTTTGCTATAAGAAGCTGATGATCTGAGTTACAGTCAGCTCCAGGTCTTGTTTTTGCTGACTGTATAGAGCTTCTCCATCTTTGGCTGCAGAGAATATAATCAATCTGATTTCGATGCTGCCCATTTGGTGATATCCATGTGTAGAGTCGTCTCTTGTGTTGTTGGAAGAGAGTGTTTGTGATGACCAGCTTGTTCTCTTGACAGAACTCTATTAGCCTTTGCCCTGCTTCATTTTGAACTCCAAGGCCAAACTTGCCAGTTGTTCCTTTTATCTCTTGATTCCCTACTTTAGCATTCCAATCCCCTGTAATGAGAAGAACATCCTTCTTTGGTGCCATTTCTAGAAGGTGTTGTAGGTCTTCATAGAATTGGTCAATTTCACTTTCTTCAGCACCGGTAGTTGGTGCATAAACTTGGATTACTGTGATGTTAAAAGGTCTGCCTTGGATTCGTATCGAGATCATTCTGTCATTTTTGAGATTGCATCCCATCACAGCTTTTGCCACTCTTTTGTTGACTATGAGGGCCACTCCATTTCTTCTACAGGATTCTTGCCCACAGTAGTAGATATGATAGTCACCCGAACTGAATTCACCCATTCCCTTCCATTTTAGTTCACTGATGCCCAGGATGTCGATATTTATTCTTGTCATCTCATTTTTGACCACATCCAGCTTACCTCTATTCATGGTTCTTACATTCCAGGTTCCTATGCAATATTTTTCTTTACAGCATCGGACTTTCCTTTCGCTTCCAGGCATATCCGCAACTGAGCGTCCTTTCGGCTTTGGCCCAGCCGCTTCATCAGCTCTGAATCTACTTGTACTTGTCCTCCGCTCTTCCTCAGTAGCATGGCATAGCTCATAGCTTCTCTGAGTTATTCAAGCCCCTTCGCCACGACAAGGCATTGATCCATGAAGGCATTGATCAGTAGCTAGGCATTGCTAATGCAGCTGAATGATGCTAGACAAACCTTTCAAGACTGCAGGCTTTTATATGCATTTGGGTTATCTAAGTTAAAGTGTCCTTATACATTTGAAAGGTATGAGATTCCCATGTAGTACGTAGCTTTTGGTTATTGCTTGGGTTGTATGAGAGTCACAGTTTGCATGCATGTGTTTGCGTGCTCACACACACACACACACACACTGCAGTTGAAAGCTCTTCAGCTAGCTAATGTTTGATGTCAAGAAAGAGCCACCAGCCAAGAATGATTCATATATGTATATGAGTGGAAATGTCATCAATATGCACGATCCCATGCAAATTATAAGAGGATAGGGTCCTGCCTGAGGAATTTACATCTGTTCAGGGCAGACAACAGAGCAGGAGTTGAGAGATGGAGACATTGCATGTACTCAGGATTAAGTTACAGCAGAGTATGGGAACAAGGCGGCTGTGGCAAAGACACAAAAATGTTTTTTTAATTAAAAAAACATATAATAAAGTTTGTGTATTGCATTTGAAAGCTGCATTCCAATCTATCTTCCCCCCCCTCCTTCTAACTGTTCAGAAAAGTTCATCACAATCTTCTTTTGTAGTTTAGGAACTTAGAAGAGTAGACGGTGATGGGGCTCAGTACTACCCAGGAGGAAAACATTTGACTTTGAGTTGGACCTACATGTTCAGTGACAGTCCCCTGTATTCTCCACAGTCCCTGTGTGTTCCTACACTTTCGTCCCCTAACATGAGGCCATCGTACTCCAGTAGGGTTCATCCTTCAGTTCAAGTCTGGGTCGCTGTCTCCACATATGGCTAGCCTATGATCTGAAAGCATTGGAATGAAGCAGCTGCCACTCGAGGCTATTTTGATTACATAACTCCATTGCATTCACAGTGGGATCTTGCATAGCTAGCTTAGTGGGAGAGATAAGGGTCTTTCTGCTTCTGTAGCTAGATGCCCATACAGGTAGTCGGAAGCAATTTTTGTGGTTATCACCCTAGATTAAAAAGCTGTTCAGCTTAATATTAAAAACACTCCTGCCGTATTGTAACCATCCAGTGAGTAAAGGAGTGACAGGTGACAAGTGTACAAACTACAGTGGGCAGCAACTCAAATGGGAATTCCAGTCAGTGACACCAGCCAGTGGTTGTTTAATTAAAAAACGTTAATAATACGATAATTGGGTCAAGGTGCTTCTCAAACAAATGCTGAATCACTCCTGTACAAATAAAGAGAGTATATTATCTCCCACCTTGAAATTGCTGTGGTAGCAAAGCTACAATCTAAGAAATGGAAGGTGGGACAACTGAGACCTACTGAAGAGTGGTGTGTCATGATATTCCAGTGAAGAAACAGGAAATTCTTCCCCATTTCAGTTAACATCCAAAGCTGCTTGCAATAGTCTCTCGCCAGTTGACCAGCTGACTCTTGTAGAGGGAGAGTTGTGTATCACACCGGATATGAGAGGGCAGATCTTCCAAAGCTCAACAATCTTGTATTGGCATAAATCTCCCAATGATAGTTAAATGCAACTGATATCAAAGTTTATGTTAATGAAATGCAGGTAGTATGAAAGTGATGGTTCAACTTACTAGTTATGTTTGCTAAAAGACAGCAAAGCAATAAAACTTCAATGTAAGCTCCAAATCTGTCATTTAGCGATGGGAGTAAAACATCTATAAATAAGGAAATAGCAGACACCTGTAATTTTGCTGAATGGCATCCAGTGGCAGATTTCGCCAGTGTTGTTGCTGTTGCTTGACACAGAAAGCAGTAGGCCCAACGTTTCTCATTTGGATTTTGCAAAGAGTTTGTCAGATTTCTTCTTGTTTTTGATACAGGCTTTGGCAGCTCCATTTCAGTTTGCTACTTAACCATAAATAAGTTAGCTTGTGATGCACCTAGTACTACCCTTGCCTTACAGAAAGCTGCTTGAAGAACGTTGAGTGAAATGATAAACTTCATATCTTGTAAATCATAAAGGAGCATATTTGCATCTCTCAGTGCTCTGCAAACATCTAACATATTTTTTTTTTTTTCGAGAGAGAGAGAGAGAGAGATTTCCAAATGAAAGTATAAGGATGGTGGGCAATTTATGATAGAATATCTGCCAAACTGTAGTGTCAGTGTTTTTAGTGCCACTGCTTATGCAGTGCTTTGATTGAGGTGCCGGTAATAATTGAGATGGATGAACTACAACTCTTACCACCCCAGTTCTGCCAACTTTGTGAATCAGCTGGCATCTAAAACCTAAAAGGGTGGCTGGTCATACTGAGGGGTCATTGTTAGGAGATGGTAATGAAACATTTTGTGTACTGGTATCCTGATCTTATAGATAAAGAAACATAACTGTGGCTACATAAATAATGTGTTGTGTTCTGCCTAATTGGTATGCGTCCATTTTAAAATACTTTTAATCAAATATACCTCACATAACATGTTCTAGGTTGGACAAAATCATTTAGTTAGTGTGCATAATTCAGTCTCACATCATCCATTGTATATCACTCACCCCAGTACACCAGTACTTCTGGTAATGGTAGCTGTTTCTGGAAGATCATGGCTGACCCACACTATTGTGCTTGTGTAACATCACTGAACAATTTCTGTTGAAAATGCAACATTAAGGATGGTGTTTCTCCACTGGAGCAATAGTTGTTGTGCTCTGTGCTTTAAGACCAGTCCTTAAGACAGGGATGGAGAATGTGTGGCCTGCTGGATGGTGTTGGACTCTCAACTCCTATCAGTGCCAGGAGCATGGCCCAATGGTCGGGGATGATGGGAGTTGTAGTTTTGTAGATGGGAGGGCACAGGTTCCCCATTCTTGCTCTAAGACAGTCCTTTGTCAGTAGTATAGCTTTTTCAACCCCTCTCTAAAAAATAAAATGGCAGTTCTGATGAAGAAGAAAACTAAAGTTACTGGTATATCTGAGAATCAGAGGGTAAATTGGAAAACTTAATAAAATGCTTTAAAAAGAGAGAGAGAGAATCAGAGGGTAATGCTTAGAGAAGTGGCTAATTTCTTCATTTTATAGTTTTAGAATTACCTTGCAGCTTCTGGGGGCTTATAGTCAGGACTTGTAAACTGGCTGTTTGTAAGGCTGGAGTACTGTTTCACAATGTACATAGGACCAAGAAGATAGAATTGGGAGGTATGAGAGCAATTTTCAAATATCTAAAGGGCTGTCACATGGAGGATGGAGCAAGCTTGTTTTTTCCTGCTCCAAAGACTAGGGCTTTCCTTTACTGCAGGTCTTTAAGCAACGTTGAATGGCCATCTGTCATGGATGCTTTAGTTGAGATTCCTGCATTGCAGTGATTTGGACTGGATGACCCTTGGTGGGGTCCCTTCCAACTCTATAAATCCTCTGATTCTGTTGTAGAAACTATGATTGCACTATCTAGAATCTAGCTAGGTAGTTCTCTGCACACAGTCTTTCCCATAATGATATGTAGAACAAGGAAGGGAGGGCATGTTGCCCACAGAGTACTGTCTTCTAAAGCCAGAGTGCCATCTTCTGTAGCCAGGAGGGAGTAGATGGAAAGTTGCAAGAGTGATAGCTGGAACCAGCATTCAATTCGCTGATGTGCTTCTTTGTTCTCTTGGGAAATAGAGATGTTCCAGCACATTTGAATAGCTTACATTGCAACTGCCTTCTACCTGCATTAGTTCAACAACAACAACAACAACAACTGTGTGTGGGGATTGTAATCTTTTGTGTTTTATCCCTCTCTTCTTCAGACATTATTCTGCTATACACCTTAAACCGAAGGTGTTTTTTTAAATGCAGCAAGCTTGTAATGTGTATAGGTTATGTAATCTTGCATTTCTATACTATCAGTCATAGCTACACATTAAAATAGCTGAAACAAAATAAAAAAATTCCTTCCAGTAGCACCTTAGAGACCAACTAAGTTTGTCGTTGGTATGAGCTTTCATGTGCATCCACCCTTCTTCAGATATTAAAATAGTTGTTGACTATTCCATGGTAACATTTAAACAAATTATGTTGTTTAGAGTATCCTCTATCTTGAAAAACAACAACATAGTTTTCAATTGGAATTGAAATGCATGTTAAACTTGAGGATTGTGACATAACTGCCTCTGTTTCAGAGTCTAAATGTTCACCTTCTTAAAAAAAACACATTTTAAAATTAAAATGAAATAAATCCAGTTTTTGAAAATATGCTCTCACCAATACATCTTGCATATCCGAGCAGTTCGTCAAGTGCATTTCTTAAACCTAAAAAAGCCTGATTAAAACTGCAATGACATACCCTTCCATGCAGAGGACTGAGGGGTGTTTTGTGTGTGCATGTGCACTGAGTAGTCCCTTATGGGCTGTATTCTGCTAGCTAGTGCTAAAATCAACTATTACCTGATCATTAGTGAAGATCATTCAAAGCAACCAGGGCACAAATTTTCCCACCACCTGTTTTATCTGCAGTGGTTAAATTTGTAAGTTGAGGACATTTCTTTATTGGAAAGAAGGATGATCAAGATCACAACATGCTACTGTTTGTCTTAAAAGTTTTGTATAGATCTTGATTAGATTCACCTAATCTTCCGCAACACACACACACACACACACACACACACACACACACACACACACACACACCAGCATCTTTAAAAAGATGCTTACACTTTTAGTACTCCTGTGTGACATTTTAAACTTTTCCTTGCTTTTCTGTTGAAATATAAGTGAGTTTGCATGTGTGCTACTTTAATCTTGTTTTCAGAAAAATGGCTTTGCTAAAGAGAACTAAAAAAATTAGTAATCTTGACTGCTAGTCATGCTGTTAGCTGCTTTAGTAAGTGGAAATGGAGTTCATAATGTTTGATGTAAAAATTATATAGAAACATGTAATTGGGTTTATTTGTACCACACAGGTAGCCAGCTGAATTGACAACTGGCATTAATTATTTTACACCATCTCCCCATTTCTTACCTGATTGTATTTCTGCTTTAGGGTAAAATAAACATGGTAGGATATTTGGGGCTGTGACATTCAAAATTAAGGTATGGCCACCATTTTCTATAGCATAATAGGTTGACTTTAAAACAATCTGGTGCAGATTTTACCTTCATGAAAACTTTGCTTTTAAACAAGTTTTTTAAAATAAATGTTGCCAAGCTCTCTTGGTTATAGGGACAATTTTGAAACTATGCATTTGCTGGAAAAAAAATAGAGGGTGCTCCCAGCACATGTTCCCCTTCTCTTCCTTATCCTCACTCCCCACCCCCAGTAGAGCCTTGGACCTGGCCCAGAGCAAATGTTTCCCTCTATGCATGCCCATGTTCTTCTCTCTTTTATCTATTTCACTCACTCCATCCTTGCTCATCGCTCTCCACTTTGCAAGCTGAATAAATTATGCACGTATAACGTGCATAATTTTTGAGATTGTGCAACTTGCATTGTTGAGCCGCAGCTAAATTATTGCCAATGTTTTTGCTGGCAGGCCAGGCCTTCTGTTCCTTCAACAGGTGCATAACAAACTGATAGGTGAATCTTTCCTCAGTATTCAGAGGTATATTGGTGGATGACCCTACTGCTTGCTTCAACTTTCATTGCCCATTTTCATTTTGTATGTGTGATAGTTTATGAAGACTCTGCTCAACAACAAACAATAGAAAATGGAAATGTCAGCTTCTGTTTTGCATTTAGCATCTTTTGTGTTTTTAAGTGTCTGGTTCAAAACAAGTGAAGGTTTAGTGATTATTCTAGCGAGGAGAAGGGGATATCAGTTTTCCATAGTACCTTTCGCAGGCATGCACATGTTCATAAACGAGAGTTTTGTAATACGAGAATGGTCATGCCAGTTTCATTTGTTCTGACATGGATGCAAGAATACTGATTTCCCCATTTGTCTCCTGATACATATCTCTGTGAAAGGATGCACTGGGAGATCAATACACACAACATTGTTGCAGGCATGTGAATACTGTATGTAAAAACAACAGAGGAACAGCCCCAGGCATGTGCTAGACAATAGTTCAGAAACCATATTTGTGATTTTTAGGGGACATTATTTAATTATAGTGCCCAAATTCCCTTTAGTATTGTTCTTTCCCCAAAAAAGCCGAATATCACCCAATAATGGGGATTACTAATTATTAGAATATCTTGTCCTATAACTTTATGTCGATTAGTGATAGATATGTTTTGCAATATGTTTTGCAGAAAGATAAACTGGCTTCTGGAACATGTGATAATTTGGCCAGCAGAACTGATTCATAAAGTGGAGGTCTTTATGTGTGCAAAAAATATGCAGCACCATAAATAAATGTATTTTATTTCTGTGTCACTTGCAAATACAAAATGGTTACATTTTGATTCCATTATCACTGTCTTACGCACTTTCAAGCAGCATAAAAGAATTTAAAAGCAAAATGTTTTCAGTCTTATATTAGGCAGTTGTTGCATCACAAAGGCATTGGCAGTTTGATGCTATTAGCAGAAAATACACATTATTATATAATGCTAATGAATAGTCCTGCTGCTAATATGGAAACAGTTATAAAGCTCTGTCCAGGAGGGAGACCAAGTGCTGTTTTAAGAGCAAATAATAAGGTGATCAGACAGTGGAGAATTAAGTGACTAGATGGGATGGTGGGGAGACTACGCATGCAATTAAAACAGATATATAGTTTATATTTATATAGGGATATATCTCTGTATCAGTCAATACTACCCAAAGTCACAATGGGCCAGCATCACGCAAAATCTTTCTGTTCTCTCTTTGCTGTAAGATATAATTGCCTTCCTTCACTCTCTATAGGACACTCTTCATTCTCTATTGGGCATGCTCTCTATTTCTATCCCCACCAAAGTTAGACATGTTCATATTGCCTTGTGAATAATGTGCAACGTAGAATCTAGGCATTAGGTATTAGAATCGAGATAGTAGAATCTAGGTATTAGACTCTACGGAGTCAAACAGGGTATGTTTGAACTTAGGACACAAGGCACACGTCTTCCAAGATAAGCTATCTTCTCAGACCTCTTCCTGACTCAGTGGTATCAAGAACTGGAAGAAGGCCCTTGAAAACCAGATAAACCAGTACCTAACCCACGTAGAGCATAGACGAGGAACCTGTGGCAACTCCCATGTCCAGCAGCCAGGGGTGATAGGAGTTGCAATCCAACAACATTTAGAGAACCACAGATTCCCCATCCAAGTTTACAGTCTAGACCAGGCATCCTCAGTGTGGGACTCTCCAAATGTTATTGGGCTACAGCTCCCAACATCTCTTGACTATTGGCCATACTTTCTGGAACTGATGGGAGCTGGGACTGAAAAACATTGTGGGATATGGGGTTGGCTGTTTTAGCTTGCTTAGGTCTGCATAAACAAATACTTCAAACTGATTTTATAAAATACCTGCAATGTGTTTCCCCTTCCTGAACAGAGTTAAGGAACCTGTGGCCATCCAGATGTTTTTGGACTACCACTCCATCCTGGCTGTTGCCTAATGGGAATTGCAGTCCAACAGCATCTGGGGAGCCACAGGTTCCTCACCCCTAATGTAGAGAAATAATAAGTCTCTTTACTGCTTATCTATAATCATGTGACTCATATGTCCACTGGTGGCAGAACTCAAATGCTTCTTTCCATCATCCCAACTTCCATGTCCTATGCTCACACTACAGTTACCAATTCTTGTTTCCTGCAAAAGCTGGGCATCTCTACTAATCTAAATGGATCCCATCATATACGGCACTTGGGGGTGACAAGGTTATGAATAACAAATGAAATCCTAAGCACAATGAGCCCCATTGATCTGGGTTTTTGAATCATATGCTGAGGATTACACTATGGACCCGCTAGATTTAGGCAGCAATCCTATACACACATACCTAAAGTAAGTTTAAGTGAACTGAATGGGGCTTACCTTTGGGTGTAAATGTATGTGACCGTACTGTAAACCAGACCCAAAGGCACTGCTTATTATACTCACGCCACAGAGATAATTTCCTTTAGGTATCTTTAGAGAGCAGACCTTGGCTTTTCCTGGCAGCAGTGTATGAAAGAGTCTCATCTGAAGTGTACTTTCCTATTTCTATTGGCAAACAGGATGGAGCCACAGAGCACTTAATTGTCCAATATTATCTTATCATACATAACGAAAGGTACAGGTAAATAGCCATAAATCACCCATCTTTTATATGGCACCCACCCACGATATTTGACCTTTTTAACTTGCTGTAAACACATGCTGTTTTAAGGCAATTAAAACCATAAGAAAAGGGACACGTATTAGTCATATCATGTTAACGCTGAAGATTGCGCTTTATTTGCAAGATTGACAACTTTAAGTCATTGACCCTTGGAAGACTTTGAAATTTATCCAATTCCTGGTGATGTGTCTTCCCATGCTTCCAAAAGTTGATTGAATATGATGGCATAGCAAAGGTCTTGAATTGTTGTTCATTTCTTTGAGACAAAGCATTTGTTGGTCAGCGAGCTTCATGGCTGAGGAGTTTCATACCTAGACTCTTACTGAACCAAGTTAATGAGATGTGACAGAATTGAGAATTTGGTGAAGATCCAGTGGTTGGGAGTTCCTGTGCTGCAAATCTTCTTTGATGTTTTATTTTTTTATTTTTAAATCACCTAATTTTTAAGTTTTCCAAGGAAAAGTGATGGATAGAGATGCAAATGCAAAATGAGCTTTCTGTCATTCTGGAAGAAGAAGATAATCGCTAATGTTTTTTAAAGCCTTATGCTATCAGCAAAAATAGGATGTCACAAATCTCCCAGCTGACCATGTATTTCAGCATTCCAGATACTGTGTTAGGTGGCATACTGCAGGTTATCAGTGCAGCATCTGTATCTGGAACAGAATTTAATTCATGCCTGCTATCCTCTTGCTGTCAGTTTTATAAGCCCAAACTGATAGTGTTTTTCTGTGATTTTGAATCTTTCTCTTAAAAAAAAGGGTTTTCCTGATTTGCAACAGTCTTTACATATCACTTACATATGGAACTGTTCATGTCATTCAAACTTTCTGGATATCTGGAAGTCATTCCGCTACAGGTATCATTTCTGCAGATTGAAATGGAAATGCAAGTGCAAGTGAATAGGGGGAAGTCAAAGGAGAGAAGAAAAATATGCCCAATGGCACCAAATAATGTTGTGCTAAATGACTGGACTGAAGAAGAAAGTGTGAGTGAGACATCAGGTGGCAACTAGTACTTTTCATCTCATATCACCATTTGTTTACTACCTTGCCACTTCCTTACTCTACTTAGTGCAATGCTGTTTTATTGATTCCTCTCATATTCTAGAAAAACACAAATATCCTAGAATAAGAACAATTTCACTCTTTTGTAACTAACCAGCTCTGTCCATTCCAACCTTCTATTAAGTGAAAGAAAGAAAACATATTTGTTATCAAATTTTTGCTCACGGGGCTAAACGCCAGTGTTCTCTCACCTCCAGCAGTAAGGTTCTAACACACTGCATGTGTTTTCTCCCTATTGTTGTTCTTTGTTTTGCAATAATCATTCTTTTTAATGCATTTTTAATAAACAAGATTCTTTGGAGAGAATCTTGAAATGATGCTACAGACAGCAGACAGAATGCCTTGTCCTAAAACACTTTCTCTTGTCATGTTGGTAGTTTTAGCAGATAAAAGAAGCCGTGCTTTGGGCACTCGTATGTTTTACTCTATACATTATATAAATGTGTATAATAAAGAAGAGTGTCTGCTCTGCTCAGTTCAGTTCAATGCAAATACAAAGATAAAAAGTAGATAAGTTGGAAGCAGAATCGTATTTAACCCTTGTATGTTGCAAGATATTTTTATATGTAGATTGCTTTTGGGTTCAGCATAATGGTCTATTTGAAGTGGAACATAGCTCTTAGTTAACAGTGAAAGTGATAAGTTGTCTAAAGCCCTGTTTAGACAGACAGAGCTTATTTGGCATCCACATTAAGCTGTTTGACAAAATGTTTCGAATGTAATTAGTTCACATCAAAGGTACACCATCTTCAGTGACGGGTAAAATTGATGAGAACTAAAGAGACTTAGATCAGCATGATCTAAATGGAGGCCTTGGGTTTCAAGGTTTTAGTGTTGTTACATTAAAAAAAGTAAATCTGCTCTTTCAAACCAGAAGTTGTCTTTAATATTTGGTAGAATTTCTGACTTTATATTATGTTCTCTGTGTTGTTCTTCTGTTATTCTTAAACTTTCAAGACAGCTGTGCAGGGCGTCCCAAACAGATACAATTTGTGTCATGATTGTGAAACATTAACTGACGCGCTTTGCTTGTTTTATAATTAAACCTGTTGAAAAAGTGCTTCTATTTCGATCCCTTGGGGGGGCAGGGAACCCACACACATCTTAGATTGCACCCTGGAGACCTTTCCAGATGATATAGCTCAGTTTTTAAACAAGTATCCATGTTTTTGTTATGCCAACAACACCTCCATATTTTGCCTTGAATCTGACGACTGCTTTCTACATTTATGAGGGGGAACCATGCAATTTCTGCATATTTTTTAAAATGCTACATCAAGGTGCACATATCGACCAGGTATTCCCTGCAGCATTATATCAGTATCAAACTCATAGGCGACATGTGGTTCTTTTGCAATTGTTTTTTGCCTCAATTCAGTGAGCTGGGTCAGATGTTGTCAAACTGTGGTATAGTGCTACAAGAATAAAAAGTGAGCTTGCATGTTGCCTCCTTCTCTTACACACACACACACACGCACACACACACACAAAACCAACCTTTCTATTGCTCACAACTACATCCATCACTGCTCAATATCTCCAGTCCTCTGGGTAGAACAAAGAAGAGAGGATTTATAATTAGAAGGATAAAGTGCATGTCTGAACTTTCCATATAGGCCAGAGAAGGATGCAAAGAGCATGAGGAGGGAAGTGCCCAGTTTTTGTTTTTATGGGTTCATACCTTGTGTTCATCTTCTCTTGGACTGCAATCAAGCTTCAAACAATAGTCTGCAATTCCAGTTAGGAAGCCAAGTATGAATAATAGTTTGTTCATTTGGATGTAACAGAGAACTATAGCTCACACTAAAGAGGAAGCAACCAATTGGATTAATTCAATGAGTGGAAAATGGAGATGTGTGATACTATTCACAATATCTGCTTTTCAGTATTGTGAAGTGACAAATTGGGTAAATTCCATGTAAAAATAATGAAAGAGGACCCAGTTTTTATCTGACTTCTATGTTCTTCCTTTCCTATGGCAGCCATTTTGTGACTGGTGCCCACAGAGAGCACTTTCTCAGAATTCCACATGTGCCCAGGTCTAAAAAGGGCAGGGACCCCCCTGGTGGTTACTTTACTCAGAAACAAAATGCAATGGTATGTGCTAGTTAAGTGTGCTAGCAAATGCTAACATTCTTATCTTTTCAGAGTTTTCCCAATAGGATTCCAGTTATCTTCCCAAGATCTTTCTGTCTTCTCCTTTTTTGTTTGTAGGAAATCCTTTGTTGTTTCTTTGTTTCATCTTTGAAAAGAAAAAACACAAGCAAATAAAAAAAATGAATTCCATTTTTAGCAATCATATGGTGTGAACAATGGGAGTACACACCCACCCACCCAGTAAATGTTGTAGATGAATCATTTCTGTCAGTAACAAAGGCTAAGGAACTTATTTCACGGATAACTGGCAATCTCTTAATTCTCAATCTGCACTACATGGGTAGTGCTTACAAAAGGAACGTTGTAACACAGCTATGTGCCCGTTGGACTTGAATGGACAAATGAAGCCTGTTAGGTTTCTAAAGTCTCCAGGAGAAACTTTCAGCCACCTGACAACCACAAGGATGTATCCCAGCTGCATGCTTTAAAAGTCTATGACCTTTTCTTCCTTCTGCTCTTTCAAATACAAGGACTGGATTTAACTATCCCATTATGCTAGCGGAAGCCAGCAGAAGGAACCCCCCCCCAAAGTGCCTCTCCAGAACTGCTCTGGAGGGTCAGGTCAGGAGAGCCCCCAAGAACAGTGCACAGGGAGAGAATAAGAGGGGAGCATTCCATCTGACAAGCAGAAACTCTTGCATTGATGGAATGAACTACGCAGCACTACATTGAATTCCACCCCTACATTGGAATCTCTCACTTACACCAGTCAGCAGATTTCTTGGCATCTTGCTTCTTAGATTGCGAGTGCCATGACTTGCTGTGTGTTAGGTAAGGCCAAACTTAAGCACCCACCCAATTGTTTTCAGGGTGAGGCTGGGGAAAGGGTGGCAGTTTGCCGCTTACACCATTATTAATATCAGATAGCTCCAAGGAATTCTAATTCTCTCCTTGTAATAGGTCTGTGAGGGGGACTTCCTTTGTTCCTAGCCCAGTAATTGAGTGCACTCTTTTGTGCACCTTCCAAGTAGATGAGTCCCAGGAAAGCTGCCCAGCCGCTGTTACAGACAATAAGAGTCCACAAATTTTGTTTGATTAGCTGACCTCCCTGTGGGATTGTTACTGGGAAAAGTTTAAAAACCTGATAAAAATGAAGGTGCTGAAAATTGTGGGCTGCTATTTTTGGAATACACAATATTTTTACCATAGTTTTATTTAGCCCTATCGTGAGATTATTTCCCACCACATCTAGTCTATTTCTTCTGGTGATAGTGACTGGAATACAGTGTGAATTTTTGCTGGTTTCTTCTCTTACCTGTCTTTTCTCCCTTCTACCCTGAAGACCAAGTCAACAGCTGTTTTCAAATAAATGGTTTTTTCTGCTGTGAGGTTCTGTTACCTTCTCTCTGCTTAAAGTATAAAGTGAAGTTCTGAAACAGAGTATTTTGCTCCCTGTCCTTTCCATCGACTTTCCCCCTGATACTTGTGAGAAGGCTGAGGTTACCACTGCTTCAGAATGGGCAAGATCCCTGTGAGTAGCATCTCCAGGCTATTGGTAATGGGTGGTTTTCTAAGGAAGGTCTGATGTGAACTTCTAAGTCATAAGGGTCTGACTGACAACTCTGTTGGTATGTACCCTTAATTAAGCAGGACTGTAGGCATTCTATAGTATATAATATTGTGTGATAATATAGTACACAATATATAAACTGAGGCAGAAGTTCATCTGTAATATTTTGTTTCTTATCACAAGACAAAAGGAAGCTGAGTTTGTCATCCTATAACCACTTAACTTAGGAAAAAGCCCAATTGAATTGAATGAAATGGATTTCAGAGTAGACTTATATAGGATTGGGCTGTGAATTGCAGAAATTTGGGGCTCTGCATGCAGTTTCTCAGTGAAGTCATGCATAACTAGGCAACTTTATTTCTTGCCTTTTTTATTCTTCATTGTATATAATTCTGAAAAACTGGGGCTAACATGAACATAAGAATGCTATGCGTTGCTTGGAAATAGCAATCTCATAGGATGAGAAGCACTGTTAATTCCCCTTAAATAATTCAATATAATGTCAATATCCCACAACTCCCTAGACTTAGAGTGACAAGCCTGTTCAAATTAGTAGCCCTGAAGACTAGAGAATATTCAGGACATGCTTTTATCTCAGGAAAGACAGAGCTCAATGCGGATGCATAATTTTTGCAAGGAAGAGTCTGAAGACCAGGCTTAAACCTGGATGTGACAAGTTATTCAATGCAAATGCTATTACAGTTTAACCAGCACCAATATATTTCGTTCGCTTTTTGCCCAGTTAATAAAATCACAGTATGTTTCTTCAATTTTGTTCATAATTTTACAAATAAGTGACTATGTAAAGCACTTTCAGAAAAGTATTATTTCATTTTATTAAGACAAGTATGTTGAATGTATACTGTAAAATGTTGAGATCTGTGGTTTAAATTGTCATAGGATTACTTTGAAAGTGAACCTTTTTAATCTAGCAAGATAACTCTGAAAAGCTAGCTAGCTGTGCAAGCTTAACCACTACCGGTACTACTCAAGATGTAAAGCCTATTGAATTCCACTGGGCTTACTCCCAATTATGTTGGGTTAGGATTGTAACCTAAATTATCACATCATGTGGTTGTTTGTATGCAGGATCCTAGGATTGCACAGCAGCAAAGCAGTTCTCACACACCTGTAGATTAAAGCCTCTAGCCATATTTGGGTGTTAATGCTCCCAAATAATGTGTCTTGGTTTGAGAACCTTACCTCGGTCTAAGAACGGAATCAGAATGGTGGAAGGGTACCAATGGCAGGAGGCCTCATTAGTGAAAGTGTGCCCCAGTTTAAGAATGGTTTTGGTTTAAGAATGGACTTCCGGAACGGATGAAGTTCATAAACCGAGGAACCACTGTACTTGCAAACTGTAAGCTTAATTGTATAGTTTCTGAGTCCCATGGAAGCTTGTATGTCTGAAGGCTCCATCATTACAGATGACCGGCTGTGCTTTTCACACATAGACAAAGGGGAGGGGCTACTTAGTGTGTCCCTTTGCCCATATCAGTGAACACGGGAGCATTAATGCTCAAATTAACTTTTGTCTTATGTACTGTCCTCCTGAATGCTGGGAGCTTCCTTCACTCATGTTGGGTTTGTCCAAATACACCAAGACATTTAGACAGACTCCTACTTAATGACTCAGATGCTTACTCAATTCCGTTATTTATTAGCCTTGTTCACTTACAGTACAGGCACACATCCACTCACATGTGACGATGTTTACGTGGGTCATCGTGAGATAGATTGACAAATAGATACAGTGGTACCTTGACTTCTGAATGCCTCAACTTCTGAAGGTTTCGACTTCCGAAGTCCGCTAACCCGGAAGTATTTTTGCCACGCGTGCATTCTGCGCATGCACAAAGCGCAAAATCGGCACTTCGACTTCTGAAGGTTTTGACTTCCGAAGAGCGCCGCGGAATGGATCGCCTTCGGAAGTCGAGGTACCACTGTAGATGATGATAGATAGATAGATAGATGATAGATAGATAGATGATAGATAGAAGTCGCTTGGGGCTACTGCCGGGAAGTGAGCAAGGAAAGGTCACCGGGCAGCAGCCCCTATCAAGGGAAGGCTTAGGACAGGCTGGGCAGTGGTCCCAAGCAACTTCCAGGCAGCAGCCCCAGAGATGCATATGAGTCTCCTCCTCTCCTCCCTGTACACCCTCCCCATTAAAGTCGTGTGCTCCCTATTTACATGATTTCACTTATGGTCATGGGCCCAGGACATAACCACCATGTAAGATCTCCACATGAGTAAGGCCATGAAGGGGAGGCACACATTAATCCATTTGGATTTAGGAGTGGGAGGAAGGAGGTTGGGGTACAGTACTCAAAGGCCAAGTGATTGAGGTCTGGCATATGAGGAATTGATGGGAAAGTTTTGTAAACATAGATGAATCTTATTTGTGGGACATACATATATACGTAGTAGAAGAGTATAAAATGTAAGAAATATATCTGTAAACACTTCAGAGTTATGATTCATTCTTTTCAAAGTTTGCATTCACAAGAAGGTTGGAAATTTACTATTATTTCTCTGAGGCTTTTTCTTATGATGTGAGAGCTTGACAGAACAAATCTGCTTTAATTCTCCCTATAACCTACTAACACCTTCCTCTGCAATCAAGCTGTTGAATTTTTCTTCTTACAAAATCACGGGAACATATCCAGATTTGAAATGCACTTATAATTGCAGTTAAGAAAACACAAATAAAATTTTGCATACAGCAGGCCAAGCCAAATATAGCTCTTGAAACTTGGCAAAGAAAGTATAATCTACTTGCTCAGGTTATAAATTTAAATCCCTTAACATTCATTTTATACTGTATTTTTCTAGTACATACACATCTGGGGCATTGAAAATATTTTTTTTTTTAAAAAAAAAACCAACAACACCAAACCAACCAAACACTGGTTTAAACCATTAAAATGTAGATACGCTCTAGATCTGGTATGTTTTCAGTCTTATGGAATGTTAAGATTCCAAGGGGAGCATGGACATTTTTTAAAAAATATTAACAGTAACAAACAGGAGTGCCTGGCATGCTATGGTCCATGGGGTCACGAAGAGTCAGACACGACTAAACGACTAAACAACAACAACAACAGTAACAGTATTTATCTCTCCAGCTGACTGGATGTGGGCAGCCTGTTACAATCCAGAGCATTAGTTCTTAAAGTAAAATCATAGGTTGGATCTGATTGTGACTTTGGATAATGGGATGTGTTTCCGCTCATGCTAGGTGGGACTCCCAGTTTCCACCCATACCCTCCATCTGTTTCAGCCCTCTGTTCCACATCTATTCTGCTCTGGAGGGTTCTTGGAACCTCAGGATCAGATTTTTTGAGACGTGAGTTGGCTTCATTGGGTGGCAAATGAAAATTCCCACCCTTGTGTTTTGTGCTGTTATAGCTAAAGTGCAAAGCTTCTTTGAGTGACTCTTATATGAGAGAAAACTTGCCGTAGAGAAGGAGAACTCACACTCTGGAAGGCTCCTTCTCACGGTGGGGGTGGACCCCTACAGGTGAGAGTTCATCATGCTTCTTCACGGGGCAGGGAATCCCTGCACTATTTGTATGTTGGGATTTTTCCACACCTGTAGTCTGAAGTGGTACAGCCCCTGACAGAGGCTGACTTCCTCGCTGACACCTAGACCTATGAATGCTTGGACAGGTCCTTGGTTCCCTCTCCTAAAACGACCCATTAGAAAGACTAGACAGCTGCTGTTACTCATGCTATTTCTCTCATGCCTTGCCATGTCCAGCCTCAGCACTTAAAAAGCTGTGCTATGGACTTTGAATAATATCATTCCCATCCATAGCTGCCAAGTTTTCCCTTTTCTCGCGAGGAAGCCTATTCAGCATAATGGAAAATCCCTTAAAAAAAGGGATAACTTGGCAGCTATGTTCCCATCTCTCAACCCCACAAAAAATCCATTGCATGTTGTTTCTGCACCCTTTTCTCATCTTACTTTGCTGATATTGTCATCAGTGACTCTTGCCTCAGCTCAGGATGTTGAGATCTGAGGCTGTTTTGGTGCTCTGATTTTGGCTACATTCCGACGGGTTTATTGCATTAACTTTGCTGGTTGTAATGCTAGCACTTCTTGTCCTGATTTGTCACGCTCCTTCTACTCTGTGTTACCTGTTGCTTAATAAAACTGTGACTCTCTTTATCAGTTTACTGACCTGTCACGCTAAATTTGAAACAGCGGGAAAGAACTGTATGCCAGGATACCACCCCACATTTTGCCACGTGAAATTGCAACACAAAACTCTCATGCTTTTCCAAGTTATTTTCTCGTGGTTTTCCTGAGGCTACAATTAACAAGGAAATAAGCGCTAAACTTCTATTAAGATTCCAGTACATTTTACTGGAATCTGAGTTTTATTTGTAAAATTGTAAAAAAATAAAATAAATACTGGATTTTATTTTATTTTATTTTGTAAAATTGGAAGTGGTTTTGCAAATTTCTACAATTCTTACAGATACTTGCATGCCTTGTTTGCATGTCATACTGTAGGAAATCATAGTTTAAAGAAAACTGTTGCTTAATGTGAATGAACAGTGAGCTGGTGCAGGCAGTTAAAAAGTTTCTACCCCATTCCTGCTATGTATCAGATGAAACAAAAAAGAGCCTGGTTCTATTATCTGAACCCAGGCTCCTTGTTTTGCTTCTCTTCAAACAAAACATGAGGGGTAGCCAAAGTTTTTTCTTTGCTTACTGCTTATAGATTTTTTGGAGAGAAACACTGTGAGCCCTGGTTTGGATGACACAACAATCCAGACTCTGGCTTTTTATTTTTGCATAAGAATTCAGATTAAACAATAATTTCTTTAAACTGTGGTTTAATATTATATGCAAACTGGGCCATAGTTTGCTTCAGTAATACAATTTATTGGACAGTGCTTAATCATTTACTGCTATGTTCCATTTGTGGTGTCACTGCCACAACCGAAGCATCATCTTTTGGGGCTCAGTGCCAACTTGGGGGGGGGCGGGGAACAAAACACCACAAACTCATACATAATGAGTCATGGAAGTTTATGTTCTAATTCTGAAATTACGTTTCAACAATTATGAAATAACAAGAGAGACCAATTCGCTTTAAAACTTTGGTTTTTTTCCTGGCCTTTTCGTTGCAAAATCATTCTTTATCACAAAGTTGCTTTGACTTGCAAGTTCATATTGGACAAACAAAGCAGCCAGGTGAGTTAACTATTCTTGCACTGTGTGTGTGACTAAATTTTTACTCGTATATACATTTTAAGCCCATAAAAAGAACCCAGCCTGACCCTGGGATCAGTGTTCCTTGATTTACTGTTACGCTTCCTCCCTCCCCATAGCTGAACCTCCATTCTTACAATCAAAATCTACTGCCTAAATAAAGTACTGGAATATAATTTATGGATATATTTTAAAATCCCCAATACCTTACCATTTCAATTCTGAATTAGCCCTCTATTTTCATCATTATTTGGGGGTGAAACCCCTAAGTGAAAGTTTAAAAAGTTATCAACTAAACTATAGAACAGTTTTATTTTTTTGTTTTATTTTTTAAAAAAAACCTTTAAAAAGTGGAGGGAGGCAGACTAGCCACAGTTATCCACATGATCAGATATAGGTTTCTCAAGTAGTAATCTAGGATTTGTGTGGTTATGGGTGTGGTTTTCTTCCACCCAGAGAGAGCAGTTTCATTCTCTGCTCTCCCGCCCTGTTCTGCACGTACACAGTAAATAAGTCTCTCTCACCACCTTGCATTTAGGGTGGTAGATCAGCAGTGTAAACATTGCTAAGTAAGTAAACACAGTAGAAAATGCATCATTCACTTCCTTTTGTTTAGTTATCGATAGATATTTGAAAGCAAACCACCCTAAGTAATTGTATTTGGGTCATTAAACATGGTTTAATAATGACAATAATAGGGTGTGTACTCAGGGAAAAGGCAAAGCCATGCACCTATAATTGCTCCAAGAGCAAGGTTATTACTGATAACAAAACAGCTTGTCCTGTCTCAATGGGATTAGTGGAGGGAGGCAGATTAATGGACAACTTCTTCACATGTTTCAACCAAATGCTTGAGTTCCCCATTTGACTCTTGGCAGCTCTTGAGATTAGAAATGAACCATTCATATTTGCTGTGGGTTCCATCCCTTTGTATCATACTGGATAAAAATCTAACTTCTTGGGGCCTTTGGTGAATCTCATGTAATTGTCCTATATGTGTCCAGTTTTTGTGGGGTCTCAAACCACAAGGGCATCTGTTTTAGAAAAACAGGTTTTTCTCCACACTTAAAAGAGTTTTAGAAAAATGTGATCTGACTCATCCTGATACTACTCTGTTGCCTTTTGGGTACCATTTTTAAAATTACCATGTTAGCAACATTTTAACAAGCTTTTAAAGCTGTAAGGTTGTGTACACACCATATAGCCAAAGCATACCACTTACTCAGAAGAGTTGTGGGAGCTGTTCTTTGTGAAGGGTAGTACTGGGAATTGTAGCTCTTTGAGGGGGTAAATTACAGTTCCCAGGATTCTTTGGGAGAAGTCATGTGCTTTAAATGTATGCAGCCATAGGCCTGATTCCTGCTCTACTATTCCTCCGCTATTGCTATAAGAGTCCTATTTAAAACAATGGATGAAATCCCGGTGGACATCAAAGTACTCTGTCCCTTAAAGCAATACCCAATGCTCACAGTGGTGGGGAACCTATGAACCTCCAGGTGTTGTTGGATGCCAAATCCCATTAGCCCCAACCGGCATGGCCAATGATCAATGGTGATAGGGGCACAGATTCCTGGCCCTGCTTTATGCTGTGCACTCCTCTGCTGAATCAAACTGTACTTTACTGTAACCTAATGGGGCAACTACACAGTTTGATGTTTGCGTATCTTTATCTAAAAGTTGACTGATCTTTAAATACATTTTTTACTTACCTGTGAGGTTATCAAGCACTCATTAAAGGGAGCCTTTGACTGCTCAGTCATCATAGGTGAATAACAACTTTGCCCATTTTATCATAGCTAATTTTGCTACTGATTAATTATGTAAGTGGTATAACTTCTTTATAATCCATGATTCAGGATAGATCATGTCACGGTGGCCGGAGTAGGCTACTTCAGAGTAACGACTCTACACAGCTCTGCATTTTATCTTTTATTGGTGCTGAGTATTTACAGTGCTGATGGCAGTGCTATTTACAAAGACACATCTGTTCAGCTTGAATCAGAACCTCCAAGTGGCTTTTGGCGCGTCTTGCGCCAGCATAACAACTTGGGGAGACCCATCCTCTTCCCCCGACGCTTTCTGCGCAGTTCCGGAGTTGGGGGGACTGGTCTGCCCCCCTTCCTTCCCCCTTCCTGTCCCACCTGGGACGATGGCTCTTCTACCCTGCCAGAGCCTTGGACACCACTTCCTATTTCCCCACTTGAGCTGGAGCTTTCCCTCTTTTCAGCCTCGCTCGGGGCTGGGCTGGAACTCAGGAGGGGAGGGGCTTCGCGATATCCCTTGCCCCTCACAGATCAGAAATTGTAAATGAATTAGTGGGTCCAGTCCTAATCCTTTGTACTCTTCTACCCTCTCTGAGAAAGTAGGAGTCTGAAAGAAATGTATGTTTGGAAGATCAAGTGTTGTGGACTTAATATGGATGCAATTGTGGTCTTGCACATTCCTGATCATTTTAACAAGTGTGTTAGTAGGAAAACTTCTCAGTTATTTGTTCCCAGTGTTAACTTATTCATGATTGTATGCATGTGGGTGTCCATCCCTATGTTTATTAGAATGAGTGGGAAATAGCTGCTGTAGAGCTCCACCTTCCAACAGTTCTTCCCTGTCAGCTTTTCACTGCACTGCCTCCGGCCCAAGGCTCTGCACGAAGCCTCTGCCTCTTAAGAAAACAACGTTGGCAGGGAGATAATGTTAGGTTTAACATGATCTACAGAATTGGGGTCAAGGGTGATCACAAAGGCCTTCAATCAGTAGGCATTTGTTTTAGTGTGTCATCAGTACCAGCAGTTTTCAGATCAGGGTTACATTTACAACAAACTAAAGTGACAGGTAAGAAGCCTGCTTTTAACAGCATACGAAAAAAGTGTAGTTTGCAAACTGCCAGGGGAAAATAACAGGGGAAAATAGCTGCTGCTATTATTATTATTATTAGTAGTAGTAGTAGTAGTAGTAGTAGTAGTGTTAGCCTTATATTTATGTTATTTATAACTTTTCTCCTAGGTTCAGTCCCTGGTATTTCTAGATGAGATGGGAAGAGACTCCTGGTGAAAATGCTGGAGAGTCATTGCCAGTCAGTGGTCTTGTTCCCATGCCATGTTAAACTGACAATTTCATTAGGTTTTTTCCCCACCTAAGTCTGCTCCATGGGAAGTTTTGGTCCTTATGATGCATAAATAGTATCTCCCGCATAAGTTTTTTTTTTAAATGAAGTAATGGTTAGCTTTGTAAGAATACTCTTAGCATCCATATCTTGAAAATAGACCACCTGTAGGGAACTATGGCCAGTGACGCAGACTTGAAGCACTTGAATGGCCATTGGAAATTTCAGCTGGTGCGAGCTTTGCTCAAAAAATTAATTGCAGGCTTACACATGTGGATTTTGTGTTTTATCTAAATATTGTCTTTTAATGAGTTGATAACTCGTCCTTCTAAGCAACTGAACAAGTTGGAGGCACTGACAAATGAGTTAAGATTCCATTTTTTCTTCACTTTGGTCAAATTTCATGTCTTTTTTTCATATCTATGACAGCGGGTCAATAAACACTTGCCTTTATTTTTAGGGGATTAGCAATAACATGTATGAAAGCAAAGCCAAAGAAATTGGGTTGAAAATGCAGTGGCTAGAATGTTGCTTGGACCCAGAGATTTTGCAAAGGGGAATTGGAGGCAGATCTTCAAGTTACTGAATTCCAAAAGTAGTACCGTGTGCCCAGGCAGCTGATGATTGCAAATGGTCCTGGCTGCTACCATTGCTATAGTACCTTCTGGTCTGATCTGATCTTTTTTTCACATTCATCTTCCTGTGCAAAAAAACCTCTGAACAAATGTGTTTTAACCACAGCTGGGACCATTTGGCCGCTTTCTCCTGTGATATTCCAGTGCTGTTTGTTGCGATATTCATGCTAGCCATAACAAAAAGTACAAGCAACATCCAAAAGTTTGAGAACACCGATGTATGAAATGTTATAACTAATAACTTCCTTTCAATATTATCACTTTAGAGACTGGTAAATTGACTATGTCAAGAGTGCCAGGAGTTCCTTAGAACTAATGATGCATTTAGCAAAACTCTGGGCCACCTCACATCATGGAGAATTCATTGTAGGAACACAGAGGCCATGACCACACATCATGTTTCCATAGGGAATGACTCAGTGTGCATAGTTTACCCACTGAAGAAAAGCACTCTGTATACGCTCAGAAGCAATCTCTTATTATCTCCTTTTTCAGGATAGCCCTGGCCATGAAAACAGCTTCCTGAGCAGGATTCCTTGTGACTTTGTGACTTTGCAGGGATGGATGGGAAAGAATGATCTAATAATTAGTAGTAGATGTTTGTATCAGTCTCACTTTTGGTGCCTTTAAAGCAGGCATTCCCAAACTTCGACCCTCCAGATGTTTTGGACTACAATTCCCATCTTCCCCAACCACTGGTCCTGTTAGCTAGGGATCATGGGAGTTGTAGGCCAAAACATCTGGAGGGCCGCAGTTTGGGGGTGCCTGCTTTACACTCTAAAACCAAGGCTGCAGTTTTAACCCTACTTACCCAGGTGAAAGTCCCATTTAATGCAATAGGGCTTACTTCTGAGTAGACATGTTTAGAATTCCACTGTAAATGTATGGAAAAGGAAGTGGGCATTAATTACTTCCCCCCAAATTCTCTCTTCCCCCTCTCTCCCTCATGCTTTTTGGATAGTGTCATCAAAGGGCAGCTCTTGCATTTATAACTCCAGCACAGCCTTGGCATGCTGCATTCTGTGGCAGTCATAATGTTCACGTGTGCACAACAGTTGTTCCAAACAGAAACAGCCAAACATTCTGTGACCTGCTTCCGCTTGCTCCTGTTGTTAGTCCTTATGAACAGAGGGAGAAGGAGACAGGAGTTTGGCTTAAGCACAAAGCAAAAATGATGGTCTGGGCTGTGTTCACCCCCACCCTTCCTTTCTCTCTTTTATGCCAAGGGAAGAATGTGGAATGAAAGCTGCAGCAGGGCCAGGCAAGCAAACAGCCAGCAGGTGATGAGCCATTTGAGAATAGCAGCAGGTCCCTAGACAATTTAAGAGGCTAAGAGCCTCTGAATGCCAAAATGTTGTGGCTTAAGTAGCTGGGTAGGCGGGGGAGAGAAAAGCCATAGCCTTTAGTAAGGACTAGATGGCGCAAGCATGTCTCAGTTTAGACTGCTTATTTAGAAAAGAGAATTGCATGTTATTGCCAAAAAGAAGCAGAAGACATGACAACTATGTTGAGTGTTTGGGAAATGGTGCAAGGAGCCCAACATTCTGTTTCCAACAATTATCACAGGATGGTACTATGGTATCGCTTCCCCCTGACAGTAGGTCCCACAATCTAAACCAAGCTTTAGGTACATTACCTGGACATTTTATTTGATAGCCACTGATATTCCAGTCTTATCTAATCCAGAGCTTTCTAAACTGTGTGTCACGATACGTTAGTGTGTTGTGTGAATGCTCTTATAAGGGGTTAGTTTAACCTCTGGTTTTCTAGTAAAACTGAAATACTGTGTTGCAAATGATGCGTGTATAAAAGGTGTGTCACCAACTTTAAAAGTTTGGAAAGCTCTGATCTAAACTTTTTCCTAACCCTGTTATCCTATAGGCCACCCCCAGAGCCTATGTACAGTGGTACCTCTACTTACGAATTCAATGCGTTCCGAACACACATTTGTAAGTCGAAAAAATTTGTAAGTCGAATCCCATAGGAATGCATTGGGAGAAAAAATTCGTAAGTTGAAGCAACCCTATCTAAAAATTCGTAAGTAGAAAAAAAATCCTATCTAAACCGCATCCAAGATGGCGGACGGAGCTCCATTCGTAAGTAGAAAAATTCATAAGTAGTTATTTGTAAGTAGAGGTACCACTGTATATCAAAATGTTCCACAAACTGTATCCTCCTTAAAATTATGATGGCAATTTTATCTGATTGATTGAGGTGAACAACACTGATTTATGTTTTTGACTTCCTGTTAACACTGTAGATCAGTGTTTTTCATTCTTGGGTCCCCAGATGTTGCTGAACAACAACTCCCATCATCCCTCACCATTGAGTAAGCTGGCAGAGGATGATGGGAGTTGGAGTTCTAAAAAGTCTAGGGATGCAAAGTTGAAGAACACTGTTGTATGTCTATATATAATTCTTGGCTACGCATGACCAAAAGTATCTATTATGCCTCATCAGTCCTAAAAGATCTACATTGGCTCCCAGTATGTTTTTGAGCACAATTCAACATGTTGGTGTTGACCTTTAGGGCTTTAAACAGCTTTGGTCCTGCATATCTGAAGGAGCATCTCCACCCTCATTGTTCAGTCTGGACATAGAGATCTAGTGCCAAGGGCTTTCTGGTGGTTCCCTCATTGTGGGAAGTGAAGTTACAGTAAACCAGGCAGAGGGCCTTCTTTGTGATGGTGCCCCCCTGTGGAACACCCTCCCATCAGATGTCAAAGAGATAAACAATTACATATAAATGTCGTCTGAAAGCATCCCTGTATAGGGAAACTTTTAATGCCCAATTTATCATGTATTCTTTATATTTTGTTGGAAGCTGCCCAGAGCGACTGAGGCAACCCAGTCAGATGGGTGGAGTACAAGTAATAAATGATGATTATGATTATTATTATCATCATCATCATCAAATGTTACATAGATGCTCTCTGAATTTTCTGTTATAATAATTGCATCTATCTATCTGTTATCTATCTATATCTGCATAATGTCTGCTTTATATTGTGATTTTAGGCCCTGAGATCTACGGGAATAGGGCAGTACACAAATTTAGTAAATAATAATAATAGTAATGTTGCATTGTTTTTAAGTATCCATAAATGTTTGTGAACACATGCATTTCTGCTTATGTGTGGACATCTCTGCTCCACCCACCCACCCCGGACTCAGAATTTCTGTTGATTTATTGGTCTCTGCTCGTGATAATCTAAGGCAGTGGTTCCCAACAGGTGGTCCGGGGACCCCCAGGGGTCCGCGAGCTATGCCAGAGGGGTCCGCAAGATGCTATTAGAATAAAAAATATATTAAATATATTTTGTATGATAACAGATTTTTTGTTTTGGCCGCTTCCTGCATGAGCAGAGTCTAGCGCAAAACTAGAATTAGATAGAGGCAGTAGTTCTGCTGTATGCCGTTAGGTGGCGCTTTACAAACACTACTGTTTTGCAAAGAGGCAGCGCACGCATTCTACTAACGCTCACCTCCCCAAGATGCTTTGCGCGCGCCGGCTTCATTTGTGCACTACTGCGCAGGTACCCTGTATTCTCCATTCCCCTCCCTGCCTCTTTGCAAAACAGTAGTGTTTGTAAACAAAGCGTTGTTTTTCGCGGAAGCTATAGTTCGCGTAGTTAAAAATGGACCGTTGGTTAAAAAGTGGTTCGTTAAAACGACAAAGGCCTACAGATGAAGAGGAAGATAATGCATTTGATGTTCAAGCAACTGTAAAAATGTATAAATATAAAATATAAAAAGACTCTTAATTTGGCTCTCACTTTTTAATTTTAGGATTAGGAATTAATGGGGGTCCTTGTCACAATAGCGGCTCGATGAGGGGTCCTCGAGAAAATTTTGTTGGGAACCCCTGATCTAAGGAGTTAAGCAAACAGTTTTACAGGAGGCTTGGGGGCACTAGCTTTGGGAAAGGCACTGCTTCTTGCAAAGAAACCAGTGGAGACACCAGATTGGATGTGCTGATGTGTGTGGAGTACAGTGACTGATTGACTGACTGACTGACTGGCAGTCAGATGAGCAGCATGACTTCACTTGGGCCTGTTTTGGAAGCTCCAGCTCTCAAGCAGCAAGAACGCTGGTTGGGGCAGTTGGCAGACAGCATGTGACACCTCTGATAAAGCATCTGCGCTGGCTGCTGTATGTGCTAATGTGTCAGGTTCAAGGTTTTTGAGTTGATATACAAAACCCTGAAAGGTTTTGGTCCAGGATACCTGTGCGCCTGCCTGAGCCCATATAGTCAAGCCCAGGTTTCCTCAACCTCAGCCCTCCAGATGTTTTGAGACTACAATTCCCATCAATCCTGTACACTGGTCCTGCTAGCTAGGGATCATGGGAGTTGTAGGTCAAAAACATGGGAGTTGTAGGTCAAAAACACTAATCACTGAGTGCATCTGGAGAAGCATCGTTCATTGTCTTCCATGTTACAGAGATCCATTACCTAGAAGCCAGGTGTTTAGTCTTGCCGGTCTCATTCTGTGGAAGACTCTTCCAACAGAGATTTGCCAGGCACCATCACTTTTTACATTCTAGGTGTCCCTTGAATTTTTATTTTTATTTTACGCCAATACACCAAAAACATCCCTTGAATAGTCATTCATTTTAATGCACAATTGCTTTGTAAAGCTGTTAAATGTTTTTATGTTGTACATTGCCTTTATGTTTAGAGAGAGAGAGTAGTATATAAATAATTTTATAAACATAAATAAAGAAATACACTACTTTCCTGGGTACTCTACTCAGTAGTGAGAGTTTGAAGGCCTGCTATATATAGAGATGTTCCATGTCTGGTATTTCATTAAGTTCATTCTTAAAAATGATTCCTATCTTGTATGTAATGAATCAAAGTGACTCCAAGGAGGAGTTGATACTTGCACCCATCTCTTTACATAGTTCTATCTATATAGTTTTAAAGAATCTGAATGCTGGAAAGTTTCAAGGATTGGTAGTAAAAGTACTAATGGGAGGCAGCTTGGGTCTAGGGAGGAGCAAGGCATATTCTGCAGTGCATGTGCTCAACATTACTGCAGGAAGTTTTAAAGTTACCAACCCAATTTCTTTGACAGGAGCTGAATTCTAGGAAAAGTGCCGTCATTTCAGAATTGTAGGGCTCTAGGAGAATGCAGCTGATGTTCAATTTGTACATGCACCACAGTTTGTAAGATGTACTTTTCAGAGCAATAGAATAGCATTTACCATTATCTGGTTGCTATCAGAAACTTGCCATTCTCTTCCCCACCCCCCACCCCACGAGCTCTTGCATAAATGAGGGGGAGGGATAGGGTTTGGTGACAGATTGCATGTTAAGCACTGGAAGATGAAAGTGCCAAATATTTACTTTGGAAAGCTAAAGTGAAAGATCCTCTCATCCTTCTAACTCAAACTGAATAAGCTAGAATTCCATTAACAAAAATGACTCTCTACTTAAACTTATTGGCACCCCCTGGGCATCATTAAGATCCCTTTTTTCCATTTTACAGAAGAAAGGAGGGGTAGCAAAGAGCTAATTCAGGGCAGGGTAGCTCATGTTTTAATTCATCATAATATTCTGGAGTGAGGGTCCTTTGTAGAATAGTTGTCAAGCTCCATAGTTAAATGTGACTATTACATAAGTGTTACCTTAATTTTTCAGGAATAGTGTCCACATAGACCTCCGTTTACCCACCTGTGAAAGATAAAGATTGTTCATATGGTATTTCAAACTGCTATTCAGAATCTTATTTTAGTTATATAAAAAAACTGTGAAATAATAACACGAAGCATGTTTCCAGAATTGCTGAACGCTTGATATTTTGGTGAGCAAGTAAGACAGCTTAAAAAGTAATAGCATCCATACGGAATGACTGTCTATCCAGTTTAATCCCAAAGAGCTATTAATATAGGATGGCCAACGGTGGCAGCTGCTACTGCACTTGGGTTGAGCCCCACTTACTTGTTTGCAAACACCAGTTGTGTTCCTATTCCAGTTCTTGGGATCCTTCTCATGGTCACTATGAGTGGGACAACAGGACTGACACTGCTGGATACCAGAAATGACTATCGCAACTTCATGAAGGATTTCCAGCAAGGCGTGATGTATGAATGAAATGGATTGATGTGTACAGTAAATTATTTGATGCTATCAGAAATTAATTTAACATGCTTTAGTATTGCATTTTTTAGTTGTTCTAACTCTGCACCTTATAGGATAGGCATGGGATATGCTGCTGCTGCTACTACCACTACTGCTAATAATATTAAGAATAATAATATTCAGATCTTGTGACTGCTTCTCATGCTGCTTTTTAAATGATCTGCACATGCTCTCTGTAAGTCCTACCACTATCAATGAATACATAAAAATATCATATGGAAACTGGAATATACTAGAGGTGTGTGCTGACCACAAGATTTGGTTCTGATCCCAATTTGGTGCTTTGGAAAGAACCCCGCTTGGGAAGTGGGGCACTTCACTGGCTGCCCCATTTGGTTCGGAATGCATCCATGTGTGCTCTGTCCACCATTCACACCCCAGTTCAGTCCTGGAAACTTCTGATACAATGGATGAAAACTGCAGGCGAGCTAGTGCTCCAGATTAGCTAAAGTTTGCCAAATTATAGATAATCGGGGCAGAGTTTAATGAAAATCATAGGCAAGCTACTCCTTTGCTACATTTCTAAAGGATTGCTGCAGTGCGTTTCCTGCAAGCCAGCTGTTAAGAGTTCTGATGGGGATGAAAAAGAACTCTTCTAATTTTCCCATGTATTTTATGTGCAGTTGGTCTGAAAATCGCAGACACGAAAGCGTAAGAAACCTGCCAAATTGTAGACAAATACATAGAGAGACTTCTGTGCTGGACATTTTTTAAAGTTGATTTTGGGGTGGGAACAATGAAAACAGATTTGTTCTCTGTCTAAAATTACTCCCTATGATTACAAGACTCACCTGTCAGTCACAGTGACTTCTACCTCCTTCCTCTTCTGATTTGCTTTCAGTTCTTCCATCACACCATCCAAGGCTGGATCTAGACACGTCAAAGAAGCGTTTCAGTTTAAAGCAGGAGTCAGCAAACTTTTTCAGCAGGGGACCGGTCCACTGTTCCTCACATCTTGTGGGGGGTCGGACTATATTTCGGAAAAAATATATATGAACGGATTCCTATGCCCCACAAATAACCCAGAGATGCATTTTAAATAAAAGCACACATTCTACTCATCTAAAAACACCAGGCAGGTCCCACAAATAACCCAGAGATGCATTTTAAATAAAAGGACACATTCTACTCATGTAAAAACATGCTGATTCCCGGACCATCCACGGGCTGGATTTAGAAGGTGATTGGGCCAGATCCGGCCCCCAGGCCTTAGTTTGCCTACCCATGGTTTAAAGCAGGCACCCACAAACTGCAGCCCTCCAGATGTTTTGGCCTACAACTCCCATGATCCCTAGCTAACAGGACCAGTGGCCAGGGATGATGGGAATTGTAGTCCAAAACATCTGGAGAGCCAAAGTTTGGGGATGCCTGGTTTAAAGCATTGTAAATTTAAACAGGGAAAACAGGTAGAGAAAAACGGGACCCCACATCGCCATCTGGTGGTGCAATGTTATATTGCACATACAATGCATATAAATCACTTTTTCTTTACCAGTCTAGCAGAGTCCCCGGTGTTATAGTAATATTAGAGACATTATGTTTGCTTTCAGCCAATGCTTGCCTGCAACTTTTTTTTTAAAAAAATGTCTAGATCACTAGGGCACCCCAAAGTGCTTAAGGAGTTCCTGCTTATGCTGGTGTGCCTTGCAGGGACCCTGCTTTGCATCTGATAAACCAAAAACTGCAAGAGGTTTGAAAGACCAGCAGAGGTCAAGAGTGCGCCAGTGCTGTGTGGGTTTTTTTAAGGGACACAAGCAGTGATGCTCACCCTTACGCCTGCTGAAGTCTTCTGTGAAGATTGACTGCTTCTCCAAAAGATGTATTCTATTTTTGCTCTCTTTTTTTAAAAAAAGTGAAAAGACATGTTTTGTGACCCCATGGCTACTGGAACGTGGAAAGATGGAGCAGAAAGGAGAGGATTTGTGTGTTCAGCCCTAATTCTTAAAATCCTGGTTTCAGAAGCAATCTGTTTCTTACTTCTGGGGTGGGATATGGAGTGGGAAAATAGAGTTCCTTGGTGATGAGAAAAAGATATTCTGTGCATTGTCCAGCAAACTTTGTTTCCCATACCGTAGCACCATAGCTTGGCTCAGTGGCCAAGCATCTGCTTTGCATCTGGAATATTCAGGTTCCATGCCCAGCTTGGTATGGCTTGGTAAGAGTCCTATCTGAAGCCTTAGATAGCTTCTTGTCAGTCAGTATAGAGCTAGGTGGAGCAATAAGTCTGACTCGGTATAAGGCAGCTTCCTATATTCTTAGGTTCATATTCCAGTACTCAGCCCTGGTTCTGAAACCGGCTGGTACTGAAACAGCTTATATTTATAGTGGGAATCATAGAGGGAGCCTGAAGAGGTCTTGTAAACAGTTCTTGTACTACAGTCACACCAGGAGTGGTAATTAAGAACACCCACATTGCCTTCCTTCATAGTGTCAATAAACATGTTTCTGGGTCATGAATTGCAGACTGCAGAAAAGAAAAGGTTTCCCCCCTCCCTGCTGTGTTGTGTCTTAGTCTGTATAATTTCACAGACAAGCCTCCACCTCCCGCCCCCCTTCCACACACCCCAAAACAATTGTCTTCTAAAGTGCAAAAAACCACAAAGCCAACACACACACACACACACACACACACACACACGCACACACACACACCTACCTTCATGCATGGTGAACGTTTAGTAAATTGCAAATGTAGAAGACGAAATAGACTTTTTCGAAGTACTGCTTAGGTGGAATGTTGTAGGCTCAAATGCAATTGTGTTGTTTCAAAGTCTTGCAAAAATAACTCATCAGAAGGAAGCTCTGAGTCTAAAGGGGATTCCCGATATCATTGAGGTGACATTTCCCTGGTACTATTTTTGTCATGATAAGGAAACATGTTAAGGGAATGATCTTTCAGTTTTAGCTGAAACATACATGCAAATTCAGTTTCAAAGGTTTTGTGGTGCTGAAAACTAAAGTGATAATCACGAGTGACTTAGTCGTGTGTGTTAGATGTTTTGGGGCAGTAATACAGTGATCTGCATTTTGAGGGGGCGGGTGGGGTGCTTGCATTCCCATCTCCAATAATCCCTTCCAGCTTCTGCACTTTTTATATAAATTACCTGAAACTTGCAAAAGAAACCCCTGAATCTTTTGAATGCCGTTTCAGACTGCTGTTGAATGTGTACCTGTAATCCATTTAACCCATTTTGCAGATTATAGAAGTAAGGCTGTAAAAGTCATTTGCCCGTTTCTCATTGGCAGCAACTTCTCGGTCCTATGGATTTCTGATGCTTATAAACATACCCCAAAGGCTTCCAGTTCTTTTGCAACACTCATGCTTGTTCACTGCATACCACTGAATCAGAGGTAATAATATATGGACACAAATATTCATTTATTGTCAGGAGCCTTTGTTTTTATGCCTCCACAGTTTTTCAGAATATTGTCTTGAATCCATTTTGTGGAGGAGTTACTTGTTACAATACCTCTGAAAGTAATCAATTACACTGAAGCCTGCCGCAGACTGGTTGGATTATGTTTGAAGACCATTTAGATTTCCCTAATTTGTAGAAAAGTTGTGCAGTGTTTGGAGCAATTTTTTCTGCTCCTGCCACCTGCCCATATATTTTGCTGGTTTTGTCGTTTACAGCCTAGGCAGCATGCTTCCAGCCATACCAGAAGATGGTGCAGTTTGCTAATATCTATTTCCCTGTGAGTGTGTTCTAAGCAGCAAACTGACTCAGCGATTATTTCTCATAATTCAATGCTTAGTAATGCCACAAATGGTAGTGATAATGTTGTACAGTGGTTAGAGTGCAGGGAAGAGCTGAGTTCAAATTCCTTCTTGGAACACTGCTGCCATAACCTCTTTCACATGGCTGAGATGAACTTTCACCTAATATTGGGTGAACTCATGAAGCAAAAGGAGGGGCATAACTCGCCCCTAAACTTATCTTATTTCTTTGCCACTGCATGTTTTCACAAGTGACAAATATGGCCATTGTGAGGTACAAACAAGTGCTGAAGTCATTGCTGAAAAACAAAACGGAAAGCCCGATTTCAGCTATTGTTTTCCAGTACAAAGAAAGGGCCTACCATTCCTCAAATGCTAAAGACTTATTTTCATATCAGTGGAGCTTTTTGTTTTCATTTTAGACGGATGGTGGGGAATAATTAGAACAAAACTAATTTCGAACTTAGTGAAATTATGCTTGCATATAGAGCAGCCTATCAGACCCCAAACATTAGGGTTGAACTTCAGATTTTGCAACCAGTTAAGAAGGCATCAACATATCACACAAATCAGTGGGTTATTAGACTGATTTGGCAGGTCCTTCTCTCTAAACCTTATTCATTTTAGATCTAGACAGCAAAAAGGAAAATCGAAAATAAGGACACTAATTACCTTTTTAACGTTAATACATTTAAATTAGTGATGCATCTTTACTGGAAGATAGCTGATTATCTAAATTTCTGGTGTGTTTTTTTCCAGCATATTTCCTTTGTTCTGTGTTACTCTGTTTCTAAATATGTATCAGTGGATAAAAGTCTATATGCAGTTAACTTTTCATTATCTTGCCAGTTTCACATGTTTCTATCATTTGTATTGCACACTTGTGGTGCTAGATCTAGAATACTCTTAGGGAGGGAGGCTTAACAGAGAGCTTTCATATGTACCGTACTGGAGAGTGTTCGTGTATTTAAAATATTTATCTACTGCCCCTCATAAAAATAATATCAAGGTGGTGTATAATAAAACGGTTCCATACAAAACAACGGTTTTAAAATTCAGTACACAATAAAAACAATGCAATAAAAAAACAAACCAAAATTATCCAAAGCAAGTTTCCCATTAGTGTTAGGCAGAGCTCCTACACGGACTTACTGGCAAGGATCGGAAAACCTCCCGTTTTGCACTAAGAAAGGAGAGGTAAAGAACTACTGACTGCCACTATGTAGGGGAACACAGTTACAGTTCCCTTATTCATAACTGCAGACTGAGGTCATTGCACATTAATGTGCTTTGCACAGAAACAACACTTTTTGCCCCCGAGAATGATGGTGGGGAGAGTTTCAGTAATGAGGGAGATCTATGATATGGGACATTAGAATTCATATTTTGTGGTATAGGGTCAAATAAAACATTTAGGTTATCCACTCAGCCCTTTGTTGAATAATGAACTGGGAACCAACTGCAGCATCCTAAATACACACAAGACAGTGATAACTGCAAAGTCACCATCTGTTTTCCAACTCCTGAGGTTCAACTCTTGAAAAACAACAACAACCCACGTCCAACCATGGTACACTTGGTACCAAGTCATCATTTTTTGTGTCTGCATGATTGGGTGGCAACATGGCATGTTAAATTTAATGTAAACAAGAAATCTTAATTTCACATATACTGTATGCTCATGGGGTCTGAACTGGTGGTGACTGACCAGGAATGAGACCTTCATAGCAGATAACTCAGCCGTGTAAAAGGTTAATTCCAAGCTAGAGATCACTAGGAAAGGAACTGAAACTAAAACGGCAAATACCACAATATCATTATACAAATCTACAGTGTTACCTCATTTGGAATACTATGTGCAGTTCTGGTCAATGCACCTCAAAACGATATTTTAGAGTATGAATAGGTTCAGAAAAGGGCAACCAAAACAATCAAGGAGATGGAGCGACTCCACTATGATGAATGGCTGTGGCACATGGCATTTCTTAGTATAGAGAAACAGTAAGTAACAGGTGACATTATAGAAATCCATTTACTGGTAAAAAAAATCATAATGGTGTACCTTTCAATAGAGAAACTGTGAGATGTTATAACAAATCGCGTCCCGTTACAGTCAAACCTCGGTTGTCGAATGTAATCCATTTCGGAAGACCACTCGCCTTACGAAACGTTCAATAACTGAGGCATGGCTTCTGATTGGTTGCAAGAGCTTCTTGCACTCAAGCGGAAGCCACGTCGGATGGTCGGGTTCCGAAAACTGGAGCATTTACGTCCAGTTTTTGGGCATTTGGGAGCCGAAACGTACATTAACAGATGCATTTGGGAACAGAGGTTTGACTGTACTGCAAATACAATTTTTACAGGTGGTGTTCTTCTGTCTCATGTCATGGGTTCTAACATGAGTCGCCAATATTGGTTTGACAATAGAAGATAAAACTTAGCAAGTATGATGGTGAAAGTGTCCAATTCGAGTTATGATTGTCAGAGCTAAACAATGCATAGCTTGGAGCAAGTGGATAGAGAAACGTTTTTATTCCTCATAACGCTTGAACTCATGAACATCCATAGAAGCTGAATGTTAGAAGATACGTACAGGACAGATAAAATGAAGTACTTCGTTACACACTGCATAGTTAGAACTATGGAATTCATTCCCACAGGAGACAGTGATGGCCACCAACTAGCATAGCTTTAAAAGAGATTTAGACAAATTCATGGAAGATAAGTCTGCCAATGGCATGATGGAGGCCATGTTATGCCTCCACAGTAGGAATCAGTATGTGTATGAATACCATTTGCTGTAAACTACAGGAAATGAGAGTGCTCTTGTGCTAGGGTCCTGGTTGCCTGGTCCATAGACATCTGGTGGACCACTATAGACCAGGATGCCATATTAAATGGGCTATTGGCCTGATCCAGCAGGTTCTTCTTATGTTCTTGAACGAAGTGGGAAAGTTTGAAGGGAGTTTTGCAACCTACAATGACTACTGGGTAACCTCTGTTATCTTTTTCAATGGGGTTGTTCCATGACGGATTCACACCTTTACAACATCTGTGCAACTGACACTCAAACTTTGGGATTGTTGAAATATATATACAGCCAAAAAGTACGGTAATCAATTTGAGTCATGTGACTCAAATTCGGTCTACTAGATCCAGAGTTTTTAAGCAATTTGGGGCCTCTCCAAGCTTAGCTTCATTAGTTTCATAGTAGATCTCTCCCTGCTCTTGGAGTTGTTGCACTATCTTCAACTTCTTGGAGAAAAGCAGGGCAGAAACAGAAATATTAAGAAAATATATTTTCACATCTATCCTATATCAAATATTAATTACAAAACAGCAGTTTTTTCAGGCATTTTATTGTTCCGCTTATGGTGATAGTTTATGTAGTATTTATTATCAACAAACTATAGAATTAATTTGCTTTCTAGTATATTTTACATATTATATTTTACATATATTTTACATATTAAAGAGTACTATGGGCATGTATTTTCTTAGTGGTGTTTAACTTCAAAAAAGAAAAATTTGCATGTATTTCAGTATCTCCAAAGTCTGTACTTTAATCACTTAGGCCCCATCTGCACTATACATTTAAAGCAATAACATACCCTATTGTCATTGTATACACTGAAATATCCATATTTTTATCAATATACAGGGGTACCTTGGGAGTCGAACGGAATCCGTTCCAGAAGTCCTTTCGACTTCCAAAACATTCGGAAACCAAGGCGCATCTTCTGATTGGCTGTAGGAAGCTCTTGCAGCTAATCAGAAGCTGTGGAAGCCATGTTGAACATTCAGGTTCCAAAGAACGTTCGCAAACCGGAACCCTCATTTCCAGTTTTGCGGCGTTCAGGAGCCAAAACGTTCGAGTCGTAAGGCATTCGTCAACTAAGTTACAACTGGAGGTTATACTCTCTTAAAACAGGGGAATAGAATAGAAGAGAATTGCTTCATAATTATTTTCTGGTATTATTATTATTATTACTTACTAAATTTGTATACTACTCTTCATCTGTAGATTTCAGGGAGGTTCATAATGTAAAAAATACAATATTGTAAACAATCTCATAAAACAGAATATTTCCTCAAGCACTTTGGGCACAATCCAATCAAAGTTAAGCACTTTTTAAAATCCTATTTGATTTCAGTATAGAAATTAATTTGACCTAAAAGTGCTAGACTTTGCTGGATCTTGCCCTATGTGTATTAACTATGAAGAAGTTCCTTTAGAATAACGTGCTTCTTAAAATTATCCTCATCATGTTTTTTCTTTGGAATGGTAGTTTCCTGCCTATTCATGAAATGTTTTAGCAACTTCAAAACATGTCTTAAATTGTAACTGTATAAGATGTGCATTCCCCCATATTTATTCATGTGCATGTTCTGCATACGCATGCAGTACCACAATACACAGCTTGAATGTGGTAATTAAACGGTGGGTGATTTACTAATAATGTGAAGCTATCATCACTTTGTTGACATAAATATACTGTAAAGAAATAAAATTTATACAGAATAAGTAAATAGAATACAACACACCCAGGCATTATACAAAATACAATTTTATGCCATTTTAACTTGAATTCACAAGTGTCTCTTAAGTATTCATACCAGCCAAATGCTTTGTAGATAACTCAAAAGAAATATTTCTGAATAGTGGCTCCCTAATGGTCTGCTTAATAGATGGTTTTGGGGAATACTAAGAAGTAAAGAAGACAGGTACAGAACTGACTTTTTAGATTTGGATGATATACTGCATATTAGTATGATATAGACTTAAATGAATAGATCCCTTCAGTAGCACCTTAAAGACCAACTAAGTTTATATTTTGGTATGAGCTTTCGTGTGCATGCACACTTCTTCAGATACGTATCTGAAGAAGTGTGCATGCACACGAAAGCTCATACCAAAATATAAACTTAGTTGGTCTTTAAGGTGCTACTGAAGGAATTTTTTTATTTTGCTTCCTACCTACCTGTGAATAGATCCGTAATATTTATAAATTCCAATGATGATTTCAGAACACACAAATCCCAATAAAAGTTTAATTTTGTTTTCTCTTCTATAAAAATTAATAGCTACATGTGTACTTAAATGTGTATAGATCAACATAAATTCAGGAAAGAATTTAATATTCAAATGTTTTATTCTTTCCCACAAATATCAGTTTGCACAATCAAATACCCATCTCCTACTAAGCTAGCCTTTAAGCATGTCATTTAGACAGCTAAATGCTCTGAAAACTATGATTAAGTGTAATTCAGAGAATTGGGAGTATTATAATCTGTAATGAAAATTCAAGTCTGCTACTTGGCCTTTAATGACATGTTTATCGTCACCTCACTGCTCTTAACCTCTATACTTGCACTTTTGGTTAATGTATTTGCCTACTGAATCATTGCCTTGCATCAAAAATTGTGCTTAAAACATCTGCAGTTATCTCATGTGTGATTTGTATTCTTTACATAGGCATATATTTAATTTTACTTATATTATTTTGCATTGGGCATGAAATGTGGTAATGTGATACACCAGAATGCACAGTAGCTTCGTAATATAACATTACATTTTTTTCAACACAGGTGTGTGGGGTTCTTAAATTGGTCTAATTTGCAATCTGATCATAAATATTGACCTGAATTGTCATTAATGAAGGATGAGCCTAACGATAAATTGTTAGACAAACATAGCAAAGGCAAGCATGTGTGTACATAGGAAGTCATCTTGAGCTATATAACATTATCTGGCCTTGAGTAGTCCTATTTGTAATGCTCCATTGGTGCAGCTGGAATTGATCTCTTGAATGAAAATTATCCACATTGACTGTGATAATGTTTGTTACAAAATGAAGCCAAATTGCCCGTTGATAGAGTTAGATAATCTCAATACATTCAATCATATGAGAAACCTGATTTTGTTTGACATTTATTCAGATATATTTTGTTAGCTAGGGATCAATATACTATGAGTTTTCTGTATGTGGTCAAAGTTTATGGAGGTTTCAGGAGATTAACTTTTAAAACTTAGGTCTTCTTAGGTCAACATTTAGAACCAGGTGCAACATACATCTAGTGAAGATTAAGGTGTGTGTGGACCAAGGGTGTGAAGTGTCAGGTTCCCATCTAAATTCCAGAAAGTTGGCAAATCCAATGGCATATGGGGTTCAGGAGGACTTTACATTTTACTTTGTTTCCCATGCTGCTTAACATTTACATTAAACTGCCAGAAGAGTTTGTCCAGTGGTTTGGGTGGCATCAGCATGCTGATGATAACTTGATTCTTTTGATCTAATTCCAGGGAGGCAGTGAAGGTCCTGGTCTTGTGTTTGAGATCAGTGAAGGACAGGGGTGTCTTAGCCATGGAGGCTACTGGCACAAGGCGCCACGGCGCCAAGTTCTGGAGGGCGCTTTGGAGGGTGCCTCTGCCATGCTGTGCCGTGCCCAGAGCCTCCTCCCTGCCGGCAGCGCCGCCCTCACCTGCCTCTTCTCAGGCTGCGGGCGCTGTTGTGGGGAAGCTGGCCGCGAGCCTCCTGTCGGCGCGGCATCCAGGGCTCCCTGGGCGGCAGCGCCGTGCAGCCACTTCAGCCGAGCAGGTGGAGGTGGAGCACAGCTGGCAGCCCTGCCTGCCTTTGTGCTGCTGCTGCCTCCGGCTCGGGAGCGGCACAGTGGCCCTGTTGGCACTCCGGGCCAGGTAACCTCTCCAAGGAGCATGCGGGAGCTCCCCAAAGCGGGTGCATGAGCCTGGCTTTGGGGCCAGAGGGAAGAGATGGGGGCCGGATTCCCAGGCTGGGGACCTCCTGTTGTGCTCCATCGAGGCGGCGGAAGGGAGGGAAGGGTGGGGATGGGGGGGCACCCGAGGGATCCTTGCACCACGGTGCCAGATAGGCTTAAGACGGCCCTGGTGAAGGACTGGATCCGAGTGAAAAAACAGAAACTTAATCCAGATGGATAGAAATACTTTGAGCTGGGTCCCCGTCCCCCCCAAGTTATGTAGAAAGTTATATGACATGTTTTGAATGAGGTTGCACTTTTGACAACAAAAGGATTTGGACTCCTTGGCAAGTTTTGAATAAACACCCACAATTTATTAGTAGAACAGATGATAGATAAGGCAATGATATGTACGATTTTATAACATGCAAAAAACAATATGTACAAACAAATCAGAGAGGGGAGCTGAGGGAAGTCCTTAGGGGGTGGGAGAGGGAGGGATGGGAGAGGGGAAAGGGGGGAAATTGTAATTGGCTATGTTATTGGTAATCTGTATTGTTTAAAAATTATATTTCTTCAATAAAAATATTTTTTTTAAAAAGAATTTCTTGATGAGTACTCTTCAAATCAGCATTGATTCTTGATCATTGAGCAGGGGCTATGGCCAAGATTGCTTTTGCTACGCTAACTCTGTCCTTTTCCATAAAAGTCAGCTCCTACCACTATATCACACATCCAGGTTGGATTGCTTCAGCACATAGTATCTGAGTACACCTTTGAAGCCTGCTCAGAAAATTCAGCTGGTACACAATGTGGTGTACCAGGCTGGGTTTTTTTAAATAATATGTACCCCTGCTGCTTCATCAGCTTCATTATCATTTCCAAGCTCCATTGTACACATTATCCTGAATGGTGAGACCAAGATATATAAGAGGCGGGTCTTCTGCTGTATAATCCTTTCCATCAGCTGCTGGGTACATGGGAAGGCCACCTAAGTTCTGAAACTCCTTACCTTAAGAGGTCTGGTTGGTCCCTTCTTTGATAGTATAAAACAAACAAAAAAGGTGTCACTCCATTGTTGGGGTGTGGATAACTCCTCTTCTTAATGTTGATTTTGTCAGATAATTCTTGATATGTTTTAGTGTGTTACTTTCTCTTGTAAATGATTTTTTAATATATTAAAATCTTTGTTGATTGACTTGAAAGATTCATTGATGGAACAAAAAGTATGGCATATACCATATTTTTCTGTGTATAAGACTAGGTTTTTTCCCTTAAAAATAATGTCAAAAATTAGGGGGTGTCTTATACTCTGGGCTATCTCCCGCAATTCTCTTAAATCTGAGTCCCCCAACATAGGGATCATCTTATACATGGGGGCGTCTTATAGATGGAAAAATATGGCACTTTGTGGGATATGCTTGTTTTGATAGGTCAGTGATAAAATGTGCATTAATTCACAATGTGCAGAATTGATGGGAGCTGCAGTTATATTTAATACACAATCTCATATGCACATGTATGTGTAGCTTACCTGCATTCTGTATTACCTGGTCATGCCCTTAGTCTTCCACATGTTTGCATATATGGGACACCTATTCCATGGGACAAAGTTTCTAATGTGTACATAGGGCAGTCAGTGGATTGGAACACTTCATTGTTAAACAGTTCACTTTCTTAAACAAACAAAAACAAACCAACAAGCAAACATATGTGTCATTGTGGGAATATAGCTGGTGGCAAAATATGATAACTCAGTGAAGGCAGAAGTACATTAAATAATAAAATAATAATAATTTGTAGCTCTAATACTGTTGTCAAACATGGTGGAGATAAATCAGGGGCACTAGGAAGTTAAGCAGCTTTTTTGTTGGCAAGATGCCCAATCCAGTCTATATATTTGGTAAGATTTAGACATTGCATAGTCATATCTCCCTTTTGTAACCCAACAGAATTTTGCTGAAAAGCTCTATTTTATCTTATGTCAGAAATGATCACAGGAATCTGTTTAATTGGGAAATACTTTTAAAATAGTTTCTAATTGGCATCAGAAAGTTGAAAGTTCAATTCAAAGGTGAGATCTAAGCTTCCTAATTAGATTGAATAGGCTTAAATAATAGTTTTATTCATTACAGAGACAATATTTCAATGAACAAATGCTCATATTAGAATAGAGTCTTCCACTGGGATCGTCAGTTTATTCTATAGTCAGATAAGAATATATGCTGCTCTAAATCTATTTTAGTTTTTCAGGCCACAAATAATTTTATTATCTACAGTTTACCATCAATTTAAGATAACTTTTTAAAAAAAATCAGAACAAAGCTGTGTCATTTTCTGCTGACAGGAACATTCTTATTTCAGATAATCTGTCTTTTTTGAAAACAAAACAAAACCCAACAACCCTCAAGTATTATTTTCACTTGCATAAAATTGTATTATGAACTTATTTTTCCCCTTCTCCCCCCCCTCCCAAATTGTTTGATGCGTCTGAAATGGAAGGATGAAGTAGAAGTCGCCACTTAAGCAGTGAAGGGTTATTCTTTGTAAATAATAGATCAAGAGAACCGGAGCTATATCTAATGGAGCCGTATGCAGCCTCCGTTTCAAGGACAGCGCGTGGTTGAAAAAACATAACCGCAGTTCATCCCATCTGTAACCTGTGGTCAGTTCTTTGCCACTGCCAGTCAAATATAACCCAGTAGACTTTTCTGTTTTCAGTGCTGTAAAATACCCTCACATTATATTTATATATATATATACTGTATATATAACAATCACATGTAAATAATGTTCAGTATTCTTGAAGAGATGAAAAGGCTACAAACTTTTCAAAAATATTTAATTCCCCCCCCTTTAAGGAGTGTTGTGATAGAAGCAAACCAAACATGGAAGATTTTTCACAATGAGAATTAGTCTTAACTTCGCAGTTTTGAAACAAATCCATTGAGTCTGCAGACCAGAAGCATCATTGCATGTTGATTAAAATATCAGTTTGCATTGCCTCAGTTTCATTTTTAACAGTGGTAATAGTCGCCGCATGCAGTTGCTGAAGGTCCATCCAAAAGGACTTTTTAAAAGTATGTATAACTCTTGCCCCTGAAGGGTTTTAGAGCTTTGTTTTAAATGTTAGGGCACAATCCGCTGGGAAAGGTTTCCCACACAAGTTCCACGGAAATAAATGGAAACCACACAAGAGCATGTTCGTTTGAATGTGCGTGTTCTTGCATAGGTTTCCTTCATTTCACTGGAGTTTGTGCAAGAAAACACCCCAGTGGATTATCTTACCAGATTCAAAATGACTCTTTTGATTCAAACAAAAGATTAGAGACAGAGAATTGTCACTCAACAGAGTGTCCCTGTTTATGTTTAGAACAATGTGGAAAAGGCACAAGAATTTGTCTCCGAAAACATGGAGATGGAAGCTGTTTTGCAAATATATTTTTTAAAATTCTTTCAGCTAATTTTTTATTGGGGAGTAAGAAAGAAATCAAAAGCAGTAATTTTAGATGGCAGTAATTTCAAATATTGGTTACAGGTGGGTAGCCTGGCTAATTGAACATTTTGGTTCATGAGAAGCTGTAGTCTTTAGCAAATAATCATAGTGCAATAATATATTTTATGAATTGGTTTGATGATTACTCATGTAGTTTATAATTTATATAATTTATATAATTAATAATACTGATTTTTCAATAAGATGTTATATTGACAACCAATCTCAACCTCAAAAAAAAATAGCTTCGATTCATTGCCATCATCCATATTTTTGAACATTCTTAAATATTTCCTTTATGGATATGATCTGTTTTGTAAGAAGGCAGGATAAGTACTTGTTTAAACCTTACTAAAGCTCCAAGAACTGTGCACAACTTTTCAGGAATTATTTTCCTTCCTGGTTTGTGTATCAACACGGTTGAAATAGTATCAGCTTGCTCAACAGAACCCTCCTTCTTTGCTTCCACATTTCCCATACTTGACTCCTTCCTAGCAAGGTTTTGCTTCGTAAAGACAAAACATTAGATCATGATTAGCTATCTTTGAAATAACTACTGTGATGCACCGTCATGCCGATTCTCGGCATTCTATTTTGGAATTTGTTAGTCGGTGCCGGGAAAAAAAGTCGGGTTGACAGCTAATAGATATCCCCACCATCAATTGTTTAGACATTTTTGTCTTTTGTGACATTGAGAAAAAGACAAGGAAGGGAATGGAAGCAACTAAAAAATGTCAAAAGATCAAAAAATCAATGGGCTGAAGGAATGTGATCTGTTTATCAGGGTGTAGCTGCTCTTTCTGTTTGCATTAAGTCCGAGTGAGTGTCTTTGGTAGCCAACTGAAGCTGCTTTCATTCACTCCCTAGGAGACGTTATACAAGCATGAAAGTTACGATGTCTCAACAAAGCAGACACAAGTACAAAAAAATAATAATTCGTTAAATCAGCAGCTTGGTATTACGTATTACGTCGTCTCCCCCCCCCCCAAGTTGTGTTAAGGCTGCTATCCTCCCCGCAAATTAATTGTTGAGTACTGCATACGTACCATTTTGGTTTTAAGTGTTCTAAGGTGAAGGGAAGATATTTTTAAGTTCTTGTTTTTGAAAACATCAATAAAACAAAATGAAATGGGTTTAATAGTTCAGTTAGTGAAGTTCAAGGAGATGATTGAAGACATGTGCTTTCAGGTTTTGACAGGTAGTATAAAGTCTTTTGAGTGGACCTCTCCCTTTGCTTTAATGGAAGAGGAGTTGGGTTTGCTTTATCTGAGACGGGGGAAATGCAAATGGAAGGATTCCGCCCCCTCCCCCAAAGTGTTTTACTGCTTGCTACTGTTTTAAAGACACTAGTTAGTCTAAAGCTGCTTTGCCCATGATTCCTTCATTTCTCTAGATGTCAGTGTGTGTCCTTTCTCTCTCGCTCTCCCCCCCCCCTTTCAGTTCTATGCCAGCCTATAAGAACCGATGAGTAGACAAGGCAGTGGTCCAATCTGGTGGACAAATTTCTCATCCCTTCTAGTTTCTGTGTGATAGGAAGTATGGCAGGGGCTGCATATTTTATAAACTTTCTATTAAAGTTGTGGCATGTTATCATAAAAATGAATTACGATACTTTGTATTACACTCTGGGATTGAGAGATAGACATAGGATTAAAAAAAAACAATTTCTAGGCATTTCTAGATGATAAATTTAATTTTCTTTGCTATTTGGAGGTCTTCTTTGAAAATGCAATTGTAATGAACGCATTCAGAACTGGAGAATAGATTTACCCTTGGCTTCAAATAGTTGACGTTATCAGGCTCTGTCATTCGTTCCTTCCTATTTTCGGGCTGCTAATTGATGTTTTTGATGTCAGCAAGAAAATTGAAGAAAATGTCATGTGTGAACCAGTGCGGAAGTTAATAAGATTGACTTCGTTGACAGAATTTACAATGAGCGCAGAGACCGCATAATGGGACCGCTGCGAATTCGTGTGCTCTCTTTGGAGTCAAAATTGACACCTCACGCTAGGCCAGCGGTCGATAGGAAAGATGGAACATTTGGGAAGGTTCTTAATCTCATTTTTCTCCCTTTCTTACCCCCCTTCTTCTTCTACTACTTCTTTTTACCTTTTGGAGATTATTCAGTTGCACAAGCAACTGTTTATCCAGAAGGCTACTGCTTTGGACCAAGTCAAAGTCTTAGTTCAATCTTCTAGCGCCCCCAACAATGCTAATTCTTTATGCTGTTTTGAGTTTGAAAGCAAACAAGTCTTGAAAAGCTTGAAGTAAGATGTGTCTTAAGGAATGATATACTAATATCACACGGGGTCATTGCATAGGCTTGGAGTATGTGTGATAAAGCTGAAACCTAAATCTCATCTATATAAAGGATGGAAGCATCTAGAAAAGTTTGAAACAAAACAGAAGACTCAAATCTACATTATTCTCATTCTAGACTCTAAAGACAATATCCCTTGAAGTTCAGTGTTTCATCAAAATGTTCCTTGAACCAAAATCATACCCCAAACTTATGCACAATAGCAATGCCTTTGCTATAATGGTTTAATTTTCCAGTAATGTGACAAAGTTTATTGGATTTTGTGTGTATAATTATGGAATGGATTAGCTGAGTTTGGTTCAGTGCATCTGATTATTTTCTGGCCTTTAGGGAAATGCGCTAAACCCCTAATATGTCCACTGCCCCCCAAGCGGTCTTTTTTTGAAGGCACCGCACAAAATGTGGTCTCTACTCGTGCTCGGCCTCCAAGGATCTTCAGTGAGAGACATTATTCTTGGAATATCCAATTAATTCCATGGGCAGTGATCAGTTAGCGCTTCTTCTTCCTTTCTCGCCATTTGAAATGCTAACACAATGAATATTTTTTCATTGGTCTGCGTCCCTCGGCTAAGCTGTTGCCGCGGGCTGAGAATTTCATCGACTGATGAGACCAGAGGCTGCACCGATAAAAGGTTACAGTACGTGATTTGCATGCCAATTGGGGGTTGCTTACATGAACTTGAAAGTTCTTTAACTTTTATTTGACTTTTTTCTTCTGTACATAGATTATTTGTGTTGGTAAAAAACACACACATTAAATTGGTATACACAGTACATTATTATTATTATTATTATTATCTTACTGTAGATGCTTTCAAATAAACAGATAGAGAAAATGTTCAATATCTTGAAAATTTAAACCTATTACTAGTCCTCATTGAAGTCTAGGTGAATAAAAGCTCTGAGTTTGTCTACTGAATCACAGAAATTTTCAACTTGGATATGTTTATTTTCTTCTGTAACACAACGTTGCCTTTTTTGTTCAACTGAACCATAATTACTACAGCAATTTTCCTTATATCATATTCGATGGTATAATATTTGTCCTTAGCATTTGTTCTAATGCCAAAATACCCATGCTTCCTCAATCAAAACAGTACAAGCCAAAGGGTAGCACAGTTTTCTTGCATAAGGCAGTACAGTGCTCGGTTTGATGGTAAATTGGCAGAAGGTTCTTCAGATTTCAATTGTGCTCCATCAAGAGTTGAGACAAAATATTGTTTGTTTTGTTAAATTATAAAATACTTTTAAAAAATCAAATATATCAACCATTTCATCTGTAGTTGTCTGCCCATAGTACAAGCAACACAGTGGTCTAATGTGTAACAAGTTCCTAATAATATGGTGGCATATAAACTGGAACAATGCCAGTACCATGTTCTGTGTCAAACAAACTATAGGATGTCTGTTGAGGGCAAAGGCAGGTAGTCTACACTGTCTTCAGGCACGAGTTAGAAGATATTGATAGTTGTGATTGGTTTAGAGTTGCGACGAAAATGTTTTAGATCAGGGAATATGTGTGATAGTGAAGGTAACGTTTCTTCTATTTTTTAAAAAAGGTGTGTGTGTGCGTGTCTGTAAAAGAGCGAGAGAAGATGAGAATTTCAGTCTTCTATAACTGTAATCTTAGAGGCTGGGTAATGCGTTTGGAGACATGACATATTCCTACTGAATAAAAATCAGGAGACCCTTTCCAAAATTGCCAGCAAAAGGGTCTAGTGAAGCTAGGTATGAAAGGCTCCCCCTTCCTCTCCCTAGCTGTCTACTAGCAGTAAAGCAGGTGGCTCCCCGTGGCTGACTTTTCATGACAACATGCCATTAGAAATTGTGGTCCTGTTGATCAATCCACTCGACATGACAGCTTTGCCGCAAGGCCTGGCTCTTTGAGCACCAGCGCTGTGGCTTTTCCCTCCTTTTTTCCTGCACTAATTGGTGAAAGTTTTTACTGTGCTTGTGGCATAGGAAATTCTTTTGAACATTGTCACAATCAAGTGTTGACTTCTTTAGAATTGCAAGTAGGTTAAGTGAGTATCAACATAGCAATATCTTTTTAGGGCTTCTCTCTCTCTCCCCCCCCCCCCGGTTAATTTAAATTTTATTAGAAACAAATTCTTGTGGAGGAAAAATAGTTTTCTAGAAACAGTATTTCTACAAAATAATATTTTGGTGCTGAGCACCGAAGTAGGAAAAAATATGGCAGAATTATATTGCAGAAGTGTTGAGATACGTTTCCCTCAGAAGGAATATACTGGGAAAATGATATAATACATCTCTTAATTTTCCTGTCCTTGATTTTTAAGAAGAACCGCTTTTAGAGTGCTATCCTATGCATGCTTGCACAGTAGTAAACCTGCTATGCATATATATATATTTGAGGTACCTTCCCTCAAATTTTTCTTCAAAAATTGTCCTAATTTCTGATGTTGATTAAGTATTAAGGAATATTGCTCTTTTGCTATGCTAATACAGAAAGTTGATGACTAAATAATATGTGTCTCCATGAGGAGAAAAAGAAGAGGAAATATTCACCATATATATTATTTACTTTTATAATTCCATTAGATTTCTGCCTTCAGTATGATGTTCAAGAAAATGCTTACAATCTATTAGTGGCACAAAGGATTGTTTTATTTAATATATAACAGAATCTACATAAGTGAACTTATAAATATATCGATTTAAGTTCCTCGGTATTTAATCTTTAGTATTTAAGCACTGATTTATTCTGTTTTTTAGGCAACATGATGCTTGCCTCTTTCTAAATTTGATAAACTGTGTGAAATCCTTTTGTTGTACCTAATAATCGTATATCCCAAGGTACATGCATTAAAGAAAGTGTTATTTAATGTGAACATATTGCATGAGGTTATTTGGAATTCATATGAAGAACAAACAAGGACTCGTTGTTTATACAAGTGGCAAAAAGACAGAGAAGCGAATATGTGAAGCGTGCAAATAGCTGCTAGTTCCCAATACACATCGTAGAAGAAGGCTAAAATAATTGTGTAACTTTTAGCCCAAAGCTCAGTTTTATTTGCAGTAAATAGTAGGTATTTCAGTGTGATTTTGCCAGTACAAATACCAAAAATTGTTACAGTGTTTTAAATGCAGAGCATGAGCATTTCTTTTTTTGCAACTGTAATTGCTGCCATGATTTTTTTTTTTTGTACTTCAGATGCCCAAATTGAAAGGAGCATAAATTCATATAATTAATTTTGCCACTGTAAAAATCATTTGCTAAAATTTGCATTATTAACATTATCAAGTCGCTGGTTGGTAAGACATCAGACATGACGAGTGAGAAGGGCAGCTTAGGGAGAATTGGGCTTTAAACCCTCAGCAGATCGGAGTTAGGATCAAAGGCACTTGTTTTATGTGGCTGTGTGAGACTTTGAAGTCCTGACTGCACCTACAGCACTCATTTCATCAGGTTCACTGGTGTCTTAATAGCAGATCAATAAGTTTCAAAGTCGGAGAGTTAATTTGATACTAGTGCTGATGCAGTCGTGCTGGGGAAACAGAGAGAGGCAGAGAAAGCAGCCTATTAAGAACTGAGATGGGGATAGGTGTCTGATGGTGTTGATTGGTACCCACAAAATCCCAAATTGTAAATATTGACCTAAAAATTTGCAAGCTCTAACATATTATTAAGGGGAAATGAGATGTTGTGGCTTTATTGAAGGAGATTATAAACTACTGGTTTTCTGTTGTGACCAGGATCGGGTCTGGTAATACAGGCATCGAAGTAAATTTCCATTTAATGTAGAATAAATAGGCCTGAACAAAGCCCAAAGCATAGCACCTCTTGAAGATGATATGTCTCTTTATTACTCCAAAAGAGGGTATACAAATGATAGGAAATGTTCGTTTCTTTTTCCTTTCTTACTCAGGTTTCTTTCCTACCGCAGTGTTGTTTGTTCACGCTGTGGTGTGTGTGTGTGGATGGATTTTAAGACAAAGGAAGTTCACCCTATTAATAAAACCCATAGGGAAATAATAATTATATATAAATAAATATTCTTTTATTCTACCTTTCACAATTTTTGGATGCTTACGATTAACATTCAGTAATGGCCAAAAAATATTTTTTTTATGACAAAGAAAACGATGCATGGGTATGTCAGTCTTTTGAAGGCATCCTAAACCCAAATAAATGAAGCAAAAATCTGCTTAGACAAAGTGCATTGAAAGAAGATTGCGTTTTATTGCACTTTTTTTTTTCTGTAGCAAAGAGCTGGCTGGGGGTGGAAATGATTCCCAAAATTCGGCAACAGTGTTCTTTTTTAAAAAAAATAGAAAAAAATCAGTATACTAAAGAGATTTGTTACCTATTTATTAATATTATTATTATTTGGCCGATGTCTTGACAAGGCAGTAGTTGATGGTATCCATAAAAACTGCTCCTAGAGAGAGAGGGGCACACACACACGCAAATGCAAAATCCCTTTGAAAAGGAGATTTCTTTTAAAAAAAAGAAAATCATAAGAACTTTTCCATCTGTATGTACGGCAGAGGTTTCCTGGCACCAGAGGTCAACTTCACACCCTTTTGGAACAAAACTCTAATTTAGAATGTTCATCTAAGGGTTGATAATGGTATTAGGGGGCCAGTAGGCTGGTCAGTGGGAGCTGTAGATTAGCGCAGTAGCCTCAACAGCTTTACCTAGACCCCCATGATTCATTGGACAGATTAGCTATCACATCTGTCATTTTTATCCCCTTTCGCTCTCCCCCTTTTACCACATTTAAAATAAGAAACTTCTCCCCAAAATGGAGGGAGGGGGAGGATTAACAAATATGATCTCGGGAGCAATTTCTGCGAAAGAAGCCACCAAAGGTATGTTCCCAAACGCGCCTGTAAAAATCACATGCCCAGGTATATAAATTAAGTAACTGATTTGATCTGTGTGGGTGTGGGTGGGTGGGTGGGTGAATTGGATACAGCAGTGGATACAGATAAATTGGTTAAAACAGGTAAGAGACAACTTTTAAAGATGTGATTTATTTTAAAACAGCGAGCGTTGAACTGCTCTAGTAGCTCAGCTCTGTGTGGTCATTTTTCAAAATCTTTCCAGTATTTCCTTCACTTTCCATTCGCTCCTTTTGATTTCACGAATCCATTAATTGTCATAAGGCATAATGCACGACTTTTCATGTTCAAAAGTTGGGACCTGGTTGAATTCAAATTAACAAGTTTGATCTCTTCCGAGTCCAAGGGAGACCACTTTCCGCTTGCTGGTTAGTTAATGGTTGTTCTTGGGGTCTTCAAGTGTTGTTTCCTGTGTGTTTATTACAGAAAGATGTCACCATTAAAAGGGAATTGAAGAGTTTCTGCAAATGTAATGGTTCATCCCAGAATAAAGTGAGTGAGACAGTTCTTGGGAACTAGGGAATTGGAGTAGAAGGAATTGTAGCTGATGAAGGTGTCTCTTGTCAAAATTGTGTAGGAATTATTTACTGTGCTGTCTTTTCTGAGCTGCTGTACTAAAAGTGAAGACATGGAAAATTATCCCAGATGGGATGAATCGCTCCTTCTCTGTTCTTTTTTTTTTTTTAAGGAAAAAAGATTTCAGAAAAAGTCTTCTTTTTGTTAGAGCAGTATGGATAAAAATCCGGACAGCTGTCAAAAAATATATGCAGTCTGTATTTTTTTAAAAAAATAAAAATAAAAATCTAACAGTAAGCATAACTAAATAGCTTCAATAATCTATATCACACCCCCCTCCCCAAATAATGATCTGTACTTCATTAAAAGAGTATTAATCTAGTTGCCGGTCTCTTGGGAGACACCTTAAGATGATGATATTGTGGGGGGAGGGGGTTCCCCCCCGAATTGTTAAAAAAAAAATTCTAGCAGATTTGGTCCCTGTCAGTCAGAAATAATTGTGTTCTTAATCTTGTCCCTGATGGATGACTCGGAGTTCAGCAACGGGCCAGCTCCAATGACAAATACAATATTAATATTCATTAACTGCTTTGACAATGCTAATTTTGATGCAGTAGTAAAGGGCCTTCCAAAGTTAGCGGCCAAAGCATCAGAGCTACGCAAGGTGGCAAGATAATTTGTGCTGGTTTGCTGAGCTGAAGGCTTTTAAAGTCTATAGCAAAAAGCTAGGTACCACAAACAAAAAAGAGAAAAGGGAAAAAGTTCTGAAGCATTGGAAGGCAGGGCGGCGGAAGTAATACGATCACACTCCGCTAAAAAATTTGACACCTCTGATGCAGTTTCTTTGAGTGAAATTTCTACAAAGTTGCAACAACAAAAAAGCATAGCATGGTAAGTCAGCACATTCGTGATTTTGTTTAATCTTTTTGATCTTTTCAATTATCGCTATTTGAAGATCAATAGTCATTTTTTCCTACTATGCTTAGAAGGCGCGCAGCGGTGGTTTAATATGTGTTAGGACCATTCGCTTTAAAGGAAGACATCCGCAAGTTTCTGTGATTTTTACTTAAAACCATGGGAAAAATTACATGCTAAATGCTTCTGTTTTTGTTTAGTTTTTTGTCTCATTTTTAGACATTATGCTATACTTTTTAAAAAGTCTTTATAAAAATAAAATTCAATTATTGCTGTTGACAGGAATTTGGGAACGGGGGAAATTTTGTAAGCAAGTGGGGGGAAGAGCGGAACAATCTTCTACCTTTTACTGAAATTGAACCACGGGCTTCCCCCAATTGAGTGGCATCAAATAGCCATTATAGCTTCATTTCAGTGACGAGCAGCAAAGCAGGGCTTTCACCAAGTTAGGTGAACTTTGGAGAACTGAGATTTCCTTTATATTTGCCAAGTCGGCAAACAAAATATCGGCTTTTGTTCTTTAGACTGAATATACAGGGTTTTGTGGGAAGGAGGGGAGAGAGAAACGAGAGCTTTTTCTCACTTTTTTTGTGGATTTGCATTGAATCAGGGGGAGATGCGAGTATTGTTCCTTTTCCTACCATGCGAGATAATTCTATGAATGGAACTGGACTTGAGCATCTTTTCTGAAGAGCTGGCGTTGCAGAGCTGCTTCCCGTGTGTTTATCTGCTCAGTGCAGCTCAGTGGTGAATGGCTTAGGTAGGGTGCTGCCCTCCAGTGGATCAACCAACGGCAGTCTTATTGCACATCATGTAGGTATGTTAATATAACAAGCGGCAGCATGCTTGAAACCAGGCAGCGTGAAGCATCCTGATTAAAACTGTTGTAAATGGTAAGCTAAACCTTTTCCTCTTTCCCACAAGGCTAGCAGAGTGAGGCATTGCTTTTAATGAATTGGCACTGATACTTCATTTCTGTTGCATGTTTCTGTTGCATGTTAATTTTTCTCTGTTCGGAGCATTTTAAGATTGATGGGTTTAAAGCGTAGCAAAGAGTTTTTGTCTTTTAAAAGAAGCTTCAGAGTTTGGGAACTTTAGCATGGACAAAGCGATCTCTATCATCATTAACAACTAACCCTTTGCTTTTTTCTTCTTCTCGGAGGCACACAATATTCTTCACTGCTTTGCTCCTCAAGGTTAGGTTAAGTAAGGCCATCACCTTCCTTCCATCAACGAAAAGTTAGTCTTAGGGAAGCCGAATGTTTTGGGGGATTCCTCCCCTTGTAGAAAATCTCATGGTAGTACTTGTTCCCCTGTTCCCATAAATAATAAAGTTTGGACCTAAGAAGAATCTGATATTGAACAGCAGCTACATTTGGTCTCTCCCATGTGTAATTGCAACTTCATTGCAACAAGAGGAGAGTTCTATCCCTCCACAGAGGTACTATCACAGCTTATTTTGCTAACTTTCAGATATTTTGTTTCTTAATTAGCTGGGTTTCTATTCTTAGGCTGTGCTTACTTCTCTGACACTTCAACACCCCCACCCGCCCCCGCAAACCCAAATATTTTTGGAAATTTTAATTGCAGGACGTTAACTAGATGACTGCACTCTGCAATGCTTTCAGATCAGTTCTGCTGAGAAACTATTTTTTGAAGAAACTTGGTAGGTGCATGCATTGCTTCCTCAACCCCACCCCCCACCCCCTTTTTGTTGCTTCCCTCTGCCTCCTGTTTTTGGGATAGCCAAGAAAAGCCTCGGTTTAAAAGCTGCCCATCCTATTTGCTGCACTTTATAAGTTATTGTTGCTAAATGATTGGGAACTGTCCATCACCAGCCAGAGAACTTGCAGTTTACTTAAGAAATTGCACGTGGGACAAAAGCAGCCGCTGGAGTGTGGTGGCCGCTGTGAATAGAGGGAGGGAAGGCAATTAGTTGCCGTGTTGTTGGAGCTTTTTACTTGTCAAACTGGAGCCTCATTGCTTTTGTTATTGCCATGTAAAGGGAAATTGCAGGGTTTTGTTTTGGTATTAAGGGCCTTAACGGTTGCTGGCTGACACTTTACGTGCAAAGGCCAGATAAGTGCGGAAAAGGATGGTGGTAAGAAAAGCAAACAGAAGAACTTTCTGTCTCCGTTGATTACATTCTGGCGAGTGTCTCCAGATTCTTAAGGTTTTGTCTCAGCTTCTGAATTGCAGATCAGTCTGTACACCTGTAAAGTCATAATAGCAACGATAGTAATTAATACAGCAGGACAACATTGCAGTGACTTCTGTAGTGATTAGCGCAGCATAAGTTTTGAAAGTGTCTTAAAAATAATTGTGTAGGTTATATTACTATATATAAAGGTATAAGGGTTTATGACAGGTCTTCTTCACATCTCCTCCAGATGAGTAGAAAATCTTTGTGGGTTTTGGACTATTCAGAAACTTTTTTTGCTCTGATAAAATTAACTTGCGCATCGAACTACTAATGATACCGAGCCGCAGATAGTTTTGCCTATCCATTGTGTTTAACCATATTACTGGCGCTTTCTTGTCAGGTATTTCAAGAGGTAGCCACTGTAGGTTTGACCGCATTCCCCCATAAAAACCAGAGCGATTTTTGTTTCTTAAGTCAATACCTATCACAAATGATGGATAACTTATGAATGCAGATGAAAAAAGACACAATTTTTCAGTTCGCAGAGGAATCTGGTCTCTCTTTTAAGCTTGTGCTTACAGAAACTAAAATAAGCTTGCTGTAGCAAAATACCTTAGACAGTAAAACTGTAGTAAACTTGATGAACATTTCTTATACTGCTTTCATGTGAACCAACCTGTTTAAACCAAGAACCAAAAATTTAAGTATTGGTAAAAGTTGGGGGCGAAGGAGAGTGATTACAAATGTGTCAAAATGATAACAAAATCAGCCACTTCCTGCAGGTCTCCTAAAGAAATTTGTTTGGTGGGATTTGACAATGACTGCTTGTTACACTTAGGTGCTCCTGGTCCCTCATGGCTATCCGTTGTTGCCTCACTACGCATAGCGTTACCTGTAACTATCTGAATCGTAGTAGCGTTGCCATTTATTTCCAAGGTAACTGCTTCTTTAGCTAACCTTAGCAAGCAAACGGAGGGGCGGGGGGGGTGTTTGACAGTAAGAGAATTTGTGTATTAGAAAACCCGGTGATTATTTCAAGTTCTGAAATCCGCAACAGAGACGATCTTAGAAAATAAGACACCTTCTCTCGCAGCCGACATCCGATGTCACGATGGATGTGGAGCATTCAGGGAACACCAGGCCTCAAATCTGGAAACATCTTGATTTTTTAGGACTGTACTTTAAGTGAAAAAAAAACGCAGGCGGGGGATGGGAGGGAGACAGAAAGTGAAAAGCTGCAAGGGAAATAATACAAAGCTAGTACAATTGGCATATAGACAGTGAAGGGGGGGGGAAAGTTTATGAGATTAAGAGTGGGAAAGACAAAGCCGTTATGTACCCGAGGGATGCAATTTTAGTGGGAATGGAAGATTTGAGTGGTAAAGGAGGAGCACTCGCCTCTGGGTTCTCTCTGTTTCAGCCGTTTGGCTGTTGGCATCTCAATTTGAATTGCTGGGTGAGTAGCATTTGTGTTTAAGTGTGTGTGTGTGTGTGTGTGTGTGTGTGTGTGTGAGAGAGAGAGAGAGAGAGAGAGAGAGAGAGCATCTTGACCATTGAACTAGTTGTGTGACTTGTTTTTATTCGTGTCTGTGGAAGCATTTTTTAAAAGGAAGATAGAACAGTCAATTCAAGCTGTGACCTTTGTTCAATACTTTTAAAAAAATACAGTGAGAGTCAGTTTAGGGGAGGGGGGTAGAATGACTTGTCACTGACAGTTCTTAACATACTGTAATAGTTACAAAACAACACAAAGCATGCATGTCCTTTTCATCACATGCAAAGGCATGGAACAATTAAAAAATAATTGTTGGAGGGGATTTTTCTTTTGCCTTTTCTTCTTCTTGGAGAGAAGTTCTCTTTTTCGTTGTGGAGTGTTGTCATAGGGAAAAGGCCATTTCATAATATACAGCTGGTTGTATTTATTGAGCTAAAGCTGTTGAGTGGAACTTGCCAACAAAAGCAAGTGTGTATGTGTGCATGTATTTTTTTGTATATGTACTGTGATAGGTGTATGTAGCATAACAAAACATTCCCTTTTCATTTTTTTGTTATGTTTGCTTCAGAATTTTATTTAATTGTACAGGTATTTCATCTCTTAGTTATTTTCTGCTTTATAAGCCAAGCCTTATTTCTGCTTGACAGACATAAGTATTTACGTTAGTAAAGTAAGTTCTGCTGATTTTAAGTGCCTGATTTCCACAGTTTGTTTGTTTTAAAAGGATAATGTAGTATTTAATTTTTCTACAGTCTTAACCTTACATATTATTTGTTTAAATGTGCCACCCACCTTCACCTGAGGTGTTAATTTGAGTAGATTTGTTAAACATGTACTGTTTCGAATGGTTCTGGTTCCATGGTTCCATGGTTCCATGGGGAAATAAATTGGAATAAATAAATTGGGATAAATAAATTAGGAACATAGAAGAGACAACATTGCAACATTTGCATTGCAAAGATATCCAAAAGATGTTAATTGAAAAGATACATATACTTCAGTGCTTGTGACAAGAAAAATGCATTCGGAGGTTTTTCAGGACGCATCTAAGGGGATGCAGAACATACCTTGCTTGCTATGCTGTAATTACCAAGCTCTGTCTCATTGAGGTTTAGGCCTCATTATGGATAGCCTTCCCTATCTAACGTTTTCAAAAAATGGGTGAAATGCTATTATGTATCATTTTTAGCTTTCAGTTTTCAGTGATCCTCTCGTGTGTGTGTGTGTGTGTGTGTGTGTGTGTGTCTTTTAAAATATTTTGTGAACTGTAAGATTCTCGAAGACGAAAGTTTGAGTTAACGTCTCTCTATGTCTTTGTAGTTGTGGATATTAAACTGTTACATAACACACATAAGTTAATCAAAATGATCTATTATAGACTATGTAATAATGAAATGCATATTTATACATGATCTTGGAGAATTTATAATATTGAATTTTAAATTTTTTTTAATGCTGTCTTACTGTTGCGATAAATACTACATACAGTTTTGTCTCATTTCACTTTCCCCTTTATCCAAACCATCTCTTCATCCTCAAATACATGTAGACTTTGGTTCTGAATAACTTTTCTATTGTATATAAATATCACGGTTTCCCCCTTCCTCCAATGGCCCGTGTGTGTGTGTGTGTGTGTTGTTTTGTTTTGTCTGCACATAATAGAGACCTGCATAAACAAGTGCAGGAATTGGCACACCACAGGTTTTTCCCCCTGTGTTCTGGATATCAAAAACTAAAGCATTTAGATAATTTTTGCATTAATAGTGATTCATATGAAAGAGGAAGCCAATCTTTCCTTTAAATACATTTGGAACAAAACAGCATGACCTTATTCTATCTTTACAATATTCCTGAATTCCAAAGCACAGTTATATGCTGTGTGTGTGTGTGTGTGTGTGTGTGTGTGTTGTTACTTGTTTTGCGATTGGTTTCATTGGTTTCTCTGATTTAGAAGAGGTTGATGCATGTTCTTCCGAGCATCACTTTGGATAAAAATCATGTCACCGGGCTCTTTATTTTTATCCGTATTATATCTCAGTGTATAACAACCTAAAACAAACTGTTTATGAAGATGGGTGTAAATATAAAGTAGAATGAAATTAGTGCTTGTTTCAAAGTTTCCATCAAAAACTTGGCAGGTGGGGAGGGGGCAGATTATGATGGCCGCCCATTTCCCCATCACAACTTCTTGTATTAACACACATACCTGTGGGTTTCAATCTTTCATCCTTTTATAATGCTGGTCAAACCAACCTGGAAATTATGTAGGCCGCAATTTTTAAATGGCTAGTTATTTAACAGGCTGCTAAATTGTTTCAAGTAATAAAAAAAACCCAAGCATTATTGTCACTTCATAAAGAAATTAGCATGAATCAGGAGAAAACTATGTTTAATGTATTAACTTGTAGGTTCCCCCCCCCAGAACATTTAAAAGCTAACACTGACTGACATGATACTGATTGTTCCCCAAATCTTCCTGCCGGAGTATTTAGATCTCACCCCTAAATAAAATAAAATAAAATAAAACCTCCCTGTAAAAAAAAAAATATTTCATGTATATTATCACATTTATTACCTGTACATTCTGGGCTATGTCACTTGCTATTATGAAACACGGTTGGTTTTCTGTCCATCAAAAGTAGCATTAAAATAACAGCAATCTTTTTTTTTAATGCATTTGTTTGAATCTTATTGTTTGAGGTGCTATGTATAGTTTTCTTTCTCCTAAGCAAGTGGTAAAATCCTAATGATTTCAGTTACAGACCGATCCTAGCCATGTTTACTTGGAAGCAAGTCGCCCTGAGTTTTTCGGAACTTGTTTCCTGGTAGGTATTCTTAGGATTGTATCCTTAATGTGTCTTTGTTATTAAATTATGTGGGTATGTCTTGCATTCTTTCTATAGGAAAGAGTGTATAAAGTGTCATGTGGAAGTGAGACAGGGGGCATGGGATATCAGTGAGCATTGCCCCCACTTTGTTTAAATTAGTTGTCCCATATTTTAGAGCAAGAAGAAGCCAGCATTGTTTTATTTAAACAATTTACCTAATTAGGGGGAAGCTGACTGGAAGGTAGGCCCTTATTGATGGGAGCAGTCCTCTAACCAGGAAATAGCTGCTAAAATAAAAACAGAAGGGAAGTACAGTAGAAATAAGCTGTGCCTACGCCACTCCTTGAAGAGGTGTGTGTGTGTGTGTGTGTGGTTTGCTTTTTGTCAGACTCAAGCTAGGGCAGTATTGTCCCAGCACATGGTTGTCAGCGCTTCTGTTGTCATTTGTGTGAAGGAAGAAAATGAGCCCTTTTTTTAGTGTAGGGAGCCATGGTTATCAATGGAGGCCTTGTCTTCAGTTACAATAGGGAGCGAGCACAGGGCAAGACCTTAGGTAGAAATGAGCTACATTAAACTTTGAAAGGGTTCAGATCACTGTATCAACAATAATAGGCTAAGGAGGAGTAGATTTCTGAAGAAAATGCTTAGTCAGGTGTGAAAGCATTCTTTATTTAAATAAAGTGCATGTTGCGTAGATAAACAGAATGGTCTCATTCCTCAAAGAACATGTCCAGCACTTGGAAAGGGGAAAGATGAAGAGTTTGTTTGTATTCATTGTCTTTTAAATGTGTCAGATTTCTCTAAAATGTGACTTTTTCCTTATTATTCTGTTGTATTTTTTTATATAGGTAATTTATATTTTGTTCGAATTAATAATGCACATTAAAGACACACATTTCTGTTGTAAATATGGCATTGGGAACCAATTATGACTGCAAGGACCAACCAGGTTATAGCAGACAGGTTGGTAAAAATAAAATTTAGCAATAGGTATTCCTCCTGTGAAATTAGGTACTTATGGTGTCCCAAAACAAGAAAGAAATCCATATTCAGTGTGACTGATGTTGTAGAATAATAAACTGGCTACAGGCATATTGCTTATTCTAGATTTGTAAAGTCCAGAAACTTCTAAAGAAAGCTTTAAAACATTCATTGGTTAATGAAGATAAATGAGATTAAATTTATGCTTTTCAGTTTTCAGAATACAAGTTAGTGGATCTTTCTAGTCGTAAGCGTGTTACCTCATAATAATATTTTACCGACTGCCATAAGTATGGTGCAGAGTTTTAATAAGAGCATCTGGAAAGAGTATAGAATACCAGTTGTTAAATGTAAATGTGTTGTGAATGGCACAATTTGCTGGTGCACAGATCTGTCCCTGGAAGGGTTTAGTAATCCAAGATGACTGTGCTTTAATGCAATCTCTCAAAGATTAACAGAAAAGGCCTACAAAACGACTTCTCTCTTGTTTTAGTGTATTAGACTTTTAAAGGCAGTTTTAAGTTACAAGTCCAGTTTTTATTGTGTAGAAAAATAAAGCACTAAGGGAATATTGATGGGGAGGGAAGGCAGGGAGAGCAGGGAGAGCTATAGTTCCATTTGTTTTCAATATGTGGTGATGATTCATAGGTTTAGAGGTGAGTTGCGAGATTCCATTTCTCTTAGAATATGAATCCTAGAGGAAGAATTAGAGCCATATAGGTCTGGGGCAAAGTGCCTATTCAATATTAAATTTACCACCGTCCAAAATGTGAACAGTGTAGACAGGAGGATGCTAACAGAACATGCTGTGCAAGCTAACAGAAGTTTATGCTTTAAGTGTGCTTGGAAGGTGAGTGGTTCTTTCCCAGGGTTGTGACCTTCATGAACTATGGCATGGATCTGATTTGTTCCTATTGAAAGCTTTCTGTACCCTTGAGCATTTGGCATATAAGAAGGTAGTACATTGGGTCGTGTATGTAATTATTGCTGTTGTGTGCAATTACCTTTAATTTTACTAGCAGTATCCCTGCATGTGTAATGCCCTGGTTTTTCTCCACCTCATGCACTGAGGGAAATGTATAGGAATTTACTCACAACACAGCTGTTGTCAAATACAGTTCAGCTTACATTCCTAATGGGAAACTCAGCTCTATGGTTTATGTTATCTTTGTTTATACATGTGCTAAACCATCCCTAATTCCCGTTTGGTAACTTCATTGTTGATTCCATGAATGCAATTTAATTTGCTTTGCTTCAGGCATAGGCAATCAAGGGGGGGAAACAAACTTTTCCTGTTGTTTGTATTTTGATTTGACTTTTCAGTCCAGAACATTAATTAGCAAGTTTAAAACAAAGGGAGTGCCTTACTTCCTTATTCTCTCATTTTATATTTACGTTTGCATCTATTCTAAATTCCATCTACTAGGATAACTAACTTAAAAAATAAGAACTGCTGTGACAGCCATTAATGGCATAAAAAAGAGATGCTGTTTCTAAAGAACTTCAATTTTCTCAGAATAGCTATTAGCTTTTATTATAAAATAAGCATGAACAAAGTAAGAGGAAAATATACTCCAGGGGACAATCATATATCTGGAAGACGGGATGGGCTAAGATGATCTAATAGTGCTTTTTATCTAATTTCTGTGACTTACCTTTTATAGCCATTGGATAGTGCTAGAGACTGCTCTTTTTAGTCAGGCAAACCCCCTGTATACTTCAAAGAGAGAAGCAAATGCAGGATTAATCTTCTCATCACTCACATTGCTAATAGTCTCCCCCTGTGCCTCTACTTCCCCCCCCCCGAAAGCTTATTTAATATAATTCCATAATCCTACTTTTAAAGCCAACCTTGTTTGTTACACAACCAGAAGTGCTTCCAGAATTGTTTGTACCTTCCTCTTGCAAATTTTTGGATATCTTTAAACCGAGCATAGCTTTCCTCTCCCAATGCTTCCTTCTTCAGTGATTGTCTTCACCTTACTCTTCTATCTGCGACAAAACTAAATTGCGACCGGCAAACAAAGGGAGAGCTTCATTTCTATAGAGATATGCATATATAGATGGATTGACATAGATTAGTTTTAACCATGTGTGGTTAGCACTATATATCAGCACACTTACTGGTGGTGTGTTTCCCTCTTAACTGTGGAAACAGCCCCAGACCCTAGTTTTGAACAAAGTGTTGGTAGGAGAAACTGGAGTGGAAGAGATTGCAGACTCACAACTCCCAGTCTTCTGTTGTGTGACCTGCTTTTTTTAAACTGCTGCTTTTAACTGCTGTTGGGTTTGTTTTTGTGTTAGTGCATTTCGTTTTGAGGTTGCTTTTTAAATCTTATTTTGTACTGTGTCAGTTTTGTGTAAACTGCCTTCTGTACAAATTTGCAAATTCAACAACAACCACCACCATGCCGTTGTTCTGCTTCACTTCTGCTTTGAAACCAACAGCGTGCTGAACGCTTATTCAGAGATCTGATCACTGGTATCAGACCTGGTGGACAAAGCAGGAAAGGAAGGCTTGACAGTACGTGAAGGGCAAATGAGTGTTTGATGTGACAAGGGAGTAACCTACAGAACCTTCAGGAATAAACTCCCCTAATAACCAGGTGAGGCTGTTCCAGGCATTGAACGTGGCATGGCAGGGCTCATAATAGCAGGAGTGAAATAGGAAAACAAAGGCTTCCCTCCTTCACAAAGCAGTTATTACAAGTCTGATGATAACTCAGAAGACCTGCTATGAAGGTGCCTCAGACTCAAATTCTAGCATAAATTTATTTCTTGATGTGGTGAAGAAAAGTCAGCACCGCCCATGCTAAACATTTAAAGGAACAGTGAGGACTGGAGCTAAGTGCTCACTCATAAGAACATTAGCTTCTGAGCAACTATTTGAAGAAAAGAGATTTTCCCAGGTAAAGAGTTACATTCCACAAACTCTTTCTTTCTTTAGGAATTGTACATTCTCTTCTCATGGCCGGCAGGGACAGGCAGTATTGCAGACGTGACCTCCCACCACTGGTGTTGCTGCCACTTAGAGGAGCGAGGTGGGGATGCTCTGGTGGGAGGGTTCCACTGGTGCTCTGTCACCATCCCAAACTCACTGCTGCCATGCCCTGCTCCTGGCCTGGCCTGGTAAGTTCAGTGACACCAGTTCCAGGAAGCCAGGTCCACAGGCTGCCCTCCCCACCAGCTGCTCTCCATGTCATATATAACATTTCATGAACTTTGGAACACCAGAAGCTGGCATCATAATTTTACTTCTGTATCCGAGCAGTTCTAATGCCGAAGCAGGCATGTAAGACCATGGATGCTGTTAAGGCAGCACATGTTATTAATGAAATGCATCAACCATTCCCAAAGTTTTCATAGGTTTGTCACATCTGGTTTAGTATGTAGTGGTCCAAACCATACACACAAAGGGAAAATATGTTCCATGTCCTATATTTTAGCTGCTCATACCAGATTAGCCTATATGCCATGGTTTCTCATGGAAGCCATGGAGGTGTGATCTGTGAACTGGACTCTGCTGTACAGTACATGGAATCTGAGAATTCTACATAGGATCCATGTGATACATTTGACTGATGGTTCATTGAAGAGTTTAAAAGCTACATGACTGAGTACACTCTGACATACTTACACTGTAAAAACTGCAAGTATGCAACTTGTCTGAAAACAGAGGGAAAGGAAGAGTGGAGGCAAAATATATATTTATATGTGCAGCAACAAAGCTTGTTGAAGAGAAAGAATAAACCCCAAAGGATTTTCTTCTTCTCTAGTGTGACTTTCCTCTAACATTTTGCTCTGTGCATTCCTTTTAATTAGGCCACAGTTTACAGTTTGCAGATATAAAAATACAAGATGCATTCATGGAAGGATGAAGCATACTAAAATGCTGGACTGCACCACCCATTTATAACAATTTAGAAAAATTCCACACAAAACAAGGTGGGCGAACCACCACACCTTGTAGTCTATTAGAAACCCTTCTACACTTACCTACCCATTTGCATCGTTCAAATACCACTTTTTAGTCATTCATTTGTGCTCCTGAAATAGCTTGCAAAATAAAAGCTGTAAAATAACGAAATTCTTCTAAAAATGAGTTAGCATAAAACAACAAATAAGAACCATAGGCAGTAAATGCATGGTCCTTGTTGAATTATTCTTCATAAAATAGTGAGTTAAGTTGTATTTATTCCCATTGTACAGGTGGGAAAATCAGGCCAAGAAAGCATGACTTTCCCATGAATGCATACAGTGTATTCCTCTGAATGTTTGCTGAGAAGCAAGTCTCCCTGTGATCATTGGAACTCAGTCCCTACTAAGCGTGCCTAGGATTGCAGCCTTCCAGATAGATTCTTTGTTTTCAGTAGTCACTCCGGTAGCATTCAGCAGACCTCACTCACTCCATAGCTGTGCTGAAGTTTTAACTTAATTTTAACCAGTTCAAAGCTTCTGTTAATCTTATTGCAAACAAAAAAAAACCAAAAAACATGAATGATACAGTATTTTGAAAAGTGCTTTGAAAAGGTCAACGAAACACATACGTATTGCTTTTTAATGAACACATTCTAGGTTTCATGGTCTCCATTGAAAATATCCACCCCCTTTTGACAATGGATGCTGCTAATCTAGTCCGAGGATAATAGCAAAGACTGACAGGTCCTGGACTGAGGTGGCGCTCGAGAGCACCACTGCACTGTCCCTTGGTCTTTTAATGTAATTCCTTTTACTTGATGTTAATGCAAATTGTTCCTTACTTAAAGTAATAAAAGAAAATGAAGACACATTTGAAAATGAAAGTTGACTCTAATCCATTTGTCATCTAATACTAGCCTCTTTATCTTTGCTGCTACCTAATCTGGTTAAATGTCCCTGTTGTAGGATTTTATTGTAAATCCTCTATAGGGAATAAGTCTCAGTCTCTCTCTCTCTCTCTCACTGTGTGTGTGTGTGTGAGAGAGAGAGAGAGAGAGAGAGAGAGAGAGAATATTGGATTACTCACAGTGAAATGGTTCTTAGCTTTGCTTGTTTCATTTTAATTTTTCCTTGGTGATCTTGTGAAGGTAATTTACAATTCAGATTGTATTATACAAACTGTAGCAGTTTTTTTTAAAAAAACACATTGTTGCATTCTGTTTGCGTTATTTTTAAAAATAAATAATAGCTTTACATTGTCTTGGAATCATAACAGAAAAAAATGTGCCCTAATGTCTTTAAGCATCTGTTTATAACCATGCCATTTTTCTCCCTAAAACTTAGTGTACTTACATTCATTGTTAAGAAGATGCTTATTAGTGTACTTCAAACTGAACATTGTTGCACAGTTTCATACATAGCTATTCAAAAGTAAGCTCCACTGAATTCAAAGGATCTTGCCCTCAAGAAAATGTGTATAGGATTGCAGTCTCAATCTCTTTTACTGAAGAGCAGTGACCAGTTGTTTTTTCTATTTAATGGTTTGAGTACTGCAAAACGATTTGTCCCGTTCTCCGGTTCATATGGAAAGAGTTTAAACAAAGCAAAACAGAAGTTGGTCCTTCTGATGAAAGAAGAGGATGTAAATAGTTTCTCCGTAAGGAAATAATAGAACTGCCTGTTCTCAAAAGGCATGAAGGGAAAATTGGGGGTGAAATTTGAATTGCCAGGCCTCCATGTTTCCTTCTTGTAAAGATTTGCCCTTTATTTTAGAACATACAAGATCCAATGGGAATGGCAACTTATTACAGGGTGCAGCAGATGCACAATTGGCTCTGGCTTGTGCATGCCCGCTAATATAACATTTGAACTGCCGACACATGGGTCTCACTTTTGGCTAGATCTGTGTGTCCTGGAATGAACTCTGCAGCATGCACACATCTGACTGGGTGAGAGCTGTGTCTCAGCAGTTTGAATGTTGCATTATTAGCAGGTATTTCACATATTGGTGAAAGTGATCCTTTTAACTCCTATACCCGATAACAATCAACAATCAATTGCTCCCTTAGGCGTCCTCATTTCAGGATGCTAAAGCCCCTTACAAGACCACAATGCATCCTGCCTTTGTCTATGCACAGTAAAACAAACAAGCACAATATACTATTATCTGTTCCATAAGGGCAGTTTCTCTCCCCCATTGGTGGGTGGCCTGTCTGTAGGTCCTGAAAACCATACAGATGGGTTACAAGGTCACCAGGAATGGGTGTTGGGACAATAATGGATGTTGGGATTAAAGAAGTTTCATTTTACAGGTCAGGCTTTTGCAAACTAAAGGGTGGTCCTTAATAACAATGAGCTTATCTCGACCGACATCTTTAGCAAACAGTTTGAGAACCAGATCATTAGGAAAAGCAGGAACTAATAAGCTTGTGTGAAAATGGGGGGGGGGGGTTTGGGGACTGGGACTGAGGCTATTTTGATGACACTCTTACTGTGTACAAATGTCTTACGCCTAGTTTTATAGCTGTGTGTGTTTCTAAACTGCTTTCTTAATGTTTGCGCTATGTAGCTTTCATAACAGAATTTTCCTCACACTCTCCATTTTCTCTCTTCACAGTCTAACAAAGTCCCCGTTGTGCAGCACCCACATCATGTACATCCTCTCACGCCGCTTATTACGTACAGCAATGAGCACTTCACACCAGGGAATCCTCCTCCACACTTACAAGGCGACGTAGATCCGAAAACAGGTAGGGTGAACAGTGTTTTATGAGGAGCTAGGCTTTGGGGGAGGAAGCTTCCTGAAATATCATAGAGTTAGATCATTTTGGGGGTGGGGGACACACAAAATATTCACTTAAGAGTAAGTATATTAAAGCTAACAGTCTGCAGAATACAAAAAAAATAAATAATAAAAAATGAACATATTGACTGTGTAATTGATCTCAGGATGCTGCCTCCTGTCATTTAGGCCCTCAATCGCCATTTTAGTAATTATATAGAAATAACAACAGTGTGTTCAATTTCTAACATCTATGCATGTGATGGAAATCTAGAAACTGAAATGACAAGTTGTCCCCATTGTTAAATTCTAATAGACAGTGCAGTGCAGGAGTCTGTAATGCTATACAGGCATTCACTGTTCCAAATAACTGAGGTGCTATTTTGACTAAAGTAATTGACTATCATCAATTACTTTAGATGTATGATAAAGAACATTTCCTAGAAAGAGGATAAAAGGAGATTGCCCTGCTTTTTGAATACTTTATTTGATCTTCTTAATTTCAGAGTCATTTCCTACTACTTTTTATATTATAGCATTTAAAGGTTCTATAATACTTTTTTAGCTCTTTTCCTGGATAAAATAAGTTTTTTACCTTAGCTTTTAATAATTCTATTTTTTAAAATGAAATCTAAATCCTATGTGTTGTTATAACACCATGTTCTTGAGACCATTCTGTTGACTTCATCAAGATTCTTACAGAGTTATGTATGTGGCTTGCTGATTTTAGCCAATGAAAAAATGCATAATCGTGTTAAGTGATCTTTTTGGCTGCCAATGTCACGGGAGCAAATGCTCTCTTGTAATTTTTAATCCCACTGCTACATTCTGGAAAATTTTACTCCAGTCCAAAGTGATTATTGTGGACACATGACACTCTCTAACCCTTGCTTAGATTTATTAGTGTTAAAGACTAGATTTTACTTATTTTGTAGTTAGCCTGTTGCCCTAGAGGATGTGATAGTGTTTGTTCTTTAGACTGCATAGAATCCTCAGAGGGCATTTTTTTTCACTTAGTCCAAATCCTTGCAAGTTAATTAAAAAGTAAATTTGAAACCATGAATACGTGTTAGAGCTTGTCAAAGAATTTCTGTAGTTGTGATTAACATATTTAGATAATGCATCCAAACTCAGCCTATGAATGAATGAATGAATGAATGAATGTTTCTTTTATTCCCATATGCCACAATTGGGCTTCCTTTGGATTGTGTTTAATGCTAATATTGCATAGGTTTAAAAGGATCTTCATCCAGCCATCTCTGCATTGCAAGTGCATGGCAGCATAGTCTGACACCCATTTAAATAATGGTAGTACAGGGAATGGTTTCTAAATGGTTATCGTAAAACATATGATTAACGTCCATAGACTGTTTACTTTTCTTCTGCGAACATTCTTTCAAGTGTGCAAACAGCTCACTGTATGGTTAAAGCCCAGTTAATCTGTTTGGATTTTGTAATGGAGAGAAAGCTGTGTCTGCCCGAAAATGTCACACAGGAAGATTTAATTTAGAGATTAAAAGCTCCCTGAGTGTCTTTTTAAAAAATCGTTTTTTAGCTGTGAATACAGTCCCTCTTCATTTTAATGCTTCTGTTCTTAATTCTTAATTTTTGCTGTATTTTGAAGAGCTGGGTTCTCTTGAGGTACCCAACCATGTAACTTTTACTCACTTGAGAAAGTTTGAGCACGCAAGCACTGCAAATTATGATCTATTTATTCCTGGGCAGCCTTGCAGAACTCTTGGGATAGTTCCAAACAAAGTGTTTCAAGGATCTCATCCTTTACACTCATTTTATCTGAAAACATAGGCTGCTCTTTTCTAAGGAGCAGTAGATGTTTATGCAGGATTTGCTGAAGCTCCCTCTTGAGTTTGTTTATGGCTGGGAGGCATTTGAAACTGGTTCTTCTGCATCCAAAACAAAACAATCCAAACCACTCATGCTTTGGTCAGTTATTACATATAGTTATATATTGCAACCAAGTGCTGGTTTTCTTAAAAAAATGTTTAGGGCTACTCTCATTTTTCCTACTCATATTGAAATACTGCCCCTCAATGAAGCCAAACTTAGATTCACAAAATGTTTTGGGGTATGTGTCCCCCCCAGAAAAAAGCATTGATTACAACCATCCCTCGGGTGGAGACACAGTGCTCCCGATATCTAACCTTGGCTGAGAGGGCTTAAGAATCACTCACTTCCTAGCTTCTCTCTCACAGTTCAATTCCCTACTTCCTTTGGCTTTACCCATGGTTAAGGATTAGTGTGCCCTGATTCTAACCAGGGCTAATACTAACTAGGGTTACTTTCATGATAGGTTTAGTTTAGAACTGGCATCCCCAAACTCTGCCCTCCAGATGTTTGGGGACTACAGATCCCATCATCCTTAGCTAACAGGACCAGTGGTCAGGGATGATGGGAATTGTAGTCCCAAAACATCTGGAGGGCCAAGTTTGGGGGTGTCTGGTTTAGAACATAATCTTTAACTATGCTTATGGCCATCAAGGGAGGATTTTCATGCATAAGTGGACGGAGCATACAACCCTATGGCCCACCATTGATCACGTAAATGAAATCAGAAGCACTGTGTATGCCCAAACTTTTGCAACTGAGGATGCCTTTTCTACCTAGAATAATGTGGATTAATGTAACCTTTCATACATATTTCTCTTGTACATTATGGTTACTTGTGCTTGGAAAATGTAGTAGTCTTTGTTAATCCAAGGATTTGTTTCTAGATTTAGTATTTTGGAGTCTTTTCTTAGTCATTAATGAAGTTAAATTTGCCATTCTATTCTCTAAATGTATTATGGAACTTTACTGTTTTGTACAGAAACAGAATGTGATCCATAGGAAAAGAGTAATTAAAATAGCTAAAGGCTAATAATGCACATCAGTTAAATGAATGACAACCCCCCTCCCAAACTCCTCAGATATAAGTTCATTGTTTTGTTTCATTTTCTCAGTACTCCATCTCCGCCCCCCAAACTTTCCTTTACCATCAAGGTTTTAATGTTTCATGTGGAAACACTAATCCAAATCAAAATTAGAACAAATGTGGCTTATATAAACGCGTAACAGGAACCTTCTGGAAACAGAAAGGCACTGCAGCCATATAAAATGGTTTATTTTAGAAAGTACCTTTTTGAGTGACCTGAAGGTGTCTGCACAAAAGAGGCGACACACATGATGGTACAAAATGAAAGCAAGGTGGGAGCCTCCATCCTTTTAAGACTTTGGGAGAACAAAGTCCTGCACGGTCTTTGACTGTGGGGAAGAAAACAGATCAAATGTCCTACTTCTCTAGCTGAGTCTCATTTGCTTACTGTACTAAGTAGGACGCTCTGGGGATGATAGGTGAAGGCAGCAGGCCATGTCTTGAGAATAGGAAGTAGAGTTATGAAAGGCAGAAAGTGTGGTACTCATGGTATAGAAATTTGTATGACTTTCCTGCCTCCTTTTTCTTTTCTTTTTTTAATCCCCCTTTTCCCCCTGCCCTGACCCACTTTCATGATGCTTCCTTTTCCTCTTCCCTAGGAATTCCACGGCCTCCGCACCCTCCAGATATATCTCCTTATTATCCACTATCACCGGGCACTGTAGGGCAAATCCCCCATCCGCTAGGATGGTTAGTACCACAGTAAGGAGTTCCATTTTCTTCATTTTATTTTTTATTTTTCATTTTTGTACATATGTTGGGGGGGGAGGGGGGAGGATAATTGTGCTTATTTGCTTTGCCTGAAATGCATACGTTGAGTTAAGCATGCTTGCCAGCTGCCAATTTATGGCATGGGCAAATCAATAACTTTTGCTCAATAAAGATTAAATGAACGAAAGTGACGGGTCATTGCGTGTTAAAGAAGAACAGAGTATGAGGGCATCATTTCATGTGTCCTGACATCAGAGGATGACCCATGGATCATAAATGTCAAACATTTGTTCTGAAAGGGTGGGGTGAAAACGTTCTGGATAATATATTTTGTAGGATTGCTGTTACTAGTTTCAGAAACATCCCTTGCTGATATCCTGTTATTTTTATAGTGCACCACTATTGCACTTTGTGTAATTGCATTATATTTGCATTCCCCTTCAGTTCTTGTTTCCATGGTTTGGGATAGTATTTTTAAATGGGTTGGAACATGGCTTAAAAATTGGGAGGGAGCTAAGTGAATAATAGAATCATAGAATTGTGGAGTTGGAAGGGACCGTGAGGGTCATCTAGCCCCACCCCCTGCAATGCAGAAATCTTTTGTCCAACATGGGTCTCAAACCCATGATCCTGAGATTAAGAGTCTCAGGCTCTACCGACTGCAGGAGGGAGCTCATGGGGAGAACCTAATTTCAAAATGTGTAATAACAACAGGAGGGAAGAAGAGTTCTAATGTGTAGGCATTATTTTTTCAATGTCTAATGAATAGGTGCAGTAATGGTCTTACTAATCTGAAGATTAAAATTAAAAGAGGCAAAATTTTAAAACAATGCCTCAGACATTTTGACTACAGTCATACCTCCCTTTAAGTACGCTTCGGTTTGAGTACTTTCAGTTTAAGTACTCCGCGGACCCATCTGGAATGGATTAATCCACTTTCCATTACTTTCAATGGGAAAGTTCGCTTCAGGTTAAGTACGCTTCAGGTTAAGTACAGACTTCTGGAACCAATTGTGTACTTAAACTGAGGTACCACTGTACTTGTCTTCGTCAGGGTCAAGCAAATCTTGCACAATCCTGTTCCACTACACTAGTTGAAACAATTGATTGCAACATGCTCTAAATTGATAGTTGTAATAAGCCACTGTAATAAGATTGTGTGATTTACATGAGTCTGAATATGACAATTAGTCAAAATGCATTAGATGCAAAAAAAGGACATTGATGATTTTGGGTATTAACTTGAACCAGACTCTCTCTCTCTCTCTCTCTTACCCCCCCCCCCCGAATTGTGGTGTTGTCCCCTCCTTTCCATCTGCTTGGCTTTATTAATCTAATTTTAGCTTCAAATAATTTCCTTTATTACGTAACCCATTCTATGTAGCAGGTTCCCTATGTCCCTGCAACCTTTTGGTTTTGAAATGGGAGAAAGGTTGTTTGCACTGAAAAAATAGCAACCTAGTACTAATGCTATACTACCATACTGTAGTATATACAGCTCAAATATATTTGCAGAATTGGAACCTGTGGCCTTTTATGTGGCCACCTGGAAACAGTGGTTTCCTTTTACAGGTGGTACACTATTGGATTCATTTTCCTGGTCCTATGGGCCTATTTCTTATTTTTATAGACAGAATGTGTGATCCCTAGGGGGAAAACTTTGCAGTTTTAGAAAACACATCCTGATTATGCTACAGAAAGTTCACACTTCAAAGGAAGAAAATAATAGCTGGAAAATAGAATCGCTAGCCTCTTGTTCTCCCTGTGACAGTTATCCAAACAAACCAGTATACCTTTGGTTTCTATATTGTAGTAGGGCTTTTACAATGTCTTGTCGTTTGATGGGCTACCTACATATCTACTGTATGCAGGAGTAGATTTTACAGAATTCATAACAAATGTTTGGGTATTTCAAAGACATTTTAATGTACAGCTATATCCCCACCCCCACCCCGTTCTTTTCTTCAGAGAGATAACTTTTTTGTACCCCATGCAACTTTTTGAAGAGCCAAAGAGCATAAACATCAAATTCCTTTAAAAGATAGGACTATCCACCTGGTATTTTTTATTATTATTTTAACCATTTATGGGCTCTACTCTGTATTAAGATGGGCTGTGAATATATTTAGCAGAGTAACCTTTCAAGAAAAACTCACACCCCAAATAACAACTTACCCATTCAGTGGATACATTTGAAAGACAGATGAAAAGGACCAGCCAACACAGACAAACCTCAATCAGAAAAAGTTGTGTAGCTTTCATGAGGATGCTGTTTTGCATGTTGCTGTATTTTTTAATTATTGTAATGAGGTATGATTGTCTATTGGTTACCCACAATACTTCTTGGGGACTCTCCCCCGGTAACTCTTGTCAACACTTGTTAATCTGACAAAAGGCTACAAATTAAGCTCTGTTAATTTAATGTTTTCTCACCGAGATCTAAATACCGAAAGAGGCCCAAAGCGCAACTGAAGTCCTTTGATTCACTGTACTTTATTTTGGTATAAATTTACATTCATTATTGTTTTCCTTTGGATGTGTAGCCCTCAATTAGTGTGATGGCTCCATTAAAGCAAGCAAGACTTCGCCTTTAATTATTACAACAAAACACCTAGTTTCAGCTTGGGGAGAGGGTCTCTATTGACATAAGCAGAGGTTATAAAATTTAATTAGCCATTCGTATCAGATTTATGGCATTCAAATTGTTCTGTGTTTCTTTCCTTTGATCCGTGCTGTACAATCCCCAAGATTTTTGTTCTGATCAAATGAGAATAAAGCTTACTGTGCAGAGAGAGAGAGAGAAATTTAAAATGCCAAAAATACATATCCCTGGTTTTTAACTCATTCTTTCCCCCCTCCCCCCATCTTTCTAGGCAAGGTCAACCAGTCTATCCAATCACAACAGGGGGATTCCGACATCCCTACCCAACCGCTCTGACTGTCAATGCTTCCATGTCAAGGTGAGTTCAAAGTACTCAGGTCCAGAATTAGGGGCATCTGCTACTTCTATTTATCACTCTCTGTAGGGCAGTGAAGCTTTGCTAAAAAAAAAATGCCTTGATTTAGTTATGCAATGATATTTGTTTTAGTTTGGGGCGGGTGGGGGGAACCCTCACATCGTTCCCAGTGACAAAGCCTTGTCATATAAGTCTGTTCATGGAAGATCAGTGCTTTTGAACTGCATTTATTTTAATTCTTAACTAACTAGGGGGAGGCATCATTATAACCCTATGATATTGAGAAGCCTGGAGATTATGCTGTTTCAAGTTTGGCTTTCTCCATGGCTCTCAGTTTAAGCAGGGTTTTCTATGAAGAACAGGGTCTGTCTGCTTTTATTATGCAAGCAGACTTAGAAGGAGGGGTGTTGCATTTTCTTATCATTCCCAAGCTCAAATTATTTTTAGTTGACATAAAAAGACCCACCTGATCCTCTTAGAAGTATATATATTCTCTCTCTCTGCCCCAACCTCCAATTAATTCCAGCTAATTTTCCAAGGGCTGCTAGTTTTATTTACAAACTGCTTGGCAGCACTATGTTTAAGTAATCACTAATTGCTCCTAATGATAGTTTTATTCTCTGTTCATCTGATTTTCAGTCTAGTTAATTAAATCGGTGGAGGTTTAGACTTTCCTGATGGGCTGAAACAGCTAATCCATTTTGATGATGGTACATAATTAAATTAGCATGCATTACATAGCAAGGTTCCACATTTCCCCCTCAACTCCCCCCTCCTGGACCTTTCCAATCCCTGCAGTTAATACGTGAAGGTTAGATTACAGAGGAGGAAGGGTTTGAGGAAGCAAAGGGCATGGAGAAGCTGAGGGAAACTTCATAGCTAGCAGATAACTCTTCTCTTATAAAATTGCATCTGCACACACAAATATCATTAAAACCCAGATTCCCTAATGCTAACCTTTCTGCAAATATTGCACATTTGTGAAAAAGACTGACAAGCTGAGAAAGGGCAATAAAATGAGTCTGAGTTCATCTTAATTATTATTAAGGCTGTTCTATTTATCTGTTTAGTTTTTTGCAAGGGGCAGGAATGAGAGAGATCGAGAGAGAGATCAGTTCTATCCCTTAGATATGCCTTTATGAAAGGGATCTAGTTAAAAAGGGTATACAGCAAATTAAATACATTATTGTGGTAATGGGACGACAGAAGTACAAGTCTATTATACTTACAGCAGTTATAGGAATTGTATGCTCCTTGCCCTGTTCTAGCACATCCTTTGATATTCATTCTATTCAGCAGCAGGGCCAGGACTTCTCAGAATTAAGTGATGGGTCATTATACTTTAAACACCATGGAGAAGCCAAGATTGGCAATTAAACAGCACTTGCTGACACTCGCTTGTGCCACTCTGTGACCCCCTTTAGATTGAGATGTTGGAGCTCGGGGCCCTCAGCCTGCTAAATTGGTAGCAGGCACTTCTCCTGACGAGGGCTGGCTCTGAAATCTGCCGGCTTCAAAGGGAGCAAGATCATGTATAAACCATAATATGGGTGCACCGTGGCTCAAAAAAAGGAGGAAAAAAGGGGGGGGAGGCAGGAATAGATGAAATGTTACAAGTGCAAGGGGAAAATGAGGGAATAATGACAAATCTAATGCAACTCAAAGCAGAATTGTTGCACGAAAAAATGCATCCCACTGCTTGTGCATAAAATCAAGGCAGGCAGATGACATCCAGTTAACAGAAACATGTCAACAGTGAAGTAAAGTGAGAGTGAGTAAGAGAGAAGCCCCTGAGACAGCCAGGAACAAAAAATTAGTTGTCCTTAACAAGTTACGGCTCATCATTATATTCTGGCTTGGAGCCATAAAAGCAGACAGGGGTATATAATGAGCTGCTTAGAATTTTTTAGGGTGTTTATTGCAATTCATAGAATACTTGTCTGCGGAAAGGAATTTCTCAGTCAAAGAAGGGTGTGTGTCCTTTATATGTGATAGCACGCTATGCAAACAAACACACAGAAAAGGGGGGGTAGCGTTTAAAAAATAATCCACATGTGCGTGCACATGGCATGTGCGCGCACAGCGAAACTTGTTCTCTATGTTTAACGGACAAAATGCATTCAAATGTACAATGTGTGCTTTTATTTCATATGTGAAAATTTAAACCTTTAAGACCTACTGTATGATGAATAGTGTAATGAAGCATTTTTGCTGACATGCAGTTTCTTACATTGCTAAGTATGCTCTGTGTAATTGAACATGCACCACACTCATATGTTTATGCCTGTCCTTTTTTGACATGTGCCTTTTATAATCATGCCCCGTTGTATTGACTAGGTGGTTTGGTTTGATTTAATATTTAATTATATTTATTTAATAATATAAAAAGATGATAGATTCCCCCTCCCCCTTCACACAGACCCAGAATTAAACACTATAGTAGATTGATATATTGTCTCTTTCTCTCCCCACCCCCCCCCTCTATTGAACATATAACTTAGGCCACCACTTTTATGCCCTGCTACACCCCAAAGGGTTAGCAAACTTTTCTTGCATTGCAGGCGTTTGGACTGGATAACCCTTGTGGTCTTTTTCAACTCTATAGCTCTGATATTCTATGACCGCTTATTTTACAGCTGAGCATAAAGTTTGAGTCTCCATAAGCACCTTTGTAGTTATAATCAGAAATCCCATGCAGTTGTTTTTAAAAAAACAAACAAACAAATTTGAGGGTAGTATTCTATTAAGTTTTATTCAGAGTACACCCATTGGAATCAATGAGCGTGATCAAGTTTGGTTATTGATCTTAATAGGTCTACTCTGAGTAAGACTTTGTTGACTACCACCCTGAGCTTTCGTATGGTGGAGTCTGTTTTCTCAGATGCCAGAAGTAGTATCTTTACTGCTTGATGTTTCTTTTTTAAGTTCCCTGCTCTTTCTTTGGCATACCCCTCAATTTTATTTATTTTTTAATGTATTTTTAATATTTTGTTGGAAGCTGCCCAGAGTGGCTGGAGAAACCCAGCCAGATGGGCGGGGTATAAATAATTTATTATTATTATTATTATTATTATTATTATTATTATTATTATTAACCTTCCCTCCAAACCTCCAGAAATTAAATTTTAGTTAAAGTAGAATAATAATGAGATTTCCATCCTGGTGTTCCATAGGCTGTTTATTGTGTTACAGTGGTGCCCCGCTAGATGAATTTTTCGCTTAACGAAAGGATTTTTCGAGCGGAGGTTTCCCATAGGAATGTGGTTTCCCATAGGAATGCATTGAAATTCAATTAATGCGTTCCTATGGGCAAAATAAAAAATAAATAAAATCAATGCATTCCTATGGGATTCGCTAGACAAATTTTTCGTTATAAGAATTGACCCATGGAACAAATTAAATTCGTCTAGCGAGGCACCACTGTATTTTATAGCAAGGTGTACGACTGTATACAGTAGCTTTGCCACAACCTTTCCCATGGTAAAGTGAAGAATATTACATACCTTTAAAATCTGCATTGGGGGGGGGGAAATGTGGTTCGAATATTATCTCTGTGATGCGGGAAGTTTCCCATTCTTTTCCCATGGGAAGAAACTCCTTCACACAAATTCTTCTCCATATGAAATTATGATATACTGTTGATGCTTCACTACATCAAAAAACAATGTACAAACTGGCGCTGAAAATGAAATTTTGACAAGTGAACACAGCCCCTTTTGTAGTGTAGTACACCTGGTTTCTCACCTTGTCTTCTCTTCTTCTATCACAAAACCAAACCAAAGTTAATACAGTATCTACTTTCCTTGTCCCTGCAACAATTCTTAGTTCCGCCTCCATAGTCATTTGCTATAATGATTTGCAAACTTATCCAGGAAATGAAAACACCTCTCTGCTCCTGTTTATAAGCACTTCTGGCTGTTAAATGGAACTTTCCCTCCCTGTCCTTTCTCTACATAGCCCCTAAATCTGCTCTAGAGGCTTGGGGGGGCAGAACATATTTAGGGGGCCTTTGGGAAGGTTACATTGTGAAACCCAAGCTTTCACACCTAAGAAATTGTTTCGGGGACAGAGGAACGGGTTGGACACTGACCATTCCCATCTTCCCTGTGCCCCCTTTATTATGTCACTCTGCTTTTCCCTTCTCATACAATGAAAACAATCAGCTAAGGGCTAGTAAACCAATTGTATGCATATCCCAATTTGGGTGAAAACTGTTTCCATAATTAGAATGCGATAACAGCCTACCAGTTTGAAGGCTAGGGTTGGTAATATTGAGGAGTAGGCAAGTCTCTTTTCTTTCCCATTCTCATTGCTTCACCCCCTTTGAACCCCTTCCCTTCTCATTTGATGCTACACCTGTCTCAAGTGCTGAGTCCAACATGAATAAGGGAAGGAAGTGAGTTGGTGATGAGTATATCCATGCCAGGAATGAAAGGCTTTGAAGTGTTTAAGGAATCCATGCTCTGGGGTGACACGACACTCTGCAGCCAGTGGAAGTCAGTGGGAGCCGTGTCTAGGGCAGGAGCAGGTTTTATACCTCCACCTGATACCTAGACACTCCACATACTGGTCACGAGACTGCAACCTTCGTACCTAGTGGAGGCCAATATGAAACAACCCTATCAATATCTGCAAAGCTTTATCCCCTCCCAGGAACAGCTTGCGGGGTGGGGTGGAGCCACTACACTAGCTTCCTGGCTGGTGGTTGAGTGTGTTGCTCCTGGGAGCAGCAGGAATGAGGTGGTGGGGAGGTTGGTGAGGGGCAACCAGCCAGGATCTTCAGATTGGCTCTGCTGCTGCATTTGCATCAAGCAGACCTCCCCCAGTGCCTTGCTCCTGCCCCTTCCAGTAAGCACTAGCGACCCACCTGTTGGGAAGGTAGCACAGGCGAGCTGCTTCTGGCACTAGCATATGCCATTGTTGTTGTTTATAGTTTGGTTATGCTAGATTAGAATATGGCAAAGAATGACAAAAAGATGAGAAGGACCTGTGCAATTTTGCAAGTGGGTTGAGGTGAAGGAAGGAGTCTACTTCTTCTCCCATTTCTCTTTGGTTCCACACACACACACATACACACCCCTTCTAGAGTAGGGTTTTAGGATTGAAGGGAAATAGCCTAGTCAACTTTAATGTTGCTGCTACTTATTCTGAGTACGCTTGAATACCTTATGCCATTCATTAATCAGTGTATTGTTTTGCCACTAGAAAGCATGTTTATTGATTCTTGTTTAGTGGAAGATGGCTATAGGTACATAGGTACAACACCAGTACATGATTCAATATTTATTTGACTGTACATTTGGATCTTACCATTCACATCTCCAATTTTCCTTTCAAATGTTTCCTGTTTTCCCTCTTTACGAACTCCCTGCTTTTAAATCTCAAGTCAATTTCAAATTTGATTCCCTGTGCCCATGGAGTTATAAGACAATGATTAAAAAACAACAAAACCCCCAATTTTCTTAGGCTCAATTTTAAGAGACTATAGCTAATAAGGTGAAGAATTGTGTGTAAATCGAGGTTCCACTAACACTTGATAACAACAACAACAACAACAACAACAACAACAACAACAACAGATTATTTATACCCCGCCCATCTGGCTGGGTTTAATATTCCAACCGAATATTAAAAACAATACAGCATCAAACATTAAAAACTTCCCTAAATAGGGCCGCCTTCAGTTGTCTTTTAAAGGTAAAATAGTTGCTTATTGCCTTGACATCTGCTGGGAGGGCGTTCCACAGAGCAGGCGCCACTACCGAGAAGGTCCTCTGCCTGGTTCTCTGTAATCTCACTTCTTGCAGCGAGAGAACTGCAAGAAGGCCCTCGGCGCTGGACCCCAGTGTCCGGGCTGGACGATGGGGGTGGAGACACTCCTTCAGGTATACAGGACTGAGGATGTTTATAGCAATGAAATAAAGAGCCATTTTGTAATCCTTAGCCTGATTTGAGGTTCAGATTAAAAGTTCAAATACACAGAGGCTGTTTCCCCATGATTTTATATGAGTAGGTCCTGCACTTTACAATGAAGAAGGAGTGGTCAAATTTCAATCTGTTTTTAACCATGAACTGAATTATTATTATTATTATTATTATTATTATTATTATTATTAAAAAGTTGTTGTTTCTGTACATGATCGTAGAAGAATTATGATGTTTAAAGTATCATTTATTGTTGCTGCCAGTTTTCATATATGCTTGTTTAGAGTTTGTTTGCTTTTTGTATGCTTTTTATTATATGCTTGTACACACCCCTCCCCATTCATTCATTTTTATTCTGACGATTTACACAGCTTTCTCTCCTCTAGGTTCCCTCCACACATGGTCCCTCCACATCATAGTTTACATACGACTGGGATCCCTCATCCGGCCATAGTCACCCCAACAGTCAAACAGGAATCTTCCCAGAATGATGTCGGCTCACTCCACAGCTCGTAAGTATTTTTTAAAAAATATTCAAATCTATTTTACAAACTTTTATTTAATGTTGCTTATTGTAGAAGGTGTGGAATATTGGAAGCTGCCTTATGACAAACAAATAAAGACCATTGGACCATGCAAGCTCAATATTACACATATTGGCAATAGTTTTCCAGGGTTTCTGACCCGGAAATATTGTGGATCAAGTGTACTACGTTCTACAAGCAAAGCATACACCTCTATCACTAAACATAGTGTATATCTATGGTTTTTGAACGAGTCAAGATAATGAACAAATGTGTGTATTTGAAGCACTCAGGAATTCCTAATCTTTTTATTTATGGGTTGCTAATAACAAAGTGTGGCACTGTGGGTTAAAGCACAGAGTCTAGAGCTTGCTGATCAGAAGGTCGGCGGTTCGAATCCCTGCAACAGGGTGAGCGCCTGTTGTTCGGTCCCAGCTCCTGCCAACCTAGCAGTTCGAAAGCACATCAAAGTGCAAGTAGATAAATAGGGACCGCTCTGACAGGAAGGTAAACGGCGTTTCCGTGCGCTGCTCTGGTTCGCCAGAAGCAGCTTTGTCATGCTGGCCACATGACCCGGAAGCTGTCTGCGGACAAACGCTGGCTCCCTTGGCCTATAGAGCGAGATGAGCGCCGCAACCCCAGAGTCGGACACGACTGGACCTGATGGTCAGGGGCCCCTTTACCTTTACCTTTAATAACAAAGTACTGTACCTGGAAAAGGAACTGACAACCCACTCCAGTATTTTGCCATGAAAACTCCATGGACATAAAAAAGGAGAAGCTTTGAGAAGGAAGTGAGTGTTTCCAAGGCATGCTCTGGTTCATGGGGTCACGGAGAGCTGAACACGACTTAGACGACTAAACAACAAAAAATAACAAAGTATACAGCTTCTGAAATAACCTCAGTTATTTGTTTCCAAAGCAATTGCCAACAATTCTGGCTAAACCCAGTGTATGTGATCCCATGTAAAGTCTGTTGTTTCTAGTAAGACTTGGAGATAAGTATTGCCCCACAGATATTTTGCACATTCATATGCTGTGTATTAAATAGGGGGCCATAATTTAGTATATGTGCTGCCAAAGCAAGCACAAATAGGGGGCCGTAATTTTATTGGCTAAGATCATTATTAACCAAAAGCATTTTGAATGGTTAACCCTGGGCCCAATTTTTCATCCGCCCAGACATTGCGTTAAACCTCCCGCCTTCAGATCAGTTGGTTTTAGAAAAGCAAACACATTTCAGAGCCACATGGTGGGGATAAGCACCAGGAAGGGGCTATTGTCTTCACACACTGCTTGGCACCTGGCTGGCTACTGCTGGAATCCAGATGCTGAACTACACGCAGCATTGTTCTGATCTTGCAAGGCTCTTCTTGCATTCTCATGAGCAGGTTCACTTGGACGGGCTTTAATTTCCCATTCTCAAACAGTTTGGATACCTGTGTCTTCATCAGCCTCTACCCTAATTGCTTCATATCTCAGCACCTATTGCTAGGCAAGAAAATTAAGACCTGGGGTTTGAAGGCTGTCTACTGCCTTGGGGAGAGTGGTTATAACCCAGCAGAATAACACCTACTTTATGCCCCAGGTTCACTCTCCAGCATCTCTAGTAACTGATTAGATTGGAGAAGACCTGTCCGCTGGAGACTTTGGAGAGCTGCTGCCAATACTGGGCTAGTTATACCAATGGTCAGGTTCACTATAAGTCAGCTTCTTCACATGTTCACTGTGTAAATTATTAGATGCCCGTGTTACTTGACGATCCATAGGGGAAGTTACAGGTGGGGAAGAGAAGAAAATTGTTGGAAGTGTTTATACCTATCCTGGGCAGCGAGGAGGATCTCTTTACTGCGAGGGCAGTAAAATGTCTCCTTGCTACCTCTGCATTTTATGATAGCTCACCTCGAAGCTCATAGTTGCTTCAGAGTCAGGTACTCTAAACTGATGGCTATGTGTATTTTGGAACACAGAACCCTAGGTGTGCCCATGTAGATATTTTAATGTATTTTTAATGTTTGTTGGAAGTCGCCCAGAGTGGCTGGGGAAACCCAGCCAGATGGGTGGGGTACAAATATATTATTATTATTATTATTATTATTATTATTATTATTATTATTATTATTGATATGGCAAAAGGGTAAAAATTTAAGTAAATAAATTTTCCTGATGTAAAAAATACATGGATCTCATGAAGCAATATTATCTATCTAGGTTTTAATAATATATCGGATGTGCACCAAGGGCAGCTCTCTCTCGTACATGGCTGCTAGTATGATGCTTTACAGCTAGTTTCAGGATTTTTGAGTTTTTCTTTGGTCCCCTCAATGTGGTCTTAATGATGGAGACAAAGATTGGGATAAGTGCATAGAAGTATTTTGACAATGTTGTACAAGCTCCTTCTGTCTATTCTTGTCAACCATCCAGAAAACATCAGGACTCCAAAAAAGAAGAGGAGAAAAAGAAGCCACACATAAAGAAACCTCTTAATGCGTTTATGTTGTATATGAAGGAAATGAGAGCAAAAGTTGTAGCAGAATGCACATTGAAAGAGAGTGCAGCCATCAATCAAATCCTTGGTCGAAGGGTAGGTAACTAGTCAGGATATGTATGTGCAAGTTTGCATGTGGGATAGAATGAGAGTGTGATACATGTCTTAAATGAAAGGGCACAATCCACAATGTTATTTTAAGTGTGATTATGGCATTTGGCTGCCCAGTGGAACATCTGAGCTTTCTGGTTGAATACTTACGCTTTGAAACTTCTTTGCATTCCAGTTACATAGAGAAGGAAATCAAGTTACATTTTCACCTTATGCATGTGCACCTGCACAGCGTAATCGTATGTTACATACTTTTATCCAGCAGATGCATTTCTTCCTTTTTCTGTCGACATGACCCTGCTTTGATGTAAACCTTGCCTTTTCAACTCCATCCACCTCTCCATCTCTTGGGCATCACCATACCTTGGTTGCTCTGCATGTCTTAGGAACCCCTGCATTCTTATTTCTCTCTGTTAGGTATCTCTAAACACACCACTGTAGCCTATTAGTGAAGAACTCTGCACTTAGAAGGCTGTAGAAGCTTTTACTTGAAGCTTGATTCTCCATTCTCTGGATGTAGGAACCTTAAGTCTGGATGTTGTATGAACTGTAGGCCTCTATTCACGAGTCCCATGTGAAGCTATAGTAATTTATGTAACTGGCAGCAGAAAAATAATAGTAAAAATAAACTTCTTGCATAAGGAAAATGGAGTTGTATCTTACAGCAGGCCTTCGCAACTTGTGGCAAAGCATAGTTCTGAGGACAGGTAGCAAATTCAAGATTTATTGATTTCCCAGCAAGCTACAGCTTGTAGGCTCTATTTTACTTGTTCTGTCACACATTGTGGAGGCCTGCCTTACAGGCATTAAAAATAGGTGTTTGTTTGATTAATGTATGTCATTATTATTATTTGGTGGAGGCTGGTTTACCAGAGTGACAAATTGTGACAAGTGGGGAAGGGAGAGGCAAATTTAATGTGTGCTCTGATTATGGGCATTTCTTGCATGTCTCGTTCAAATGAATGCTGGTTAAAGGGGAATAGCTGTTGGCGGCTGGTCCATCAGGGTGAGTGGGGCTATATCCCATCAAGACCTCACCTGCCTGCCTTTTTACTTATAACCGTTCCTGGGGTGGCACTGCCTGTCATTTTCCTCCTCCTTAGTCTCAGTGTTGCCCTTTCACAACACAGCAAAGAGGATGCTGGCGACAAAGCTGGAATTAGTTGATTCTGCCTGTCATTGGCTCCTGCTTCTTCTACTACTGTTGGTCTTCCAATGGGCACCATCTACCACTGGTAAAAGTACTTGAAGAATTGCACTATTGCATAGCTGCCAAGTTCTCCCTTTTTTTAAGGGAAATTCCCTTATGCTGAATAGGCTTCCTCACGAGAAAAGGGAAAACTTGGCAGCTATGCTATTCCATTTTCAAAAGTGAAAGGCTCCATCGGTATAACCCAGCTTAAGCTAACCTGGATAAAACAGAGTGCTTAATAATAAATAAATCAGTTGATATGCTTTAATTGGCTGCCATTTCCCAAAGTTTGAATGTGAATGCACATTGTACATACACTGTATTACTGACGTTCTGTTGTGCTTGTGTTTCTGTTTTCTTTCTCTATGCAGTGGCATGCATTATCCAGAGAAGAACAAGCTAAATATTATGAACTAGCCAGAAAGGAACGACAGCTCCACATGCAGCTTTACCCCGGCTGGTCCGCACGGGATAACTATGTAGGTGGCTATGTAGGTGGACTTTTTTTCAGTAGTAGAGCTTGTAGACAAGTACTGCTGTAATCTGCTGAAGTACACCCACACATGGAAGACAAGCACTACCAATCCGGTAATTCTAGCGGATGTTTTGGTTTTGTTGCCAACCCATTTGGATACAATTGGCACCCATTCAACTGAGGTGTGTCAGTAGAGCTCTGAGGGGGGGAGGAATCTGGCCGTGTGTCTTCCATCAGGGCACCAGCTTTTGTGCAGCTTACAAAAAAAAGAATATAAGAAAGAGCTCCCTCTCTATTAGCACCCTCATCTCTTTCCCTTACCCCCCAAATTAGTGCCTTGTTGCATACCTGTGTGAGAGTATAGTGGAAAGTGGAAGAATGGCTTACCCTAGCTTCAGAGAAGGACTGGCAAAGACTTGTTGGAGGTCTTGCTCTCAAGTGGGGCTAAATAAATTATTCCACCCTCTACTGTTTTATATTATTGTACTGTTGTCTGTCATGGTCACAATCTTTTTCATAAATGCTTTCAATTCATGATGTCTTTACCAAACATCTTGGTGCTAGCTATTGGTGAACTATTCCTGTGCAATTCTCATTTGCCACACTTTCTTCCATTGAGTTTTTCTAACCGTGGCTGCTTGGTTTCAGAGATCAGTGTCTCAATTTAACAAGAGAGATATGTGCATGGAACCTGCCTTTTGCATGCATGGCAAACCCTGCCTTTGTGCTGGCAATGCAGATGCATTGTGAATGAGCATTGGACACTGAAATGTTCATTCAAACCCTGTTGAAGTGGCTGGCTTCATCTTTAGATGGGAAGGGGATGCAAACCGGCATAAATCTACCAATTAATACGCATGACTGTTTGGTCACAGCTATGGCTGAATTGCAACCAAAGTCCCATAGACAGGAAATAAGCATAGCATGTACATTCAGAAGGAAGTAATAGCTCACTGATAAGTATTTCCAAGTTTAAAGATTGTACCTAATAGAAATTGGTAAAATCTGTAAAGCTTCCCAGACATAATCAGTCAATCAATCACTGAAAGGCACCAATCATGTAAGGGAAACTTTAAATAGAGGCCAGATGTCATCAGTAGCAAGACATTATTGCAAGATCACAAGTGGAAGGGGTGTAATCAATTTATTTCATTTAAAAACATTGCTCCTCTGCTTCTGCCACAGATACTTTTGAGCTGTTTCGCAGAATTATAATAATATACAAGTTGACATAAAAGCTGAAATACACAGCCCCAACATATTAGACCCTACCAAGCAGATGTTTAAACCAAATATTGCAAGCACTATGGAAAAGTTAATACAAGTAGGCTTTGACAGACCTCCTGAGCAGCTGGTTCTATAAAGGCCTATAATTGAGAAGGGTGTGCTTTATATCTGGTAGGATATTGGAGAGGTTTCACCTTAACATGAGAAGCTGGACCTCTGAAATTCCTTCTTCATACAGGTATAATAGGTACAGCATCCCTGACCTCCTTTGCCTCTGGTCATTGTATTGTTCCTGCCAATCTTAACCTCTCTTATTGCAGACACTCTGATATGCATTATATTTAGCAATTTTGTTGAATCTGCTGTCTCTATTATTTCTTTAGACTGCAGTTGTATGCACACTTTCCTGGGAGTAAGCTCCATAGAACTCAGTGAGGCTTAGTTCTAAGTGTGCGGGTGTGTTTGTTTTGTTTTGCAAAGGCAGGAATTTGTTCTTCTGTAAATTAGGTAACGTATGTTCTTATGCAGCATAAGCCTATAGCCCTACATGGAGAGGAGAGGCGCATTAATATGCTACCAAGCAACATTATATTAATTCCATTTATTGAGAGAAAACAAAGACAGCATCTTAGTTTAGTATTTTGGCTCCTAAAGATGAAGTGTTGTTTAAAACTTATAATCAACATCTGTGGTATCAAAATCCTCACATTATCCTTCCCTAGTTCTTATCTCTTCACATGCATAAGAGAGTATCTGTATACCCACTTTTGAGGTGATTTCCCTTACAACCGAGGAGCTGTCTCCGACCATTTTTGCCACCACCAAATTCATAGCCCACATTTTGTGCCATGAATGGAGTGGAATGAAGCTGTCAGACCACAGGGCCGATTCATTCCTGGTACTCTGCAGTCTGATTCCTCTTGGGAGTTCCTGGGGGAGTAACGTTGGGATGTGCTATAATGCTTGAAAGATTTTCAGGAAACATTTCCTCTGCTTTAGTGACTGTGTCACTGACAGATGGGCATGTTCTGTGTCTTAAATGTTTAGGACCTTTACATTTGTCCTCAGCGTGAGAGCACTGAAAATCCCTTTCTTCTCAAGCTAAAAAGGACAGGATAAGAAAGCTGATACGTCCCCAGCAGCTTGAGGCTCTATCCCCACCTGACCTTCAGGGGGAACCTTACTACAGTAGGAGAACTCAATAGCTTTGGATCACACAAGCACATGATCTACAAGGGTTTTACTTTTTTCTGCATAACACAGAATTCTTGGAGTCTATCCTCTTCCACGTGCTTTCTTTGGACAACAGTCTTTCTACAGATAGAGAAAGGAAATGGGGACTGCACTGTATGTAGTGACTAGATGACCCCCTGTATCATTTTCATCTTGTATTTAGGTGTCACACACATGATAGCCATAGCTGTCAAGTTTTCCCTTTTCTCGCGAGGAAGCCTATTCAGCATAAGGGAATTTCCCTTAAATAAAAGGTAGAACTTGACAGCTATGATGATAGTGTCTGCCATACCTAATGAAGTTTTGGAGGCCTCTGTGTACATATCTTAATTTTTTCACAACTTTAAGCGAAATTAAACATTAGAAACGAAGTCCTTGATTCCAACTGTCCGGTCAAAAATTAAGTAATAAATTTAGGGTTCATATTTTTATTTTTATTTAAGCAGCATGTCAACCGGGATAAGAATTTTGTAAACTGGAACGATTAAAAAAAACCCAACAACAACGATGTTCTGCTCCCTGAAGATAGATTAAAAGTTGTTACACAAAAACATGAATTTTCATTTTAAAAATAATCTCAGAAGTTCAATTTCAGTCCCAGGATGGATGGGCAACAGTCTTTGGGGATTCTTAGTTTGAAAAATATAAAACTAAGGAGGGCTATAATAAGGATTTATAAAACCATGCATTTATATCAAGTGAATGGTGAGGGAGAACAATAGCGTAGAGCTTATTAGCATAAGGTTTAGAAGTAAAAAAAGGAAGCACTTAAACATGCAATGCCTTATTAACATTTATTATGGCGAGATATAATGTCTCTTAGCTTAGATTGCTTTTAATTAATCAATAATTAGTCAATGGCTATTAGCCATGATATAGCATCTCCATCTTCAGAGGCTCTAGGTCTCTGGTGGCCAAACGCTGAGGACTAGCAGTGGAACAGAGTTTCTTGGTTTTAAGCTACCTAAAAGCATCTAACTCTCTGTTATTGGGGAATGAATACCAGGGTAGGTGGATATTGGGCTGATCCAGTAAGACAATGCTTTTGAATACTGTAAAATGTAGCAATTTTGAGAGGTAAAGGTAAAGGTACGCCTGACCATTAGGTCCAGTCGTGACCGACTCTGGGGTTGCAGCGCTCATCTCGCATTATTGGCCGAGGGAGCCAGCGTACATCTTCCAGGTCATGTGGCCAGCATGACAAAGCCGCTTCTGGCGAACCAGAGCAGCACACGGAAACGCTGTTTACCTTCCCGCTGTAGTGGTACCTATTTATCTACTTGCACTTTGAGGTGCTTTCGAACTGCTAGGTTGGCAGGAGCTGGGACCGAGCAACGGGAGCTCACCCCGTCACAGGGATTCGAACCGCCAACCTTCTGATCAGCAAGCCCTAGGCTCAGTGGTTTAACCCAGCTACATATTTTCCATGCATTGCCAAGATGTCATATAACATGATATCCTATGTTCCCATGCTGAATGGACCTGTCTGTGTAACATATACTAATATTAGGTTATGTGTTTTTATACTATAAAACTCCCTGCAATACTCACATGAAGGGCGATGCATAAATTTAATTCTTATTAACACCAATGATGAAGAACCTATGGCCCACCACATGTTGCTGGACTGCAGCACCCTTCATCCCTGACTATGAGCCAATACTGGCTTGGGTTGACAATATGTAGAGAGCTGCACATTCCCTACCCCTGCGTTAGGCACTGGAAATGTCTATAAGGTGGCTCAGCAAACAAAAAGAGGTTTGCCAGTCCATCTAATTATAGCTGTTAGACATCAAGTGTAGGAGCTTGTGAACATTGCACATTCTTCAGTGAAAAATACGCATCTCTCCCAGAACGCCAGGATTCTAATAGAAACAAAACATCTTTATACTGTTTCTTTTCTCCACAACATTGCCACTTATTTAATATTATGTACTGGGTTCAGAAACTTGTTTTTGAGGAAATATGGAAGGGCCTTGTTAGTCAAGTTCATCTATATTAACACAGATTTTCTAGCTTGGTTCGAAAAGTCAACCAAACTATCTGAAGTGAAAAGATGCACTTGTCAGGTATTTTTGATGGATTACTTTCGAAGGGGAGAATAGTTTTTCTAAAGTGCTTATTACAGTGTCAGATTAAATGATGGGAATTTACTTTTCAACAAGCTATCTTATCTGATAGTAAAGGAAGTTGGTCAAGTAGAAACTTATAATTGCATGACTTTTATGTGGGGAGGGAAACTTGAATTTCCCACCTCTTCGTCTAGAAGGATTAATTCAGTTATACCTGTTTTGCTCCTTTTCACGCAAAATAATAAACTCTCCATGAAAGATGTTGTTTATAAGTTCACTATCCTTGTCACTTTTGTTGGTAAAATAAAATGTATATATTTTATACCATAAATTTAAAACTGTTTCAATAATATTGCATTTTAAAAAATTATATATTTTATACCATAAATTTAAAGCTGTTTCAATAATATTGCATTTTAAAAAATTGATCCTTAGTTATGCAGTACACCATTGAAATAACTCTGAGTTGTTTTGGTCCCCTCTGTGGAATTATTTATGAAAAGGCTATGAAACATTAATCTTTGTGGATTTTGAGCGTGGTAGTACTATATAGCTGAGATACTAGCTCCATTCTGCAAATCACCTTTTATGTGGTAGAGATTAAGTTGAGGCTTAAGTTGGATAATTACTCCATTTCTGTAGTAGTGCCACAAAATTCCCGGCAGGTGCATTAAATCTTAACAAAACAAGCAAGCACTGACACAGCCTTCCATCAGCAAAAGTTCACCTGAACAAAACTTTATTCGTCACATCCAAATCGGCAGGGTAGCAGTTTACAACCAGAATGAGCAAGGAGGAACAAGTTCAAAGACCTTATGCCTGGAGACCTGCATGAGCTACATTTTCAAAAGGAGCGTTCACATCTCCTCTTCTTACTGGTACATTCCAGGGAACATAAACATCATAGTGGACATGCTGAGTTGAAATCCAAAATGAATCGCTGAAGTGGGAACTAGACCAAGCTATTGAAGAGAAGACATCACAGATCTAGGAAAGCCTCTCACCCACCTACCTTAGGGTTGTAGCCAAATCTTCATTAAGCCCAAAGCTTTCTCGTTCCGAGAACATGCTTTCAGTTTACCCACTGATGAACAGAGATCTAGTCTCTGTTACTCCCTTGTGAATTTCCATTAATATCTCCTTATTAGAAGCAGAACATGCAAGTAACCACCAGGCTAACCACACTACGCTGAGCCAATAAAGCAAGGTGAGACTGAGCAGCCTTTTAATGTTTGCTCAGCATTGCCAGTTCTGTTGTAGGGAAAGCAAATTTACTGAATATAGACACGAGCCCTATTCAGGCCTTATACTAAGGAGGGAAAATGCCATGTGAGAGGGCAGATGGGTGTGAGCATGCTAGCTTTACTTCACATAAACCCACAAGGTTGCTCTCCATAACTAATTGCAGCAGGGAACTGGCTTCTGCTTGTGATATACGTGAGCTCTGCATCATGTAGGAATCCTAGCCAAGTGGGGGAAACTTCAATGCAGACCTTTGCAGCTCAGCTTGTAAGGGGCAATGGCAACAGTGATGGGGTCGAACCTAGCATGTTCACCCCCATCTTCCTTCTCAGGTGTTTTATTTCCTTACTGGTATGATACCTGAATAGGACTTCTGTTCTTTACATTTCTTGGCGTATTAAAAATAAGAACGATGCTTCCTTAAGATTCACGGGGAAGTTGAGCCTTATTTCTTATACTTACGTACAGTATTTGTTTGTTTGCTTGTTTAAATTTATATACCCCCCCCCCCCTTCATCATAAGATCTCAAGGTGGTTTACAAAATAAAATACAAGATATAAACACAAGTAAATAATTAAAAACAAAACTGTTGGCAGATTGCTTGGAAAAGGTTTCCTGCTCAACGCAAGTTTGCAATCCATTTTTAACTTTATTTGTTCATTTGTTCATGAGATTTTGTCAGACATTGTAGAGCATATTTTGGGTACAATATTTTCCCACCCATCCCCAGCATGGATGAAGAGGGGAAGAATGTAATGGTAATTTATGTAACACAGACAGAGTCCTGATTGCTGGCCACTTTTGGATTCTTTATGGGAAGTGTTGACATTAAATGCTCTGACACTATTTTATCCAATAGTAGTCTATATCGGTAGTCTTCAGCGCTTCAGATCCAAGACCCACCTTTAACCCAAACATGCATTTGGCAGCTGATTTATTCTATCATACATTTATGTGCTGCTCTTTGTACACGGTGTAAGTTATACTCCTAGGAGTTCTGAAGTGTCGCTATGACTAGAATAAAATGTTAAGTAGAAAGTGGGCAATTTGAGATGCTGAGCTGAAAAGCGCTGTGTTGCCACACACATTGAAATGTTTTCAAATATGTACAATTCTAGCAAGCTTTGCAGAACCTTCCTTTCCTCTTGCCTCTTTTTGAAAGTAGGTTCTGTAACAACCCTTTCATGTATTTGTGTTTCATTCAGGGCAAAAAGAAGAAAAGGAAAAGGGACAAACAGCCAGGAGAGACCAATGGTAAGTAAAATGGAATGTTTTACATATTCCTTAGTGGAACAATGAAGGCCATAAGTTACTAATACTGTGCATAAGAAGTTTGAAATCTCCCAGCCTTCTTGCCACAGGGCCATTACTACATCCAGCTTTTTTCCTGTTGGATTTTTAAGTACAGTTAAATTATTATTGCTCGCCTTTTAAAACTAGTAGCCATGTAAATGCATGAATAGCATATTATAATGGTAGTTATGTTTGTCCTTAATAACTGCAGAGCTACTCCCTGTAGAGCCATAGTTTGTTAATGCCTGTGCCATTATTACCAAAGGTGTGTGTGTGAGAGAGTTTGGTATTAATCTGGGCTGTTTCTGTGTGATCTGATGCATGCCTTTACAGTGGTAAATTGCAGCCATTTTTTAATAAATTAAGGAGGTTTGCCATTCTTTCTAGAAAATTAGAAATACTGCATAGGCAATCTCATAGACAATTTTGAAAAAGCCCTGATTAATTTTTTTCTTTGAAGCCTTTGTATAATTTGTTCTTTTTTTTCAGAACACAGCGAATGTTTCCTAAATCCTTGCCTTTCACTTCCTCCGATTACAGGTGCTAATGTCATTTTCAGCCATTTAAAATAGTTTTGTAAATTGCTCTCTCTTTTTTTTTATCCTGCCATTTTAGATTTTATTAACATTTAAACACTGACATTAAAAATAAATTTATCATTCACACGTTTGTAGCGTATATATATATATATTTATAATGTGCTATGGTTAGTTTTTTCTTTGTTTCTGATTTGTTATTCATTACAGTTGCTATTAAACAGTAATGCAGTAAAAAAAATAACTCATTTGTACTAACTGTGCAAATTGAATATGCAGTATTTCTTTAAAGAGACTGATATAAAAAGCTTAATAATGAACCTCCTTAATCTAATGGCATTTTATGCGGCACCCACTAAGCCTTCTCATGCCTGCATGCGATAAATATATATATCTATATAGATATATATATAGACATATGCCTTTCTACTCAAACATATCCATTGCTATTCACCTGCTTTACCTGCATACCACTTGCTTCCATGCTTCTGATCATTTTATTTCTGGCTGAAACTAACATATCCATTTTGCTATCTGCTTATTCTGAGCCATTTCTTTTTCTTTTTCTTTTTAAAATTATTTTTTTTAAAATACAAATTGAATGTTTATTCCCAAAGCTGCATTATCCCCCCCTCCAAGAAGAAAGCATGTTAGATCTTTCTATACTAAGTTCCTTGTCTCTCCACACCCCACCCCACCCCACCCCCACATCTTTTTTCCCTATAAAAAAGAAGTATTTCTATATCAACAGAGCAGTCCACCAAATAGTGTTCCTCACAAATCCGCTGCATTTCTTGGGGGCTTGTGCCTCCAATGCCTCTTGAATCAATTGAAATTCTTCCTATTATTATTATTATTAAAGTCAGTCCTTTCAAAAGGGATACTGCAGCTTTAATTGCAACAGCTAATTTCAAAAGTTTGATAGATGTGACAATCACTATTTAAAGAAAATAAAAACAATCAAAAGTTGATATTTTGCAGTTAATAATGAGGTCATTGATTTTATTTCCTTTTATTTTTATTTATTTTTCTTATTTTTATTTTTTATTCTCCTTCTCTCTCTCTCTTTCTCTCTCTCTTTCTTTCTTTCTCTTTTCCTGCTCGCTTCTTTCTTGACCTCATTCAGACCTGAGCGCTCCTAAGAAATGCCGAGCGCGCTTTGGCCTTGATCAACAGAATAACTGGTGCGGCCCCTGCAGGTGTGTATAGTCTCCCCCCACCCACCCACCCCGACTTGCTATGGCTGGTTTTGCAGCTGGTTTATTTGGTACTTCCCCCTTCCCCTCCCTTTTCTCCTGCTTTGTTGCTTTGTAGCTCTGTGTTGTGATCTAGAAGACACAAGGGAGTGGGACGCTGCCGTGAATGATCATCTCTTTCTGTTTAAAGGATTTCGCTCTCTTCCGCGCCCCCCCCCCGCCCCCCTCATTTTTGTTTCCTCCACCCACCTGCTCACTGCCGCTAGCTGGAAAATTCCCACTGTAAGACAGCATCAGCCTAGGCTTGCACACACAATCGCACCCTCCTCTCTGGAAAGTTCCATACCCCATATATATAACATTGCTAAACATCCTTTGATACCACAGTGCAGAGTTCAACAGAGAAGACACAGGGCTAAGTGAAGACAATGCACAGCAGGCTTAGGCATTGTGTGTCACCTTGTGGAGATCCTCTTTCTTTCTTGCCCTTTGGTCTGCGAGATTGCCAAATGAACTGGGAGAAATGTTAGTTGTAGCTAAGATTTCACATCCAACTGAGCTCTATCCACCATTGTGTTGTATTTTTTTGTGTTTACCTTGTGCTAACAGATGCAAATACTCCAAAGAAGTGTCGGGCATTGTTCGGGCTTGACCGACAGAGTTTATGGTGCAAACCATGCAGGTATACTACCCATTAGGCCTTTGGGAACTAAAAGCATTCTGTCATCTTAGTATTAAATGTGTGGTTTATTTTTAATCCCTCCCCTTCCACTTCTCGCCTTCCTTGCTTCTACGACATTGATTGCTAATAAATTTTGATCTTCAGAATTCCTTGCTAATTCAGTGCAAATTTCTTTTCCTTCTTGACCAATAACCTCTCTTTTGGTAGTAGAACTGGGACTTGGTGCACACATCCCCAAGATGCAGAAACTAACATTTTCTTGGTCAAACAAGTGTGTTAAGTGGACATCCATACAAGTGTCTATGTGTATGCTCTCAGTCTCCAAAGGATATTTGCAGCACTGGTATTTTCACTGTGATGAAAGAGGATACAAATTAGAACTTCTGCTTGGATCTAAGCTTATAATATATTGGGAGTCTATATAACAAATTCTTCTGTATGTTTTTGAATCAATCTTGTGTGCTTATGAAAGCTCAACTAAAATTCATATTCGGCACATTCATAAGGTGCCTGGCAAAAAAAATATTTGCAGTAGTCCATCTGTCGCTGGCTTGTTAAGTTGACATTTGCTTGGCAAGTTGTTTTGGGATTTTAATCAAATTACAGGACATTGTTCTGCATTGTTCAGCTTAATGGCACCGAAGACCAAAACATTTGAAACAACCCATGTTCTACTGCAGGATAAATTCAGTATGCACTTGTTTCTTGGTGAAGGGAAGCAAACTATCTCTTGTTGCATTCTTTTTTCCCCTTAATATGGTTAAATTTGTTATTTCTCTGTTCTGATCCAAGCAGTCTTTGAATTTGGAATATTATGATGGTAGGTATCTCAGTCCAACACACACTCTTTTCTGTATGTAGTGCTTCCCCTCCTCACCTTTCCCTCTGATTCACACCCATACCATGTGCTTCATTCTGTTTTTTTTAGACAGTAGAGCAGTTATTCATATGATATGCATGCCAATTCTGTTAGTTTTGTGATGCCAAGCTATACACATGGATTGAAAACGTACTGTACATCTAATTGTTAGATAAAGTTCATGCATTGTCCTTTAAGGACGGCATTCCACCTAAACTCTGTAACTTCCCATCAGATGCATGCGTAAACACTGTGATTGTGTGACAGAAGCAGCAAATAGCACAGGTCATTGTCAATGCAGATTACTGAATACCTTTTGAAAATTACAAGTTCAAGAAACATTTGAACAGCCAGATTACAACTTTAGCTTTGAAAAAAAATATGAGACAACTCATTAAGAGAGAGAAATTCCTCTTAACACTACTAAGCTTATCTGGCAGTTATTCTAGTACATAGAGACATAGGCGGCCATTTTTATATCTGTCAAAACTAGAATGCTGATGGAAGGTAGGAATTATGCTCTAAATCCCTTATCAGTAAAGGGACTGTTTTGAACTGAGATAGAGGCCAGTAATGTTGGCTCCACACATCTGGTCACTGCAACATAAGCAAAGGCATCCCTAGCCATCTATCTTGCAGGATATACAGTAATAAATACATCGGAAAAGGCTTCGTTTGGGGCACCTCAGGTGCTCACTGCCATATTCACCTGTGTCTTGGTTTGTGCACAGTTCTGAAATTCTCTTTGCCCTGGGAGGAAAATGAGATTAAAGACCGTATTTGTATGTATGTGTCTTGGTTTGGTTGACAGTGGCCAAGGTGCATAATTGTGCATGGGAAGGAGGTTGGGATCAAGGGAGCCCACTAGGATGACTTTTGAGGATCAGATTTGGCTGCAGATGCCTGTTTCCGGCATCTGCCTCTTTTATTACCTTTTTACTGCAACCAGTATTTTATTGCTTTAAAACTACATTTAACTGTTTTTCAAGTCATATTTAAAGAGGATCTGCTACATGATCTGTAGTATTTTCAGTCAAGTGATCATTGAATTGTGTGCGGAGAGAAACAAACTCTTTTTTTAATACAAAATAGCATTTTCAGCTTAACATAATTTCAGTTTAGTTCTAAAAGCTTTGCGGTAGGATCATTAAAATGCCATTCTTGAAGCTACAGAGCATGCATATTAACACTGCAAAAAAATTTTAAACAAACTGTTACAATAAACTTTAATAGAGTACACAGTTGAAACTCTGTAGGTAATCACTTTCTCTCTTTCTTTCTCTCCCTCCCTCTTTCTACTTGACTCCAGAGGTTTTTTTCCCCCTCTGGGGATAGATGATACATTGCAGAGTTCAGTAAAGGAGCAAATACTGGACCTTTTTGGGTGGGGGCATCCCACAAACCAAGACAGTTTTTGATTTATGATAGCAAAATTTTACTGAGAGTAAAATGAGGACAGTTGGGACAATATTAGTATGAATTAGTACTTAATATCCCAAATATGCATTAGTCTGTGAGGATAGGTAAGTGTCATGGCCCACACTTCATGTGTGTATCATACCTAGGTCAGTACAGTCTAGAACATACAATTAAATACTTTAAAGGTCAGTTAAATTAGGTATAATGCTTTTAGATAGAAATTTGGTTTTCTATAGCTGTTACCAGTGGCATCATAACTAGCTGAACAATAAAGTGCTTTTGGGTTTCAATTCCAGTATTTGCTTCATGGTATGTCATCTACAGCATATATGTACGAGACATTTACCACTGGACTCAGGAACACCTTAATTATTCAATTAATTAATCTAAACATGCTTTGGAGCTAAAAAATTTGCCCATAATCCACTAGGTCTAAAGTGGAGAGAGAGAGAGAGAGGAGCTTTGCATGTTCCATTGCTTCTTAGTGCTGTGTTTATATTTCACAGTTCTGTGGCTGTTCTGTGTAAGCACAGAAACTTTTGTTGAGTGCTGAATTAAAAAGTTGTAAGATTATTATTTTTTAAAGCAAGTTCCTGTACCTTTTGGTCAGGAAAATCACTGCCAACATCTTGAATTTCCAAATGTTGACCAGAGAAGGAAAATAGATTTATGGCTTGCATAGCACTTTGTCCCTTGCCATAACTCACAAAATAAATTGTTCAGGATAAGAAACTAGGTCTGCATTTATGAGTTATTATAGAATTCAGCTTTTCTCAGCACTGATTTTCCCCCCCACATACTACCCTGGGCTTACGACTTGTTTTCTACAAGCCTCATGCTGATGACCTACACCTGATGCAACACTAATCACACACGTCCTAAGAAACATCCGTTTCTCTTGTCCTTTATATAAAACTGATTTGCCTGAACCATACGAGACTGATTCCGATTTTGAAGTGATTTCTGTAAATGAACGGCAGCAAATAGTAACAACCGAAACACCACTTTCAGTAAGGATGCTACATTTTGCCATAGCGTTTTGCTGGGTTTTCTTGGCCCGATGCTGCAGGGAAATCCTTCAGTTGTAAAGAAGAGTGGGTGCCAGGGAGGTGGAGGAAACTGAATCTGGGCACGGATCCCAATCCTATTAGGAACAACGTTGGTAATGCAGACATGTTTACCGTAGTTCTCTTCAGCACCCCAGAACAAGAACCCATCTTGAACCTTGGTTGGCTTCTTTATGGGCATACCATTGCAGGCTATGCCTGTAATGTCCAAATCTTTGAGCAAGGAGGTACACCTGTGAAGTTGAGTTTGGTGGGAGGGGTTAGCATCTAGAGATCCTACCCATTGATCCATGTAGTGCATGCATGCACACACATGCTCCTCTACCCTTCGTCCTGCATGGCCTGCCAGAGCCTCCCACTGCCTCCCACCAACAGCATGGTGACTGATCTAGAAGGTCACCATGGCATTGACAGGTATTTGGAAAATGCTGGTCTGCAAAGCAAGAGAATAGTACCTTGCATGCCGATGCGGAACATATAATGGGATCTCCTAAATATTAGCACCACTCTGTTAATATAATCTTGCTTATTTCCCATGGGTTGGTTAAAAAAAAATGCTGCTTTGAACTGTTGATATGGTAACATTGCCTCCTTTCTGCCTGAAGGGGCTAATTAAAGAGTAAGACATAAAGAACATGAAATAGTTCAGGCCAGTGGACTACATCAATTTCTTGCTAATAGATTTCCAGTTTTTATTACTTTAGGTAGGAGGCTTCTAGCAAGGTTCTGTTTAGAGCCCACCAATTACTCTTTTTATCTTTTAACTTGCCTTAATAAAGCATGGTTTGCTGTTGCTTGCCATCTTGCACTTTCTCTTTCCTTTTATTTTCTGCTCTGCGCTTTGTTGCTTTCATTCATAAGGTTTTACATGCATGGCTGTCTTAGTTTCTAGCATGTATTGATCAGCAGGCTAATATGGTTAAAATTCTCCACTGCCCTAACAATTGACTTTGCTGTGTGGAACTTTGGGCAGAACCTTCATCTCATTTTTGGGGGGGGGGGAGAGGGAAAAGTTGTTAATCCCGTTCTATTCCAGAAACCTTTAGGAATCGACAAGAGCAAGTTCCTTGGGTTTCCTAGATAATCTTTTCTAAAATGTGACCCATTTTATTAATTTATTATAAAAATATTTATATCCCACTAAATCCTTAAAAAACATATCAAAGCAGTTTACGACATTAAAATGATTTTTTTAGAAATCCATACCATAAAAGCATAATTAAAAACGATTCAAAAGGGCGGGGGAGGGGGGGAATAAGAGCTAAATTTGGAAGCTGCCTTACACAATTTGCTCCATTTTGACCAGTATTGTTTACACTGCCTGGCAGCAGCTTTCAGACAGAGGTCTCTCCTAGTCCTACCAGGAGATGCCAGGGATTGAACCTGGGACCTCATAGAAGAAAGTGCAAATGTATCATTGAAGGTGCAGTGACAGAGCATCAGTGGAGTGAAATGGAGATTGTGACATGAGACTAATGCTGGGTGGAATGCTCTCTGAAGTGGACATAGTCCACTCACTTGGATTTGAAAGTGTTAGCTCTCAGATTACAGATGACTGGGTGATAGCGTTACTTTACTGGGCTTTTATAATTGTGCCAGCTGACCTTTATAATTCTACATATGGGTCAGCTTGGAATCATTCACTTAAGCCCTGGCACCCGTTGGAGGTATTGGTCAATTTCAATACAGGGTCAACTTCAACTGGCCACATACTTGCCTCTCGGCCTCAAATGAGAGTCTCATGCTAACAGATGTGCAAGGGAACATCAGTTGAGAAAGGTGCCTTGTATTTGCTCCAACACGAGTGCTTTGGGCAAAAAAAGAGAAAAAGATCAAAATGTTGTTTTTGCTGTGACCGGTTTCTAGAATCCGTTTGCCCTGTGAGAATCTGCTCCAGAGGACGTATTCATTGTATGCCTAATATTTTTGTTCTGCCACTAGACGTGTCTTCTAAATATTAGGCAGTAGGTGCAATGCATAGATGTCATTCTTTATGTAAGCTGGATAAGCCAGGGTGCATAGTGGCCTGATTTAATAGCATTGATAATTTTTGTGAAATTCTTAACCGTTTTCTGATTGTTTCTCTTTACAATGATACCTATTGTTGCTTCGTTTGTGCACCCCACACCTAACCAAGATTTAAGTTTTCTTTTGAAGTTCTTTTAATTTCTATAAATTAAAGTAGAAGCCAAACCATTCCTTCTCCCAACCCACCCTTTACAAAATAAAATAAAATAAATGAATGTGTGATAATCCACAACCTGCAGGTTATACAACCAGTTATTCTTGTTAATTCGGACGGTATTTCTGTTCATCTTCCTTTTCCTTCATTTCCCACTTTTATTCTTCCTGTTACTCTTTCCTCTTTTTTGTTTCTGTGTGACGTTGATTTTTTTGTTTGTTTTTTGTTTTCACACGGTGTGGTTCTAAACAGAAACAAGCAGGAGTGGTAGATCCTCGGCTACAGTTTGTCGCAAAGGTGGGGTTTCTTCCAAGGCAGGCAGGGAGATATTCCAGAAGCGAGACTCCAGAGTCAGTCTTTCAGAATGCTGGGTGCCAACTGAGAGGAAGTATCTGCCATATTTTCGTTTGTAGGGGAACGAGAATGTAAACAGCTAAGGATAAATTCACATGGTGCTAAAAGAACATCAAACCAATTGCTTTTAAAATAAATAAATAAATAAATGCCTAAATGGGACAAAGAGCAAATTCCTCTAGTTAGCAGAAAGAAGGATTCCTTAATTGTTATCCAGAGGTAGCCAGCACCATTATAATAATTGGGTATAGCTAAACAGAGCCCGGCATAGTTGGTTGATGGCTCTTTGCTTTAGGGTTATTATTTTCCCCTCCAAATAGCGTCTTTGCCCTTCATTCACAGATTGCTCTCTCCCTATTTCTAGGAGAAAAAAAAAGTGCGTTCGCTACATACAAGGTGAAGGCAGCTGCGTCAGCCCACCCTCTTCAGATGGAAGCCTACTAGACTCGCCACCGTCTTCTCCCAACATGCTAGCCTCCCCCACAAGAGACTCAAAACCACAGACTGAACAAACCCAACCTCTCTCGCTCACATTGAAACCCGACCCACTTTCACACCTCTCGATGATGCCGCCCCCGCCGTCTGAAAGCTCCACTAGCAAATCCAGCGGTCTGCCTGCTAGTAATTGTCAGAACGGGGCACTGGACCATCAGTCTGCCACTTTACCGCAGTCCGCCCCGTCCTCCTCTTCGCTAGCGCAACCCTCGACATCCTCCTTGCATTCCCATAATTCTTTGGCTGGGACACACCCTCAGCCGCTGTCACTCGTCACCAAGTCTTTAGAATAGCTTTAGCCTCTTGTAGCCGTTTTTAAATTTTGCTTCATTTCTTTTTGTGTCAAGATTTCTCCCCTCCCCCCTTTTTCGTTTATATATTTTTTAAAAAATTTGTGCCATACGGCTGGCTACATTAGTTGATGTGTATCGAGTTCATTGGTCAATATTTGACCCATCCTTATTTCAATTTTTTTCCCTTTTTAAATATGTAGATGGAGAGAAAAAAAGCCTCATGATTCTGCCAAAATTTTTATCAACAGCTGTTTAAAGTCTTTGTAGCGTTTAAAATATATATATATATAAATATATATATACATAACTGTTATGTAGTTCCAATAGCTTAGTTTCAAAGACTGATTTTAAAAATGAAAAAAAGAAGCAATTTTGAAGCAGCCCTTGCCGAAGGCGTTGGTTCTTTATTATTTGTATTAAATACGAGCTTGCGAACCAATCATTTTACATCTGGTTTTTAAAACTTTTTAAGGGCACAATGAATGCAGTGCCGCTATTTTTCCCCCGTTTTCTTTTTCCTTTGTGTGATATAACTTTTCTTGTGATGTTACTTGTTATTGTTTAAATGTACAGAAACAAAGGGTTAAAATGTGTTAATATACCTTGTTCCATGGTGTTGTTCTTTTTGGGGGGAGGGAACGCTACTCAACAATTAAAAAGTATCACAACGCTATTGGACCAGTAGTATTTATTGCTTTAGAGATTGCTTGTTGTATCTGTATGTTTGTCCATTTTTTAAAAGAAATGCTTTCCTTTCTTTTTTTTCCTTGAAACATTGTGTAAAGGGTTTTTTCCCCCCCTTAGTGTAAGCAACATATATATAACAACTCATTTGTACAAGGTTTTTAAGTTTATATATAAATGTGTATATATATATTTTTGTTGGCTTCTTTTTTATTTTGTTTTAATTTCTTCCTTTTTTTTGTCACACAGTTGCCACCAAATGGACATTTGCAGATGGATCAATAGTGTAAAAAACAAAAAAAAGCTTTAAAAGCCATTACATGAAATAAGACTTGAAAATTTAGCACGGGACTTTTTATCAGTGCTGTTGGAAAAAACAGCAGAGTTTCCCATTCAGAACTGCAGATGACTTCCCTGCCACTTGTAGGCTGTGAGCAAAAAAGTTTATGTGCCAAAATTCTCAGTGATTTTCTCCTTTCCCAACAATTTTTATGCTGTACTTTTTTTTTGTTCATCCTGTTTTGCTGTGATGTTACATAGGTAGATATGTATGTAGTTTTTAATGTCACCTATTACAGACGTGTTTGGTAGCAGATTGTCCAGAAAGCATTTTAAAATGAAGAGGTATAAACCCTAAAGGGCCAAATTTCTGTATATTAGATTATTCATAAAATGAAAAATCAGACTGCCACTTTTATGTACACTTACTACATACAGGTAGGTAGCAAACTAGGCATGTTGATGTTGCAAATTTTTTAAGAGAAGATAAATGCTGTATAAAGCTGAAAAAAATGTTCATCTGTTCATCCAGTGCCATTGTAGTTGACATGAAGCGATTGTAAAGCTGTCTCCAGTTTTCTTCTCTGGTTTATTAAGATGCTAACTATGACATTTTTTTGTGTGAATCCTTTGAATGTTTCCTAACAGTTGTGATGTTACTGTTCCGTTTTATTGCTCTTATTCCGATTTTTCATTTCTAATGGTTTGGAAGCCATTTTTGTAATGAATAAATGTCCATGCTGTACAGTATCTGTAGCATGCAGTTCTGGATTAATAAAAGCAACTTAGTACGTGCAGATGGACTTGCAGCTCATTTACATAGAGGTTTTATTTAACCCCCCAGCACCTCCGCCAAGAAGGCTTTCAACAGGATGTGGTTTTTATCTGTTTCAGGAAAAGCAGCTTTAAAAAATGCTGAATAAACCAACATAGAGTTTGGGCAGGTTGCTAAGTATTTTGCGACTGCCTAGGCTTGAGGTTATTTTATAATGTTTCAGATCAGAGCAGCATAGGATTGGCGCAAGACCATTTGGACACTGTTTATTCACCAAACACAGATAGGTAATATTCACTGAGAGATTGTGTCTCACCCAAAATACACAATCTGAACTAAATTTGGATACTTTAGCCTCTAGGCCAGAAGCGGCCAACTTAGCTCCCCATCTTGGCCACTGGCCATGCAACAACCTCTGGAGGGCATCCATGGTGGTTCTCTCTGCTCTAGACTATGCATAAGGGCAGGCATAGGCAAACCCTGGCCCTCCAGATGTTTGGAACTACAATTCCCATCATCCCTAGCTAACAGGACCAGTGGTTAGGGATGATGGGCATTGTAGTCACAAACATCTGGAGGGCAGGACTTTGCCTATGCCTGGCATAGGGCAACCATAATTTGAAAAGGGGGTAGAGCTTCTGTTGCTGTAAGAGGTCTGAAGAGAACCCAGATGCCTCTTGGCAGGTTTCAAGAAGCATCTTAGAGGGAAAGCACAACCACACTTAGGATCCCGCTTTCCACGGTTCCTTGCAGTATGCAAGCAAAAGAACAAAAAAGGGAGACATGTAAGCTTCAGATGAACACGGAGCTTACATATTTCTTAGATGGAGTAGAGTTCCCTTTTCTTATATTACAAGGAGTAGCAGAAAGTAAATGAGAGAAAACATGCTGAGATGCTCTTCAGTGCTTCTTGAAATGTACATAATATCCCACAATGTTGCAAGGGTATGGAAAAAATGATAACTCCATTCTACTCCTCCATACAGCTCTTGAGAAGAAGTTCATCAGGAATCCTGTCTCTCTCTTTTTTTGAAATTTGGACACCCTTTTCACCCACAGTTCTTCCCCACTGCAGTAAATTCTGTTGTCAAAAACTTGGAGCAAATATTTTTCTCCCATATTTGCAGACAAGATCATCTCTAGAATTCCGCTGCCATTCATTTGAGGATTTTAATTATTGGTACAACCATACGTCTTCCTATGCCTGTTGAATGGAATCTCCAGCTTCCCTTCTCTGCAAGGACAGAATGCATTTGAAGCACATACAGTGCTAAGAATTATTGCAGCCAGGAATTTGTAGATACTTAGTAGGCTAAATTCAGCTTACATTTTGTGCATTTCAATTCTTCTGACACATGCTCTCCCCATCAACTAAAACTCACGTGGCTCCTCAGTTCTAAGAGCTCCCCAACTTTGGACACTGTTGTTTGGAGAACAGCACACATTTGAATAATGTACATATCCTTTACTTGGCAGTATGTTGTGTTTTCTTAATGTTGCATTATCTGCATGACATTATTTTCTCAATAAAAAGGATTACTGTATCTTTTTTGCAACTTGTAGCAATCTGTGAACACCAATAACTCATGTAGCTCTGAGAAGATGTATTTCAGACATTAGGATTGCCATATTGTTTGAAGGCGAAAAAAATGTACTGAGGGAAACACTGGAATGTCTTGTACTGGATATTTCTTTCTCTGAATTTCTTAGTCTTGCACCTTTTTGCAGATCAACAATAGATTAAATGGTAGAGGAATGGTGGGGAAAAAAGTATTGATCATATGTTTTTCCTCCAAATCAGAAACTATTAAAACATACAAGGAAGAATGATTTCCATCCCATATTTCTTACTGCCCTATACTGAAAGCTTGAAACAAGTAAGGATATGAAACAAAATGAAATATGCTACATAAAGTATATATTTTTTTTAAAAAAAATCACCTCTAAACTAAATCAGACAAACCTATATAAACTGGACACACACATACTTTTACAAATATTATTCTTCTGTTTGTGCTATGTTGTATAGTTTGTTTCAGATTATCTCATTTTTCTTGGCAGGGATGCCATGCCTATTGTTGTTGCTGCTGCTGTTTTATCAATCGTTTTATACAAAAAAGTACATAGATTTTAGAGTGCCTTGATTAAATTTCCATAGTGGTATGCCTGGCAAAAATGTAGCAGGCACAACTTTTGTTATATTTCTTAAATGGGAAACGCTTTACTTGATAAACCTCTGCTCCACATAGTTTTTAAAAGCACAGTGCAACTAGTTATGTGAAATTCGGCCCCTTAAGATTGTTAGGTTGCAAAAAACAGCTAAAGCCACCCTGTTATCTGCTGGTTCACAGCCCAAATCCTTTCCCAACATCCTTTTTCTACTTGCTTCCTAGCTCTATCCCCCAACCCTGCTCCTGGGTTCCTCTTTTGTCACTTTATTGCCCGGGTGGCTAAGCTTCACACTGGTCCAAGGTCATCTCTCCAGTGCCATTTTTTCCCTCCAACAGGGCACAAAGAACTTGTTTATTGCTTACCCTGCACTCTTCCACTACCTTGCCTTTTGTTCCTTGCCCAGTGGAGTAATTTTATCATGTTAAGATGCAAAGGACTAGGGCTGCCCTCACCCACATCCACATCTTGCACATGCCACCTGAGTCGGGCTGCAGTGTTTAATTGATTAATCAATACACACCTTTTAATCGACTAAATGATGCCCCCCCAATTAACCAGACCGTAGATTTTTACAAATGGCAAATTATTTTTAATCCAAGTACTTCTAAAAATGCAGAGGGCAAACCTCACCTTAAAAGAGGCATCCTGTCTTACATTGGACGTGCTGCCTCTCCTAAGATGATAAATGCAACAATTTATCTAAGAACAACAAAAGTATGCTCCTCAATTTAAGTATACCTCATCTGCATTTATGCATATGTAATTGCTCAGCTGAAATTCATAAGATGAGTTAAAACGTAATCCAGCTGCAGCCCTACTTTTGAGCCACTCTTCTGATTCTGGTATGCGTGTGGTAAAAAGAGTCATTCAGTCTTAACTGCAGTAGTGTTAGGCTCTTGCTGCCAATTGAAGAAGCAGATGTGTGCATTTCAACTTTCCCGGATTCTTGTTTAAGCTATGAATATATGCACTCTTACCCGAAGCAGAGCAATACAAGTCATTCTTCAGCAAAGGCTAGTCAAGGAGTGGTTTTTCTGCACCAGTTAGAGGAGGTGTGGTGACATTTAAAATATAAATTTAAAATATAATGGGAAAGGGGAAATCTAAAAAAGGCATTAACAGACACTTGACAGGGTGGGGTTTTAGTAAAAAAAATCATTAGAAGCCTCTTTCCCCTCTCATTGCTCACTGGATTTCTTCCACTCCTTGCACATGAGGATCAGGTTGGAATATTGAGGTGTCTCCTGCCTCGGTTATAGATTGTTACACCAGCCGCCTCCAAACTGCATTTCCTAGCCCTGGTCACAGCCCAACGGCTCACCCTGACTTCTGGCAGTGCGGAATTAAGTCAATTGATGGTAGTGAGTCTGAGGAGCAATTGTTGAGGGGGGAAAGACTGGCTTGTTCCATAGGTTGCAACCAACATAACCAACATGGGGGGGAGGGGCTTGAGTAGGGAGTCCAGAAGGTATTTATGCATTTATTTATGAGATTTATTCTACGCTTTCTGAGAAAACCCTCCACAAGACACCTTACAACATTTTGAAATGCAAATCTACTTTCATAAAACCATTTAAAGCCCCTAGTCATCATCAATAATAATTGGGGGTGGGGGTGGCTAGCACAAAACAATAATAACTGAGCTATATCCCTACTCTCATTTATAACCCCAAATTAAAAGTTTTCGAGAACTAACAGGCTTTAAAAGCTGCCTTCTTAAAAAGACCCGAGACACGGAGCCCACCTTATCTTTTTAGGGATTGCAGGTGTTTGGGGCTTTAATGGTAAAAATCGGCATTTTGAACGGGGCCCAGAAATGCAGTTGGTGTGGCATATTTTGACTGACTGCTTCTCACCAATAGCCTGGGAGCGATCTTTTGTTGAAGCTTCTGAAACATCTTCCATGGCAGCCCTACACAGAGCACATTACAGTTGGCTTGGTGTGGTTTGAAACTGAGGTGAGATTTGAATTCTTCAGTCAGGACTCCCAAGTAGCATACCAAGCTAAGCTGGTAAAAGGCACTCCTGGCTTCCATTGTCACCTGAGGTTTACCAGCCAGCAAGGTGTTTAGTAGCACCGCCAAATGTTCAACTTAATCCTTCAAGGGAAATACAACCCCATCAAGGGCAAATTGAAATCTATCCAGATTTACCAGATCTCCCACCCAAAGTATCTTGGATTAAGCTGCATCTTATTTCCCCCTCATCCATCTCAAAGCAGTCTCCCAGCCCTTCTAGAAGCTTCCTGATGTTGACTGTCCATGCCTTTCAGAGCAAAGATCAGTCACAGGTTGGAACCGAGCGTAGAGTCACCTGTACAAGTCAAACAGCAAAAGACATTTTACTCATTTGTTAAATGTATATACCACCCACACGCCCTGGCTCTCTGACCAACTTAAAGTCTCCTCGCTCTCATATTTGCACCAGAGTTGTTTTTAAGTTAAGAATGGTGCAGGTTAGACATGTAAATTAATAGTTATATGACCCATATCTGACCTACTCACAGTCTCTCTCATGTCTTGATTCCAGGAGTGTGGCAGAAATGCAAATTTTGCCAACCCAATAGTTTACATTTAGTGGGTTTTCCCCCCCAGTTCATTCAGCGGACTAAATTCCTGTCTAATGTTCACTGGGGGAAAGAGTGATTTTTCCCCCAACAGTGGTCAGTGATTTTGTAGTGGGGTTTAGAACGGAAGCTGGGAAAACAATGTTGTTTCAGAAAATAAACTCACAGGCAGCTTCTAACCCATAAGATCCAATGAGGATCTGAGTCAATCAGAAGATATTGATGCCAGAGTTAATTGATCGCTCAGGTTTGGCAAATTGACTTCTATATATAAACTTGGAAACCATTGTTTGTTTAAACTACTTTGTGAGGACAAGCCAGAAGCAAACTGGTTTCAAAACTTGGCTTGTTCATTATTTAGAGTTTTGAAGCCACTTTCGTAGCTCTGCAAGCACCTACAGCTAACTCTTATTTTCTGCAGGTCTCTCTTCTTCCTGTGGGCCAACGAGGCTCAGCGGTACTTTGAGTTGCTTAGTAAGGAAAAGTTTCTTCTACTTTACTTCTGTAGGTTTGTTTCATAAACTTGTCAGCAGCAAATATTCCTATCAGACGGGAAACTGAAAATAAAACACTGAAGCAAAAGATGGATAAGCTAGGACAGTTGTAATTTTAATGAAGCTTTGACTTGAAAGGTTCTTTGAGATTAAAGGAAAAGGTTGTAAAATGTTAAATAACTAAAGAAATGCATATAAATCAATATCATATTTGGTTCAGGCTGATGATGCAGTAATCAACAGAGGAACAGAGGAAATCTGGAGAACACTATAGTTAGTTATCAGCATTAGTATTATTAGTATTATAAAAGTCACAAACTCACAATGGACAAAGCAAGTAAGATTGGAGATGTTCCCGTATCAGGCCTGAGAAACTGAAATGGTTGTAGTACCAAAGAGTGTGGTTTTTTTCCTGGGGGGTACGCAGGGGTACGCATACCCCTAAACATTTTGTGAATCTAAGTTTGGCCTCATTGAGGGGCAGTATTTCAATATGAGTAGGAAAATGAGAGTGCCCCTAAACATTTATTTTAGAAAAAAGCTCTGGTACCAAATGTCAGTGGGGCTTTAGAGAAGTGCTTTGGCACTGAGCTGACAACATCAATGGGGAGGCAATCAGATACAGAGTGTGTTAATGAAAGCATATTGGGGGCATAGCAGCAGAGAATTGAAACCTAGTACAGGAGCCATTTTGAGATCACCTGTAGTTTAGGTGTCAGGTGAAGTTTGTGCCATCCACATCTCCTGTGGCACTGACATCTGCTTGAGGGCTTCCCAGAGGCATCTGGTTGGCCACTCTGGGAAATAGGATCCTTGAATGATAGGCCTTACTCTTGTGGCATCATTTACCAGCGTAAACGTTGCAGTGGAGTCAAGTCGTTGCAAGAGAATTGGAGGAATGAAAACGAACATGACGGCACGCTGCTCTCCTTATACGCTCATGTTTCTGTTGCATGAGCCATGCAAAGTTTGCAACAAACAAGAAGAAGTTTCTTACACCAGGAGTATTTTTTCCTTTATATACGGATTTTATCTCCACATCTGATTTATGCCACGTAATGGAAATTTTGTTCTGACATAAACCACAACAAATCTAAAATATCAAAATAAAATAAAATGCAAAACAATACTTATGAATCACATTTTTAATATAAAGACTTTTAAAACAAAATAAACAAATGCAATTTTATAACGAGTGAATGGGAATTTTAAATTCATTACTTCTGCTCCAGTTACAAAGTGCTCTGGTCCATATTATTAGTTTAAACTTCTGTTTAAACTGTTCATTTATAGACATCCAAAATATAAGCACTGGGGAACAATCAGTTAATTGCTTAGTCACATTTTCTGGCAATGAGTTCAGTTGCACACACTGGTTCATTGGCTAGGACAGGGCCAGAGACAATATAAATAAGCCGCTATCACCAGGACAAAGAGAGAAAAGAGGCACTACTTCTGAAATTTTTCTAATGCTTAAAATAAAATGAGGTCCTTGTCTGATGAGAGAGAGAGAGAAAGATATGGGGGGTGGGGGAGAAAAACTATAGCTCTCTCCAGTTTCTATGGAATTAGGATATGACTCTGACTTTTTTAAATTTAGTCTCATTCCTATCTGCCATTGACTCTCCCTACCTTTCCACCTCCTTGCAAATATCCCTCTTCCTTTGCCACTTTAAAACGACCAAGTAGTGATGGAAAGTCCATAGTTGTAAAGATAGAACCCATTAAAAAACTTGGTACCTCAAGAAAGTTCTATTTTCTTATAATCACTTAAAATGTGTACTTGTGATTCATTCTCGGTTTATTAAGGGAGCAGTAACGAAACCATATACACCAAGAAAACCAGACAAACCCTTTGAAACAAGCTAAAAAATATGCATTGACAAAGCATCAGATGAACAAAAGACAGCTTGCCTTAAAACCATAAGAGTGCGTACTCTCAAGAAACACTTTTATTTAATAAAAGGGCAATTGTAGAATTCCAGCAAAAGTAAATTAAACACAGTATCTGGCTTAAAAATAAATAAATAAATAAATCACGTATCCTTTTTATGGTAGTGATTTGGGTTCTACCCAGCCATTTGTTTCAGAGTGGAGAGGTTTAATAACATCTGGGGGTTGTTTTCAAAGACTTTTTAGAGAAGGAAAAAATTGGTTCCAAAAATAGTGTTCACAAAGAAAACCCCAGCAGTTATGCTTCATATCTCCTAAGCATGTGTTGAAAATAACAGGCAATCTATTGACATCACTTCTGTAGACAAATTAAACTGCAAAAAGGGTTCCAATGCCTTTCCTTTGGCGATCATAGAATCATAGAGTTGGAAGAGACCACAAGGGTCATCCAGTCTAACCCCCTGCCAAGCAGGAAACACCATCAAAGCATTCCTGACAGGCTGTCAAGGCTCCGCTTAAAGACCTCCAAAGTAGGAGACTCCAACACACTCCTTGGCAACAAATTCCACTGTCGAACAGCTCTTAGTGTCAAGAAGTTCTTCCTAATGTTTAAGTGGAATCTTCTTTCTTGTAGCTTGAATCCATTGCTCCGTGTCTGCTTCTCTGGAGCAGCAGAAAACAACCTTTCACAATCCTCTATATGACATCCTTTTATATATTTGAACTTGGCTATCATATCACCCCTCAACCTTCTCTTCTCCAGGCTAAACATGCCCAGCTCCCTAAGCCGTTCCCCATAAGCCATCATTTCCAGGCCTTTGGCGATCACTTGTAGCCAAGTCAGAATGTCTTCCCATTGAGTCCACTGGGAAGTTCCATGGCTGGCATACTTTCTTGTCCTGTTCTGGAGCTGTGTCAGCAGAATGGGAAGGCTTGGATTCCAATGGATCTGAAGTATCCCTTGTTCCACCCTAGATTGCCTCCTTTCCCCCCACTCCACCACCTGGGCACTTACAGTGGAGGAGGAGGAGCTACAGAAGTTCCCACAGCCGCCAAGAAGGATGCCTTGGTGAATGAGTGTCCTGGTCAGCCCTTAGAGAGGGAGGTCCATACTATTCTATGGCCTGTGGAGAGCTGTGACAGGGACATGGGTGGACTTTGGTAATATAGCGCCTGCAGCAATAATTCCTTCTGGTGCAGTTTATTTGTATATTCACCCACATAAATATAGGTTGTTGCTGTTGTTGTCATGTGCCCCTTTGGCTCAGTGCCTTATGTAGGGGACTGTCCCCCACCACCCTAAATCTGGCGCTGACAGGGACCATGGGATTACAGCCTTAAGAAGTTGGAATTATGGTGGGGATAGGTCTCCTTTCAGAGGAGAAGAAATAATACAGTGGTGCCTCGCTTAACGAACGCCCTGTAAGACGAAATTTTCACTTAAAGAAAGGATTTTTCTAGCGGAGGTTGCCTCGCTAGACGAATTCATTTTACAAAAAAATCATCTAGTGAATCACGGTTTCCCATAGGAATGCATTGAAATTCAATTAATGCGTTCCTATGGGCAAAAAATAAAATAAAATAAATCAATGCATCCCTATGGGATTCGTTAGACGAATATTTCGTTATAAGAATAGACCAGTGGAACGAATTAAATTCGTCTAGCGAGGCACCACTGTAATCGGTAATTCTAGATAATGATGTCAGCAATTTCCAGGTGTTCTACCTCCACCTGCTGTCATTTTGTGACTGGTGGGCTTCAATATTTTCCAACTCTTTCAACTGGGTCCTGGCAATAGAAAATTTGAGAAACTCGGCTTTACATTTTGACAAAGGACTGGAATATTTTGTTAGAGGTGCATAGTTTTGCAGGGAATTTCAAACTGAACATGGCAGCACAACCAAATGTGATTACTGAAAGGGTGGTAGCTCAGTTAGAATGGGTTACAAAGCAACATGCTCATTTTGGTTGTTGTGTCGCATAATGGACCACCTATATTAGAATTTGAGTGCTTGGCTTAATCAAAAGAACGTAGTCAGTGGAGGAGGAAGCACCTGGTAACATGAAATTGTTTCATTGATTTCGCAGGGGAGTTGGTAAACTAAAAATGGAATATGATATACAACTGACTACACCAAATAGATCAAACATACATACCCCCATATATGTTACTCTAGTATTGACAAATCTTTCAAAGCAAACTGGATAAATTGGTGGACTTTCCAATTACTGGAAATTACTTTATCACTCTTTGGTAATAAAACTAAGGAGGAAAAAGGTTCTGTGTCTATATCTCAAACAGTTAAATCTATATGGAGAGAGAACATTTTTCCATTTCCCAGCAGAGAAGAAATCTTGAGTGCGCTGGCAGGTGCAAACTATTTCACTACTTTGGATTTCTCATGTGGATTTTGGCAGCTCCTCTCACAGACTGCAGCTCATGATTATGCACTTTAAAATGCTTTTTTATTCATATTTTATTTCAGTTTTTTAACAGTAGGTGTTGATTACAAACTACTGTTTTCTTGTCCCACAACTACCTCTCTTATCTCCAGTTATTACAGTTTTGTATTAAGCATTTTTGCTTAGTGGAAATTGCTTGCGTACAATTTGGGCTTTTTTTAGAAAGTGGGGAAAAGAGAAAAGAGAAAGTGAGATGGGAAGAAAGAAAAAGGTAAAGGAGATGAAAGAGAATGAAAAGGAAGAAAAGAGGAAGAAGGAAGTCAATATTGTTTTATTACACACGCTGTGCCAAGGTGTCTGATTCCACCCCCCACTGCACCCTATTTTTAAAGTTTGAAATAGCGCATATTTTTGTGGGCTGCTAATAGATGCAAGTATCCATTCTTAGGATGAACTTTGATTCCCAGATTTGCAAGATGATACACTGGCTCTAGACTTCCTTTTGCTCATCAAATAAGTTTGAGTATATGGCCCACTGGGGTATTACATCCTTCACACACCATTGAAAGGTACTGTTTTTTCATATTACTATTTGATTTAAAGTCCCCCCCCCAATCATTCCATAGAAAAATGCAATTGCTTGAGGTCACAGAAAAGACAAAACTGATATCTTCATCTGGTGTAAGACCCTGGAAGAGCATGATCAGAAACTACAAAGGAGACTTATTCTTCTTTTTTCTTTGGCGATCACTCATAGGTTAGTTAGATTATCTTCCATGAACACAGTCTTAACAGTGAGTCCGCAAGTGAGTGTGGAGGCCAATTCTGGATCCACACGTCCTTCCACGGTGGGGACTTAAGTTTCCAGGTGGGAGTTGATCACGGTGTGGATTTGCCAAGTGTGCCTTCCTCTTAGCATGTTTCTCCCTTTCGTCCTGAGTTTGAGTGTCTTCAAAGTCCATGACACCTTTGGTAAGGGCTGTTCTCCAATTGGAATGCTCACAGGCCAGTGATTCCCAATTGTCGGTGTTTATACTACAGGTTTTTTTTAGATTTGCTTTGAGATAGTCTTCTGTAGCTATTACTGTTTAGTCTCACTTTTTTTGCCATATGGAAAGAATCTCAGAGGGCAGTTTGAACCAACAGCATTGCACCCATTGTATCCCACTGACTTAGAGAAAGAATGCTGCGCTATTTTTTCATCTATATTTTGCCTTACTTTCTCCCTTCCAACCCTAAAATACACAAATACAATAAAATGTAAACATATTGACAGGTTTGGATTGCCTGTGTCTCAGATCGATGCCAATCTATCTCTATTGTGTGATCCCACAGTGTCTTAAATGCTGCAGAGTGTAGTTGTGTTACACCATGACCTCTCACAATCATTACTACAAACCGAGAGTCTATTTTGTCTGATTTCATTCTCCCCAGAGCAGGAGCTGGTACCTTACTTTGTGTTTGTGTTTGTGTTTACACAGAGAAGAAATAAAATACCATCTCATGTAATTATATCATTTTGTACATTTAAATAAAGTTTGCTCTTTGACTATGCTAATTGGCATTGACAATAAAAAGGAATTCATAGGAGCTTTTTCTGCAGCCTGAATTGCCTTGCCACAAAAATAAGGGATCCTGTGGAGCTATTATATCAATTATATATAGCTTTCCTGCACCCCAATCCCAGCAATTGACCTGTGGACCACTGCTGGCCTGCAAACTGATGGAGGATGAAGGTCCTACTTCTAAATTGAAAGCCACCCTCTTTCTTTCCTCCTCCAGCAAGCCAAAGAGATCAATTGCTATTGGATGCGAAGCTGCTGGTCCTAACAAGTTGGTTCCTTTTGCCTCAGTTAGCTTGGTAACTTCAGTACAGTGGCCTGGCACACCAAAGTGTGAATTTAAGTTGGCCCATATAGCAAAAGCATTTAAATGAGACAGAACCTGTGCAGGACATCCAGGTAAATGCTTTGCCCATGATCAACTTTTTGTTTAAAAAAACATTAATCTACTATGTGTGTATGTGCGTATATATATACATACACACACACACACACACACACACACACAGTATACTGTATGTATATATATATATATATATATATATATATATATATATATATATATATATGTGTGTGTGTGTGTGTGTGTATATATATATATATTTTCTGTGACCTATGTGTTTTGGAAGATGGGACAACAATATTTGACTATGCTTGAACCTCAGCTTGTGTGTGTGTGCGTGTGTGTATGTGGGATAGTAAATTATGAAATTCTTTAGACTTGTTCATTTGGAGGAAATTCAGCTTTCTGTGCCGCGAAGCCCCAGGACTCTTCATGGTTCTGTAGCAAAGTCAATAACGCCGCTTGGTGTCATCCACGCAGGCAAGAGCCAATTGGATTAAAATACACACTCTGCTGTGTGGTGTAACATTAGTGAGCCTATTCATATTTGTGGAGCATTTACAAGATGTGGCTCTGTGTGCGTTATGTCTTGTTTGGCTGCAAACCTTTTCCTATATATATATATATATATATATATTTCTGGTCGATGAGCAAGGCAGGAAAGCACTGAGAAAACATCGCTATCTTATTTGCAAAACAATCCCATTTATTGCTGCTGGATGCCAGGTTTTGCCAGATAACTTTGTTATCTTCCCTTGTCAACAGGCTGCTGTTTCCCACTCAAGTCCCAATTGTACGTTTTAAAGATGCTCTCTCCACTTTCAAACGCGTCAAGTACAAAAGATCCAGGCAGGTGGTAGTTTTAAAACACAGTGAGTTGGCATTTTAGGTAGGTGGGGACTAAGTTTGGAATGGAAACACGCAGCTTTTGAGCCTCTCTCCCTCTTCCTATGAATAGCTGCCGTTGTTCTCTCAGGCCTTAAGCACCGGTTTCAAGACCACCTTCAGTCAGCCAATCAGCACTCTGTTATTTAATTATAACAAAATTCTTAGCTGTGTCTGCTGCTGCTGCTATAGCTTCTGCATGGGCAAGTGGGGGGTACTGGATTGACTTTTGGAGCCAGGCAGGCTTGCCAACAATAATTTTCCTCATCCCAGAGGGCCTACGAAGCCTGCAGCAGGTTCCAAGTTGCTCCTCAACTGGCTGTTCAATTTCGGCTCTTTACCAGGGGGCTTGAAAAGGGTTATAGAAAGGCAGATAAATGCACTTCTTGTTGCAAGCGTCCCTGACAAACCAGGCCTCAAGAACAGTGATCTCATTTCTCCCTCATTATTAGTAGGGCCAGATTTTTTCCATTAACAGGTAATTGAGTAGAAACTAAAATAAGCAAACTTTGTTTTATCCAGGGCATTTTCTTGCTTGCATGCAAAGGCAAAACACTTTTTGGAGGAGTTTGTTCAGGGAAAACATTTCTTTTCTTCACAATTCATCTCTTTCTGGTATGTGATTGAAACCATGGCAAGGGGTTGGTTTGTTGCTCAGATGTCGGTGCCTTAAAAACAAACAATACTGTTCTTCCAAAACAAACTCGCTAATAGAATTCTGATTGTGACATGAGCCTCATGCCTATGCACATGTGCACATACGCCAGCCATGGGTCTGGGTTTGGTTCATGATTCAGAAGGAAAGAAGGCAGCCTCAGGGACTTGGATAAACCTGCATCCACATTTCAGGTGAGGAGAGGAGGGTGTGAAGGGTTCTGAAGGTCCAAGCAGGTTTATCAGGAATTCAGGAGATTCTAGGATACCTAAACTTCCTTCTGCCAGAGTGCTGGGAACTGCTTGGGCCATCCAATCCAGAAGTTTGTAGTGATTTCAAATATTTATCTGCCACTAAAAATAGTTTCCAAAATGGCTACAGGGGAGTGATTTAGGCATGCATTCCCTTTTGGGAATCAGATGAAGGAGATCAGTTGGAATTGCATCAATGGGGCAGCTCCTCTGCATTGTGCACCTGTACAAGTGTGCAGGTGCTAATCTTGCCTTTGCCTTTCTTTGAGCCAGGCTGCTCTTTAAACAAAGTAAGTAAAGCCATGCACTCCCTTCACGTCCAATCCCATTTGGAAAGCTTTTCTCTGCAGCCAGACAGATTGGCAGCAGGATGAAATTATACTGACTCGAGGCTGCATGGAGGTAGTAAAAACAATTTGGGCTTGGGTTTTTCTTTTTAAGGGATCTCAGTGGAATTTATTTTCCTTCTCAGAGGCTTTCTGTGGTAAGTGTAGGTGGTAAAACCTCCAGGTTCTTAAAAAATTGCAATTGAAATGAAGAACGGTTAATTTTGGAAGGATTGCACAAGTTCTGGCCTATGATAAAAATCCATGGCCATTGGCCACTAACCCAGCCACCGCCACCACCTTCTAGATGTTTTGGTACTTGGCGTAGTGAGATGAAAAGCAGTTGGCACACATTGACACCGTACCTGTGCCTGGGCTGAGCCCTAGCATGAAAAACAAGTTTGTGCTGGTCCTACTGGGCTTGCTGTTAGATGCATCCTGGGGGAAACTGGGTTCAATTCCCTACTCAACTGTGAAACTCAGTCGGTGACCTTGGGTGATCCTCTCCATTCAACCTACCTCCTATAGTTGTTATGAGAATAAAATGGAAGGGCACAAAATATGCTGCCTTGAGCTCTTTAGAGGAGTGACAGGGTTAAAATGAAGCTCTGCCCTGACAGTAGCAGTGTGTGGGATGGGGTGGAGCCACCCTCCTGGCACAGAGACTGCTGCAACTTACCTTGAGGCAGCAGCAGGGGTGGGGTCAACATCTGTATCCACTGCGATAGAATGTGGATATTGTGGGAGATTCATGCAACCAAACATGACTCTGCATAATTGCTAGTCAATAAGGGGTTAAGGATCACAGAGTTCTTAATTGCTAAAGAAGGCTTGGATTTGTCAAGACCCCTCAGCTGCAGAGAGGAAGGAAGAAAAAAATCCTTTTCCTGTTCTTTTCCTCTCTCTCCTCTTTGAACCATGCAGCTGACGTCTGTGGATGGGCTTCCAGACTCTGACCACATGTTTGAGACTAACGTTTGTATTTTCTAACAAAGAACACCTTGCCTGTGTTGATTCTGCTATAGCCTTGAACAAGGCATGAATGAGAACTTTGATTACTGTAAGTAAAGCATTTAAACTTACTTAAGGTTATAATTTATTCACTCTGAGAGGGGTAGAGGTGGGGGAGCACAATTGTGAGTGCTTAATACTGGGACATTTAAAGGTCTAACAACCTGTATTTCCTATGCTTTACAAATGCTGCACGTATTTCTGTTTAAAACTCTGCCAGGGGCCATTTGGGCTAGAGAGTAAGTCAAGTCCCTCACACTTTTTGAATTCAGGCAGTCAGACTTTCCCCCCCCCTGTATTTCCCACACAGGTATTCCCCAGTTATTTCCCAACAAACATTACATTACTTTTCAAGTGGTCAAAAATACCCTGTAACATAGTCAATATTATTATTTCCATCTTGCAATATTTTGCCTAGGGCCGTTCTGCAAGTTCATTATGAGGTGGAATTTGGGAGTGCGCACATTGTTAGCAACACAACTCTTTTTTATTAGTCTCCACCCTGCCCCACCATACTATCAATCATTTCTAGCATTCTCATTGATCAGGCATAGAATCAGTTAGGTGTTATCCTATCTCTCTTTTTAATTTTTTTTTAAACCGACCCTCCTTTCCTCCTCCTCTTCTTGTTGTCCTGTGTGCTCTATACGCAAGCATCTTTGCACTTTAGCTGATGTGACTTTAAGCATCCTTCCTTTGACCAGCAACACCAATCAGTTAACATACTTGACATCTTTAAACTTTAATACATTTCCTCACTATAAACGCCACCAGTCAGCTTCCGTGTAGGTAGGCTTCCATTGTTAGTTGTCAAAGTCCTCTTGAGTGGATTTCCCACTGTGTCGCTTTTGTGTGAGTCAAATCAAGATTATAGGTAACAGAGAAGAAAAAGAAGAAGAGAAGGTTAGACCCTCATTTTAGAGTTTAAGAAAAATCTGCCAGCAGGTTGCAGTTCAAGTTGGTAATATACATGAAAGGAAGTGTCCAAGCTGTGTCACCAGTGTCACTATATTAGGCTTTCAGGAGAAAGCATACAAAACACATATTGTAGTGGTCACACACAGAGACATAAATTTAGGAACAAGATCTGCCTTAGCTTGAACATAGTTGGCTCTGATAATAAGGAACAAGGAACGGAGGCTATTATGAAACGAAGCCCAGGTACTTGAATGGATTGAGCTTTGAGCTGAGTTCTCCCAGGAATGGAAAACACAGTCATACACACCACTCTAATCTTTGGGCACAGGTTGAATTCTGTCCTCATTTTTTCTGTTCATTTGCCCATCTCCAGGTATAAAAGATCATAGGCTTTATTTATGGATCAGTTTTCTATTATGTGATCTGCTGATCTGGATGAAAACAATTTGCTAGTTTTAGATGCTGCTTAATTTCATCAGGGTGTAGTATGGTACCATTTTGTTTCCAAAAATAAGTCCCTATGTGCAAATACTTTACAATATTCACTGTATTTTGGGGGGCTAGATGATTTCACAGCAATATTCTGCTATAACTTGTATGTCAGGCAGCTTGAGACCAACCACAAAACAAGTTTTTCTTCAGAAGGGGATTGTGGCCCTTTGCCAGTTTTTGTGTGTGTTTCCCACTGCATAGAATCAGACCTGCCTCAATGGCATAAGTTGGCATAAGGATGGGAATGTATGTGCCACAATGATAACATTTTTTATTATAAGGACATGAGAAGAGCCCTTCTGAATCAGAATATGGGTCCATCTAGTATAGCATTCTGTAGCTCACAATGACCAACCAGATTCCACCATAAAGACACGAAGGCAGAAACTCTCTCCTATAGTTTTGACCTCGATAACTGGTTGTCAGCCACAATACTGCTTCTTCACTTGTAGCCTCCATAACAGCCATCATGACTACAACCAGCTCACAGCTGCCTCTCCACAGTAGGCCACATTTGCAACCCAGCTCGGAAGGGGCAGGAGGAAGCTAGCTGAGTCTGGATGGGCCACCTCCAAGCTATAGTTCAGACCAGACCTGGACCTTTCAGGAGTCAATAGGTGGTCCTAGTTGGCTCCTTGGGGGTGGGGGGGTGCCTATGGGGAAGCCTCACTCATTCACTGAGGACTGGCCTTCACTGTGGGTGCTGTAATGCATTCGGTGTTGCCAGCTTACTCACTCTGAACCCTTGCTATGAACAGCATTGGTTGCTAGTGAGCAGGTCCAAGAGGGCATTCTACTCATGGCCTTAATTGGCTTGTAAGCTCCACCCCCTTCTTAGAATCATAGAATTGGAAAGAGGCCACAAGGGCCATCCAGTCCAACCCCCTGCCACACAGGAAACACAATCAAAGCATTCCTGACATATGGCTGTCAAGCCTCTGCTTAAAGACCTCCAAAGAAGGAGACTCCACCACACTCCATGGCAGCAAATTCCACTGCCGAACAGCTCTTACTGTCAGGAAGTTCTTCCTAATGTTTAGGTGGAATCTTCTTTCTTGTAGTTTGAATCCATTACTCCATGTCCGCTTCTCTGGAGCAGCAGAAAACAACCTTTCTCCCTCCTCTATATGACATCCTTTTATATATTTGAACTTGGCTATCATATCACCCCTTAACCTTCTCTTCTCCAGGCTAAACATACCCAGCTCCCTAAGCCATTCCTCATAAGGCATCGTTTCCAGGCCTTTGACCATTTTAGTTGCCCTCTTCTGGACACTTTCCAGCTTTTCAGTATCCTTCTTGAACTGTGGTGCCCAGAACTGGACACAGTACTCCAGATGAGGTCTGACCAGAGCAGAATACAATGGTACTGTTACTTCCCTTGATCTAGATACCATACTCCTATTGATGCAGCCCAGAATTGCATTGGCTTTTTAGCTGCTGCATCACACTATTGACTCATGTCAAGTTTGTGGTCTACCAAGACTCCTAGATCCTTTTCACATGTACTGCTCTCAAGCCAGGTGTCACCCATCCTGTATTTGTGCCTTTCATTTTTTGTGCCCAAGTGTAGTACTTTACATTTCTCCCTGTTAAAATTCATCTTTGCTTTGGCCCAGTTGTCTAATTTGTTAAGGTCATTTTGAAGTGTGATCCTGTCCTCTGGGGTATTAGCCACCCTCCCAATTTGGTGTCATCTGCAAATTTGATCAGGATGCCCTCGAGCCCATCATCCTAGTCATTGATTAAGATGTGAGTGCAAGGCTGTGAGTGCATCTGTTCATTGGCTATATCAGTCTCTCACAAGTTTTCCATTGATGAGTGAGGGCATTGGGCAGGATCTATCGCCTATGAGGGATGCCCATAAAGAGTCACAGAGTGGCACTGAAAAACTGGGGGCAGGGGAAGTGAGCTGGAGACCATGGTCCCAGATTATTTGAGGTCCATCATGCCCGGCCTGCACCATAGTGAAACTGACCAGCATGCCAACTTCATTGGTTTTCCCAGCCAGCAGATGGGCTGCCCATTCCTTGATCTATGCTGCACAAACTAGGGATGTTCTGTTATCAATAAAGTTGTGGGTATGTTAAACTCACACTTGGTTGATCCTAGATCCTTTCCACTGCATGCAAATAGCCATTGATAGCCTTGTCCCCTTTAAAGCCAATGAAAAGGTCATCACTACCGGTACATCTTGTGGTAGCAAATTCCTTTAATTATATGTTATGTTGTGATTTTTGTCTGGGCTGAATCTCTCACCAATCAGTTTCACTGAAGAATTCTGGTATTAATGATTTCTTAATTTATATACCACATAATTGCCAAAGAGCCTCTAAGTGGTTTACAAGTGTAAAATCAATCCCACAATGATATAGATAAATACACATTATTAAAATATACAATAAAAGAAATTAGAGGGAGGGGGAAAGTTTTCCCCACTTTCTTCACCCCATCATTTGATAAAACTGTATCATACTCCTCCCTATTTTTTAATAACATTTTCTCTAAATTGAAAAGTCCCCAATACTTGAACGCTTCCTTGTAAGGTGGGTCCTCCAGTCCTTAAATTCTTTTGGTTGCTATTTTCTGTACCCTTTAAAGTTGTACAATATCCTTCTTGAGATGAAGTGACAGTGGTCCAGATGTGGCCAAAACATTCATTTATTCTACACTACACTACACTACACTACACTACACTACACTACACTACACTACACTACACTGGTAATCTTATTTTCAGTACCTTTCCTAGCCATCCTACACAGAATTTGTCTTTTTACCCACCACTGCTGAGCTGATATTTTCAGTGAGTCATGGCCCTAGGTTCTCCTCTTCACTTCATTACTGCCAATTTAGACCTCATTAGTTGGGGTGCCCCCCCCCACTCATGTGTATCACATTAGATTTACTGAGACTGAAGCATATTTCCCATTTTGTTGCCTATTCAATCAGTTTGGAGAGGTCCTTATGAGGCTTGAGTCTTTTAATATGTTAATGTTATTCTAACATCTCAAACTTGCTAGTATTTCATCTTTATATGATGGTGTCAACGTTGATACCATGTTTCTCCAAAAATAAGACACCGTCTTATATTTATTTTTCCTCCAAAAAACACCACGGCTTATTTTCAGGAGATGTCTTATTTTATCAACTATGCATAAATATTGTACTTTTGTACCAAGCATCCTGGGGGTGAAAGCAATTGCATGCAATTAAAGCTTGCATTAACCATGCATAAATATGCATAAAGTGGGCAAGGCAAGAAAAGAAAGGTACCGTACTGGTAGTGTTTTGCAACTGGACTTCGGGGCTCAGCGCTGCACGCGCTGCGGCTCTTGCCGGATCCCGCCGGGTCGGGGCTCGGCACGGCGCACACTGCGACTCTTTGTGGCTCCCGCCGGGTCAGGGCGCAGCGCGGTGCGGTGCGTGCTGCGGCTCATGCCGGCTCCCACTCGGTCGGGGCTCCACGTGGCGCATGCTGCTGGGTGTTTTGGCGGGGCAGCAACATCCGGTTCCGGGCGCTGACAGGCATCTTCCTCTTCCTTGGCGCCATCCAGACCTGCTCCCACCACTACAGCTTATTTTTTGGGTATGTCTTATATTTTGTCAACACATGAAAATCCTGCCATGGCTTATTTTATAGGTACGTCTTATTTTAAGAGAAACACAGAACTTGTTTTCTCTTGTTAGTTGGCTGCATTATTTGGCTGGTATTTTGCTATGTTTTACTGTTTGCTTTCTGTTGTACTGTATACAACCTACGTAGAAGCTCTTCAGGTGAGATGACTGATAAATGTAACAAAATAATGCCATATTTTTCCGTGTATAAGACTAGGCTTTTAAAAATAAAATAAAAAATAGGTTTAAAATTGGGGCTTGTCTTATACATGGGTAGCGCTGAGGGGTTTTTTCTTAATTTGGAGTCCCCCAAATTACATGGCGTCCTATACATGGAAAAATACGGTAAGTAATACCATTCTGAAAAATGTTGTGCTGTCCACAATTTGATCACTCTGCTGTTCACCCCGAGTTGTGATCATTATGAGTAATTAAATACCATTGGTTAATCAAATATATACAAGTTTTTGGAAGGTCTCACAGCAGTTTCCCATTGTGAGAACTGTCCATTTACTAAAACCCTCTGTTTCTTGTTGTTTAACCAGTTACTAATCCTTAAGAGGACCTGTCCTCATATCCCATGACTACTAAGTGTGCTCGGTGCCATTTGATGTGGAATTATAGGCTCAGCCAAGGAGAACGTATTGGGGATGGTCTGGTCCTTTTTAGATTACTCCTCTGAAAAGGTAAGTGGGCAGCCTTGGAAAGTAGGATTAGCATTCTCCTATGTAGTAAATGTGGAGGATGCCATCTTGCTGTTAAAATGTGCAGGAAAGTAACCTTAAGCAACTTCCAACAAGGAATGGTCTTATTGATTAATCAATGAATACATAAAATAAACAGCTGGCTGCTTTAAACTTAAACTCTCACAAGAGCCATAACACTAAATAATGCAGCTGAGATGTTTTGGAGTATCCTTGTAAACTGAGACATTTAATAGGGGGAATTCTGTTTTCAGCTGCTTTGTTCCACCACATGGAACTTTCTTAAAGCAGCCAAGGCTTATTACTGTATGGTGGGAAAGAGGTAATATTATGTCTATTGTGGCAGTGGAGGACAGTATTTGGCAATGCTAAAGTTAAAGTGCTAAACCTACAAGTTAGTGGCCCCGATCCAAAGATTTCCCCATGTGCAGCAATGTGTCCACCCAATAGACGGTTGGTGTTCTCTGCTTTGACACCCATTTGATGCACAAGTTGTAACAATTCAGCCATGGGACCTCCATGCTGAGATGGAGGAGAGTTTGATGATCATCAGGAAGGAGGCTGTGTACACACTATGCCTTTCAAAGCACAATAAAAGCATATTCTTTCACTCAATGAATTTTGGTCAATGTAGTTTATCCCTCACAGAGTCACCATTCCCAGCAACCCTGAACAAACTACAGTGCCCCAAATTCTTTGAGGGGAAATTGAAGGTGTGATGTATCCTTAATGTTAGGCCACTCAGCCATGGGACTACAAAGGGGAAGAAGCTACAGCACGGTGGCAAACTATATTGCCTAGATGCACTTCCTGTGCTCCATACTGCAAACAGTGATGAGACTGAGGTTGGGATTTATGACTCTGCCCTTTCCAAACGGAGCAGGGGCAACCACTGGGGCTTCTTCAATCTGTTGTCTGCATCTGTTGTCAGAAAACACCCACAGTGCTGTTTGTCCTGTTATTTTCCACATCTTGTCAGTATTGCTGATGTATTTTGATAAGGAGAATTTCCAGAAAGGCCTGCAAAGGACATTAGTTAAAGCCACTGCACAGTTCAGCGTTTCAACAGGCTTGCAGCCATTTTAGAGCCTCCACACCTGGTTCTTGTTAATTTCTCTGAGCCCATCACGATACCATTGTGGTACCAAACAGTAATGAGATGAAGAGGTAGCATTTCCACAGCAGGAGCAATCTAGGGACATCATTATGAATGTTCTTACAAATTTTTGCCTCTCTACGTGATGTCTCCATATCCGAGATCCAGTCTTCTGCCAGACAGAGAGAATCCCAACAGGGCTCAAGGACTTAATGGAATGTATGCTCTTTAAATTGCTCTTATTACCGTATTTAAGACTAAGGTACAAAGTATAGATGTATGTATGCAGGGCATTTCTCTCCATTGCTGGCAACAGAGAATAACTGTTTCTTTTTTAAAAAAAGTTATGTATTGACCCAGGGAACCAATAATCTGACAAACCCAGAGCTGATTTATAAAGTTTACTTGATCAATTATGGAGTCAGAAAAGCAGTCTACAGAGATCCCCTTTTCAAACATCTAAAGAGACATCATAAGCAATATTCCTAGATATTTTGGTGAATATGTGCCTAGATCAAGATTATGGTGTGTGCCCTCCTATGTTCTATACTCTTCTGTGTCAACAGTGTTTCGCTTTTTGGAAATAAATGGAAACACTGTTGACACAGAAGAGTATATAATCAAATAAATTACTGTAGTCAGTGCAGGTCCTGCCATTAAAATGAAAGAAAGGATAGGAAAAAGTAATGGCAACATCATCTGGGGCACTTGATGGATTAGATTTGGCCCCTCCTGCCTTTTTTAGGAAAGAGAAATGAGTAAATCCAGCACGATGTTTTCTGTTGATTACCTGAACAAATGTGCTTGCCCTTTCAAACCACTTGGCTGTCTTTCTTTCAATCGATCAAAGTCATCTGGCTGCTCACTGCTTCTAGACTCACCATCTTTATATTGTTTAATCTGTAATTAGTGACAGAGCTTGTGTAGTGGCTAAGGCTGACATGATGCTCTTCCTGGTTTCAATGCCACCATCCTATCTGCCAGCTGGAACAATGTAGGGCAAAGCACCCCTGCCCTTCCTTACTCTTGGCGCTGGCCAATTCACCAAATAGTTTTGCACGTGACATTGGATGTCGTCTCATCATAACCTTGATTTCCACAGGAACCGCCTGCTGCTGGTCTCTCTCTGCTCCTTGCATCACAGTCAGGGGAAGACCAGCCCGGCTCCATCCATCTGCCTAAGAAGGAGCAGCTGCAGGAAGCTCTCTTCCCTCTTCCCTGCCAGGAAGTAGAACTCTGTTCCAGCTGCCAGTTACCCTGGGACTACAGAGCTGAAGGGAAGCACACTCTGGCCTCTGCCACCAGCCGGGGGAACAAGGGCTGCTGGATAGCTTGCACCACCTCTTTCCAAGCCAAGTCCACCAGCCATGGAAAATCAGTCTGGCTCAACTGGACATTAGTACCTCTTTGTTTGTTAAACTGCACTTTCATAGAAAAATAAGATGGCAGACAACACCATTAAAGCATAATACATACTGCAACAATAGCAGAAACATTAATCGCATATCAAGAAAACTAGTTGGTAAAATAAGGGTCAAGCTTCAAAGAATGAAGGAGCAGGGCTGTCTTAAGCATATGTGGCGGCGGGGTGCAAAGATCCACCCAGCGCCCCGGCCCCCCGGTTGCCCAGTCCCAGGCGCGCAGGTGGGCAGAGCCGGCCAGCCTCCTCAGCATCTTGCTCTGGGCCTGAGGAGACCCGAACTTGCGGCCCAGAGCTGCCAGCAGCAGAAGAGCCCGCCATGGCATTCCGACCGATGGGTGGGCTCTTCCCCAGACTCTCAGCCTGGCACCCCTGAGAGCCCGGCGCCCCGCACCCCTAGTGCTTATGGGTAAGATGGCCCTGATGAAGAACTGCCTCTGCTGCATAGGACAGTTGTGCAGCTGCACAAGGAGGGGCAGCAGTGAACCATGAGTTACAATCGGGCAAAACCTTCTTGTCATGTTCATCCATGGCGGCTTCTTTTTCATGATATGCTCCAGCACTAGGCCAAGAACTGCTGCTAGTACAGTGTGAGGCAGGGGAGAGAAGAGACCACAGATGAGCGGACTGCGAGATACGGGATTTTAGGCATGAAGGTGATGAGGTACCCATTTTAAATTGATTACATGAATATACCACACATATCGGCTGTGTGTTAATGTGCAAGGATATTCTTGGGAACTAGCAGATGCAGAGAGACAGAGAGGCTGGAACGAGTTCCATTACATTTGCCCAGAAGGGCAAACAGAGTTAAGCTCATTCCCTTTTTCTTTTTGCAGAGAGGATCTGGCAGTGCCCAGAGAAATGGAAACAAAATTTAGCTGTCTGCTTCATTCTCCCAGTGGGCCGGAAAAGGGGAGAGAGCACTGAGGAAGCTCTTCTGCAAATGAATGCTGCATTGCAGGGGGTTGGACTAGATGACCCTCAGGGTCCCTTCCAACTCTTCAATTCTAGGGGTCTATGGTCCTCTGAATCAGGGGGTGGGCTAGCTCCCAGTCTGATTAATTGCAAGTCTGGAAGATGGGTCTAAGCAATGTGCTTAGAGTTGTTTAGGGATATGGAAAAATATTCACCTCACCCTTGCACAATTTATTACTTATTGTTTGACAGAGTTGATTCCTTTTTGTGCCAACAGCTATCATCCTGGGAAACACAGTGGAGTGTAGCAATGATATTAAACACGGTGCATTCTGCTAGGATAAATGGATATTGCGGTGCCCCAGCAAAGCTAGCCAAAAACCACACGTTAAAACTATTTATTTGAAAGGGTAACATGTCTCAACATTTATCATCAGGAAACAAGCAAGTATTATTGGCTAAGCTGAATGATTCAGGCAGCCCTGGCTCAACTTCTTCGAATCTGCAGCTCGCCTTTGATAACGGCCCACTAACACATGCAAAAATATATGAACTATTCCAATGAGTAAATGCTATAGTCAGCTTTATTTCCCAACTGAAAATTACGTTTTGTTGCATGGCTTTAAAGAGGTGCTATGATCAATTTCTTTCCAGGTTCCTGAAATGAAGACCTGAGAGATAATCTAAGGAACAATGCAGGGAATCTAAGAAATAATGCAGGGAATCTGCTATAGTTTGGCATATCCAAGCAGAGCTGCCCCAGCCATCAGGCACAGTGGTAGTGGGGAACCCTTTCCAGAGGGCCACACTGCCTTCTGGGAAGCTTTATGAGGGCCACATGCCAGTGGTGGGAGGCAAAGGTGAGCAGAGCAATGATTATATATATATATTTGCACAGTGGCCTGGTTTACACATTCACACATATACTGACACACCCATCTCCATCCTCCATGCAGGCAAACAAGAGGCATTCACAATGTTCAATAACACATTCCAAAAAGACAAAAACACTCAGAGAGGGAATGAAGCAGAACCAGTGAGGGGAGCTGCCTGGAAGGAGTCCCGATGGTCGTAGAGGTCTAGAAGACCTCTGGGCCTGAGGAGACCCATCTGTGAGCTGGAGGAAGGCACTCATCTCAGGCAGCAGAACTGAGTTCCCTTGGGCACCCCCTCTGTGTGTGTGGGGGGGGGGACAGAGCTCTGTGTGCCATGTGGCCAGCCCCATGTTCCTGGCTGCCCTCAGTTTCAGCTGGCAATATGGCTGGCTTTAGCACATGAAATGGGGGCCCATATTCCACTTCCCATAAGCCTTAGGCATCAGACATTTCTCTCAGACAGAGGGTGGGATTCCCCTAACAAGCTCCATCCGTGGAAGCTCTGTGCAAGGACTTCCACTTTCATCATGGGACTTTCCCACCTCTTCCTTGTCTTGAGGGGATCAGGATAACCCCCCCTCCAAACAAACAAACAAAAAAGCATGCATGTTGTGGGGAGGGGGACCATTCTGTCTGGCAAACTGCAATGCTTGCTCCGATGGAACATCAATCACAGCAAAGCATTGAAGAATCAATAAGAGCAACTTGTGAAACTCCAAATAAGGAGCTGCAACCACAAGAACATCATACTAAATTCTCAAGGACTTTGAAATTTGCCACAATTGCTGCAGCCTATGTGTACTTGAAAGTTGGGACCCTGGAGTTCAGTGGGGCTTGCTCTCGAATAATTGTTCATAGCACTGCAGCCTTACCCTTTTCGTTCCGTTGTTTTAACAATAGAAATCACAAAATAGGAGGTGAACTCCATAGTCCTATTGAGAAATGCATGTGTGTAAGGCAGTTTATCATTCCTTCACCTGAGCACATCAAGCGTACAATGCAGTGAGCTGGTATTTATTCATTTCCCCCAACAGAATGAATAAATGCAGGGCAAGGCAAGGCAGAAAGGCTAACCAATGCAACCTAACATAGCATTCATATTTCTACTAGTCAACTGCTGGTCATTCAACATGGTAGACCCCCAGCATTCCAGCTCAAAGCCTTGCTGGCCTCTAGAGAACGCTTGGAGGTCCAGCTGGACAGAGACTTCACTCTTCAATTTCCATGTCGGAGGCAGCTCTGTGTGGGCGTACAGATCAAAAGCTCCATGGGTGCACTGGCCCAGGATAAATATGTAGTCCCCTTGGTATCATTGCAGCCAAAGCCATCAAATTTCAGTGAAGCCCAAATAATGTTTGTTTGTTTTATGTGATTAAAACATTTCTATGCTGCCTTTCAGCAAAAGCTTCTCAGGTGGCTTTAGGTTATTCGTTTGGCAGCACCCAATCTCATATTTTGCTGTCTTGAGGATTGTAGCAAATACTGGATCATTTAAGCCATTTGGAGAAGTCGAACTAGGTCTGTTCTGTTATCTGTCAAGAGGCGATGCACATCTATGGATCAGGTTTCCTTTCTCATTGCTAAACTTTGCCCTGTCTGAAGCTCAGCCGTAGAGCATCTGCTTTACCTGTAGAAAGTCCCTGGCTCAATTCCCTGCATCTCCACGTAGGACTGGAGAAGACCCCTGTCTGAAATCCAGGAGAGCTCCAGCGAAATCCATACAGAGTAGACACTGAGCTAGAGGGACCTATGGTCTGCATCTGTACAATGCAGCTTCCGGTGTATGTTGTGTGCTATACTGACTTGTAAAACAAATGTATACTCATGGAGTGGTGCTATGCTGAGATTCACTTTCCACTGGTGGATGCAGATACAGGGTGAACATCTGTAGGGAAGTAGGCTTTGCTTATGTAGCTGAATGCATGAAGGCTTTCATGCAATGTGAAATCCTAAGCACCTGGGGTTTCAGATCCTGTGGAACCTGTTGCACATACAGCTGTCTGCAGGCATTCAGACCTTAGGGACAGATGCCAGGAGAGGTGCTATTCAGCAGGACGCTACTTACATATTGGTTTTATCCTCAACTCTGATGCCTGTAGAGAAATGAAATGGCTTCCATTAAATGAGCTGCAAGCCTTCCTCTAAACATGGCCTTTTCCCTGTGACTCTACTGCTTCTGGCCTTGGTTTCTCCACTGCTCATGCACTACTTCTTTGTCTTTTATGGATAAGTGTGTGCAGCCATGACCCCCGTCTTTCATTCATCTGGTATGTTTCATCCCAAAGGCTTTCCAAAGTGTCTTGTGGAGCAGGGAACAGTGGCACCAGTCACCCACCTTTGGAGTGTCACCGTTATGCTGACACTGATGCAGAATGACAAGATTTCAGGGTCGTGATATTTAAATTTCTTGAGCATTTTTTTTAAAAAAGGAATGTGACCGTTTTGGTTTACCACATGATCAGCACCCAGCATGAAATAAACAATGTTGCAACGCAGCCCCAACACCCTTGGAGTGAGTCTAAGCCTTTTATCCAGTCTCTTGGCCCAGTTTAGCACAGAACAGTCGCTGGGACTGATTTCCCTATTGATATTGCACACCGATGGCTACAGCCTCTTAAGAACCTGCACTACAGAAAAAGAACATAGGAAATATTAGGAACGGGAAAAGACTATTCGCCACATTGATGCCTGTCTCTTGTATTACAGCATTTCCCCCAGGACAGCATCTAATTGCTTCTTGAACGAACCCACTGCCTTTTCCTCAACAACCTTGCCCAGTAGGCCATTCCAAACATTTATTATTCTTTGAGTGACAAGACAAGTCTCCTCTGAATTTGTTGTTTGAACTTCCATTTATGCCCCCAATCCTGTCATGTATCCACATGATATCAAAAGTAACATGCATTGAATTTATGCATTCACCTATGGTTTTTGTATACTGCTAGACCCCCATAGACAGCTGTTTTTTTTTTCTCTTCCTAAAAGTTGAACAGATATCTTCTTTTCAAAACCAGTCCGTTAACTCTTCTCCCATTTTAATGGGGTAAGAAAATGTCTGTGGGTGCCTGAGCTGGGCCGATGCAGGGGGCAGGGGAGGAATTTGGATTGGTGTCTGTCTACCAAGTTCAGCTGGTCTCCACTGGATTACAGAGGGATGCCGGTGTCCCTATGCTGGCATGGAACTCCCCATTCGGCCTCTACATGTGTGGGCAGATGAAAGTACCACCAGCAGTTGCTGCTGCTGCTGCTAGCCCTTAAAAAACCCCAAAACAGGTTGGGGAGGGGCTGAGTTGGGCAAGGGGCTGAGCCAGTTCCACTGTGATCATGAAATGGCATCAGGCCTGATCTGGTCTTGATTGCTTGCCCCCCTAACCACCACCTTCTTCTTCAGGTGGTATACATAACGGGGTTGTGGATGCAGTGGTTGTCTTGCTGCTCCATTAAGCCCCACTGCTCCTTGGGTAACTGTGCCCAGAATAGTACTGAAAGACCTTTGACTGGATTATGCCTTAGCGTTTGTAGAGCATTCCTCAAGTACTAAAAGCTCTTTTCAAATGTATCCCAGTTATGCCTGAGAAGAGCCCAAAATAACTCAGAATGAGATAGAATGGCTCACCTAAGCCCACCCAGTAAGTTCATAAATGACGCCTACATTGTGTGTGTGTCATTCTTTACATAGCCAAATGGCACCACTTATGCAAAAGTGGAAGGTATCAACAGGCTTAGGAGACCCAGGCCTGTTATTATGCCTGAAGATTGCAGATCTTCCTCCCCAATTATGTTTCTAGCCATAGCTATAGATTCAGCGCAAGTTAAGCCTCTGGGTTTTCCCCCAACATCTGCACAAGACAAGACAAGACTGGTCCCTGGCCTATTGTTCTCCTGCATCCATGTGAGGCTGGAAGGTCTGCCCACATCTTCTGGAAGCATCATTAGCTACTAATTTCTATGGCAGCATGCCAGTACCTGGACATCTCCTATTGTCATGCAGAGAAATACTTAATGAATAGAACCATTAATTTAACAAAGAGACTGGTTTGAGTAATTCATTTTTCTACACAATCCCATCACATAGGCATAATACCACTTACTAGGAGGGGGACCCAAAGGTGACATCTCAGCTACCTCCCCCATCCTATAACAGGACTTTCCCAACCACAATCCCTGGCAAATGGCATTCAGAGGGATACTGAGATAACATTATATACACACCATAGAGTGGGAAATAGCTAGTCCCTAGTAAAAAGGTTAGCTAAGGAGGAGAGCTTTGAAATTTCCCTAAAGGACTGTTCAAATTTAGCAGCAACAGATTGAGAACATCAGTATTGAAAAGAAACACATGCAAGACAGTCAGCACCAGGGCAGTCTCGAGCAGGTTGGCCGCCCTGGCGCTGAGGGGCGGAGATCATTCCGGCGCCCCCGCCCTCACAGGGCGCAGCATGGTTTCCGTGCGGCTTCGCCCGGCGCACCGCACCACCGGGGGTCTACCTATAGCTGGCCCTGGTCAGAACCTTCTGCATTAATGTTCTGACCTCTGTAATAACCCATTTGCTGCTCTCCTTTACGTATATTTTTGTGACTATAGATGGGTCAGTCAGGAGTAGGGAACCTTTTTCAGCCGAAGGGCCACATTCCCTCTTGAGTAACCTTCCAGGGGGCACATGGTAGGCAAAGCTAGAGGCAAAGGTTGGTGAAGCAACTAATGTAAATTTCACCTTTGTACAGCAGGCCAGTTTCTACAAAACCAAACCCTTTCTATTCCCCATCGGAGTTGAAGGACACCTTCTAGCTTCGCAAAAAGACCTTAGGATTTTTTTTTAAAAAAGGATGGTGTGAAGCAGGGCTAGTGAAGTGTGTGGCTGGAGAGGGCCTGGCCTGGGGAACTGTCCCAAGAGGCCTGAAGGCCTTCATTCAGCTCCTGGGCCTGAGGTTCCCCATCCCTGAGGTAAAAATTCTGCTGGGGGTCAAAGTCTTGCCAGAGCAGATGAAAACAGACCTTAGATTGTTTGCAAGTGTTTTCTTTTCTTCTGGCCAGAGCTCATCTGATCGTTAGAGTAATTTGTCCTCTCAGACCTACCAGAGTTCATTGGCACAGATTGCTTTCAGGTGCTTATACAGCCACATCTCTTAAGCCAAGTTGGGCACTATATTGTGCTTGGCTTCATCCTTATACTTCATGGATTTATGTGCTTCTTTTTCAATGAGCCTTGCTTGGTTGGACAAGGAACCAAATATTGAGAGTTCTCATTGGGAGTTTTGTCTTTGTAGCTTTCGGAGTTTCCTTCACGGATATTAGTTTGAGAGCCAAATTATGCATTTGGAGATATGCCAGCACAGGGAGAGCTGCTGGGGTGCTGTACATCAGGATGCTTTCTCTGTGACGGCCTTTGTGCCAGAAGTGAAAGGTGGTGTGGAGTTCTATGGACATAGACCAGTGACAAATAATCTTTTGATAGTGAGGGGCTGTTTGCAGAGATTTGGCACTGTTAAACAGCCTCTCAAAGGCTTAAAATAACACTTAAAATAGTTGTGTTGGTGAATTCTTTCATTGTTTGTTACATTTATCCTTAGCTTCTAGCAATGACTTATTGGCATGTCTTGTTTCAGCTCTTGACAGTATCTGTCAAGGAGAAATGGCTCTTCAGCTTCTGAAGAATGAATGCCATTGGAAGAAGCAACATGTAACTTTTCATAAACCAATGTGGCTTAAAAACAACAACAAGGAAATCCTTGAGCTAATTGTATTCTTTCAAACTAGATACCTCACTTCAGGTAACCAAGGGTCAACTGAATGATGATGTGATTCAGATGCTAAACAATCTACTCAACTGAATGAAAATTAGGCTCTTCAAGATGGTGTTGACTTCTGAAGAAGCATTAATTTCAAAGTTGCAGGTTTCCTCCAAACACTTCATCTTGATTTAGTTACACTGCATTCCGAATGTAGACCTTTTGGAATAAGAGTATGTAAGGCCACTTGTGAAGGGAAATAAAGAAAAAACTCGTCTCGTTAGATTGTCTCTTTGGCTAAGTTTGTGAGATGCGCCAGCATACATACCTCCCCTTGTCAAAGTTCATTTTTTTGCCCAAATTTCAGTTCTCAATACAGGCACATTTGTGGATTACCAAAAAGAGATGCCACAAAAACGGGGAAGAGTATTTTGAAAAGAAAACATAGGAACATAGGAAGCTGTCTGTGAGTCAGACAGTTTCTTCATGCAGCTCAGCATTGTCTATTCTGATAAGAAGTGGCTGCTTGGAATTTAGGCAGGGGTCTCTCTCAGTCCTGGGGTCTCTCCCAAAAGAGGGAGAGGAGAGTGGAGGAAAACATGGATAAAAGAGAAAGTAGAACAGGAAAAATAATGAAAGAGGCAAATAGAAGAAAAAGCAAAGAAACATTTAACAGGTGAAATAAGGGGATAAACAGTAGCGCGCACACACACACACACACACACACGGAAATTCCTTTCCTGCCCAGCTAACTTATCTAGATAATTTATCTGATAAGTTTCAAATCCAGGTAAGTTCATATTCTAAACATTTATTATGAATCCAGCATTTGTAAGCTTACTCTTCTGAAAAGGGATATATGTTACATTTGCAGAATTTGCCTTTGACAGCTTTAATATTAAAAACAGCTATTAAAAGCAACTGTGGAAAAATTCAACTTTGTGTAAGCAGTTTGGATCTTATTGCTATATCACAGTGAGTCTTACTGAGACCTTGGTTCCATATTGGATAATCCCTATTGTAGTAAGAGAAGACCTTTGGAGCAGGCATTTTTTTTTAAAAAAAGTTTTTTATGAACTGCCCTAATGATGATGATGATAAGGATCTGATGGCAACATTCTAACAAATAAGATGCTGAAGTGAACAACAAAGGGCACAGTGGACATGGAATCATAAAATCATTGCATTGTTTTGAAGAATATGCCGGAATGTGTCAAAATGACCTGAGTAAAGACCAGTAAAAAAGCCTTGCCATATTTTGTTTTGGACATTCATGACCTACACTTTTCATATTTTTGTCTGTATAAGCAATAAAACTCCTGTAAAAGAAACAGCAATTTGTCAAATACATCTTCACACCTGTACACAAGCTCACTTGACTGGAGACAATAGGATGCTTTGACCCACTGTGCCTTTCTGAGTAACTAACCTTTAATACTAGGAAACTTAGACATGTTTTCCGCAAACTAGGTTTCTTGCAGGACGTTAGAAAGATGGCAAACCTTCAGTGAAGGTAGGAAACAGGCCTAGCCTACTTATTCAAACTATTCTAATTGATTGCTTTGTCATTGCAATTGTCCCACTATTATTATGCTGTTCTTTATCCATATTATTTTCTGCCCTGTATTTTAATATTGATATTTTTTGAAAGTTGATAGAAAATGTTGGTGTGAATGAAATGTCACGTGAAAAGCCATTTATCTTATTACCTACAAATTTCCAATTATTCTGTCTCAGAGTAGAGATTGTGACACTGAATGAAAAACCAAGTGCCAGGATCCAAAAAGCTAGAGTTTTAGCTTATTCAGCACATTTTAAAAAAGAGTTTTTAAAAAACTTGATGAACAGCAGAGCCATGTATCACAAACTGTGTTTCAGATTCCCCTTAGTTTCGAACGTATTTCTCATATGGTGTGTGTAGGTGCTGGTGATGGAAGAACACAAGTCTGAAGTCTCTTTGTGTGTGCAGAATTCATTGAATGGCTCTTTGTCCCCTAGTCAAGCTTATCATCTTGTGAACAAAGGATAACTCGGGTGCAATGCAAAACCATATGCATCTGAAGCTCATGTGCTCAATTTTCTCATTTTCCTCCATTTATATGCCATAATTTCCTGGTGTGAGACAACCAATAGTGTGATCCTTCTTCCGAACAGGCAAACTATGGTTTGTGCTGGCCCTGCAGACCAGGCAGCTAGACTGAGACCATATAACACTGGTCCTAAAAGATCTACATTGGCTCCCAGTACATTTCCAAGCACAATTCAAAGTGTTGGTACTGACCCTAAATGGCCTCGGCCCAATATACCTGAAGGAGCGTCTTCACCTTCATCGTTCAGCCCAGACACTGAGGTCCAGCGCTGAGGGCCTTCTGGCAGTTCCCTCACTGCGAGAACTAAGGTTACAGGGACCAGGCAGAGGGCCTTCTCAGTAGTGGCACCCGCCCTGTGGAACACCCTCCCACCAGAAGTGAAGGAAATAAATTACCTGACTTTTAAAAGATATCTGAAGGCAGCCCTGTTTAGGGAAGTTTTTAATGTTTAATGTTTTATCACATTATTAGTATTATTATCATCATCATTATTAATATTAATATTCTGTTGGGGGCCGCCTAGAGTGGGCGGTGTATAAATAAATTATTATTATTAATTATATGGCTTGTTCTGTCCTCATACTGGGAAGGAAGGAGAGCACTGTAACATGCAAGCAAATGAGGTAAAGGAAGGTGTGTAGTCCAAGGCACATTCTAAGTTTTTCATATATTAGCAAACCATGGTTTAGTGTTGCATCTAAAGAATCCCAAAGAATGAAAGGAGTTAGGCTTCCTAATCTTTGTGCTGATTAGGATCTATAGAACTATACCTTCCAAATTACATATTGCTTCATGATTGCTTATTGAAATAATCAAAATACCATTGACTAATTCATTGACTCACATGAATTAGTGGTAAGTAATAAGCACTCCAATCAACCAGCAATGTTTCCAGTCCGAAAATTCTATTTCCTTCATATTGTCAACCATTTCATTGTATGAAGGAATAGAGTCACTCCAAAGCCAGCAAGTAATTTGTTTTGTTCAAGGATTGCCTTCCTATCTAGGTATGTAAAACTGGTTTTATCTCACATTTAAATTTGTCTTTTGCCTGCTATGATTGGTTTTGCAACATCAAAAAGCTTCCAGCATCTTCAAAAAATCGAGAACAAACTCCCGGAAATATGAAATAAAAATTGAAAAAGAAACTCTACTTAATACAGCCTGCTTCTCAGTGTCGCTTTAAAAAAAATGAACAGATCCACCTGGGATACTGGTGACTAACAACTGTGATAATAAGAATCCTTTTTGATCTCAAGGCCCAACATTATTCATATTTTTTTCCTTAGCCTCAAACAATGTCTTTAGATAGCCCAGGTAAAGGCAAGTCAGAAACAAAACAACATCATAAAGCACTCCTTTATGCAGACACTTTCAGCTGCGCTACACAGCTCACATTGTCTTTGAACCCTGTGTAATGAGAGAAATTTTTTAGACTCCAGGGACTACTCTGGGTTATGTTTTTACCTCGGCATACAGAGTGAATTTTGAGTTCCTCAGCTTGGCATTTTTTCCTGCAACTCTTTCCTTTTCAGTGATTTCTCCTCTAAAGGCCCAGAAGTGAGGGGAGCAACTGAATGAACCCTCCAGTTGTGGTTAAAAGGCTGGTGTTATCTAACGTGGAAAACCTTGGACCCGGGCTCCACTCAATATTTGTGTGGCCATGAACATTATGGGCAGTCTCTTAAGCCTCAGTATCCCCATCTGGAACACATCGTAATATTGATCTATTATCTTCAAGGGTTACGGCATCAATCTACAATGCCATTACGAAGGAAATCGCATGCGGATATGTAAAGCAAATTGGATGTATTGAGAAACAAATTCCAATCTGCCATCAAATTCAATGTGGAACATTGCATTTGGTTAATCTGCACACTCAGTGTGCAGGACAGGAACTCTTTTCTCTTAGGCACATAAAGGTAAAGGGCCCCTGACAGTTAAGTCCAGTCGCAGACGACTCTGGGGTTGCGGCGCTCATCTCGCTTTACAGGCCGAGGGAGCCGATGTTTGTCCACAGACAGTTTTTCCGGGTCATGTGGCTAGCATGACTAAGCCGCTTCTGGCGAAACCAGAGCAGCGCATGGAAACGCCGTTTACCTTCCTGCCGGAGCAGTACCTATTTATCTACTTGCACTTTTTGGCATGCTTTCGAACTGTTAGGTTGGCAGGAGCAGGGACCGAGCAACGGGAGCTCACACCGTTGCGAGAATTCGAAGAGTCGACCTGATTGGCAAGCCCAAGAGGCTCAGTGGTTTAGACCACAGCACCACCCGCGTCTACTTCCTTCTATGTCACTGTACAGTAGAACTACTGGGACCCCCACCCCACCCCAGTTCTCCCACTGGTGCACCCACATGGCCCCAACCCCACCGTCACCCTACCTGAAACCCACCCAGTGATTCCAGTGCCGGAAATATGGTTTGGTGGCTCTGCCCCAATGCATGTGCCACTACTGAGGGGGAATCCCCAGGGCTCTTGCAGTTCTGCCACCCAATGGTGCACGCATCTGCCATGCAAATTCATCTTTAAGAGGAAAGGTGGGATACAAAATATATCTGTAGATTTGTAAAATATATTTGTTTATTTAACAAATAAAACTGGAATGAATCCCAATAACATGAACAAAATAGCCTATTCACCATTCACCTTCTCTGAGGGACCCAGGTGGCGCTGTGGTTAAACCACTGAGCCTAGGGCTTGCTGATCAGAAGGTTGGCGGTTCGAATCCCTGTGACGGGGTGAGCTCCCGTTGCTTGGTCCCAGTTCCTGCCAACCTAGCAGTTCGAAAGCACGTCAAAATGCAAGTAGATAAATAGGAACTGCTACAGCGGGAAGGTAAATGGCGTTTCCATGTGCTGCTCTGGTTTGCCAGAAGTGGCTTTGTCATGCTGGCCACATGACCTGGAAGCTATACGCCAGCTCCCTCGGCCAATAACGCGAGATGAGTGCGCAACCCCAGAGTCGGTCACGTCTGGACCTAATGGTCAGGGGTCCCTTTACCTTTACCTTTATTCACCTTCTCTGATCTTCCTAAAAAACAAAACAAAAGAATAGTATGCATCTCTTTTATGGACTTAAATAAAATAGATCAATTCATTCCCAGTGAATAAAGTACACATTCTAGAGAGGTGCAGCGCAATGTTGTTTTATTACATTCATATGCCTCCTTTGCCCCATACATTACAGAGCTCAAGGCAATATAGAGAGGCTACTGGTTTCACCCACTATCTTTATCTGCTGCTCAGGAAAACGGACATGGGGTTGCTCTTCTAAATTATGGGGTGGAACAGCAGGCTAACATGATAGTGATACACACAACAATTACACCTATTTGCATGTCAGGCACTGCCAGATTACCAGAATAATCCTGCAAAAGCAGAACCCCTGCTATGGACCAGCACCATATGTGCCTACTCCACCCAACCTTGCATTTCATCCACTCAGATCTGCCAGGCCTTGCATTCGGTGGAACATCCTTTATGAGCATGCTGTACATTTATCTTCTGAACTAAACCCACAGTGGGATCTAATTTCAGACCTATGGAGGCTGATTTACCTCCTTTTTCAGGCTATGTACTCATTTGAACTAAAATTATCCAGCTGCCAGTCTCCTTGATAGCAATTACATCTTAAGAGAATGAGAGAGAGAGAGAGAGAGAGAGAGAGAGAGAGAGAGAGAGAGAGAGAGAGAGAGAGAGAGAGAGAGAGAGAGAAGGCTGTTCAACTTCATGTATTGGTAATGGGTTTTTCTTCTTTATTTTTCCTTAGGGATAAAGTTGTATGTTAAAATTAGGCATATTAAGCCTGAGAAAATAGTGAACAAAAATACATATTTTATATTTTTTTATCAAGAATCCTCCTGCTACCAATTAGAGACATTATTTAATTCAGGTATTTTAGAATTGTGGGGCAATTTTACATGATGGACTACAAACCCATTTTTGATCGTTATTTAAGGTCATTCTAAATATGCATAAGAATAGTACATTTTAATTTTCAATAACGCTGGCAGACTCCAGTTCTCAGATTTTAGCATAACCAGCAGGAAAACTGTTTGATGTTTTAATTATGTCCCAGGAAAAAAAATATGCTGAATATGTTATAAAAGAAAACTAAAAGGGGGGCATATCACTGTTTGTGGGGGAGAGATGTTTAGCACATAGCATTAAAAATGTAAACTAGAATAATAGTAATGACGGTAATAACGAATGCAGCCAGTCAAATAGTTCTCTTAGGCAAAGTAGGCCAAAGATGTAAAGTAATATGTGTCAATTACAAATCATCCAACATGAAGGAAACGGAAAAGAACATTTAAGTAGGCATAAAGTTTGAAGGAATGGGAAATAGCCTTTTTTTTTTAACCAAAAGGCTAATGTCTTTAAAATTATAGTTAAGACTAGCCAGAACCCTGTAACAGTTCCCAACAAAGTATCTCACCGGATTTAAGAGTTCCTGATTAATGCATTGACCTACTGGTCTCTGATGCAATAAGTTCAAAACCCAGCTGGGTATTCTCATTCCAGATGAGGCTTTGGGGACTTCTCAAGGCCCAATCCTGATGGCATGAGGGTCATTTTCCTCAGTGAGACTGAGAGAAGTTGTCCCTGAGGGAAACAAGGAATGAGAACCTGAGTCGTTTTGAATGACCTGAACCAGATGTATAGAGCTACAGTAATTTAAACTGGAATAATAGCTGAGGATGGGGTGTAGGGGGAATCTTTCTGATTTTAATATTTTTCCTCATCCTGCAGCACGTGGCTTAAGCCAGCGGAAGCTGATGCAAACTTATGGAAAAGGAATCATCAGGCCCGTTTGGGACGGGAAAGCAAAAGTACAAATATTAAATGGGGGAAGGGGAATGGCATTAAGAGGTTAGGAAACAGAACTGCTTTACTGTTTGAGGAACAGTCATTTCTGCATTTATGGGATGTTTATATAAATGATGTCATCTCAACCATAACCTGGTGTGTGTGTGTGTGTGGTCTGACACTGCTTCCATGGTGTGGAAGCTGCAACAAGGTGGTCATTCTCTGCATTACCTAGGTAACATTGGGAGGAGTTGGTGAAGTGGTATCTCTAAAGCTTGGCCGATGTTTCCATGGGAAGCAGATCCATTGTGCAGTGGCGGAGAAAGGGGGGTGCAGGTCGCCCCGGGTGTCATCACTGAGGGCTGTGTGTGTGTGTGTGTGTGTGTGTGTGTGTGTGTGTGAAAAAATGACAAAAATATGTGATTTTTTAAAAAAATAAAAAAATGGCCTCACAAAACTTTTTAGTTCAGTCAACGAATGCATCGAAACGCGGCTGGCACTGGGCGCCACACTGTGCGGGCCAGCACTTACCATGGGGCATGCAGCGTGCCCGAGCCACGCGTCTCTCCTGGGAGTGATGTGGTAGCTTTAGTGCCTGCAGGCTCAGTGCGGAGCTTGCATCTGTCCACCGCCTCTCCCTCAGCTGCCACATGTTCTCAGCGGGCAACCGGATGCCTGTGAAAAGCCCACAAGCAGGATCTGAGCAACATGGCCCTTTCCCTACTTTGAATTCCCAGAAACTGTTGTTCAGAGGTACACTCCCTGACAGTGGAGGCAGAACATAGCCATTGTGGCGAGCTGCTGCTGATACCATCACCCTCCAGGATAAGCACTTCATGTGTATTATCTGAGTAGTAGTGTCAGTTCCTATGAGGCGGGTCAATGTTATCATTACATTTTGGGTGGGGGAACTGGATCTGAGGAGACGGGCATGTCTAAATCTTTTCAGACCCACTTCTGAATCTTCGCTTGCGGCCCTGGAGCCAGTACATGGTACATGGTAGCCTCTTCACATCCCTACTGAGAACAGAATGCTGGTCTAGATGGTTCTAAATATAATTCTTGCCTAATGTGCATATTAAATAGGACTTAAGCATGAAGGTGGAGATAACAGCTTACCACTACTGTGGAGAACGCACCCTTAAGAAATAATAGCAGCAAAGATTTTGCCTGTACACATTACCAGCTTAAAATACAGCTAGATAATTCTTTTTCTCAATTCAGATCAAAACTGGTTTTGGGGAAAATGCATTCTTTCATATTCAGGATAGATATGGCTTCTGCCTAATGTCATTTGTACACTGCTTCCCAATGCAGCAGTGAGAGTGCGCTATATGCAGAGGAAATGGGACTGGGTACACAGCCTTTGTGCCTTGGCATGCAGTTTCAGGATCATTGCCATTTAGGGATAGTAACTATTTTAGTTCTCTGGTGCCATGTTGTTCCTTCTTGTAGACGACATTCTTCACTTCACTGTAGCCTTAAGATTTTTCTGCAGGTGTGCCCTATGAGACAGAGTATGTCTTGATGAATAACAAGGTCTCAGGGGCTTAACTGACAGGCATCGGAGCTTGTGATAACACTCAACTTGCTCTCAGGGCCCTCCCATCAGATGTCTAGGAGATGAGTAACTATATAACTATATAACCATCTGAAGGCAGCCCTGTATAGGGAAGTTTTTTTTAGGGTTTAAGGTTTTATTATGCTCTTATGTAAATTAGAAGCTGCCCAGAGTGGCTGGGGCAGCTCGGTCAGATGGTCAGAGTACAAATTAATAATAATAATAGTAATAATAGACATTTCTAGCAGATGCACAAAGGATGTTGAGATGGCAAAGATTCCCATCCTTTTTCATGCATTCCTACCTTTCACCCTATGGGTGTTCCATCACCTTCACCTGAAGACTAAAAGTTGAAAATTGATTGGATCAATAGGCCTACAAAATGGACAATATGGCCAGCTTGACCCCCAGTGTATGCTAACTCATGTAAAATTATTAATCTAAACAATTCTACAAATTTGGCAAATTCCATTTGTAAAATCAACTTGGCTGATAGAAGATCAAGGCTTTTACCTTTCTCATTTCCTTGCTCTTGATTACTGTGTGTTTTAATTCCCGTGTTATTTAGTGTACAAACCCATTACCCTGGCTTTTTCTTGCTGCAGCCAAGATGTTACAAACTATCACTTAAGCTATTCATGTAGCATTTTATCCTTTCTTTCCAAAGACAATGGAGACTTCAGTCAAAGACCTCTTGATAAAAGGAACTGGAAGCCAGAGTACGAGATGGCAAAATGCCGAAGAGTGCTTTCTGCACACCTGCAAAATAAAACTGTTTTCCATTACTTTCAAAATTATGCCAAAAGATTTTGCTTGTTTACCTCTCTTTTTTATAGTTCCCATCCCATCCATTTCTCGTTTAACCTTGAGGCTCCCTTGATTCCACCCCTCCTCATTGAATTCCTAACAATGATTATTTTCTTTGTTGGGTACGTTCTGTATAATTATGTTGCCGCTACAGTCATCATGGGAACATTTACTTAACCTGGTCTGAAGCTTCCCTGCGCATGGCATTCAATTAGATTTAAAAGTAGGTGACGTTTAACATCTGTGCTATATTGTTCAGTTCAGAGAAATAGCTTAAGGTTGTTAATAGTGCATTAGTGGAGCATTGAATAAAGATCAGAGAATGCAGATATAGCTTGTTTATACTTCTACTGTTGGACTTTCTCACATCTTTGGGAAAGGGTTTGATGTTGCTCTGGGCTTCCTTTCTGAACACCTGTAATACCATGTTTTTCTTGATTAGTTCACTGTCATAAGTTCTTATACACAACAAAAACTAGTATTTTCTGGCAACCCTGCACATTGCTACCTGAAGCTTGCTTAATAAGTCTCGTAGTGATTATTATTATTATTAAAAAACAACACCAACACAATCCCATCATGTCTGTTCTAACATTCTGTTTCTGGAAATATACTGACAACCTCTATACCCAATGAGCATTGGCTTTTCCAGTTACCAAGTTATAGAAATCAAGTAATATTTCTCATAAGCTTTGGAGCCGTGGCAGTCTGTGAGTTCCAAAAAAACATATCTGATATGACTGCTGATGCTGACAAGCTGTGGTTCTAATTAAGTGCAAATAGTTGATACAGGTGAGCTCTGCCCATATGCAGCAAAACCCAGTTAGCTCTGATATGACCTTAATCCCGACCTCTCTCACCAACAGAGAAGCACGAACAAACAACAGAGAACCTGCACAAACGACGCTGACGCCGAACCCCTACACATATCAAGAAAAACAGAAACATTGACAATCCACCACACCCAACTCCCCATCCCACCCACCTCTGTCCCCCTTCCTCATAATGTCTCAACAAGTAAAATTGATGTGTAAAAAGGAAAAATAGAAAAGAAAGAAAGCAGAGGGAGGTCCACCTTAGGAGATCAAAGCTTATGGCTCCCATGTGTTTCAAATAGTGTAAGAATGAGCTTTAACATGCGTTTGATTGAACGATGCTGGTACTTTGACAAGCTTGGAGACTGGCAGCTTGTCCACCAAATGGTGATCATACCATGTTGGGGTCCCTAAATCTTGAACCAGGGTCTGTCTAGTAGAAATTACCAATGAACAACTTGGGACTGAGTGCAGCATTGGCACCACCAGTACTCGAAGAAATAAACGCCCATTAAATGGCAACAGTAGTTTCTTTCCAAACTAGGAGGGTTAACAAACTGAAGGACACCATCCTCTTTCTATGTTCCTCTAGATGGAAACATGCTGATGGGCACAGGTACACCCCGGCTTTAAGCCATTTATATACCGTCTTCTGTTGTATGTATATTATTTACTACAAAGCTCGATGACTAAGCCCTTTGTGGACGAAATATCTGGTTACCGGAGTGACGTCTGAGCACTGAACCTCTGATATATCACAAGTGGACTCTTTATTTACTGAGTTTGAGATTATTTAAGATAAAACCTATTTTGGAAAGAAACCACTTTTGCCATTTCATGACCTTTATTGTTTGTTTACAGATAGTTGCCTTGGTGATATTATCTTGTGTCTATTGCACTACTCTTTTATCTTCCAGATTCCTAATTCTGGTTTGCTAATCTCACTGCACAATCCTATGCCTATAGGTTCAGAAGTAAATCCCACTGTTTTCAATAGGTCTTACAGCCATTTACAATGTGTATAGGACTGCAGCCTCCGAGAGTTAACACAGAACACATTTCATTCCCTAATCATACATGCTACACATCCAGTTTCCTTAAGATTTCTGTTTTCCCCTTGCCCCCTTGCACTCCCCATTCACCTAGCATTTTATTGCTTCCCTTGTTGCTTTCAAAAGCTGCCTCCTGCTTTTTCACTTTTGCTTCTCCTCCAGATAATTATTCACAGTTCTGTTGTTTTCAGCTTCCAGAATGCCCCACTGCAGTCTACATCCTCTCCCCCCCCCTGCATCCTTTTGAGGATGGGGAGGAATTATATACATTAAACATAATTCTGAAATCTTACTTTCTTTTTCTTGGGAGGGATTTACCACCATCTTTTAAAATTTTATTCTAAGTACAAATGATTTCTGACATATGCTTCTTGTGAAGAAAACTGTTTTGGAATAGATGAATGTTTTCTCTTTTAAAAAATTTGCCCAGTTCCTTACACACAAAGGATAAGAGTAAGAAAGATGATCTTCATGCGGCAAGAACAAGTGCAGAAGTGAATTCACCTTTACCGTTTTGCTTCAGGTGGGTTGGGAATAGGGATCCATTAGAGCAAAACTTCACCGCATAATTAGAGGAAAATGGGGTTTCCTCCTACCTTGCTTTCCTAATTGTTTTTCTCACCTTAAACCTGTCCATGGACTGATAATTTATCTCACCCTGGATTTAGGAGCCTGGCATAAAAGGAACTCACTCACCAGGAGGTCTTTTCCCAAGTGTGTCCGGCTCTAATTTTAACAGAAATGCTTTGTACATATAATTATAAAACCAAGGGCCACTAAGTGCAGCCACAGAGCAAAATCTCGACTGTTCTCTACTCTGTTTTAATTATGAAGCCTTAGAGCAAGAGAAGGGAAAAAAATCTGTTTCAAAGCCAACTTGCTGTACAGGCCTCAATAGAGTTAAAGGAGAAACATTTTAAGCTGATGAGCTGACACTTGTAGAAGCAAATATATTAAATAAATCATGATTCATTTTGGGGGACTAAGACTGACTTGCATCAACTCCTGGAAAAACCGGGTCCTTAATGAGTGACAGTTTGGTGTTTTCTGTCACTTCCTACAGTAATGGCCCCAAGCTGACACTGCTCTGTGGGAGTTTAATACTTCTGAACAAAAGTTTTTTTGGAGTGAGATAGACAAGGTTGAAATCCCAAGGTGACTGAAAGGAATGTCTAATGACTGGAAAGACATATTTACCGGCAGTCTGTATGTAAGCTGTGACAGTTGACAGGGCTTGATTGTAATAAATATAGTTGATGAAGAGAGGACTGACAGGTGAGGACAGTGAGAGGAAAAGAGTCAAAAGCGTCTGCATTGGCTGAACCTTATTAACGGTAAGTTGGTAACAAAGCCAAAAGTCATGAAAGCAGATATTTTGAACTGAAGCCTAAACAGTGAAATGTCTCCAGTCTGCCTGCTGCTACAACAGGCAACAATTTGTTGACCTCCCCACCCCACCCCACCCCACCCCACCCCAGCTACTTTAGCAGTAATCCAGACCAGGGTAGAATGGAAGTGTTAGGGGCAATTGATAGGCAGCATGTTATGATTAATCCGTCTACCAGATTACTCCCACTGATCAAGGTTGTAACGATTGTTTCCACTTCTCCAACTTTTGATCAGGGGATATGATATCTGCCACCGTGGCTCTGCAAAATGATGTGATCTTGCTTCCGGGAAGAACAATAAAGATCGAATCCTCCATTCCTTCTAAAGGAAATTAGCCAAACAACCCAGCATGTGCTTCTCTAGGAGCAAAAAGAGTTGTCGCCAAAAATCGAGGCTACTCTAAAGCCCATTAAATAATAACCCTTTCTTTTTTTAGTAGGAGACTGAGGCTAGCATTTGAATTTCCATTAATGCTGCAGTCCCTCACCACACAGAGCGAGAAAAACATCACTCGCTGAAATTAAATACCATGTTTTCTTAATATCATATGTGCTGCTTTCTATGCTTGGCATTTGATATCATTAACTCTTAATCATACCCGCCACTTATTTTTAACAATGATAATTCAGAGGTTCGTTTGTGTTAATGCATGTGTGTGTCTGTGTCCTCTGATGATAGATTGAAAGGGTTCTAGCTCTGACCATATTTTTTTAATAAGGGGGGGGGAACAGTGTGCTAAGTTGCCTGAAGGAATGCAAGCAAAAATTACAAGTTCTTAATGTGGAGGTTAATAAGACACAAAAGAACCTGCATTCTAAATGGCTGCTGATTATTCCATCCAGCCTCTCAAAGGTGCCTCCTTTATTGTAAAGTTTAACACCTGATTTAATGATAAAGAATACTCCTTTTCTTTCTTTTTCTATATATTTTCAATTTTACAGTGCAGATCAATTGGTTTTCTTGGCATCTGAAAAGGCCATTAAAGGAAAAGCCATCATAAGAGGTTTGTGATTCCCCTTCTCCATACCACAGTAGCTTCAAGTATCGCTGCCACAAAACAAATTCAGGGAAGTGCGGGCTGGGGTGAGGTGGGGGGAGAGAACGGGCACACGACAAAGGCCTCTTACAGCAGCACAATTCTTACGTGTCAGTCATTTTAACGTTCTTTCTTTGTTGGCTGCCTGTCTCCCACAAGGCCGTGGTTCAGGCAACTTTACTTAACACGGCTACCTTTCTCTTGGTGGCAGCATTCAGAGAGGCAGCCATCAGCATGGAAGATGTCAGCCTAATTGACACACATACCCACTCGCCAATATGTACACACAATGGGCCTGATTCCCAGCTGTCAAAGCAGAGTGCAGCGTGAAGTTTCCCACAGTAGACAAGGTTGATTTACACCAGCCGGGATTCTTATATTCGATGCAAATATTCTGTCAAATCGACATATTCCTGCTGTAGGTGTTTAACATATTTCTACACAAGCACATATGTATTTCCCCCCCCCCTCCTGCATACTATGTCTGTGATTAGGGTGAAATGCATACTCATTTTTCAGCTTGGTGATGAAAATTCTGAGTATTCATTCATTGGTTCCAAAGGTAAGCCCTGTGAGGATAACTCAACAGGGTCACACCGAACACGTGGGAAGGGGCATGTATACTGACAAATGCCTGTACAGAGCTTCTGGGCATACTGATTTGCACTTGCTTAGCCCCCGCACATATGATCATGAACCTTCCAAAACTAGGGTAGCCCGTTACACACTGTCAGAAAAAGAGCAAATGCATCGCCCAAAAGAGGACACAGATTTGCATGGGATAAAATAAACGCTGAGATGAAGAATTAGAATCGAGGACTGTAATTAAAATTAAAAATACCTCCCGTTACAGTGGGGAAGACTGTGACTAGGCCTTGTATATTCCTGCCCTTTCTGCTGTCCAGGTGCCCTTTGGGGGGGGGGTGGCTTCACGGGTCTTGCTCTCCTTGCTTAACTTTAAACTGGGCTTGGACTGGACACTCCTTCAAATACAGGATAGAGGACTGTCCTCTGACAAACCCTTCAAATAGAGGACTTTAGAGGAAGGCACATGGCTGTCGTATCCAAAACTAGGGTTAGTCTGCACACCGTACAGACTGTTCATGATTCTTACAGACCACTGCCAGTTGACTTTGATAGTCATGAGAATGGCTGACTCCTCATAAAAGCCACTACAGTGGTACCTCGGTTTAAGTACACAATTGGTTCCGGAAGTCTGTACTTAACCTGAAACGTACTTAACCTGAAGTGAACTTTCCCATTGAAAGTAATGGAAAGTGGATTAATCCGTTCCAGATGGGTCCGCAGAGTACTCAACCTGAAGCATACTTAACCCGAAGTATGAGTGTAATTGGTTCTGGAAGTCCGTACTTAACCTGAAGCGTACTTAACCTGAAGTGAACTTTCCCATTGAAAGTAATGGAAAGTGGATTAATCTGTTCCAGGTGGGTCCGCGGAGTACTTAAACTGAAAGTACTCAAACCGAAGCGTACTTAAACTGAGGTATGACTGTACTAGTTTCTTCCCTCTAATTCGAGTTGTCTTTCTTTCATCCAGTTTGTCTTAATCACCTTAATTTAATCTGTTTGTTTCCAACTTCTGCCTTCAGATCTGGATAATTCTCCATTGCCACCAGGTTCGTGAGAAATACAGTTTCTAATGTTTCCTGGCTCAATGGTTTTTTGGAACTTGGATAGATTTATTCTGTTAACAGCTGAGGATGTGTGTTGGGAGTATTCCTTCAGCTGTGTAAAAACATAGCTAAAACTTCAAGCACATGGGACTTCCTGTGAACGTCTGTGCCCGGGATAAGTGATGCGATGGTAAAACAACACAGTGAATTGAATAGCTCAAGGCCAGGGCACATTATACAGCATACCCCATGGCTGCTTTAAATTTGTCCATGTGGCAGTGAGCTGTTTATGATGCCATGCAGATTGGAGAATTTCCTTCCCATGCTTTAGCAAATGTTCCCTAACCCAAACAATGCAAGGTCTGCATATTAATGACTTACCACATGGAGAGAACCACCACATGGCCGCCATATTTTATGCAACAGGCTTTTGTGATGCTCTTCTTTCTGCGAAACAGTCCTTTAATATTGCCAATATTTTAATGGTTACAGAATGACACCGCAAAGTACGAAAGAAAATATTGAATGTAGATAATACATTCCCAGGGTGATGTGTTCGTAACCATGAAGTAATTTGCTGGAGTAGGCAGTACAACATTTGGGTGATATTAGCAGTACTGCACCAGAAAATACAGTAGAAGCAACACTTGGGGGGGAAAGAAAAATTGGCCTTTTGGATAATTTTAGACTTCCTTAGCACTCATATCATTAGCACAGGGGTGACTAGCCTGTTGCCCTCCAGATGTTGTTGGATTATAACTTTCATGAGCCTTAGCAAGCACAGCCAAAGCTCAGGAATGATGGAAGCTGGAACCAACAATACCTACAGGGTTGTAAGTTAGCTATCCCTGCATTAGCTTCACTTTCTGGCAATTTATTATTCCCACTCATTCTGTCCCTCAAACACTATCCTACATTTAGTAAGACTCCTATACATCTGACCGCTTCCTGAAGAATTGTCCGCTGCCCTTTGCTAAATATGTGCAGAGGTTGACCTGCCCACCCACAATGTCTCACTTCAAGTTGCACTTTGCCCTGACGTAGCATCATTCCAACTGCACTGTTGGCTTAAAGAGGAAAAGATGGCAGCCGTGGAGAGGCAACAACATTTTTTGTTTTAACCAACAATAATTAAGAAATCATGCTATATAAGATTTGATATCAGGTAGCTTGATAACCCACTAAGAAGAGAACAGCTGCTGATTAAAGTGCCAGCAAAACTACATTTTAAAAAAAAAGTTGGTGGAGGAAGCCAACACTCCTACTTGGTCCTGGTCAGCTCTAAAGGTAAAGGTAAAGGACCCGTGACAGTTAAGTCCTGTCATGAACAACTCTGGGGTTGCGGCGCTCATCTCGCTTTGCTGGCTGAGGGAGCCGACGTTTGCCCACAGACAGTGTTTCCGGGTCATGTGGCTAGCATGACTAAGCCACTTCTGGCAAAACCAGAGCAGCGCATGGAAACACCGTTTACCTTCCCACCGGAGCAGTACCTATTTATCTACTTGCACTTTGGCGTGCTTTCAAACTGCTAGGTGGGCAGGAGCTGGGACCGAGCAACGGGAGCTCACCCCGTCATGGGGATTCGACACGGCCCCCAAAATTGAGAAAAAGAATCAGTTTTCTTTTCATCTTTCATCCTACCACCACCACAAACTGTGCAGAAAAACCTCAAAACATGGAATTGTGCTTCAGCCCTAGAGAGATATCTCTAAGCATCTATGGACACAGATTACTTTGCTGTCTCCATTCTTGGGCAAACACATCTTTAGTGCTTTGCCTAAAGATGAGGCAGATTGTGGTAACAGCTGGCTATTGTTCTTCCAAAGATGAGGTATCTCTTCTTCCCAGCAGGCCTTGGTGCAACCCTGATGCAACCTGACACAGAACCTAAAAGAGCCTCATTTGAATGTCAGTAACACGTTCCCATATTCTACCTTAAGACTCTTATCAGATGCAGACTCAGGGCATTCTCACTAGTCCAGTTTTCTCTCCCCTCTTCTTGTTTGATGATGAAGAGCTTGATAGAATATCAACACTGTGACATTTTGGTTGGCCTAATCAAGGGATGGCTTTGGAATGCTACTTCTAGGCCAATACGGCCATCTTTACTTTTTCAAAGTATTCTTGTTTGCTTGTCTTCATTTCTAATACATTCTTCCAAATCAGGCTGACAACAGCAAAATGAAAGGAAAGGAAAGGAAAGGAAAGATTACCTAACCATAGTACTAGGACTCTTTTCTATAATGGAGCAACATGAGGAGGACACTGCAATTGTGGACAATAATGACTTTTGATAATGAGGTCCTAATAATTTATTTCTGCGACTGCAAGGAAAGACTGCATAGTGATGCAATCTGAATAATCCCAATGGAAGAACAACCTATTTAAAAGTCTTTATATGTGCAATTTAATAGTAGGAGGGTCAATTTGCCAGCATGGACACAACATTCGGAGGGGAGGGGAGGGGGGAGGGAGAGAGAGAGAGCCCACGCAGGGGGAGAAATATTATTTTCCCTTCAGTGTTTGGTGGATGTTAATGCCCAGACCCTCAGCTATACTACTGCTGTTTTCTCCTATACAAGTCAGTCATAAAAGCCTGCCAAACACATTGGATCTCATTATATTCCCTGTCGTTATAATAACTCCATCAGAACACCCAGAATGTAATTCACTCCTGAGGACTGGTATTTTTTTTCTCCTGAAGAAAGTGAGAGAGAACACAGTTCTGAATTATGAATAAAGAGAAAGATGTTTTGGGGACTGATGTGTAGGTCACCTATCAATATAGTCAAAGAGCAGAATATATCAGGTGATGCCTTAAGGAAAAGAGTGGGAGGGGGGGATCCTGCATACTGGGCCTAATGCTATCTCTCTGTAAACTAGCTGAGCTCAACAGTTACTCCATGGAATATTTTGGCCCGCTGTGTTACAGGCTTTTACACCGAGTTTGATTACAATAGTAACATAGAATTGATTTTCTGGGGCTTAGGACAGTTGGCAAACTTGACTAGACTTAAAATAAAGCTCTTTGATTCCATCTGCAAAATTAGAGCAGATTTGATAAAGTAAAGATGTATCCTTTGAAGTATTCCCTATCAACATAAGTGCTAAGAACACTTGAGTGAAGGAATTTTAACAGTTTTGAAAGCAGTAGCAAAGGAACATCAATAAGGATTGCAGCTGAGGGCATGCCCACAAGGCAGAAGACTAACTGCATCTATCCTGCAGGCAAGAAGCAATTGCTAAAGATTTCAGACTTTTTAAAGTTCAGAGTTCAACTCATAAAAACTTTATGTTTAACTTGTGATAGGTTTTTGCTCTGTGGTTTAGGTTTTGTTGTAAGACACTCAGGTACAGCATCAAGGTTTCTAAAGGGAAGGAAATCTCATTTGCTTGTGCTCATAGGAGCAAACTCTTCTCTTTGTTTTGCATCAAAATAATGTCTAATGAAGAGGCCAGGAGATGGGGTAGCATTTTCTCCTGGGGTCTGCAGAGAAGTCAGGGGCTTTATTGTATACTTTGGGGGCAGGAATATATTCCTTCCTCTTCAGGGGATAGCCAGTGGAGACCATGTTCATCTTCTCCTGTCCTATAGACATCTCTGACACAGCATGTATTCTTGTTAGGGACCAACCAGGGTAGCAGATGTCCCTGAACTAGAGCTGGAGGGTATGAGGTCATTTGCAGATGCTAGAGGAAGCATGAGCTGGAAGAGCTGTGGAAGACCACAGAAGGCATTTCTCTGTTGACCAGGCAAGGGCAGAAAGCTGGTCTTTTCGTATTCATACCAGGCTTGGCCAGTGTGGAGACCTCATGCTGCCTTTCTATCACAAGGGTTGGCGTTGCATCATCCTCTCGCCTACTGAAACCTGGGCATAAACACACATTCGAAGGTAACTAAAACTAAGCCAGCTTCCAGCCTCAGGCTATAAATTTCCTCTTGGTTAAAAATCCCAGAGTCCCTAATAACATTGCTGAGTGCTTGTTCATTTATTTATTAAAAGTACTGCCATATCATAAAATATATCAAGGTGGGATGCACTATAAAACATAAAACATCATTTAAAATTACACACACACACACACACACACACACACACACACACACACAGAGAGAGAGAGAGAGAGAGAGAGAGAGAGAGAGAGAGAGAGAGAATCACTCAGGTGCCTGACAAATAAAAAATTAAACAGCGGTAAAGCAAAGGCCTGTCTCTGTGTCTCTCTCACACACACAACGAAGGTAAAAAGAAGGATGCCTGTTGGTTCTTTGCTGGGAAAGTGTTCTAGAACATGGCACCAACATGATAAATGCCCAACTTCTAGCTGAGGCCAGTCAGGTCTCTGTAATACGGGGCAACCAACAGCACTCTTCTGGAGCCAGGTTGTTCAGGCTTTGTATATCAACAAAAGAACCTTGAACATGGGCAACCATTGCAGATATTTTAGGAGAGGTGTCACATGTTGTTGGCATTCTCCCCCATCAGCAGTCTCGCTGTTTTATCTGCACCATCTGGAACTTCCAGACCAGGCACAAGGGCAGGGCAGCTGCATTGCAGTAATCCAATGTCAAGGTTACCAATGGATGGACTACAGTAGATGATTTTTTCTGATCCAGATACAACCAGAGCTGGTGTACTAGAAACAGCTGGTAAAGGTTCACACCTTCTCTATAGTCAGGGACTCTTAATTGCTGAAATGTAGACGATTTATCCTGATGAACTTTTCCAAATGTACAGTACTGCGAGTGCCAGTTTCATACCCCCAACAGCTTGAGTTCCAAAACTGGGACACATATCTTCCGGTCTGTGCTCCCACATGAGTCATGTGACCTGTACAAGAGCACAGAGCCCCAAATACATGCTTTTGGGGGGCTTGCTTGCACAGTGCTTAAAACATGTGTTTTGGGGTGCCACACAAGAGCACAGCCCCGTAAAAAGAACTTTATACCAGCTACATTCATGAACCTTCACAATTCAAGATTAAAGGAACAGAAGGGATTTTGTATTGTAGGTAAGAGTCCTCTTCCCTACAAGAGATGGCTTGGTCAGGGCAATCAGCTATGGCTGGTTTGAACCCAGGATTTATTCTAAAGCATGGATTCATTTAAATAATTAACAAATTTAAATAATTAACAAATTTATTGTTTTTCTGAATTACCCTAAAGATCATTGCTTTAGTTTTGGCATGGCTTGGCTCCTTAGCATTATGACTGTTGAAAAACAACAACAACACTGAAAAGAACCCTCATTCTTCACTTTCCAGGTAATAATTAACGCCGTGACAGCCTGGCAGACCTGTACTGTAAAATCTCCTCCTCATCGAATGCAAAAGGGTTGCTCCTATGAGGTGTCTCCTCGCGAATTCTGCAAAAGCCAATAAATATGGGCTGATTATACAACCCCCAGGCGGTGCATCTTAAATAGTCATTAAAAACAATCATTATGACTGGAAAGAGCTGCAACCGGCTTCTGTTGGAATGCTTGCTTATAATTAGGTAATCCTTTTCCAGAATCAAAATGAATGTGTAATCTGAGAACAAAGCAAACAGTTTGAAAGTTCTGAGCTGGCTGTGCCAAGATCTAATGCACCAGACAACCTCGAAATTAGCACATAAACGACAACTGATGTGTGGCGGAAGAAGCGAGGCATTTGTGACGTTGCACTGCTGGGTTACCCAGGGCAATCACTCATGTGCTTCGCATTGAGGTAGCAAAAGAAAGGTGCTCCACTAAATCCTGAATACATTGCCCCTTTAGTGCACAGGTGGGCAACTTGATGCCCCTAGGGCCCCCAACTTAACTTCAAAAGTCCTCTGCAAGCTGTAAGTTCACCCAGACCTGGTGGGGTGGGGATGAGGGGATGAGGGATGGGAGACAAAAGGGGGAGAGGAGGGAAAGAAGGGTGGGTGAGAGAGAAGGGAGATGGTCCCTTGCTTTGGCTCTGGTCCAGCATGGCCACTGGCTTCCGTTTCACCCACCACTAGTGAGGGGCAATCAGTCAATTTCTGTCTCCACCCCCATCATTTGGAGGTCCAGCTCCGAGGGCCTTCTGGTGGTTCCTTCCCTGTGAGAAGTGAGGTTACAAGGAATCAGGCAGAGGGCCTTCTCTGTAGTGGTGCCCGCCCTGTGGAAAGCCCTCCCTTCAGATGTCAAGGAAATAAACAACTACCATAGTTTTCTGTGTATTGGGCGCCCCCATGCATAGGACACCTCCTATTTTTGGGGACCCTAAATTAAGAAAATGGGGAAAAATTGCCCTAACTTGTTGAAATTTTTTTTTTGGGGGGAGGATTGCCCAGAAGCTAACAGCCCCACGCTTCTAACAGGCCACCTATCAGCTGTTCCCTTGCCGGCAATCACTGAGCTTTTTTGGGAGGGCAGAGTTGAGCTTTTTTCGGGGGAGAAGAGTGGTGAAGCAGTCCATTTTTGCCATGCAGTGTCTTTGCGTGGCTCCATTTGTGCGTGGGCGGCGCAACGTTACACAGGCGCAGAGAGGGAATATTACTTCAATTGCCGCACTCCTCCTGTGTAACGTTGCGCCGCCCATGCACAAATGGAGCCACGCAAAGCCACTGCATGGCAAAAATGGACTGCCTACAGCCTCCCTCCCCACTGTAGGGTGGGCAGAGTGGGAGGAGGCAAGCAGACTACCAGGAGCTGTGACTGCTAGAGCAAGTTCCGTATTTATTTATATATTTAATTGCTATATTCCGTGGATAAGATGACCCACTTTTTTTAGACCAAAAAAAATGGGTAAAACACCTCGTCTTATAGACGGAAAAATATGGTATCTGGCTTTTAGAAGACGTCTGAAGGCAGCCCTGTTTAGGGAAGTTTTTAAATGTTTGATGTTTTATCGTGTTTTTAATATTCCGGGGGGAGCGGCTGGGGAAATCCAGCCAGATGGGCGGGGTATAAATAAATTATTATTATTATTATTATTATTATTATTATTATTATTATTATTACTATTACTATTACTCATTTTTCAATCTTGTTTTTCAGTTATCCACATTTCCACATCAGTTTGAACATATATATATATATATATTTTAAAAAATACTACTCATGAAAATTCACCAGCATTTGAATGTGAATTTCTCCTAATATAAATATTTGTATGCAGTTCTGTCCAATATACACATTTTATTGTATGTTACAGTAATATGCAGTAATATACATGCATATGCTAGACAAAAAATATATACAGTATCTTCTGAAGGCAACCACTGCCTTAATCACTATGGGTTTATTTTCCTGTCAAATAGCATCATACACCATTCTGGAATTCTATGATTTTGGGAGCAGACAGGGAGCATATCTTACAAGCTTACCAGCCAGGAACATATTTCCAAATACCCATAAAAGCCAAGGTCTTTCATGATACCACATATTCCATTTTCTATGAGCCTAAGGCAAAGGAAAAGAGGATTCACTCTCATTAGCCACTTCAGAATCATTAAAGAGTTCAGAATCCAAGAGTTCAATTTTTTTATTTAAGGAAAAAAATTCCTTTGTATTCTCCATAATGATTAAAAGCCTCTCATGTCATGGTGGCTTCCCACCGGATTCTAGAACAGCAGCAGTGCCCTGATCACAAAGTGAAGCACTTACAGAAATGGCAAGAGCAAAGCCGACACTCTTGCCTGCTCAACATGCCACTGAAAAACAGAGGACATCTCTACATGCCTATCACTGTAGACCCAGTAAAATTTGTACGCTAATTTATATGCAATGTAGATTGCATATAGAAAATAATAAAAACCATAACAATGCAGAGAAAATTTGCTAGCTAAGAGCAGTCAAAGATAGACAAGGCACAATATTGTAATGCATTATCAGTCCCCCTAAAGAAAGACTGCAGGCAAGCACCCTTTCACAGACTAAGTAGATTATTTCCTTTCCCAACCTGCCCTCTCACTGATATGGCCAGCAACTCCAGCTAACTGCCATTTAATCAAAGTTCCTATGTCTTCCCTAATACAGTGGTACCTCGACTTACGAAGGCGATCCGTTCCACGGCGCTCTTCGTAAGTCGAATTCTTTGGTTGTCGAAGTGCCCGTTTTGCGCATGCGTGAAGCGCGGTTTTGCGTTTCTGTGCATGCACCAACTGCGCACACCACTTCTGTGCAGGTGCAGAACGCGCACGCGGCGAAAAGATTTCTGTGTTTGCCGACTTCGGAAGTCGAAACCTTCGGAAGTCGAGTCATTCGGATGTCGAGGTACCACTGTATTAAATTCTTCCAAAAGCTAGAATTCACGAAGCCTCTACCCTGTCCATTTGCCACCCCAGCTGTCACACACTCTGCTACTCTTCTGCTACAAATTAAACAAGGGTCTTCATTACTCCTTGTTCTATCTCCAAATGATGTTCAAAGATGTCCTCAATCATTATCCGTTCAGTTCATGTCTGCATTGTAAAGCAGCTGCGCTGGTTGCCAGTTTGTTTCCGGGCCAAATTCAAAGTTGGTCACATTGGTGTTTAAAGCCCTAAATGGCTTGGGTACCACAAGTCTGAATGACCATCTTCATCCCTAAATATCTTCTGTGAAGAGCAGCAAAGGGACCTGCTTATTTGTTCTGCTACTCTCAAAAGTGCGGGGAAAAGCTTTCTTTATGGCAGAGCCTAAACTGTGAAACTTGTTCCTCACAGAGACCTAGCATCTTCCTTGACAGGACCTGCCATATACTGCATACACAGCTCTTTACTCTAGTATTTGAAAGTCAAGGTTTGGTTTTGTGGTTTGTGTGGTAACTATTTTACTTGGTTTATCATTGTATGATTACATCATTTGTAACTCACTCCAGAGACCTTATAACTAACTAACTAACTAACTAACTAACTAACTAACTAACTAACTAACTAAGATGTTATTGTGACCTGCTCTTCTCACTGCATCTGCCAAGTCTCACCTCTGCTTCTGAACTGGTAGCCATGAGTGAATTGGAAATAGCTTTCCCAGGTCCTCTAGTCAGAAGTCTTCCTGGTTCACAAGTTGTACATGTCTTACTGGTGAGCAAAGCCCATACTTTCAGCAGTTCTATGTACATGGGCAGGGCATGAGCCAGGAAAGGATAGGATCTTACTAGTACCCCCCCACACCAAGCCAGGTTTTCTCCAGAGTACTGAAACTGTTGGTGGGAGGGGGTCCATAGTCTGCAGATGGGGGTGAGGGGGCTTGAGATGTGAGTGTGTGGCAGGTGGCAAGATTGAACAAGTCAGAGACAGGATCTGAGGTGATATGAAACTGCTCTTTATGTGCTGGCCTGAAATCTAGGTTCAAAATCATTTTAGGATTCGATGAACTTCAAAGCTACACAAGGTACCCATGCAACAGAGAGGTGAACCCTTCTCCCAACAAATGCCCTATAATCCTTCCAAATACTTTTTTTTTTTGCTATATGATTGATTCTGTTCCATAGTCTAGTCATGCGATTCCTTCCAAAGAAACCTTGACAAAATAATCCAAAAATAAATTTTAAAACTGGGTTAATTGGCCTGGGGGGAGGGGGGGACAATGGAGGGGGAGAGAGAAGAAAATACAAATGAAACAAAGCTTGTAGATCAAGACATGTGTTTCAGATTAGCATTGCTTTTAAGAAGTCATCAGGCACTGAGACTATGCCCTAGATTAATTTTGGATTGTATTTCTACTAGTAAAACCCTGAATCTTGTGCTGGGATGTAATTATTACATCTGTATCCCCCCCCCCAATCTTTTCTTTAACATACTTTATGTTGTGCAGATTTGAAAGGCCAAGACATTGGAAGCTCCACCTTATAGCACCTGCAAGCTTCAGGCATGCGGCCATCTGGTCAATTGAGAGAACGCGAGGCTCGTGACTGAGTGGATCAAATGATTCTCTGGTTTTGTTTTGTTTAAGCACCTGCAGAAATGTCACCTGGGAGTTTGAACCTATTAAGGTTCTTGTAATTGAGGCAAAAGATGATGTCGTTTATGATGGTACATGAGGAGAGGGAGAGAAAACGAGAGAGTCCATGGTTAGATGACAGGAAATCATATTTCCAACTGAGTTTAGGGAGTGCATTCTTTGTAATGGGGTTAGCTAATCCAGATAGTAATAAGGATAGGAAAGTCAGCAATCATAATCACGTTTAATGGAGTCCAGATGGGGAAATATAATTGTTCACATTATCATGGTAAAAACTCCAAGGAAATACAATCCCAAGATCCTTTTGCTTGACAAGCAAGGAGGGGGGGGGGAATGACACTGGGCTGTGGTTATGCAGATAAAGTTTCCTGTTGGTTTTATTTATTTTTGTTGAAAAAATATTCACCCCCCCCAAAAAAAACCTACACAACCCCTAAAGATGATATTCTATTTCCAGTGTAATGGTGAGATTACAGTACCCCACTGAAATACCAGTTTTAAAAGGCCTTTTCCCCTATGAGCCTTCTTTCTACGGTATGAGGTGGTGACTTGTTGAAAGAGTGTGGGGCAAGTTGAAAAAGAAAACCATTGCTTTGGTCTTATGTCTGCGCTTTGTAAAATCCGTAATCTGCCTAAAGTGGCATGTAGCTGGAGAAATTCTCCTTTCTTTGGTGTAGCTCAGGGGTCGGCAAGGTTTACTTCACCTGGGCCGGTTCACTCCAGCGGAGATCCCTCTGTGGGCCAGATCTCACGTGCCTGCGATTTCCTGCATCTGCGTCTGCGCAGACGTGATTTCTGGCACCATGGAAGCGAGTCGCTGCGCTGCACTGCGCTGGTTTAGCACAATGTGTGGGGACTCACCGAGCAGGCAGCTCAGTTCGGTCGCGGCTCGTGGGCCGGTTAAATGACCCCTGTGGACCACTTGTGGTCCATGGGCCTTAGGTTGGCGACCCCTGGTGTAGCTGTTCATTGTTGTTAAGGCTGAAAACTGGAGCTGGTCCTGCAGAACTATTTGATATTATCTCTTGCCTTTTACTATACTGCCAAAGCATGTTCCATGTGTACCCAAAAGTACTGTAAATGGAATTTCTCTAGAAATTGAGCATAACCTTGCTAGCGTGTGAAATGAGCGCAATTGTTTGGTAGTTGGAGCATTCTTTGGCACTGCCCTTTTTTGGGATTGGGATGTGTCGACTGATCTCTGCCCATTGCTGAGTTTTCCAAACTTGCTGGCATATTGAATGTAGCACCTTAACAGCACCATCTTTTAAGATTTTTAATAGTTCAGCTGGAATATCATCACTTCCACTGGCCTTGTTATTAGCAGTGCTTTCTAAAGCCCATTTGACTTTACTCTCCAGGATTTCAGGCTCAAGGTCAACAGCCACACTATCTTGGGTGTCTGGGACACCTGTATCTTTCTGGTATAATTCCTCAGTGTATTCTTGCCACCTCTTCTTGATGTCTTCTGCTTCTGTTAGGGCCTTACCACTTTTGTCCTCTATCATGTCCATCTTTGCGTGAAATGTTCCTTTCATATTTTCAATTTTCTTGAACAGATCTCTGGTTTTCCCCATTCTACTGCTTTCCTCTATTTTTTTGCACTGCTCATTTAAGAATGCCCTCTTCTCTCTCCTTGCTTATTCTTTGGAAGCCTGCATTCAATTTCCTGTATCTTTCACTATCTCCCATGCATTTTGCTTGCCTTCTCTCCCCCGCTATTTGTAAGGCCTCGTTGGACAGCCACTTTGCTTTCTTGCATTTCCTTTTCATTGGGATGGTTTTCATTGCTGCCTCCTGTATAATGTTACGAGCCTCCATCCATAGTTCTTCAGGCACTCTGTCCATCAAATCTAAATCCTAAAACCTGTTCCTCACTTCCACTGTGTATTCATAAGGGATTTGATTTAAGATTGTGTCTTACTGGCCCAGTGGTTTTTCCTACTTTCTTCAGTTTAAGCTGGAATTTTGCTATAAGAAGCTGATGATCTAAGCCACAATCTGCTCGAGGTCTTGTTTTTGCTGACTGTATAGAGCTTCTCCATCTTTGGCAGCAGAGAATATAATCAATCTGATTTTGATGTTGCCCATCTGGTGATGTCCATGTGTAGAGTTGTCTCTTGTGTTCTTGGAAAAGAGTGTTTGTGATCACCAGCTTGTTCTCTTGACAGAACTCTATTAGCCTTTGCTTTGCATCGTTTTGAACTCCAAAACTGAACTTGCCAGTTGTTCCTTTTATCTCTTGATTCCCTACTGGAGGGGCATGAACATGTCAGCAAATTTGATCCACTTCCATTAAAAAAGGGGTGGGGGTACTCATAGTCATTTTTTTTATTTCCCAAATAGTGGAAGAGTGGGTTGGAGTGAATGAAACAGACTTGGATGGACCCCATGTTGAATTGGGCCAACTAGGAAATACCTTGAATCTAGATGGACTGCTTTATCATTTTATCTTTTTGTAAAACCCTTTGAGGTTGCTGTTTTTACAATCAAGGAATGTATAAATTATATGATATATAAATACAAAGGCATAATGCTGCTCATATAATTATCTATAATGATTTCTATTTCCTACCTATTTGTTATAAGTCTCTTCCATAGTGTGATGGATGCTCTTCATTTTTAAAACTATACAGGATTTTGACTCTCTCTTTTTCTCTGTGTTTGTGTCTGACACACACACACACACACACACACACACACACACACACACAACATGGGCTGCTTTCTTCCTTGCTCTTAACAGCCTCGAACTGTAACAGAAGTGAAAAGCATTAAAGTGTATGTCTCTGTACTCTGACTGGATCAGAATCTTTATTTTACAGGAAGTATCCCTTAGAGAGATACACATCTCAATTACACTTCATATTCTAGTAAGACTGCCTGGAGATAGGAGCCATCAGACTTGCAGAATTACTTGATCCATGGCAGAGTTGAAGTATTACTGTTGTACTTTTCTAAAAACAAGAAAACATCTTTTTAACAATGTTTGCCTTTCTTTCTTTTACCTATAGGCAGTGGGGAGAATATCTACTCAGGAGCCTCTCACTTTGGGTATATGCGTGGGCTTTCAGAATCGAGTTGCAGTTGAGTATTCAATACTCTTAATTTTTAATTTTTTTAAAAAAATGGAAAAGAGTTTTCCAAGGAAAAATAGCAAACAAAATCTTCCCCCATCTGAGCGATGTCATATACCCCCCCATGATATTATTATGTACACCCTCATTTTAGTTCATCATTTTATTATTTATTCACTGCATTTATATTCCACTTTTCCTCCAGGGAGCTCAAAGTGGCATACACCTCCCCATTTTAACCTCATAACAACCCTATGTGAGGCAGTGACTGGCCCAAGGTCACTTAGTGAGCTTCATTGCTGAGTGAGGGCTTGAGATTTCATCTCCCAGGTCCTAGTTTGACACTCTAACCACTACACAACACGGGCTCTCTGACGACAAGAAAAATCAGATTGCGTATAAGAAAATACCAATCCTGTTTATTACAAAAGCTTCCTTAAGTGAGCTTATGAGCCATATTCGGACCTTACCACCAATCTCAAAGCCTGTGTGAGCAGGGGCAGAGGAAGGGGGGTGCAGTGGGTGTGGGGCGCCCCGGGTGTCACCACTGAGGGTGGTGACAAAATGCCGGATGGCACTCACCGTGGAGCCTGCACCGTGGCTTCCTCCGTTGCTGTGTGTCAGTAAGTACTGGGGAAGGAACTTGTGTCACAGGCTGTTCAGAGCTTTGTACATTAGCTTTGTGCCTTGAATGGGGCCTGATAGCTCACAGGATCCCATCTCGCTATTTCACATAATAACCTGGAAGTGGCACTGTGCATCAGATGCAAATAGTTGCACCACTACTTCCCCTGCAGCAACAATTGTTTGAAATAAAAAATCGGAGGCTCTAGAACAGGCATCCCCAAACTTCGGCCCTCCAGATGTTTTGGACTACAATTCCCATCTCCCCCAACCACTGGTCCTGTTAGCTAGGGATCATGGGAGTTGTAGGCCAAAACATCTGGAGGGCCGCAGTTTGGGGATGCCTGCTCTAGAACATCTTGTAACAGATGAACTGGAACTACAGCAGATAGCTGGGGGGGTCCATCCGGATATACCTTGGAGATATTCAGGGATTTTGCACTTTTCTGCTCCCAGGGTTCAGGAATTTTCCTGAGATTTGGAGCCAGCTGGGACTGCCCGTCTCCTGAAACCTTAAAAATCTTCATTTTAAAAGCTATGCATTTCCGTTGTTCTGTTTGAGCAGCAATTAGTGCCTAGGACTTGGAAATAAAGCAGAGACGTCATTTGATTTTCATGTCGTTTGCTTAGATATTCTGCAAATGGTTGGAAATACACATTTGGACATGAAAACGAAACCTCATGGAATTTTTGGCTCTGCTCTATATTGAGCATATCAACACCGAGGAACATTGTCTTAACATTTGTTTTCATTTGGCCCCGAAGACCTAACTTATTTGGGGGGTAAGGTTCTTAAGGAGGCCACCAAAATGCACACAGGAACTCACACATCCACACTCTGGTCATTGACTTCATATGCGCAGCCAGTACTAGGAATTTTAAGTGCTGGAGAAAGTGAAAAGCAAAGGGGAATAGACATCTACGTCTAGCCACCTGGCTTTCTGTCTGTGTGGCTGGATCATCCTTTACACTTTACTTTATAGAACTTAAGTACCTACAGGAAAAAGCAAGTATTCCATTTCTTTCGAGGTCAGTTTTGAACTTCACTCCCTGCACAGTTGCCAAGACCAACTCTCTGAACTGCAATATGAGTTGAAGACTAGCCTGTTTTGGCTTTTTGTTAAATTGCAACTGCTTTTCCCCAAGATCTCTGAATCAGCTGCACCAACCTCTTTCTCCTCTGAATTTCTATTAACCAAATATCGGTTGTTTCAGTACAGATAGGAGGTTGCCAGCAAATGCAAATGCAGATCAAGGCCAGGTAACATTAACCTAAACCCCACATGCACACTGCGTGAACATCGTGTGGCACCAGACCAACCATGAAAAGAGTTTTGAACCAGATTAGACTGTTCAGAATACCATTGGGTATTAAAAAACTACATGACTGCCCTTCAAAGGCGTTAAAACCATGCAAGATAAAACAGGATACATTAACCTTATAGATAAGAGTACATGATTCGAGGATGTGGCCATCTTTTCTGTTGATTCCATAGTGCTATATAGCCGCTCTTAGGCAATTGAACGGGCTGTTTAATGTTCGTTATGAAGTGGCTGTGAGAAGGACAGACGCATTAGCCCTTTTACCGTCATCTACACTGATTGTTACTATGACTGTCTCATAAAAGTTCTAAATTGCTAGCAGGAACAAAGGAAGGAGATGTTGTGGATATAAACCATGTGCTCATCCCTGTGGCAATGTACCCTCACTGTCGGTTGATAACAGCAGTTACTTATTTTTCTTAGAATTCCACTTCTGTAGTATGAGGAGAGGGGAATTGAAGAACTAGTAAAGTATAAGCACACCTTCTAACAGTGGACTCAGGTAGTGAGTGACGGCAGAATTGTATCAGAGCTACAATTCCCAGAGTGCTTTAACAATCAGTCCCTCTTCCCAGGGATGTATAGCACAGAGGGTGCCTTAGTGAAGAGAAAGTACCACTGGCATCCATATGAAATGTGTATATATATGGCACACTGTAATGTATTCTGCAATGTCTAACAGTGCATTCCTATGCATGCCTACTCACTCCTAAGTCTCAATAAGCTAACAGTATGTGTGTATAATGCCGCAGCCTATATCACACAAATACTGCAAACCTTGGCACCCGAATCTGGAAGCATCAATGGAATTTCAGACCCTCCAAGTGTCCCTATTTTCCAAGGACAGTCCAGGATTTACAGAAGCCATCCTGGTTTCTGGTTCGATCCTGAAATGTCCTGCTTTTCTTTGGGACACCTTCTCGGTACTGGCACCCACCCTGTGGAACGCCCTCCCATCAGATGACTTTTAGAAGATATCTGAAAGCAGGGAAGTTTTTAATGTTTTTAATGTTTGATCTTTTACAGTGTTTTTAATGTTCTGTTGGAAGCCACCCAGAGTGGCTGGGGAAACCCAGCCAGATGAATGGGGTAATAATAATACAAATAATAATAATTTATTTTCATCAGATAAATGTTGGGGGGGGGTATGGAATTTACTGCAGAATAACTGTGTTTAGGATCCAGGTTCTAGTGGAGAGTATTCCTCCTTTAACATTATTGTTGGTTTCAGCTCAGTATTTGCAGTTTGTCTGTGGACATCTAGCTATGTCAAGGAATAATAAATTAACAATGCATAAGATCAGACACATTTAAACACATTTAAATCCCACTGGTTTCAGTGGTTACAGACATGGTTAACTCTATCCATAGAATCAGGAAGACTTTGGCAAGATTGTTGTCTGCATTATTTCCTTTAGGCCTCAACTTTGGTCAGATGGCCTTGTTTATCACTGGACCACCTGCTGAGGCTCCAATACTTTGGCCACCTCATGAGAAGAGAAGACTCCCTGGAAAAGACCCTGATGTTGGGAAAGATTGAGGGCACTAGGAGAAGGGGATGACAGAGGACGAGATGGTTGGACAGTGTTCTCGAAGCTACGAACATGAGTTTGACCAAACTGCGGGAGGCAGTGGAAGACAGGAGTGCCTGGCGTGCTCTGGTCCATGGGGTCACGAAGAGTTGGACACGACTAAATGACTAAACAACAACAACCTGCAACCAAGAGTTATGTTCTCTAAGGGCATTAGAAGGTTAGTTCATGAATGGAATCCAGGACCTTGTATAAAGCTGCAAGGCAATAGGAGGGAAATTACCGTAATCATAATAATGCAGAGGCTGAAGTGTTTGGCATTTATGTAGCTGGCTCTCAATTATCTTGGAAAATATGGGCCACTTTGTATTGTATAAAATGAATATACCATTCAGGTTTAATCTATAATGAATCAGCAACAAGAGATATAGTACTACAGTGTGTTCATGACTCTTTAACCTCCAGCAATGATGAAAGAAATATAAAATAAAGCGAAAAAGACCTCTACTCCATAGTAAAGAAAATGTTGTGGCTGTGATAGTCCTAGGATAAGTGGCTTTTGAGCACCGTTGGTAGACTTGAGAAAGCTTAGTGTTATTATCTACTTGTTTCACCCACCAACAATTGATGACCCAGGGTAATTTTATGTGTCTCACCTTTCCTTTCTATAATATGTCATTTTTGTACAAAAATCTATATGCCCATCCCATCTTTTTCAATCTTTAGAACAAAATGATATGCTAAGATGCATCACTAAAAATGTCATTGCTGGCAAGTAGAACAATGCATCTTATTGGATCTGCTAGAGAGAATATGCAAACTGTTATGTTATACAAGAGTTTTTGTCTTGTCTGAAGACAAGAGCATTGCACGGTAGAAGTGTGCAGAATACATGGCCCAATAAAGTTATCAGCTTGTCTCCTTTATTGAGAAACACATCTTTGAGAAACTCTTTTTCTTCTCATGGAGTTTCTGAAGGAGGTTTGAATCCAGATGTGTCTCTGCTTATTGTGTCTAAATCAGGGGTGGTGAACCCCAGGCCTTCCAGATGTTGTTGTATTCCAGCTCCCATCAGCCCCACTCAGAATGGGCAGGGATGAGCATAAAAGAGCTTCCTGGTTATGCATCAAGAACCTCTGATCTGCTGTGCTCAGGCTTGGTCATGATGTCGACACCTGGGTTGTCCTCCAGTGCTACTGGATCAATGAATCAGACTGGCCTCTCTTAGTCAGAATCCAGGCCGCTCAACATGGGGATCCCTGGTCTGATTAATCTGGAGGGGCCCTCATTGTTGGCTGATGTTCTGGGTGAAGATGCTGGCACTGTGGTCCTGAGTTCTGGCTTTGCCTCACAGCTGCATCCCGCCTGGCTTCTCCTCAGTTCTGGCACCTGCTTGTTCCCAGGCTCCACTTCCCAGCATATGCTTTGACTCTGAATCTCTGGCACAACTCCTGGATCCTGGCTCATTTCAGACCTCTGCTTGACTCTTGCCGGCAGACTTGTGCATGGGCAAGTCCCTGCTCAACAGATACCAAGCATCTGGGTACAGTAGATCCTGGTTATATCCTGGTGTGTGTACGTTTATGTGGTGATGTAAAATAAAATATGCAAATGAAACATATAACAGAAACAACGTATTTTTCCTTTCCAGAATAATATTTATGCACTTAATATTTTTTTATAAAAAAAAAATCTAAGTGGTGTACAACATAATAACAGTATCATTTTTTAAAAAAAAATGCAGCATAAAATCAGGAATAGAAAAGCACATAAAAACAGGAATTCAGGGAAAGATATGCTTTTACAAGATTGCTTTTACAAGAAACTGATGATTTCTGATTCATGTAATACATTTCTGACACACACTCCCTCTCTTTGTTTTCCTCTTTAAAAAATAAATAAACCAGTGCCTCAGCACACTCTTTATAAACTCTCTTCACACAAATATTTACTTTTACGGTTTAAGTTCCACCACACACACACACACACACACGTTGCGTGTTATCCAGGTCAGCATCCAGGCTTGAAGCAGGCTGTCACACAATCTAAGCTTATGAACAGGAGCCAAGTACTATTAACTGCCTAATTAATGGCAAGAAGGGTCTGTCACGTACCTTGAATACTCGATCAAGAGACAAAAAATGTGACCCTCCAAAAAACGGGATATCTCCCCTCTATCACACTCCCCAGACAACCTGTTTCCTTCCCACTCGCGAAACCCCTTTTCTCTGTCTTTCAGCAAGTGTGAAACAATTTTCTCTTTTCAAGAGCCTAGTGGCAAGGAGATTAATGAACCCTTAGCACAACACGGAGCACGACTGCCAAAGAAAATGTCTGAAATGCATTCAGCAGTCCCCACAGTGCACTGTGTGAGGGGCAATTATAGAAAACAAAAGCTGCAGAGCAGCCGAGTTAAGTTTCCTGCCGTCAGAGGGCTTGCATCAGGCCTGGGAAACTGCAAGAAGAAGAGGCAGTGACGGGGGTGGGAAGGGGTTGCTGTTTTATAAGCAAGGACGGGGTACGTTTTAGGACTTCCTATGGCTAGAGAGTCACCAAGCAGAAGTCATCTCCAGAGGCAGAAATGGAGATCCAGATTTTTCATAAGAAGCAGGATACAGGGGGATCCCCATCTATCAGGTGTTATTAATCCTCCATAGAATTGTTCTGTATTAAAGACTCAGGAAAACACTCCGTTGTTTGTTTGCTTTTTTAAAAAAGCAACTGCATAAGTCTTTGTGGGTCCGGCTTATTCTCTCAGTCTCTTAACACATTCTTGACTGGAACGCTAACTTCTTCAAATGCAAAACAGATGGACGAAATGTGGGACTTGGAGGTATTTGTTTTGGAACAATGTTATACATCAACAGCAATAGAGGAATTTCCAGCAGCTGGGACAGCCCTCTGAGACTATACAGTCTTCAACTCAAAAGAAAGCCCCAAAGAAAGATTTTATTTTATTTGCTATCTTGCTGTTCACAGTTTGCGGAATGGGGGCCTGTGAAGTGCAGCAAAGCTGCTGGTTGGTAAAGAGGACTCCTAAAGCGATGCACTAAATATCTTTAAAAACAACAACAACAACAACAACAACAACAACAACAACAACAACAACAACAACAACAGGGTGGGGATTTCTGGTTTGCAGTTAGGTCCAAGCTATCTGAAGGACCATATTCCCTCATACAAACCTGCCCAGGTTTTGAGATCCTTAGGGGAGGCCCTTCTCAGTCCCACTACCCTCACAATCCTGCTTGCTGGGGACATAGAAGAGGGCATTTTCAGTGGCTGCTCCCAGGCTCTGTAACTCCTTGCCTGGAGAAGCTAGACTGGTTCCCTCCTTGCTGTCCTTCCTCTGGCAGGTGAAGACCTTTTTGTTTCCAACAGGTTTTTGTAATTGACTGCTTTTAATGAAAGGGCTGGAGCCATGCGGTTGGTTGTATGCTGTAAACATACAGTGGTACCTCTGGTTGCGGACACGATCCATTCCAGAGTGCTGTTCGCACCCCGAAAAGTCCACAACCAGAGTGGCGCTTCTGCGCATGGGCGAAGCATGATAGAGCGCTTCTGCAAATGCGCAAACTGCGCAGAACACTTCTGCAAATGCGCGCGTGATGAAACCCGGAAATAAACACTTCTGGGGGTGCCAGGTTCTTAACCCGAAAAAACACAACATGAAGCATTCGCAAGAAGAGGTATGATTATTTTAAATAGGGTGCAAAGAATGGGGAAATGCCTCCCTCCACTCACAGATCTTCCTTCATCTTCTGTCTCCTCCTCCTCCTCCTCCTCCTCCTCCTCCTCCTCCAGATGCTTTGTATTGGATTGTGCTTTAAGTGACTGAGCCTGCAAGCTTTCATGTATTTGACCCATAATCCAATTCTGAAATGACAAGCCTAAACACCTCGGCTACAATAGGATTTTTCTAAGCTCTACTAACAGTCCATGCAAATGATTTTTTTTAGGATGCAATGGACAAATACCTTTAAATTTGGTACTGGCAGTGGCATTTTAAAATTTATGCATGCAAACAGCAAACACCTCGATCATTTCTGCACATGTGTTGCACACTTGCTAAATGTATCATCTGAACACTCCTTATGGATTTGCTTGTTGTGTGGGTTGTCTTTAATACAGGCACATTTTTAAAAGGTAGTTTCGGCTTATTAATATGGTACTGGAAGGTAGGAACAAGTGAACCTCTCAAATTTGGTTTTTCTCAGTTTCTCATTTTTCCAATCTTAAATTCAATTATCCACATTTCCCCAGCAGTTTGCAAGATGTTGTTGTTTTAAAAAAGTTCCTGTGCAAATTCATCAGCATTACAGTGTGAATTTTTCCTCACACACACACATTTTTTTATAAAACAATTCTCTCTAATATAATGCATTTGTGCATGTTCTTTTCACAAATAAAAGCGGGATATCAAATCCAAACTCCTCCTCCTCCTCCTCCTCCTCCTCCTCCTCCTCCTCCTCCTCCTCCTCCTCCTCCTTCTTTCACAAATATATGCGGTTTTATGTACACATTACCTAGTATGTGCATTTTTGCACTCTTTCCTTGGTTGGAGAACTGTGTTACAAAATTTGGAGTAGTGCAAATTTTGACGGATGGCTGCGCTGTGGTTCACTTATTGTTTCAGAAAGTGCAAATTATGTAGGTTCGCCTTTAAATGTGGACTGAATTTCTCCCTCATCCCTACTGGAAGATTTGTACAGATGCTCTCAGAGATCTATTATCCCTAACAAAGCAACAATCTACCTATGGGAACTGATCAATACCTGTAAATCACCTTAATGTTACTTTTCAGTTTTCACATTCTACAGGAAACCACGTCCTTTTTTTTACAAACTGCTCAAGTGATTGTTAAGTTTGCAAACTTTCTTCACTGGAAGGGGTTATTATCAATATTCTTTGGCAAAGAACAACCTTTAAAAAACAAGCAAGCAAACAAAAACCGCTGTGATAGAAGCAAATGAATATATGTGCTGCAAGAGGGTCCTGTTGTAAGGCAACTGAGGGATCTTGTTGCTTATTGGCAACTCTCCTGAAAACACAAGGACATAGGGGGGTAGAGAAACCTGGGTTTTAAACATTGTGTAACTGAAGTTTGCTAAAAGCCACAACAATTTCCAAATCCAAAATGCCTTTTGGAAATAAAACCCCAACACTGGAATAACTCCTGTTGATACAAATGTGTGGAAGATTAGATAGGAACATTTTATCCATTTAAAATCAACAACTTGTACTTTAATAGTGTATCAGAGACTTTGCCCCATGTTTGTATATTTTTAAACCTTACAAAATGTAACTTCGAAAGCTATTTTGATAGTGGAGTTTTCCAGAGGAATAAAGAGAAAGGAACAGAACACCGTTTTGTATAGTCCATTAAGAACTAAAAAGTTCTGCCTGCCTTTGCCATTGTCACCATAGTTAGAATCCTTTCTTTTTCACATCCACCCCAACACCAACACAGGTGGCATTAGATAATTGGTTAGCTGGTGTCAGTGTATGTTACAATGCATATGCCCAGAAAGAAATAACCCCAAAATCAAAACAAAAAAGTATGCAATTTTTCATTTCCTGATGCTATGAATGAATGAATCTTTATTTGCGTCAGCCATCAGCCTTAGCAATAAAACGATGATACAATATACAAAGAATAGAAATAAAAAGTCAATTATATAAAATACATTTTGGGGCTATGTTTTATACCAGGCACGTCCAACTCCCATGAGACCGCGATCTACTCACTGTATAAAAATACAGGCAAAGTTGTTGAGCTTTTTTTTGGGGGGGGAAGCAAAGTTTTTTTGGGGGGGGGGGATCGATCGCTAAGGATCTAGCGATAGACCGCAATCACCAATGGACGTCCCACAATCGCCTGGTAGATCATGATCAACTTGTTTGACATGCCTGTTTTATACCAGAACTTTCCAAACTGTGTGTCGCGGCACGTTAGTGTGTTGGCTGCAGTGTGTAGGTGTGTCGCACAAACGCTCTCCACACTCCTCCTGGAAAGGAATTAGTTTAACCTCTGGTTTGCTAGTAAAACTGAATTACTGTGTCGCGAAATGATGCATGTCCGAAATGTGTGTCACCAACTTGAAAAGTTTGGAAAGCTCTGTTTTATACTTTAGCAATCTCGTTGCTTCTTGTTGCCTATTTTGTTACATCTCCAGGAAACTATGCCTCTTTGGTTCAGGACATATAATTTAAATGCCGGTCCAAATGCTGGAAGGAGAGAAACTGAAAAAGATGCACACTTCTCAGATTTCAACCTGTTTACTTTTGAAGGACTAGATTGGATTAGTATGCGTGGTTCTTGAGAAACACCAAGAATCTTAAACACACACACACACACACACACACACACACACACACACATCATAAGATGGCTAGATTGGCCTCTACTAGAGCCAGGGCCTTTTCAGTACTGGCCCCAACCTGGTGGAACGCTCTTTCCCAGGAGACCAGGGCCCTGCGGGATTTGTCATCTTTCCGCAGGGCCTGCAAGACAGAGCTGTTCTGCCTGGCCTTTGGGTTAGACTCAGCCTGACCCCTGTGTTTTTCTCCCTCATGGCTTGGATTTATGGCCTACTTGAAATGAGGCTGCACGTTAAATTTTAATACTGTATTTTAATCTGTATTTTAACTAATTGTTTTTATGTTTTATTGTGGTTCTGTTGGTGTCAGCCACTTATGGCCTACTTGAAATGAGGCTGCACTTTAAATTTTAATACTGTATTTTAATCTGTATTTTAATTAATTGTTTTTATGTTTTATTGTGGTTCTGTTGGTGTCAGCCGCCCTGAGCCCGGTTTTTGACTGGGGAGGGCGGGGTATAAATAAAAATTTATTATTATTATTATTATTATTATTATCTAAAATGGTAAAGTGCTTTGTTTGTGATAGTAAACTGGATGACAAGCAGCAACATAATGAAAGACAATGACTGAATCAAAGGTATTCAATTCCTCCAGAATCTTGCAGAATCTCTCCAGAATCTTACCCCACAAGGCAATAGATTCTTTAAGGACTTGTCGCATAACAAACAAAACGAAACTCATTATGTTAAAGTCAGATACCAAGTTCAGGCAACTATGGGCTCACTTTACCAATCTGCCTACAAACATCTTGTGCTGCTGTTATTATAATGTTCATAAATGCTGATGGAGAGCAGCTGTTTGAGTGGTTTGTTGGGCTTAAGCAGTAGGAATAAATTAACGATTGCTTCATCTTAACTGTGTAGAAACTTGGCAGGTTAAAAAAAAAATCAATTTGTCATCAGAGATTTCCGTTAAGTCAATTATGATGGGAAGATGAGGAGTTCCACATCTTTTTATCAACAAAAGGAATAAATTATTTTGAGAGTAACAGTTTAGAACACTTGGCCCTTAAGTGTTTCTTAGCCGGGCAGGTAATGTATAGCTTTTAAATAACTTTGAAAGCACGTTTCCACCAAGAAATCTGAAGAGCGGTTCATACTGGCCTTGGCAATGAGAACATAACTATTTTTATTGTATGTCAGTCCTCAGCACACAAGCCCTATCATTTGATCAGAAAGAAGTGGATGTGCTATGTAATTGCATGCAAATGTTCTGAACCGAAGGCACTCATTGTACAACCCTGGAAAAAGATAATATTGTTTTTCAACAAGAGTTTCCAGAAATCTTCATTTCAGAGGCAGCAAGAGAAATGACTTCTCCAGCAAACACTTCTGTTTGAAGAAGACATCCTCTTCTGCAATAAAACTGAAAGTAGATCTTTAGAAACTTCCAGGAGTTGTGACCTCTCACAAAGCATAAACTAACCAGAATTTGAAAGCAGTTAATAATAATAAATGGAACGAATTTTGTTAGAACAGTGATTCTTCATCTGCTATTGCTAGATTTTCAGAATATGGCTATTATTTACACATTTACCAGGCCTGTTTAAAAGTAGGTCCATACATGTACAAAAAGCTCAAGAAAGGAGATCCCGACTAAACATCAGGAAGAACTTTCTGACGGTAAGGACTGTTCAGCATTGGAATGGTCTGTGGACTCTCCTTCATTGAAGGTTTTAAAGCAGAGATTGGCTGGCCATCTGTCATGGATGCTTTAGCTAGATGACACTTTGGGTCCCTTCTATGATTCTATGATACTAGACCACGGCATGCCTGCCAAGTTCCTCTCTAAAAAATAAGGGACCGGACCAGAAGTAGCATACCGGAAGTAGCGTGGTGGCCATTTTGGAACTGGGTATAGCAGCATCAAAAGTCGCTTCTGAGCATGCTCCGCCCAGTTCCAAAATGGCCACCGCGCCAGAATAAACCGGGGAAAAACAAAAAAAATCCGTTTTTTCAGCTGGAAAAATGGGGGTTTCCCGGGGAAAACGGGAGACTTGGCAGCTATGGACCACGGGCTGGGCAGTTTGAAGATGGAACCATGTCTGATTTCTACTGGAATCCAAGGTTGTGGCTATGGAAGAGGAAACAAGACCTTCTTAGTGTGTTAATGCTCTGGACCTCTCCATCGTAGGCTCAGGTTGTATATATGTGTAAATAAACCATATGTCATAAAGACACCACAGTCTCCACAGTCTCTCATTCTGAAGAAACTGAGCCCTGGGTAAATGTTTGGAACCCCCGGAATCTTGCACCAATCAGAGGTTGAGGTGGCATGCAACGTCAGCATGTAGGTAATTTCCTGCTCTTCGACTAGAGCACAACTGCAGTTATGAGTTAGATCAATCTGTGGGTGGGTCTGACATTGTGTGTGGGTGGTATTGTTTGCTGTCAGTGAACTTGCAATATTTACCTTAGATGGCCACTGTTTTTTTTTGTTAGCTCTGTTTCCTGACCTACCAGGCTCTGACTCCACTAGTGGAAGAGGCCTGGGGTGGTGGTGGGACTTGCAGCATCCCATTTTGGGGAAGCACCATCCACAGCAGCGTATAACAGCCAGCAAACAAAGCAAATAAGTTCCCTGTGGTGAAGCAAATAAGTATTTCTGGGAAGTCAGAGTGAAATGGAAATAGCTTCCTCCACAGAGCAGATGATGAGCTCAGAGATAACATGAATTTTAAAGCTTGAGTGCTTTCACTGAGTTTGTTCATTTACTGTCATAACTGATAAAAAGATGGATAATGCAAAGCATTTTTTTTTAAAAAAGAATAACCAAGCATGACTGCATTTACAGTTAATTTTTTTAAACAGGCATTTACAGTATTGGTTTGCTATAATAATAGCAGGAATAATCAGAGCTTTTCTTCAGCTGGAACTCAGTTCCGGCACCTCTCAGGTAGACACCATTCCCATTAAAAGAGAACAAGGGAGGCGTTCACAGTGGATTCCGGCACCTCTTTTTCTAGAAAAATAGCACGGGGAAGAAGAAGAAGAAGAAGAAGAAGAAGAAGAAGAAGAAGAAGAAGAAGAAGAAGAAGAAGAGGAGGAGGAGATGGAAGAGGAAGAGGAAGAGGAAGAAGAAGAAGAAGTTGTTTTCATTTGGTGCCTTCAGTAGTACAGAATATGTTAATAGAATACCATCGACCACCCAAATGAGCTGTTTGATGATATCTATGTTGTGGTGAATATCTGGGCTGCACCTGGATGGAGGAGGGCAAGGGTAGGTCTAGTGGAAGTACCAAAATGGCTGCATTGGTGCATCCATGGAGCCACGATCTTGCCTTCTCTTGCCCCACCCCATCCATGTAAACTGTAGTGATTCTAGATTCAGGTAGGTAGCTGTGTTGGTCTGAAGCAGTCAATATAAAAAATAAAAATAAAAAATTGTCCAGGAGCACCTTAGAGACCAACTAAGTTTGTTCTGGATATAAGCTTTTGTGTGCATGCACACTTCTTCAGATGCCAGTAGTATCTATAGTGACTCTAGTGTTGGGATTGATCCACAACTCTGCCCCATTAAGCCACTCACTACTGGTACATTTTTGGGCAGGCAGTAGTCCCATTATTCAAAAACAACATCATTTCCATAGGATTTTCTTTCTTATGGTTGGTATTCTCTTCCCCCTGATCTGCAACTTTTCTCCACAGCCGTGTCTACCTTCCTTGTGAAACAAAGAAAAAAGAAAATATTATATGCACAAAGATTCAACAGCAATTATATTAGCAAACACGACGTTTCTTTGAGCAGCACAAAGCTCTGAGATCCCATGGAGAAAATGAAACAGCTACACCTTAAACGTATAATGGAAAGATATTATCAGGGATAGCTTGCCGTGGAAAGAAATAGGAAATGGCTGGACCTTCCATAGATATGGAAATAATCCCATAAGAAGGTGGGTACCTGTTTAGTGCTGCTGCATTTGGCCCACTAATCCCAATGTGTGGAATAAATATTGTGTCCTCCTGGAAGAAATCCTCTTTTACTATGTTCTTCTATTATCTTGCAAAACTAATGCTGACCATAGTGACATTTCTGATTGAGATATCTTTCCTTCAAACATTGCTATCAGTGTGTGAGTTGTTTCGTCTCCTTGTAGCAGTCAGGTGGAAGACAAAGAACATAAAAGTAGATATTTTGGGGGTTACAAAGTTTTTAGCTGGACAAATTTAATAAATGAATAAAATAAATAAATACTTCCCTATGCACAGATACTGTTATGAGCATGTCATTTCCCCAAACAGTTGCCATCTTTTGATTCGGGCAATTCAGGATATGAATGGAGGTGCTGACAGGGCATTGCATAGGCGTGTTCTCCAAACCTGAGCAGGAGGAAAGACTATTGTCCTGGGGATTAATTGGTTTACTTACACTGAGAATATAGGTTGCACTCCACAGCCCAGGGCAACAGTCTCAGGGATTGCATCAGGACTGCACCCTTAACCAACTGAAAATATGTAAGCAAGATTTGCATAATTGCTGTTACTATCCTTTAAAATAACAGAAACAAAGGGTTATGCATAATACATTGTCCCTCGTACCTACGGGACCACTTCTCCCGGTATGCCCCGCAGAGGACATTAAGGTCCACAAATAATAATATAATGGAGATCCCGAGTCACAAGGTGGTTAGACTGGCCTCGACCAGGACCAGGGCCTTCTCAGTACTAGCCCCGACCTGGTGGAACGCTCTCTCTCAGGAGACTAGGGCCCAGCAGGAGTTGTCATCTTTTCGTAGGGCCTGCAAGACGGAGCTGTTCCTCTTGGCCTTTGGACTGACTCAGTCTGACCCCGGTGTTACCCTCCCCTAAGGCTTTATCCTACAGATATTTAAATGAGGTTGCACTTGTAGATTCCTAATTTTAAAATTGAATTTTAACATTGTATTTAATCTTCATTTTAATTGAATTGTTTCTTTTATGCTTGCTTTGATATTCTGTTGTTTGCCGCCCTGAGCCCGGTCTTGACTGGGAAGGCAAGTATAAATAAAAAATATTATTATTATTATTATTATTATTATTATTATTATTATTAATCAGGAACTGTGTATGTTGGGTCATAGAATCTTATGATACCTGTGTGCTGATGGCAGGCTACATCTGACCTGTCTGGTCTCTGCCATCTCCCTCTCAGACCCTGAGTAGGGCTGCCCCTAACATTAGGCAAAATGAGGCAATCAGCACAGGCAGCAGTTGATTACAGTCATACCTCGGTTTAAGTACGCTTCGGTTTGAGTACTTTCAGTTTAAGTACTCCGTGGACCTGTCTGGAACGGATTAATCCACTTTCCATTACGTTCAATGGGAAAGTTCGATTCAGGTTAAGTACGCTTCAGGTTAAGTACGCGGAACCGATTGTGTACTTAAACCGAGGTACCACTGTATTCTTTCTTCTCTTCATCCTGCCCTGCCACTGCCGCCGCTGCCACTCAGGTAAGCATGTTGGGAGGGAGAAGCAGTTCCATCAAACCACCTGCCTATCTTTGAACAAGGTGCACTTTCGCTGTCTATCAGCTGAAGTTCATAGCCAGGGAACAGAACGTTGCCCCCTACAGCAAGAGCTGCAGATAGGACACTGCACATGTTCTATTCGGAATGAACTCTGGTTTGTGTCTTTCGAAGAAAGCCAACAAATGCATGATGTTTCTGTTGCCCCCATCCCAGTTCAATAACGCTTTCAGAAACTGCTTAACTGCAGCATGGTAACAATTGCACGATGGGGAAGCTGCAAAACAGGCACATGATAATAAAGTGATCGGTAAGGTTGCTGTTAACCTTGCTGGGCTGAAACCTCAATGACAATAACGTTCAGCTAGTGACTGTGGAGCTCGTTGAGTGGTACTCACTGAGGCATTGCCAAGAAGTGTGGATCGTACATCATGAAATGGCTCCACATTGTTTAATCCAAGGCACTCCATGGTTCCAAAGTAACCATGGAATATTATTGGGGGGGGGGAGGAAATGGGGAGCAGGCTCACATCTGATTTCTGTGGCAGGAAAACAGCCACTCACATCTATCTCACCATTCTCTTGGTGCTTTTGTATTTTTGGTTGTGTGTTTTTTAATTGACATAGTGTGAAGTCAGCCTTCAGGAGTCCTCCAACATCACATTAGAGGTCATTTCATGATGCATGAAACTAAACTCAAATTTTCAATTTTCAAATATTTTCTGCTTATGTCATGTCTGCGAAGCAGTTTGCATGAATGGGGCCTGTTCTTCACCAAGGCCCTTTGGCGTTACTTTTAAAATAATATAAAAATAGCAATAAAAGAATCTCGTAAAATTATGAGTCAAAACATAATAAAACATCCTGAAAGGGAACTGCAGTCAAGCTAATGATACTGAAATGTAATGTGGGCATTTCTTTGTGCTAGCCTGATTAAAGAGATAAATAAGTGGAAGATGGGAGATTTTATTTTTTTGAAAAATTAGAGTTAAAATGTCTTAAGGCAGCTGGTAATGGACCCAGTGATCTTTTTACAGTTGTTAATGGATATCTAATTGGGATTTATTTCCATGGAATTTTTGTGCGTTCAGATCACTGAAACACCAAGGGAATCTTATAGCCATAGGGATCAACATGGTCTCTCCAGAGGTCATGTTTGAAGAATGAAATTGGAAGGATATGACTTACAGTCAAAGTCCATTACCATTTAGAAACACCTACAGGAGCAATAGGATTTCTTTTCAACTACAATGACAGTGCCCTTTGGCAGATAAAAGAATTATAGTGTGATGACTGTCTGTGAAAGAAATACAGGTAAATAAAATACTTTATACACAGAGGGTGGAAAACATTTATTGGGATTCAAAGGTCTTCCATATCTAGTGTTATCATGTAGCAACTCACAAGATGGTTCAAATCAAATGTTGGGACACATCTACCCATGACAACTCACATGGAGTTGCTGCCCCCTAAAAGGTTACCCTTTTCAAGTTCTTCCATTGCTTCCATAAACACAGGCTTCTCCAAGCAGGTGCTTTCCAGAAGTTGCTGGATTTTAACTCTGGTTATTCCTGGCAACTGACTATGTTGGCTGTGGCTACTGGGAAATGTAGTCTGAACCATCAGGAGGACACTGGGTTGGAGAATGGTGGTCTTATACAACATTCCTCATATACTGTGATCCTTATGTTTCAAGTTACCCCTGATGAATGGCCATCTGTCTTGGGTGCTTTAGTTGGGATTCCTGCATTGCAGGGGTTTGGACCAGATGACTGCCTCGAAATACCTGCCAACTCTACAATTCTGTTATTCCATGATTCTTCATCTTGTGTCTTGACATCCTTGTACTTTGCACTTCCCCAGCCCAGTCCAAACCACTGGAGTGGACAAATGCACAACAGAATGATGCCAGGTGGAGTGGACAAATGCACAACAGAATGATGCCAGTTAAAACACCAAAATAGGATGGGGGGTGAATTTAGTTACCACTGCTTGCAGGCTTCCCATATTGGTGTTCAAGATCTGATAAGCAAGTTCAGGTCACGTTGAGGTCAAGTTCCAGTAGGGCAAGGCCTGGCAGAGGGTAGGTCCACATATGCAAAATCAAGAAGCTATCCAGAAGTCAAACAAGCAAAGCAGATAGCACCCTGGATAGCTCCAAGTGGGACCTAGACTGGGGAGGGCAGACCATGGCTTGCAGAATCTACTTTGTGTTTTTACTAAAACTCCAAGATCCACTACCTGAAGTCAAAAGGTATATACAACATGGTGCCTCTATGCAGCATAGGACTTTGTTCTGAGTACTAGAACTGGGCTGAGCTCATTGTCCTTCCACATAAACATCCATTCCCAGTTACTCCAAGCTTTCTTTATTTTCTAAATGACGACTCCCACTGTCCCTCCAAAGTGTATTGTGGAATATATGTGTCCATGATTTCTAGGTGAGCGCAAGTGAAAGTATTGTGGTTTGCTTTTAGCAGGCAAGACAAATATAAAAGAGGAAGAGAGGAAGTGCTCTTTTCAACCCTCTCATTTGGTGGAGACATTGGCAACCATCCAATTAGGTGTATGAAAAGTATAACCTATATAGAGAAAGACGCCAATAAAAGTATTTTGGCAAACAACAACATCAGCTAAATTGCTTGTGTGACTAAAATTATGCTTTTTATGGGACAAAATGGTTTTTTAAAAAAGAATCTGTTTACAATTGAATGAATTGTGCAACCACCTATTATGTAATTGAATAACAACATAATCTTCTATAATGATAGGCAGGAGCTTCTTAATGTCTGGGATCAGGCTGCTATTTTCTTCTGACTTGGATATATTTCAGCTCTAGTGTTATGTAATTCTTTGTATTATCCATCCTTGCTTGAAATTCACCCATGCTAACTGCATTTTACTCTGCTGTTTTATTATACTTCCTTGTCAGTTTGTTTCCTATTTTAGTCATGTCTGGATAGCATTGTAAACGGGAGATGTGAGCTTTTATGTTCCTTGCTGCTTTAGAGTTGAGCTCATATATCCATTCCTCCATCAGTGATTTTTACTGTGGGGAAAATCCCCTTGCTGTAGAAGGGCACTTTTCAAGACAGCGGATTCCACAAATGGGATCCAACCACTTTTATGTCACATCTCCCTTCTTCTTTTTTCAAGTGCACAGGACAAATGGTTTTCCTCTTATTTTTAAAGCAAATTGCTTCGACGTTTCCCATGTTTAGAATGTTGATACTATAGTTACATTTTTTAACGCACTGTGTGTGTGTGTGTGTGTAATGCTGTTGTTCTACACGTTTTTTTGTTATAAATAACTTCAGCGTGCCTCATGGGAAGCGATTCATAAAATAAATGAAATACAAGCACTAATAGCCACAACAACATCCTGACAGTAGCTGCACGTTCAGCCACCACACATATTCTGTGGTATAACTTCAGCCACCAGTAATGACCACTTTGAGTATCAATTAATTTGGCCACATGCAACACACTTCCCCAGACCTGCTATGGACAGAAAATAGAAGCATACAAGGGTATCAATTTGATTTGGACGGCACTTCCAATGCTTCAGAGTTTGGGCAACCAAGGTAGGAAGATTCCGTTGGAAATTAATTTCCTCAGTCACACAGATGGGTCTAAATCTCCACAGATTTCAGCGTGAAAATGGACAAATGAGGTTTCTGTGCTGTGTCAGAGAATAATGTGAATACTGTTTCTCCTAACATATCCTAAACAAATGTTTAGCATTTTTTTCTCAGCCCATTAGTTAATAACATAGGCAGGTTTGTTCCATGATCTGGGATTTGTTTAGCCATAGGCTAAAGTAGATTGGCCACATGTGGTTTTTTTTTGAGTGATACAATGGAGCCCCTGAAATACCCCCTACAAGTTTCATAGCACTGCTAAAAAAAAACAAGGTAAAAAAGTAAGGGGAAAGATTGGCTATTGTTGCAGTTTAACCATTTTGTGTGTGTTCGGTTGTTTGTGTTTTGAGCAAGGCATCTTACGTTTGAAGAAGGAGCTGGAACTAGTTGGCACCTTAATAAGAAATATTTTTAAAAGATGGAGGTGAAAGGGCTCCGTGATAAAAGAGCTGCTTTCATTTACTGCTCCAGGCATCTACTGTAAACGCGAATGTGTGAGCATCAGAGACAGTCACAGGGGGGAGGAGGCAACAGCCAGAACTGTGAGTAACTGTACATAAACATAATTTAAATGAAAACAGCTGAATAACAATTTAGGACATAAAAGAAAAAGGGAAAGGTGGAATGAAATAAAGAAAAACAAATCCCCCAACCTAACCACAGTCAAACAAGAGAGGGATATAAACAGCAAATGGAGGGAAGGGAAGGAGAGAAATCAGAGTCCAGGACTTTGATTGTGTCAAGTTGTGGGGCACTTTGTGGAATCTGGCTCCAGTTTTCAATGAGATTCCTGACTTTCCGAGCCAGTTGGGGTACAGAGGATCTTTGCTCCAGCTTCTCATCTTTCTCTACAAGACCCCTGCTTCAGAGCTCTGCATTCTCCTGCTCCTACATTTTCACCTCTCAAGGTGTCGTCAACCTCCCTCTCACTCTGCCGGTGACCTCTTGTTTCTTCTTCTACTGGTTAATCTGGCATGGGAAAACTTTAGCTATAGCTTAGATACTTTGAAAAATAACATTTTTGCACACATCTATTTGCCGTACAGTATGTTGGTTGCTTGGTTTTTGGTTCCTCCATAAGCTCTTGATAACAGGAGCGTTCAAAAAATGCAAAGCAACTTTCTTTCTGAAATTCCCCAAAGGTCGGGGAGAGGCAGGTGACCTTGCCTTCTCTTGATGTTCTAGTTTTTCTAGGTCAAGGAAGTTTTCAATTTAAAACATGGGATCACACCTGCAGCCAGAGGTCTTCAAAGCCCTGCTTACAAGCCCTACAGTTGCACGAGCTCCTGCACAGTCAGTAGTCTCGATTGCTCAAGAGGCTCTACTTGCAAGCAGGACCTTTTGCATCAGGCTTCCTTCAGAAACTGTGCCGTGCATGGTTGCCAAAAGAATCAGGGGCAACACTGGCGGAAGGACCAAATCCACGGCCCAACTCCATCCTCTGCAACATATTCATGCTGTACTGGATGTGAGAGGTGTGTGAACAGGGCAACAGAATATTAAGAGGCTGCACCATGTGGTATTTTTGTATTTTCTGGGTCATCTCTCAGTCATTACATACTGCCTCTGATTGCAGGGCAAGGGGAGCACGGTGATTGATCAAATCCAAGCCTGGGAAGGGATATAGCTCAGTGGTATAGCATCTGTTTTGCAAGCAGAAGTCTCCAGGTTCAATTCCCAGCATTTTCAGGCACCTGCTTCCCCAGAGCATTGAGGGGGCCCAACATGATGTTGTGCAACATCCTGACATATGCGTGATGTGGCGAGAAGCCAGGGGACAGAGCCGAACGACCTCTGAAAATTGAGGGGACCTGGCCCGCTCAAACAAATTCAGTGGGCCCCCCAAAACCGCCTTGGCCCTTAGGAGTCAGCACCTATGACTGTGAGAGATTTGCACTGAAGCCTTGGAGAGTCACTGCCTGTCAGTGTTGACAATACTGTGCTAGATAGACTTGTGGTCTGACTCTGTATATAGTAGGGTCCTATGTTCCTTTCCTTGTTCCTATGGCAGTTTGTGGCAGGCGAACAGCAGACCATTTAATTATGTCTCTCACAGGGAATTCAAATGACCATTAGTCGACTTGAAATGTGATTTTTCAAACCTTTACTTTCAACTGCAGACCCAGTTGCCTTCATTGATGCCTTCATACCTTCTGTAACATGGTTTGCATGGAGAGAGGCAGTATGTGATTTTAAGATTGTACAGAAATACAGAAAGCACAATAAAGGAATAAACAGTGCACCAAAGGTCAGCCTTCTGTCTTCGCAAGTCAATACTTATATCTCTAAAGGATAATAGGTATTGTGGTAGCCCGTTACAGAACAACACACCAACATTAGAGGCTTCTTCCCGACTGCTGTTAGCTAGAAGCAGCCTTACCTCCAGAAGCACAAAGTTACCTATTTATCATTGCAAAGCTTTTACCATCCCAGCCCAAAGCTGCTCTGGGTCAGTTTCAAGCCAAGTTTATTTGCTACGTCTCAAGAGGGCTCTGAACAGATGTGGATGAATGCTTTGGATTGTTCCAGCATGAACAACTGTACCACACCCATCCATCACCAGATAGCCTTCTGGCCACATGGTTTGCAAATATTTGATGAGTACATGCAACAGTGTCATAGAACTCCATGTTGTTGTTTATTTTTGTGGGTCAGTTTTTAACCAAAGTAACTCTGAGCGACTTACAGTAAAAACCAAAACGCAAACAGATACATCAAAACCAGGATAAAAGGAAAGAAAGCTAAAAGATAGTCCTGTGTTTTTTTAAAAAAGGGATTAAAACATATTATGCACAAAGGCAATTGATAATTAAAAGCCAAAGGTCTTGGGGGGGAGGGCAGGGTGTAAGGAAGGTTTTTGCCTGGTGCCTAAAGAAATGTAACCAGAGCATTCCATAAGCATGGAGCCACCATGGAAAAGGCCTGATCTCTTATTGACTCCCTCTGGATTTCCCATGGAGGGGGCACATGAAGAAGGGTCTCAGATGATGATCACAGGGTCTATGTTAGTTCATATGGGGAGAGGCCGTCCTTAAGGCACTGGAGTCCTGACTTGCATATCTAACCAAACTGTCTGAGGACTAGAGAAGTTTTAATGACACAGCACCTGAAATGGATTCAGAGAAGCCCCAGGGAAACATGGAGTCTGATAGAGAAGGGATAGCCTGGCAAGAACTTAAATGGGAAAAGAGGTACCCTCTCTTATGGCTGGATCTCCCTTTTCCGGGTAGCATGTGACCCAGGGTGGCATTCTCAAACATGTGGAACTGTTTGTTCTAAAATGCACTGGTGGCTATATTGGCTCTTTGGCTATCAGTTTTACCAGAAAATGGCTTAAATCCTATCTTTCAGCTGAGGGAAACCAGCGTACCATAAGAAAGACAAAGCAGGTTTTTCATGAAATGGTTTTGTAAGATTTTAAAAAGATACAAAGCAGTAATTCCTCACATTTCCACACCATGTGGCAATTGCAATTTATATCTATAAGATGTTGTTTAGTCGTTTAGTCGTGTCCGACTCTTCATGACCCCATGGACCAGAGCATGCCAGGCTACCTCCTGCAGTTTGGTCAGACTCATGTTGGTGGCTTCGAGAACACTGTCCAACCATCTCGTCCTCTGTCGTCCCCTTCTCCTTGTGCCCTCAATCTTTCCCAACATCAGGGTCTTTTCCAGGGAGTCTTCTCATGAGGTGGCCAAAGTATTGGAGCCTCAGCTTCAGGATCTGTCCTTCCAGTGAGCACTCAGGGCTGATTTCCTTCAAAATCGATAGGTTTGATCTTCATGCAGTCCATGGGACTCTCAAGTACAGTGGTACCTCGGTTTATGAACACAATTGGTTCCGGAAGTCTGTTCATGAACTGAAGTGTTCATAAACTGAAACGAACTTTCCCATTGAAAGTAATGGAAAGTGGATTAATCTGTTCCAGACGGTCCGCGGAGTACTTAAACTGAAGCGTTCATAAACTGAAGCGAACTTTCCCATTGAAAGTAATGGAAAGGGGATTAATCCGTTCCAGACGGGTCCGTGGAGTACTCAACCTGAAGCGTACTTAACCCGAAGCATGGGTGTAATTGGTTCCGGAAGTCTGTTCATAAACTGAAGCGTTCATAAACTGAAGCAAACTTTCCCATTGAAAGTAATGGAAAGTGAATTAATCCGTTCCAGATGGGTCCACGACGTTCGTAAACCGAAAATTCGTAAACCGAGGTGTTCATAAACCGAGGTTCCACTGTATCTATAGTATCTATAAGATACTAATGTATCTAGTAATGTATCTAGTAAGATACTAATGGCCAGAATTCATGAACCTGCTTTTCCCCATAAGGATTTTAGAAAAGCCCACATTGCTTGGACTACTGTAAGCCTTACTGGATTTTTCCAAGACAGATATTCAGTGAAGACCAATATACTTAAAGGAAGAGAGGTATGCTAGACAAGACTCATAAAAATCAAGAGAGGAAGTTTAAGTCTCTCCTAACCTATGAATGAGAAATTTAGGCATATGTTTTTCTGATCTAAAATTACATGAGGATGTGGCGTGGGCAGTAAGAACATACACTTTTGACTACTTTTGACTTCTCAGAAACAATGTGCTGTGTCCAGTGAAATCATCCTTCTTTACATGTCCCCCAGCAAACCTGCTCCAGAGGATTGGGAAGGGGGAGACCTAGAAGAGGACAACTTTGTTCATACACTTATGGATAACTTGATGGATGGAACACGGTAGTCACCTGATAATATCAAACATAGACTGAACCCACAATCCAAGATTATAGTAAAATGTCTTCTGGCCTTAAAAACATATAAGCTTCTGTTTAAAATTGTTCTAGAATTTGTTGGTATTATTATTATTATTATTATTATTATTATTATTATTATCATCATCATTATATGCATGCCACCTTCAAAGGGTTATGCCCTAAAAGGTTATCCTAAAAAACACACAAACAAACAAACAAACAAACAAACAAACAGCAAATAAGTATATGCAAAAAATAAAAAAATGTAAAATATTTTTAAGCAGTAGCACAAATGAGTGTCAAGAGTGAGAACAGGTAGCTTGGGCTGTATCTTTTATAAATCAGGTGCTATATCTGTGGAAGAAAGCATAGTTGCAAGGTCAATTGTTGAACTCTTTAGTACAACAAGAGAACCTTTACATCTGGTTGTCGACCCAGTCCTGTGAATTCTTAACAGCGAAAAGTAACACTTAGCTGGAGGTATTCATGGAAGCACAGAGATAAAAGCTCACATTAAAGGAACAAGGAGGCTAATGAATCAATCATAATTATGATATCACTTTCAAAAATAAAAGCATGAAAAATTTACCTCAATTATGATCTGAGGAATTTAGTTGAATCAATAGGGCAACACTGGAATAAGTTTAGATGTAATCATGTGTTACAAATCAGGTTTTCTGCCTTGTTAGCTGGAGATCATCACTGCTTTCATTTAAAATTTGTACCTATCTCAGCTTTGTTTAAGAACACAATGTGAACATTTTATTTTTTAAAAATCTCCCATCATTTTCCCTCTTTAGTTGAGTTGAAAAGGAAAAGCACCTAGCAAGGTTCCCCCCCTCAAGTCACTTTTAAAAGATTGCTATTATCTTTTTATATTAAAGTTAACATATGCTGTTGAGCTTTTGTTGATGGTGATGCTTAAAGTGGGATGTTGTTTCCTTTGGAGATTCTTTCTGCCAGTCATTAATTTACATTTTTTTGAAATCTTACACAGAGTTCTTTGTTGATGCCTGTTTTCATTTTGCTGCCTTTTTTCCCAGGTCACATATGAGGAGGATTTTCAAACAGCAAGTTAAGGAGAGAGAATAAAATCAGTGACATCTGCCACTCACTTTCACTTCCCATACCGTTTATCTGTAACCTTTTTGTGATACTTCTCTTATTCACTGGGCCACTGTTCTTTCCCTGGAGCTCACTGATAGGCAAGGAATGGATCTGCCTTTAAATTACCTTAGGGGTGGTGAGCTCGAGCCATGATATAGGATCCATGGCAACACACCGTTCCTTAGTGCCCCGCCAGGTTATGGGTGTTCTGCACCTTCTCCATTGCTTCTCAATAGCTCTTCCTCCCTACCTCTGAGACTCTATTGCCAAATTCATTCTTATTCCTAGTCCCTACTTGTCACATATCCTCCAACATTTCTCCAATGAAAATAGGGACGTCCTATTCAAATGATGGTGATAATACCCCGCTCATCTGTCTGGGATGCCCCAGTCACTCTGGGAAGCTTCCAACATATAAAAGCATAATAAAACATTCAACATTAAAAAACCTTCCCTATACAGGGCTGCCTTCAGATGTCTTCTAAAGGTTGTATAGTTACTTATCTCCTTGGCCTGGAGGTTCCGTAACTCCATACCCTCTAACATTTCTCCGATGACAATACGGATGTCCTAAGGAAAACTGGGACATTCCAGGATCAAATCATAAACCAGGATGGCTTCTGTAAATCCAGGACTGTCCCTGGAAAATAGGGGCACTTGGAGGGTCTGCTTGTCCCAGGGTGAGATTCAAGATTTAAACTGAAACTTTTGCTCCTGGAGCAAACAGTGGAAGGATAATTCCTTTCTTTCCCTGATAAGAGGAAATATAAATTGCTGGATAAAAGAACACGATTCACTCCAAATGAAAAACAAAACAAAAACAAATTGGGCACATTAATGTCAAAAAAATGAATGGAATCCTGCTAGATTCATTTTTCCTGTTCATTTCCAAGTTGTTTCCAATTGCTTTGCATTGCATGGGCTGTTTTGCATTGGATACTTTATCTGGAACGCAGTGTACAGTTCACAGAGGAGTCATGGAGATAGGGAAAAGAAGCAGCGTGAAACTGTCAGATTTAAAAGTTCTATTTGTAACACAGCTCAGGTCACATACAGGTTATTTATTAAGTGGAGCAGAGAGAGTGAGAGAGATTGACAGCCTGGGAAGTTCTTGTTGAGTTTAGATTGCAGTCAAGAGTCTGTGCAACCCCTTTGAAATTTCCTGTGTCCTTTGGAAGTTTTGGACTACAACTCCCATCAGGCCCAGGCACCACAGGAGCAAGAACTGCTAATAAGTCCATAGGATTTGGGGGTAAGGAGAAAGGGACAGAGATGCTAAAGGGAGGAAGGCCAGGAAGCAAATGGCTTGAAAGGGGAATCGTCCCTTGGGGTCTCCACATCATGGCGTCAGCCCATGAGCACCAAAGCAATTTCACTGAAATGCAAAGCTATCTGCAGCAACTCTTCTCATGCATTATCCTGAACTGTGCTTTTCAGTTCCCTGTTGTGGCTTTCCATCTCCATAACAAGCAAAATAAACAAGGCATATAAAAAAGCCCTAACCCCCTTTCTCCTCCTTTCTCCAACATCTAGAGAGAACAACAACTTTTGTTGAATTGCATCCAATAGAGAAATTGACTAAGATGAAAATCAGGAATATTCCCAGATGAGCTGTCCCTGGCTTCAAATGGCATAAATAAGCATTGCTTATTAGAATAGAATTTGTGGATTGGTTTCTGAAACACCATGAATTTGTACTGATGCAATCCCTTGTAATATTTTCATTGACTTTTGTGATCTGTGACCACTGAATCAGAGGCACATTATACATGATGCTTTGGCCTATTTGCTCAGCTCTCCTTCAGGCAATTGCCAGGAACTGATCCAATAAGAACACCACAATACATTTAACCATAATATGTGCTAAGTCTCCTCATTATGAACAGAGCCAAGCCAGTCTTTCTTTTCATTACGGTGCAGAATGTTCTCTGTAAATCACGCTTTATATTTAATAAAATAGGTTTAGAACATGTTGCTTTTCAAAAAGTTGGCTGACTTTTTAAAGACAATTTGCAACAAAGATCATCGATGTAACAGTCTACCCTGCTCTGTTTAATGCAGCCTTCCAAAGATGATAAATAATTTTACTAGCTGATGCTAAAAATTAAATAGCTTTCATATACCACATGCTACTATGAGCCATGAGAAGACTCTATAGCTTCTAATGCCCCCCATTCATTTAATTGAACAGACAACTTTCTGCATGAATATTATTCTGTGGAGGGAAAGGTCCATCTCCCCTTGCCTCTTTGTTCATTTGAATGTGTCATCCTAAAGGCATAGAATCTCAGTACAGCCATACCTCATGATACGTCCGCTGCGGGTTGCATCTTTTCAGGTTACGGACGTGCCGAACCCGGAAGTCCAAGGTTTGGCGCGGCCGTAACCTGCGCACATGCGCAGAAGCACCACATTGTGTCACACGCGTGCGCAGATGCAGCGCTTCAGGATGCGGCCTTTTCATGTTGCAAAAGGGCCTCCAGAATGGATCCCGTTCGCAGCAAGAGGCCTTGGTCCTGTATACCTGAAGGAGCGTCTCCACCCCCACCGTTCAGCCCGGACACTGAGATCCAGCGCCGAGGGCCTTCTGGCGGTTCCCTCATTGTGAGAAGTGAGGTTACAGGGAACCAGACAGAGGGCCTTCTCGGTAGCAGCACCCGCCCTGTGGAATGCCCTTCCATCAGATGTCAAGGAAATAAGGAGTTATCCTAATTTTAAAAGACATCTGAAGGTAGCCCTGTTTAGGGAAGCTTTTTAATATTTAATGCTGTATTGTTTTAATATTCAATTGGGAGCCGCCCAGAGTGGCTGGGGAGACTCAGCCAGATGGGCGGGGTATAAATAATAAATAATTGTTGTTGTTGTTGTTGTTGTTGTTGTTGTTGTTGTTGTTGTTATCACTGTATTGACTACCATGCTGCAATGATGGCTACTTTTCAGAATATTGTTTTGAAATTCCCCACCAGCATGAGTAGTAGAAAATCCAGGGAGAGCAATTAATATGTCATTTCCCTTGTTTGTAGACAGCACTGGAGATCTCTGCTTTTTAAAAATCTGCTTTACAACATTTTTAAAAAAAGTATGGAGGGTGTTTGGGCTGGGTGAGAAGAAGGAATGAATTTAATTCTTCTCTTGTTGTTGTTTAGTCGTTTAGTCATGTCCGACTCTTTGTGACCCCATGGACCAGAGCACGCCAGGCACTCCTGTCTTCCACTGCCTCCCCCAGTTTGGTCAAACTCATGTTCGTGGTTTCAAGAACACTATCCAACCATCTCGTCCTCTGTCGTCCCCTTCTCCTTGTGCCCTCAAACTTTCCCAACATCAGGATCTTTTCCATGGAATCTTCTCTTCTCATGAGGTGGCCAAAGTATTGGAGCCTCAGCTTCGGGATCTGTCCTTCCAGTGAGCACTCAGGGCTGATTTCCTTCAGAATGGATAGGTTTGATCTACTTGCAGTCCATGGGACCCTCAAGATAAGATCAAAATCTCAAGGAAGAATGCAAGGGCTTAATACTTGAGGGACAGATTATTGAAGTGGGCATTACAAACTCCCAAGGCTTGCACTTCCAAGTCAGGCAGTACAAGTTTTAGTGATGGAGGTGGGACTAAATGATCCTTGGGATCCCTTACAACTCTATGATTCTTTGATATCACCATTTAGATGCCACAGCGAAGCAGAAGCAAAAGGGAACCGGCCCATTGTATGATGAATACCTTTGATGTTTTAGAAATGGCACCTGGCTGGCACCGACAAGAACAGAACCATTTGAGACAGTGTTGCAAAGTTACTGAAGCTGGCTATTTCTTCCACTCAGATAATTAAAAAAAAAATCCTGGAAACTCACCTTGTGCTTTGTGAGTGTGCAAGTTCCACTTCCGTTCACTAATGTGGACTCTGATCCCAATAGATTTTTATTTTTATTTTATTTTTACCGAGAGAGTGAGAGGTTAAAAAGTATTGTATGGAAACGTACACAAAAGGAAGACATTGTATTTTATTTACAAGGGTTTATTGGGGTTGATCAATATTATTTATGATGGATCATAATCTCAATTTCTTTTGTAGGTTAGTGAATGAGTGAAAACTGCAGGATCTATCGCTGCTCCACATTTCATTAGGACAGGGAAATTCCAAACAAGCACTTATTCAGATATCCCCTTTGGCAATGACTACCGGTAGTTATGTCCTTCCCTCTCAACCCAGTTTAGAGTAATGCTAGGGTATCAGGTTACAAAAAGAGTATTTTTCAACTAAGGAGATACAAAACGAAACAATTCTGGACCTCTGTGGTCAAGCATAGTAGAAAGAAAGTAGAGCTGTATTTGCTTGTTCCCAACAGCCATTTGTTCAGCTGGTGTCACATTTAGGTAATATCTTGCTTTAAAAGTATGCAGTTCCTGTTCATTTTATCCACCTACAAATATTTATTGCATGGATCTTCAAGGCACTTAAGTGTGCCTGATTTTATTTGCATGCCCTAATGGTTATTAGCCAGGTGTCCATTCCTAATTTCATCCTGCTCTAATTCATCATAACTCAGTCACATCACAGAGCAAAATTAAAGTCACCATTCTGGCCTTGACAACTGAAACTGCTTGATTATTTATTACCCCCCCAACTTTGTTCAGATCTTTCTTTTTAACTGAAGTGATGATATTCAGCTATCCCTGCTCTATTGTCTGAAAGGAGGGATCAGATGCTCTATTGATGGACTGTCTCTATCACTGATTAATCAATCCCAATTTTGTTCCCGGGATTCTAGGTTGCAGCATTGTCTAGGTGTGCTTTTCGTAATTCATTGTTTGTTTATGGCTCTTAACAGAGACACTGGCGATATCGCAACCAGGAGTAGCATCCATATATGGATTGGGCCCTCTATGCCACTCACAAAAGATGGCACAGATTTGTACATAATTCATGTACACTTTTCTGTCTTCTTTTGCTGGTGGGGTGGAGAGCGCCAAAATAAATCAGGGGGTGAAATATGACTAATGAACTGCCTGACAGAATGTCAGCAAAAGAAGCTTTCCTCAAAACTGTATTTCCATACTAGAAAAGGCTAAACATGCTGAATTTGCTCCCATCACCCAGAAGTTACAAGCATAGGACCCAGATTCCCCAAACTAAATCATGCAGGGAACTCAAGCTTCAAGAACGGTGAGTTATGTTTTTGTAGATATTCCACTAAAGTTGAAATAAGACAGGGGTGGCCAACTCCCAAGAGACTGTGATCTACTCACAGAGTTAAAAACTGGCAATGATCTACCCCCTTTTGGGGGGTTCACAGGTCAAAGTTGTTGAGCTTTATTTTAGGAAGGAGGAAGGCCCATTTTAGTGGGGTTCAGGTCAAAGTTGTCGGGGTGTTTTCAGGGAGGAGATAAAATGTTGAGCTTTTTTAGGGGAGCCACAATTGTTCAGCTTCTTTGGGGGGGAGCCAATGATCTACCAGTGATCTACCGCAGGTGTCCAGTGATCTACCGGTAGATCACGATGTACCTGTTGGACATGCCTGATCCAAGACATTCACTGCAAAAACAGGTGTGGTAGTTCAGATTGCTGCCAAAAAAGTGTGGATGTCAAAAGATCATTAAGATTTCCAGCAACCAGTAGTTTCAAGTGTAGAGTGGCAGAGCTGCCCTCCTATAACCGCTGTAGCTGCTGTTTATGTGGTAGGGGTCTGGCGCGGAGGCAAGGTCCGGGCCATGCATTGGATTGGCAGCAGCAGCAGCATTCTTAACTTGTGTATCAGCATGACCCTGACCAGGCACCAACCCTGCCCACCCCCAACCCTGTCTAGCTAAGCAGCAACGACGGTGTTGGGACGACAGCTCCATGGCTCCATCCTGCCACATGTGCTACTACTGCCAGCATGCTCGGATAAAGGCAAGACTCAATGCTTTAAAAGCAAGCAGTGTGTTTTAAGAGCATTCGTTGGGGTTATTTATTATTTATCCCTCATAACAACTACAGAAATGTTACCAGTACAGGTCAAACAGCCACTCTTTTCTTCTCCATTCTTTTTAAAAGGGAAAAAAAAAGTATTCAAGCTTTTTGACATAAATAGATTTAAGCGTTTATGCCAGCAGCTACCAGCAACTCAACCTGAAACAAAAAAACAACAACCTGTTTCTCTTCATATGCTTCCTGGCTCTCATCCCCAAAAGGTATTTCTTTAGAATGCAGATTTCTATTTAATTTTGGCCTTCACGAGTTACAAGAAATGAGATTCTGATTCAACATCAGGAAGAACGTTCTGATGGTAAGAGCTATTTGACAGTGGAACAGCTGCCCACGAGAGGCGGTGGGTGCTCCTTCCATGGAGGTTATTAAGCAGAGTTTGGATGGCCATCTGTCATGGGTGATCTAGTTGAGATTCCCACATTGCAGGGGATTAGACTAGATCAGTGTTTCCCAACCTTGTGCCTCCAGCTGTTTTCGGACTACAATTCCCATCATCCCTGACCACTGGTCTTGCTAGCTAGGGATGATGGGAATTGTAGTCTCAAAACATCTGGAGGCACAAGGTTGGGAAACACTGGACTAGATGACCCTCGGGTTCCCTTCCAACTCTCCGATTCTATGATTCTATTATCATAATCAACATATTGAGCCTAGGAAATAACCAGCTGTAAGTGTTCCTTGGGCCGTCCTTCTACCAAAAGACAGAAGGAAGTGGATGTTCTGGTAAAACTGGCTCTAATGAAATATTCCATTTCTGTGCATCTGTTGACCTCCTGATCTAATTATTTGAACTGTTCTTTTAACAGTACTGTTAGGTGTTTTATTGTAAATTTAAATTATGACCGTTTTTAATGTTTTAAAGGAATGGTTTTATTGTGATTTTTTAAATTATGTATGGCTTTTTATGAATTACTTCACACTTGTAAGATGCTTTGAAACCATTCCCGCATGTAAATGCCAAATTTGGCATGTATATATAAGAATAACAGTAATGACGATGAGGATAACAATAATAAAAATGACACATGTGCTACTTACTCCACTGCTGCCATCTCCCTTTTCAGCTGGTAGGTAAAAAGAAGAAGGAGGAGGAGGAGGAGGTTTGGAGGAGGAGGAGGAGGAGGGGGGGGTTTGGGATGTAGAATCCTCAGATATCAGCACAAACATCCCAGCTTCAATTATTCAGAATCTACCGCCATTCGATACACAAATGAAGGCAATGGAATCCTAATGTCCCCCAACATATGAGCTGTCATGTCTTTGAAATAAATTAACTCTAGGGGAATTTGTGTCACCATTCTGTAATACAATGCAGTTCAGATTGACAGGCTGAGCCCTTCTGCTCATTTGGGTTTTTTTATCCTGATTATTCACAAGTGAACAGAACACTCCTACAAATTTCACTAGGGTTCAGGTTGTTAAACTGTTGGGGAAGATTTCACTCTTCCTTTTTAACTTTGATTTCCTCGCCCTGCCACCCTTCCTTTCAGCTTTTAACTGAATTCAGCACCAAGCAGGACAAAGCGATTCTGTTGCTTTATCTCTTCCAACAGGTGGCCTGGAAAAAAGCGTTTCCTCGCAGAACCTTTACACTGAACCTATTTTTTAAAAGCCTCCCAAGGTCTGTTTTGTTTCAATAGAGAAGCAACCCACTAATTAGGGTGAGACTCTTTAAGGAAATATGTTTTCTATTCCACTGATAGTCAGTTACAAGCGATAACACTGTTAAATGTAGTGCCTAATAAATCTAGAAAAACTACCCAATAAATGTTAGTAATAACAATGATTAACAATAAATTAAATACAGAGAACCAAGAATGTACCACATTATTTTTAACTGGCCTGGTCCATCAGGTTCTTATTATTCAGTTTGTCCTCTGCACCTGGAATTTATTAGAGTGTAATACAAACTAAACGGTCCCTTAGAGAGGCCACTGGAAGGGCTTAGAATAAAACAATACACAAGTTTAAGAGTGGTAACTGACCTTTTTTCGTCTATAAAAACATATCTTTATAATGCGAGCCTGGAGGAAATCTATTGCCTTTTACCTAATCCTAATTGTTAATTTTAGATTTTTGCTTAATTCAAGCTGTTCCATATAATTCACGAGATAGAATTATTCATGGCAAGTATTTCTAGCAGCACATGGGTTACACTGCCTCCCCCCGATTTTTATACTTGGCTCTCAGGAAGGGAATATATACAACAGTTCACTTTCAGTTCTGATCTCAAATATCTAATGGCTTTGAGATGTTCGGTGACTTTAATCGGACATATTTTTAAGGCATAAGGGTCATTTGGAATCTACCATGACTTTTGAATGCCTTACAAACATAGGGATTGTGGCGGGGAAGACGTGGGTGGAGGCAGCCTTTTACCATTATAAGACATATTTTGCTTAAAACTGTGTTAGATCCAGGTAATTCAAACCTGAACAAAGATATAAAATGCCTGTGATCATCTGACTGATTATTTTAAATATTGGTCCAGTCTATAACAAGATATGCCATCCAGATTCCCTTTCCTTTGTTTTTTCTTTTAAAATGTAGGGATCGAAAGAGAACCGTTGACAAAAAACGCTTTTGGCATTGTTTATTTTGTTAGACTTCCGTTGTTACAATTATGCCACCTAATGGACTGCTGTGTTTGTAGCTGTATGTTCCCATGCTGGAAATTGATTTGATTTCATGCAGTGTGAGTGTGTACACACATATATTAGGCCAAGCACTAGTATTTTTTGAAGGCTGCAAATTCCGTCAGTAAGGAAACAAATTCCATATATAACAATCTGTAATATCTAGCATTTTATGTGTCCTGAAATTAAACCACCATTGCTTGCTTTCTGGAACTATTTAAAAACAAAGCCAGCCTAAAATTATTTTTGCTGCCTGAAAGGCATTACAGTTTTAATGCATACACATTTTTTTTAAACAATAATAATCGGAGGGACTGAGAAACTAGCACTAATATCACCACTCATACACACAGTGCTATAACGGTATAGAAACTGTGTTACTCTGACATGCACAGAAGCCACATGGGACCACCCCAATTAAGGTCTTACAAGGGGGAAGATGTTGCTTTCACCTATGTCATAGTCATGGATAGTGCTATTCAAGTTTTCATCTGCTTGCACTAGAAATAGGGAGAGAGCTCTGTTCATTTCCCAGCCAATGACAGTTTAATGTCCCTAAAAACACATGGATCCACACTGCACCCAGCCCCAGCCTCAACCCTCTTTCCTTTCTTCCAGCTGCAACTCATTTCCCCAAGCCCATTCTCCACTTCCCTTTAAATCCGACGAGACAAGGAGGAAGTATTATACTGAAGGGAGCCTATAACCATCATCACCGAGCCATTTATAGTCTCATCCTCCATGAATTTTGTCCAGTCCTCTTTTTTAAAGTTACCTATGTTAAGGATGGGCATTAAATCTTGTGGCAGCAATATCTACAGTTTAATAGGGTGCTATGTAAATAATAATAATACTTGATTTTGTCTGTCCTGAATCTCCCACCATTCAGCTTCATTGGAGGATGATGGGCTCTAATATTATGAATATTATGAAAGATGGAGAAAACCTTTCCCCTCCCTATCTACTTTTGTATATGCCTCCACCATCCCTCCCTTCCTTGCCTTTTTTTATAGGCTAAAAAATTCCATATGGAGTAGCAGCTGGCAGTGCTTACTTGACCTCCTCTCACCACAGATTACCAAGAGGCCAGGGGGCAACGAAGTTGGTACAGTGCAAATCTACTACCAGACCTAATCCAGCACCCCTGCTGGTGTGTTTGCACTGCCTCACTGCCCCCTTGCCTCTCTGATGCCAGAGATGGAGGTCACTTAATCATTTGGCCGCCCTTTTCTGCACCTTTTCCAGGGTTACAATACCCTCTTTTTGAGATGTGGCAACCTGAATTGTACCCGGCATTTCAAGTACGTACTATGATACTGGCAGTTTTACTTCCATCCATTTCCTAGTGATCCCTAGCATTGAATCAACTTTCTTCAAAGCTTCCACTTACCAGGTTAATGTTCTCACTGCACTACCCAGCATGAACCCAAGAATGTGGGCTCAGACCTGATCGGTTTAGATGTGACAATGCCACCCTCACCCCATGAACCATCTTACACTTACATCAATGTTGCCATTTTGTCGTTCATTCACCCATTTTGCAGAGATCCTTTTGGAACTCTTTGCAATCCCTTCTTTGTTCTTACCACCCCAGACTTGGCCTTCTCACTCTTCACTCTTGATCACTTGTGGACTGATTAAACAGCATTGGTCCCAATGCCGATCTTTGGGAGGTGGCAGCACTCCCAAATTCCTCCATTGTGAGAAATGGCCCTTTACTCCTGTTCTTTGCTTGCTGTCATTTAACTTGTTACCAGTCCATAAGAGGATCCGCCCCATGACTGCTAAACTTACTCAGCTGACAATGAGCAAATATGCGAACAGTAGCAATTTCTGCACCCGTTTTTGTTTCAGTTGGAATTCTCTGACATCCCTACTCTGGAGTCGCCAGTGAGGAAGCCTTTTCGAAAGCCAAAGTACACCATTTCTGCTGCATCACTTTTTCTACATGCTTACTGACACTCAAAAGTTTATTACAGAAGGGTTTGCCTTTGTAGAAGCCATGTTGATTTCTCTTCAGCAAGACTTTTGTATACTTGGTAATTTAATCTTTAATATTGCTGGAACAGACATTAAGCTAATGGGCTTGTAATTTTCTGGATTTCCCCCCTTCTTTTTAAAAGAGTGAATAAAAGGAGCAGAAGGAATTAAGAGTGATGGCAAGGTCTTTTAAAGGTCTCTCGGTGTTTTTAAGGTGCTGTTGTGGAACAGAGCAATGGAACAAAACTGCAAAACATTTTGTAAGACAGAAAGACAGCCTTCCCTGCATATAATTTTGCACCCTTTGAAATGTTTTATATTTTTTTTTGGTACTGAAAACCAAACATGAAAAATGGCTCTCATTAATGAAGACGATCCAGCAATATGAGTAACTATTTGTCAGAAGAATAGGGTGTTCCAAGTTCATCCATGCAAACAAGATATTTATATTAAAGTGTTTTTTTAAAAAAATAATCATTCATTAACGCAAACAATAAGAACAGCATTTAATTGCTCCACAACACAACTTTTCTTCTCCAGCCCCCAACTTTACCCTTATCAATATTCATGCCTGAATTTGCATACTTCAGTGGATTTATTTAGTTTGCCCCCATTTTAGGGGTTTCAATACAGTTCATGCTTTTTTTAAAAAAATAACCAAGCCTTGTGGAAATATTATTTTATATGTATTGCTTGTCTGATCTTTTATGTAATTTGCAGCAGGAAAGGTGTTTGATTAAATTGGTCTTGTTCTCCTTCTCATCAACATACAAAAAGAGAAGAAACAGACTTTTTAAAAAAAATGAACTTCCGGAATATCCCACCCCCACCCCCCGCTCCCACTTTTCACATTGCATTGGAATCAAGCACAAATTTGATCCACATGAAAAATTCCTAGGGAAATCAGGCAGTTTCTGTGTAATGTTGCATTTTGACTGCACAGCAACATCAACAACAAAACTCATCTGATAGAAGGAGTATAGATTTTTGGTATCAAAGGAACCAGCTTCCAATAGAAGCCAAATAAAATTCAAATAAAAATGCATAGACATAGGTAATGATAGCTTGGTGGGGAGCTGTTCTTTTGCAATTGAATGCATTGAACACATAAACAAGCATCAGTTTTTACATAACCCATTTCTTTTGGGAGTCGAGGCCCTATACATAATTAAATGAGTTTCTTTTTCATCCAGATACATTGCGAGGCGAGGTATGCTCTCCAAACAAAATAAATATCTGTTACAATGTGTGAACCTCATGATCATTGTGGTTGTTTTCTTTTCTTTTCTCTATAGAAAAATCATATACGGCGCTCGGTGCCTATAAAAACAGCTTTTCCTCATTGTGAACACGGGAATTTCATTAGCTGCATATAACAGCAGAGAACAATGGAACAGTTAATGGATAGGGACTGAGAATAAAATCCATGGGTCCAAGTCCTTCCCGTGAAGTTTTTGGGACTTGTTCCACTTTTGCTGTCCTTCATATTGCAAGGGCCAGGGGTCAAGCCGCCTGCATAAGCACTGTGGAAAGAAGTGGGAAGTGTTGGAAAGCAACGCAGTCAGAGTCGACATCCTGAGAAGTTAGAAGAAAATAACCCCAAACCAAGCTGAAATCCAAGGCTTGGAGTTGGTGGCGCTGGAACGGAGAGAAAGCATTTTTTTTTAGTGGGAGAAGCAACAAAATGTTGCACTGTGCACATGTTCACTGTGTCCAGGATTCCAGCCCCTGCACTTTTCTATTCCTCATCTCAACAGTCAGGAAGCAGCACTCTGTGACCAGTCCAACCAGGCCTTCTTTATGGTCCAGCTCTCACTTCCATACATCACTACTGGGGAAACCATAGCTTTAACTATACGGACCTTTGTCAGCAAGGTGATGTCTCTGCTTTTTAGGATGCTGTCTAGGTTTGTCATTGCTTTTCTCCCAAGAAGCAGGTGTCTTTTAATTTCGTGACTGCTGTCACCGTCTGCAGTGATCATGGAACCCAAGAAAATAAAATCTCTCACTGCCTCCATTTCTTCCCCTTATATTTGCCAGGAGGTGATGGGACCAGTGGTTCTTTGCTGTACCTAAAACCAAATCACTATATGGCAATTTGCCTGACTGTGAGTTGATTGTAAGTTCATTTCCCCCATTTTGGTCAAACAAAGAATGCTGAATTTACCACTTAACTCCTTGCATTTTAGACAGAAACAGACTTTAAGCAGGAATCATAGTGTACTCTGCATATACAATGGGACCTCCCTGTCATTCTGGAGGGAGACCAGCTCATTACACACAAGAGGTTGGCATAGGAACAACTTTGCCAGCTAATCAAACCACACCCGTAACACATGGTATAGCTTTGTTTTGGTTTGGAAGGAATATTGGCTGGGATCTAATTCAGATGCCTGGAATCATCACATAGTTTTGAAAGCCTTTTAGTAAACTATTTCAGTGCTAAGGAAAGGGCTTGAAAAATCCCGGCCTGTACTTTTCTTAAGCCACATAAAACCCAGGAAAGAATTAAAAACTGCAAATAGAAATACAAAAGTCTAACGTCACTTGTTCTTTTTAAAAGCGTGGCCAAAGAATCTCCTTTTAAAATCAATGCTCCAAGCACTTGATATTTTACAGTGAAAATATCATTAGTTTCATTTCAAAGCTAGAAAATTCATAAAGATGGGCTGAATTAAGGTTTTAATTGACTTCCTGAAGATGCATAGCTTTGTAATCCTTTTTTTGTGGGACATATCTTGCAAGCCCTCCAACATTTCTCTGATGGAAATAGGGACACTCTGTTCCATAATGATAATTTTACTATTTATACCCCACACATCTTACTGGGTTGCCCCAGCCACTCTGGGCAGCTTCCAACATATATAAAAACATAATAAAACATTAAACATTTAAAAAACTTCCCTATACAGGATTGCCTTCAGATGGCTCAGGAGTTGAATAACTCCATACCCTCCAACATTTCTCCAATTAAAATAGGGACATCCTAAAGAAAAGTGGGACATTTCAGGATCAAATCAGAAACCAGGACAACTTCTCTAAATCAGGGATGTCCCTGGAAAATAGGGACTTGGAGGGTCTGGATACATAAGGTAGTGTCATAGTTAATGGGAAGCCTAGCAGATCTCAATAGAAGGATATACTGTTTATATGAGACCATTTGTGTCATTGCAAATTGAGTGATTACACACTGCAGCAGGTCAAGATGTGCTCCTTATAGTGACAAGCTGGTCCTTAAACTACTCTGAATAGCTAAGCGCAAGTGCCTTCAGAAAGCTAAGCAGAAAGTTCAGTGAATTTTATTCCCTGTGAAACAGCAGGGAGCATTTGTACTAGTTAAAAAAGGGCAATCACACAGTTTTTCTATTGACACTCGTAAGCAGCACATCAGATTCAGAACACTGACCTGAACATCACAGCATCTGTTTCTGAGGAATTGGAAGGAATGTGTGGGGAAATACTGCAGTTTAGGAAGCCCAAGACTGTGGTAAACAGGAAGATAATTGCTGTCTGGCATTCTCACATATTGTCAAGCAAGCTTTTCCCAATGGAGCCTTCCAAAATGGGGAGTTAGGTGACCCCCTCCACAGTCTTGGGTCATGTGAGAGGGGTTCTGGGGCACTGGCCCAGTCCCTGACATGCCTCTGCCCCCAATACCCATGCTTTTGGTGAGCACTTGAAGGAGAGCTGCATTTAATACCAATGGATTAGTCCTCTACATGAGGAAAATTCTGATTTGGCAGTGGTGGCGGGGCAGGGGGCAGCTGTGGAAAGCACCAGAAAAACACACAACTTCAATGTGCACTGAGGTGGAAATGTGAATGCACCCTATGGATAGAGGGGGGAAAGTTTCCCCTTCATATCTGTGGTTTGTTCAAGCATGGGGCTAAGGAATAGGATAAGAGCATGGCATTCATTAAAGTCTTTAAAAGAGATGCTGGAAAGACAAAATCTCCTCTCTGAAAAGACAAGATTTTCCCATTATTTTGATCAGGATAGTGGGCACAAAAGACTGTCTTCAGTGTTTAAAAACAACCTTGTGGGATAGGACATGGAAATAAAAAACACCAGGTGCAAAGTATACACAAGAAATTATTACTTTTACTATTATTATTAATTAAATTTGTATACTGCCCTATATCTGCATGTCTCAAAGAACCAAGGGAGTTTGTTGTTGTTTAGTCGTTTAGTCGTGTCTGACTCTTCGTGACCCGATGGACCAGAGCATGCCAGGCACTCCTGTCTTCCACTTCCTCCCACAGTTTGGTCAAACTCATGTTCGTAGCTTCGAGTACACTGTCCAACCATCTCGTCCTCTGTCGTCCCCTTCTCCTAGTGCCCTCCATCTTTCCCAACATCAGGGTCTTTTCCAGGGAGTCTTCTCTTCTCATGAGGTGGCCAAAGTATTGGAGCCTCAGCTTCAGGATCTGTCCTTCCAGTGAGCACTCAGGGCTGATTTTATTTAGAATGGATAGGTTTGATCTTCTTGCAGTCTCCTCCAGCACCATAATTCAAAAGCATCAAAAAACCAAGGAAGCTACAGGTTATCAATTCTTTTTGACTTTATAGGAAGATGCCCTGAGTCTGAAACCCCAATGTTAGTATGAATCCTTCTTTTTGACCCTGTTTATTTCACTTTTGTGGAACTAGCTATATAAATAATAGCATAAAGAGCAATAGATTTTGGATATGTTCAGGGCAATAAAACTGTGCATTTTAGATTTTGCCTTGGAGGAAGGGTGAAAAGTAAATTCCTTGGAAAATTAAATGCTCAGCGTGGCAAAACTGGCTGAAGGAGTGCAGCACCAGAGGAAAAATCATGTCCCCATTAAAAAGCACCTTCAATGGCTTTGACGCTGCAATAAAACAATGAGATGCTGAAATGAGTGTGAAGTGTTTTACCAAGTGAAGAGGTTCTATCATTCCAGCATGCAGCAAATGAGAAAAACAGATCCCTGCATTTCGGAAACATAGAGAAAACCTAAGCCTTCTAAAATTTCATGTATCGCTTCTTCCAGTAAAATATGAAAAATAGGAATGAAGGGAGGGAAATGTGTCTATAAATAAATGGGTATTTTGCAAATAATATACATATAAAAATAATTGGTTAAAATACACATCCATATAAAAAGAGGGATTTAGAAACATCTGGTCATATTTTCCTCCCTCTCATGTTTTATCACTGTTTGATAAAACCATTCTTAGGCTCTTTCCTAGTGAGCTCATCGCTGACCCCCCCTCTCTTCTTCCCCCTCCCTCCCTCCCTCCCTCCTCACTTTTTGAAAACTATATTGGTGGAAATAATAAATAATGGTTGTTTTTCTGTAGCCCAATAATACAGAGCAATTCTTTGCTTCCCTAGGGCATTGTAGGGCTTGGTCAAGAGGGATTAGTTCTGTGGTGCTGGGGCTCACTCAGGCCACCAGTGCTCCAGCAGTCCTGCTAGACAAATGCTTCTCTTCTCTTTGGCAATCACTCATAGCCGAGTAAGATTGTCTTCCATAAACATGGTTTTAACCATGAGTCTGTAAGTGACTGTGGAGGCCAATTCTGGATCCACACATCCTTCCACAGTGGGGACATTGGTTTCCAGGCGGGAGTTGATCACGGTGTGGATTTGCCAAGTGTGCCTTCCTCTTAGCACGTGTCTCCCTTGTGTCCTGAGATCAAGTTTCTTCAAAGCCCATGACACCTTTGGTAAAGGCTGTTCTCCAACTGGAGCGCTCGCAGGCCAGTGTTTCCCAATTGTCGGTGTTTTTACTACATTTTTTTAGTTTTGCCTTGAGACAGTCTTTAAACATCTTTTGTTGACCACCAGCATTACGCTTTCCATTTTTAAGTTCGGAATAGAGTAGTTGCTTTGGAAGACGATCATCAGGCATCCACACAACATGACCAGTCCAACGAAGTTGATGTTGAAGAATCATTGCTTCAACACTGGTGATCTTTGCTTCTTCCAGTATACACTGATATTAGTTTGCCTGTCTTCCCAAGTGGTGTGTAAAATTTTTCAGAAACACTGTTGATGGAATCTTTCGAGGAGTTGGAGATGGTGTTTATAAGTGGTCCATGTTTCACAAGCATATGTTTTTAACTTGGTCCAGTGTTTCTCGATGTTATCAGGGACATCTGAAAGCAGATGGTCCTTAAGAGTCGTTTCGAAGCAATCCCACTTAAAGGGATCTTGAAGGGCTTGAGTGTTCATTTTGTGCCTTGGTTTCCTTCCTTGAAGCCTGCGTTGAGGTATAATCTTGATAGCCATCCAGCAGTCCTTTGTACTGCTAGACAAATGCATCAAGACCTAGTAGCGGGTTCATGAAGGCAGAGGCTGATTTGGGGTGTGTGTGTGTGTGTGTGTGCAACCAGTTCTGTCGCACTGGGCACCACAGCTATGAGGTAGCACAGGGCCAGATTCAGCTCTGTTGAGGCCCTAAGCTACTGAAGGTAATGGGGCCCTTTACATGTACAGCTGTCCTTTGTCAAGAACAAATTGTCACTGTTTTTTGTGTTGAATATATGCTATATGGTAATTTATGGACCTAATAGGAATATAAAGCCATTTACACATATTGCCACGCAACCAGTCCACGCAGAATGTAGGTACCCTATATATAGAAATGAGCAAACCAGCGATATTTTAGGGAGCAGGCTAACAGGCGGGGCCCATTACTTACATCAGAGGAGCCTACACAACACAAAACACTGTTGCTGTATGTAGGTTTAATTTTATTTGTTTTTCATCTTATATTTTGGAAATGTACATCCAGTTTTTTTCCCTTTAATTTTTTTGGGGGGCCTCCAAGAGAGTGTGGCCCTAAGCTATAGCTTGTTTAGCTTCTACGTAAATCCAGCAGCGTTGAAAGGTGTGAGGGGTGGGTGGGCGCTGAATTTTGGCATCGCACAGGGTGCCACTGAAATTTGAGACCCCAAGATGAAATAGTTTGCTGTTGAGAATGGCTGCCTGCCTCTGCAAGGACTTAGTTGGTCTTTAAGGTGCTACTGAAGGATTTTTTTTTTTATTTTGCCTCTGCAAGGCTATTCCTTACCAATGGTCATCAGGCCATGGTGGTAGAACAAGCCATGGTGAGAGAGGCAGAAAAGGTCTCAATGAACACTGGGCAAGCACGCACTTACTGGGCGCTGCTGACATCAGTAAGAGTAGCTAACAAGTCAGCAGCCATGCACTTACCTAATGCTGATGAAGTTACTCTCTGGTTCACCAAAGGCTAATGGCAAAGCCAGTATTTTTTCTCAAATCACCTTGCAGTAACTGGCTTAATTCTCCAGCAGTGTCAACAGCCATAGCTAAAGTGAAAGTAAGACTTTTTGCTTTGCTTATGTGCGCATCTGCCAGGGGTTTGGTGTTTCTGCCTGTGAGTTGAGGAAAAGATAGCAGTGAGGATCTCTCTGCATAATGGCCCTATTGAAATGCACCTGGCTTTTGAGGCAGAGCTTAATTCTGTGACATTGGGAGAGAGACTGGCTTGTCTTATAGGTGGGCAGCAGCCTCATCTATTACCACAAGGACACCAGTCGCAATACTGATTGCTAGGATCAATATGAAGTTCAGCAGGGGTGTTAGGACAGGCCATGGATGTCACACCATTCAATAAAAGCAACTCTATATTAAAACCTGAGGTTGCAGACCAGAAGAATTACAGCTAGCATGCAGATTAAAATTATGGCTCAGCCTGTGAAACAATGGCAGCATTCCAAACTCAATGGTGGTAAAGCCCAACCAAGGCAGGAAATTAGCAGAAAAAAGCGAGACTGAAAAATGAAATGCAGGACTGAGTGAGAAGATCGAAAATCACTAGATGTAGTTGATGGAAGTCCAAAAAATGTTGTATAAGATAAGATGTTATGTGGACTTTGGAAAATATATGTGTAACGTGTGTGTGTGTGTGTGTGTGTGTGTGAGAGAGAGAGAGAGAGAGAGAGAGAGAGAGAGAGAGAGAGAGAGAGAAGTGAGACTGAAAGGGAAAACCCCACTGTAAACTAGGACTGGCCTATAAGTTCTTTTTTTAAAAAAAAGAATGTATTCTGGGGCGGGGGAGGTTTTACAAAAATAAAATAAAAATCCATTTACTTCTATTTAATAATTTGGTCATAATACACCACTGATCATATGTAATATCATAGCTATGTCCAAGGCAGAATTAAGTAAAACAAAGAAAACACTTTCCACTTTAAAAAAAACCATCAGAAAACTATAATCGGAGTACAGTCAATAAATAGCTCAGCTATCTGAATAAGCCAGAAAAAGGAAGGTTTGGGGCATCTTGCAAAGTGCACAGAATATTTGAGCCAATCTATTTTTAGAGAGTCATGTGTCTCCCAGGGCTGTTCCACAGAGCTACTAAAGGACCTAGACCAGGCTACTATAGAATGAATGTCTGGTGCATGAAGAACAATTGTAGAAATCTGGCAGGGACACTGGGTGCAAGGCAAATGTCTCAAATATAGTTTATTTGATACTGCTGACACTAGTCTCATGGTCTGGTGGTGACTCTGCTTTGGCTTCGTGAGGAAACTGCATCACTATGAGGATGTTGTTGTTGTTGTTTGAAAAAAACAGCTCCCACCAGCACCAAGGAGTGCAAATACCACCACTGATTCATTTGTTCCATACTTCACCTCTTTGACCTTGCATGCCTCAAGCACTGAAATCATCCCCCCCCCACACACACATACCCAAAAGAAACTGGACATATTATCAACAGGCTGGCGAAGTTGGAGCTCAATCATTTAGGCTGAGTTCTACTTTAACCAAGACAGTCCACTTCCTGGAAACTGCTTGGCAGGCAAGGGCAAATGAAAAGAAACGTGATGCTAAAATTTAAGTTCCAGGAAAACAATAACACCTTTGCCTAGTGCCACAACCTGTTGTCAAGTTGTGTCAAGCAGACCACCCTGGGGATAGATAGCATTCCATAGACTGAGAGCTACTGTAAGAAAGGTATGTTCTCTCCTCACCAGCTTCTGGATCTCTCTCAGAGGTAGCACAGTGAAAAGGGCATCAGATTATGATTTCAGGGTCTGGGTGGGTTCGGATGAGAAAAGGCTCCATAAGCTTTTGAGGTCAAAACCAGCACTTTGTTTTGGGCTTCGAAGCAAAATGGCTGCCAGTGCAGTCGGGTCAGAACCAGTGTTAGATGTTGGATATGCTGCAGCAGACTAACACGACAAGCCTTCTGGTCTTTAAATCAAGTTTCAGTTATTTAATTTTGATGATAAAATTCAGATTTCACCAACAAACCATATAACCATAATAATTTGAGTTTTGAGTTTTAATATTAGTGGTGCAGAGAACACTAGCCTGAATTTAAGGAAACCAACCCCTGTTCCTTACATATGTCATTAGACTCTAATTCCATCTGTCCCATCTAGCATAGCCTAACAACAACAACAACAACAACAATTTCTTATACCCCCACCTATCTGACTGTATTACCCAGCCACTCTGGGTGGCTTCCAACAAAATACAGAGGGGGGCAGAAAACACCAAACATTAACAACATTAAAATAACAGCAGGGGTTGTAGTCCAAAACATCTTCTACAGTATAAAGCAATGTAATCCTGCTGATTTTAAGACAAATCCTGAGTGTTTATGTTTTGCTATATTTGATTCTCTGCTTGGAAAAGTAGATATAAACATAACTAATTAAAGAGTATGATCAGAATCATATCTAAGGCTTCACTGAAAGTTTCAACAGCATACCCTCCCTTTTGTGTTTTACTGTGATAGGCAGAGTGCTTAAATTTGCCACCTTTGTCATATTTATGTCACACTATTTGCAGTCTATGAAATGTATATTCTCCTATCTTTATATCAAAGTATGAAGAGTGCACATTCTCATCTTTGCACTTCTAACCAGAGGAGAAGTTTCTGCTATGCAAGTTCTATTGCAGTTCTTACATGGCAAAGGCAATTGTCACCTCCCTTCTTCTTCTTTTTTATAACTCCGCTGCAGTGCTGCAGTTGATCAATTGCAAGAACACTACGAAAAAAAGTTAGTCATACATGATCAGCAAAATGGCCCAAATGATGTCATCCATCAACATGGACATCGCAATTTGCCCACTATTTTCTCATAAATCAAATCACAGTCCCACAAGGAAGAAGAGCAGCTCATGAAGGGGCAACATGGCAGCAGTTATCGGCAGAGTGAAAGAAATGCTCCCTCAAGGATTCAGTAATTATTTTGACTCGATGGGAAATAAAGAGGGGAAGAGATGGTAGTGGAGAACTGGAGAGTGTCTGCCTCACTTCATTACTATTCCCCAGACTAGAGACGCAACATATGCTTTTCATTGGGAAGCCAATAATTCTGAATCTTGGGACAGGTGAAAACTTAAATGACATTTGCAAACCTTGATTTATATCCCTGCTTAACTCTGGAACATGCTTGCGATGTAGATCTATATGTTCCCATAGATTAGAGGTCAATGTCTATGTATTTGCAATGACTTATTCCTAGACTTTGCCTAGCTTTGTCACATAATTAAATATTTCAGGTACTAATCTTTATGTATAGAAATATTCCTTTCTTTAAAGCTTCTCTTTTATTTTATAAAGCAAACCCCAGTTCTCTCTCATCTCATCTCCGAATTTCCCCCACGTGGAAATGTTGTGCTGGCTGGAAAACTCATTAAAAGTTATTTATGAGCTGTTAGTGATCCCATAAGGATTACACCTAATTCAGTTTGTAAAGCTTTGGAGTTACATTGCTTCCCAGGAATATTCCTCACAACAACACGGGCCACCTTTCCCATTGCCTGACTGTTGGTATTTTAGAAACAAAACATGTCCATTAACATCTTAGTGAATGGAGAATTCTCATCATCTTGACTTTGGGACACTCATTTAGTGTCGGATTACAGAGGATGTTTATGGCATTTTACATGGCCTTGAAATTAGCCATTTGCATTGTCCTCACTTTACAACTGAGCACACAAATGAAAAGCTTGCATATTGGATAACTGAATGGACCATGAACTAAGCCAGACTGATGCATCACAGCGCACTTACATCACAGCTGCCATGGCCCACCAACAGCCTTTGAAAAGCCATTGTATGTATAAAGTGGTACCTAGAAGGTCATATAACAAACAAATCACATGCCTGATAGAATGCTACATTATATTTGCTCCGGTTGCAATTTGCAGCTTCCCCCAGGTTGAGCTCCAACACCTTCATTCTTTATTGCAGCATTTAACATGTATCTGTTTTAAAAGTTGAGTGTCTTTATGGCAGCTTTGAGAAATCTAAAATAAAAGTGACTTTTGAACTGAGCCCCAACTGGTTTGCATAATTGCTGCAAGAGATTTTAAGAAATATCTGCCTTGAGACTTACACCATGGCAACATGGTAGCACACACTTTGCTGAAAGAGGAAACAATATGGGTTCTCCAAATGTTTGCAATGAAGATTTTTTTAAGAAAGAAAACTGGGTGGTCCTGTAGTATATACAGGCCTTTAAAATGCTTTTTTTAAAAATTGCAAATTTCCCAGGGCTGGTGTAAGAGATTGTACCATCTGAGCTGCTGTCCCCTCTTCATCTACCCCCACAACTGCTATTCCTTGTCCTATTTGTGATAAGCATCCCCCCTCCCACCACACTTCTGCTTTAGCCATGACAGCAAGGCTTTCCATCCCCAGCTCCACCCTCCCAGCCTCGCTCTAGGGAGAACCCTAGGGGTCCTTAAACCAGACATTCCGGGCAGGGGGCCGCTGCTGCTGCAGTTGTTAATGTGGCTAAGGGAGCCTAAAAGTATCTCATGGTGCCCCCCCTGTTTGGTTTTATAGGTATTTTTTAATTAATACCTTTGGAAACTGCCAAGAGGTTTTCTGTTGAGTGAGGGAACATTGTTAAACTGAAAGGGGGAGTTTGAGGTTACAGTACTGTAACTACATTGCAAGCTTGTTGAATACAGGATGATGATGATTTATTTGATTTTATATGTGAGTAAGACAAAGTCCTGGAACCATGTAATAAAATGTAGAATCCACCCGTAATGGAGGACTTTACACTCAGATTTTGGCAGACTCTTTCGAAAAGACATCTCACTTTGCCTCACATGGTGTTTCATAGAATCATAGAATCATAGAGTTGGAAGAGACCACAAGGGCCATCCAGTCCAACCCCCTGCCAAGCAGGAAACACCATCAAAGCATTCTTGACATATGCCTGTCAGGCCTCCGCTTAAAGACCTCCAAAGAAGGAGACTCCACCACACTCCTTGGCAGCAAATTCCACTGCCAAACAGCTCTTACTGTCAGGAAGTTCTTCCTAATGTTGAGGTGGAATCTTCTTTCTTGTAGTTTGAATCCATTGCTCCGTGTCCGCTTCTCTGGAGCAGCAGAAAACAACCTTTCACCCTCCTCTATATGACATCCTTTTATATATTTGAACATGGCTATCACATCACCCCTTAACCTTCTCTTCTCCAGGCTAAACATGCCCAGCTCCCTAAGCCGTTCCTCATAAGGCATCATTTCCAGACCTTTGACCATTTTCGTTGCCCTCTTCTGGACACGTTCCAGCTTGTCAGTATCCTTCTTGAACTGTGGTGCCCAGAATTGGACACTGTACTCCAGGTGAGGTCTGACCAGAGCAGAATACAGTGGTACTATTACTTCCCTTGATCTAGATGCTATACTCCTATTGATGCAGCCCAGAATTGCATTGGCTTTTTTAGCTGCATCATACTGTTGACTGTTGACTTTAGCTGCATCATACTGTTGACTCATGTCAAGTTTGTGGTCTACCAGGACTCCTAGATCCTTTTCACATGTACTGCTCTCAAGCCAGGTGTCTCCCATTTTCTCATTCTCTATTCAGCATTCTTCACCCTCGTAAAATCTGCCCTTTTGATTCAACGTTCTCTGTCCCAACCCATTTGGATGGGAGGTGGGACACTGTCAACCAAGATAGGATGCCTCTAGCAACAAAGTGTACTTGAGAGGTCTGAAGCAGCAGAGAAGGTCTTTTTCTCCCAGTTATTCCTCTTCTTTTTCCGTCACTGCACTGAGGTGAACTGTTGTACCTATGAATAGAAATCTGTGGAAAAAGAAAGAATTCAATCCAGGTATCTTGTGTTTCACTCCACACTTTCCACAGTCAGTCCATTTCTTTGCTAACAATGCTTAATTGGTTTGCCCGTCCCACCTGGTAAACTTCTATTTTTAAAAAAAGGAAAAAAGGCTAGGTCAGGCCTTCAACAAGGAGAGAAATTTTAGGAGACAAAAAATAGCTCACTTGGGATGTAACAAGTTTTGTTTCATCAGCTGCCAGGCAGCTACTGCTTCTCATGTATGGTGGGGGAAAAGCAGAGATGGGGAAGAGAACGTGAGACAAGAAGAGTGTTGTTTCTCAACTGATGTGGGGAAGGAGGAGGAGAAAGGTCAAAGATGAGATGGTCCATGATACCTTGCTTCTGAAATTGTCCTTCTACTGATCTCTGTCTGCCGCAGATTCAGATTCTTCAAGAACATTATTGGCTGCCTTGGTTGTTGTCCAGAAAGTCACTGGGAAGCATGGTGTACAAAGTTCTTTCTCCTTTTGCATACTTGTACTTCGTTGCTGGAATCAGTGAATGTGGTTGGGTAAGAGAAGAAACCCGAAAGCGTATAGCTGGATGAATTGCAACTCAAATTGGAGCCATCATTAAACCGAGTTATGCTGAATTGCTCTTGGGAATTACAAATAAAAGAATAAACATTTTGAAACATGTCTCACGCTTAATCATATAACTCTGAGAACAAAGACCACATTTCTTCAAAGTTCTTAGCTTTTCCTCTCGTACAGTACAAAACTGCCTCCAAGATTTGCGGTTCACTTCTACCCGAGTACCACTTGGCAACGTTCCCGTTATATTTAGATTCAGACTTGTTTTCAAATTAATCTCCCTTTCCCTTGTAAATCATCATTTCCCGTTTATTGTCCTCAAGGCAGAACTCTCAAATGTTCCTCAGTATAAGGGACACCCTTTCTTTTGTTCCCTTTTCAAGCTGTCATGTCTCTTCTTGTGAGCATTCAAAACACAACCTGGTTTTCCCAGGCCCACAATCCCGCGGGGGGCATGCAAAACACTTTCCCTCAGAGTTTTCGTCTCAGACTTCGAACTGCAGAACTCAAGCTCTTTAACTCTCTCCAACCCCATTATAAAAATAAAAAGATTGGGGAATTAAGCCCAGGGAATTTTTAGAGGGTTAATCAGGAGGAAACGTGTGTTATGGTAGGCAAAGGCAATCAGCACTATCAAAACTGTCAGCGCTGATCACTTTTTTAGCAACAGGGAGTGTGTGTGTGTGTGTGATGTGTGATGAAGTAGCAGACACTGCATGAATAGTAGTGTATGACACTTCTCTGGATCAGGACAGCTGTCTGTTCCATTATATTACAGATCATGCTCGCTGTCACTGGACAGTAATAGGGAACGTCCCATGACAGCACCAGGGTGTCAAGTGAATGTACCATGAAGTGAGATGAGGCCCACATCTTTTCCATTCGTGCAATTGATCTCACAGAGGAAAGGTTGTGTTTTGCCCAGCTACTTTACTTCAGATCTGGGGGAAGGGTTCATGACTGAGCTTGTCTTAATATTCAGAGACAACCAGGAGTCATTTAAAAACTCAGAGAAAGGGTTTTAAATCTTGAGATGTTTACTTTTTTGGAACAAGTCAAATGCATTTTTAAAAGGCCCCAATTGTTCCTGTTTGAGGTGTTTCATCACCATTTTTCATATCTGTAAAAAGGGTCGTAGTAGCACAAAGAAAGAGGATTTTTTGAGACTGAAAACAAAACAAAACAAAAAGCTTCCTCTGTTAAATATCCAGGGATGAAGAACCTGCAGCCCTCTAGATGTTTTTCAGGCTAAAACTCCCAGCAACCCCAGCCAGCAGGACCAATGGTCAGGGGTGATGAGAGCTCCAGTTAGAGCTTACAGTTTGGGGGAAAATGTGGGAAATTGCATTGGACCTTTAAAAGGCACAGCAACATGGAGGAGCCGCATCCTCCTAATTTGTTTCCCTTGCTGTGCCAGTGAATAGACAAATTGCTTGTAGATGGGGGAAAGTTTTATGAATGTTTTCCCAATAAACCCATTTCTTTATAACAAGCCTCCTTTCTGTGCATCCCTAATCACCGGGGCTTTATGTCCCTAAAAGGGAAGCTTATCACTTTTGTTGCTGCATTTTGTCACTGCATTTGAATTTTTTTAAAAAACAAAAACCTGGAAATGTTGGGAGTCTTTTTGCTTTCATTTATTCAGTGTATTTACAAAAGACCCTCAAATGAACATGTGGCATCAGACAAACACCTGGCAATCAAAGGACCCGGAGCCAGCTGTTGCCTTTGCAATTGGAATAATAAGTACGTGATACCAATCCTTTCCTCTCGCCATTTGTATCTCTCATGAAAGCAGAGGGAGGTAACGTTCAGGCAGACATTTGGAGGGATTCAGCCACAAAGGATGCTTCTGTTCATTGTGCGCTTAAAACGACGGCACTGAAAAACTTTCCCCGAGAAGTAAACATTTGAACCGCCGGTGATGTTTTGCAGCTAGGCTTGGAATTGATGACGAATCCTTCTCTGTGTTCAGATACATGTTTCTTCAGGGCACGCTGCTTTTGACAACTTGCTGTTAAAGCATCTAAGTTAAAAACAATTCATTTCTGACCTCCCTCCAGCTGATCTGTGCAGTATTCCTCTTGCTCAGGTTCATAGGTCTCCTCTTCCTCAGGTGTATAGAGCTGCTGAGCTATTGAAGACCTTGAGTAACAAATGATGCCTGGATTGGCCTCTCATTCACAATAAAAGTCTCCGTCAAAAATAACATGCCTTGTTTTTTCTTTCTTTCTTTCCGAGGCATTCAAAATGAAACTCAATGGTATATCTTGTGCCTTGATGAAAACAGCATTTGAGGCTACAGCCATACTTCAGCCTGTGTTCGTCAATAAAGTTTTATAAAAGTAACTCATAAAACTGCCAAGGAAGTTTAACCAGGGTATATAGCAACGATGAATGCAATTCATTTGTGCTGAATGAAGACTGGTTCTCCTGCTCTGGGGTCTTTCATTTGAAACGTATGGCGTATGTAAGCATTTGGCATGGATGCGTGTGGTTTAACAAAAACATTCCAGAGTACCATAATATGCACACACAATTGCTTCAGTGCATGTGCACATATATACACACCCTACACAAATCTCAGCCAACCCCCCACAAAGAACAGATGTGAAGAAATGGCAGATACAGTTCTACACTCGAGGTAGAAGACTTTAAACATGACCGAAGGAGAAAAGAATGGGTTTTCCAGGCAGCAGTTGATAGACACAATCCCTTGAATAGTTCATACCCTCTCTGTTGTCCCTGTCATAAGATTTGTAGGTCGGTCTCAACCAGTCACTGGGGCCAGAGGCCAGAGGCCGTGACCTGTTGATTTACCAAAGTATGATCAACTCGCACAAATTACAGGCGTAAGAGAGTCCTGACAACTTCAATATGATGAGCAATGAGAGCAATTATTTGTGACATGTGAAACCAGTGTGAGAGCATAATTCTGTCACTGCATGACAAGACGTTATTAGCTGGGGCATGCAGCAGCTTGAACTGGGAAGAAGAGCTTTAAAAGAAGCAGTGAGAAAGAGCGGGTAATTCTATGGAAGTGCTGGAATAACAGAGCTTCTCTAACAAAGTAGCTAACAGCTTAGTCTCCTTGTGCTGAGCAGAAACATCCTACCTTCACAGTCTTGAAAGAAATATGCCCTTTAGTCAGGGAAGTTGAAGAAAGAAGGAAAAGAAAGTTAAAGGAAGGATCCTGAAGATATTTGATGGAATTTCTAATTTTGTTTTATGCAGAATTTTCTTTCTTTCTTTCTTTTTATTAAAAAAAATCCATATATATGCAACCACATTTGGCATTTTACAAACTTAGATATTGTATCATGAGAAATATAGCTAAGTGAAACATTTCAAATTTTAGAGAAGGATGCTATAGTTTAGTCACTAGGTTAATTATATCTGGGAGAATTTCCTGTTACTGTTCCATTCTTGTTTGAAAGAGGTTATAAAGAGGCGATAAAGTTCTTCTTAGCTTCCACTAACTATGGCAGTTATCTTGTGCAGAAGCTTTGTGCTAGTGCATGCAGCCCAAGACCTCCTGCTTTGATCCTCTCTTACTCAAGCAGGAATGCAAATTGTGAAGCACTGGGCTTAAGCATTGCACGCAAACTTTCTATTGTGGTTTGTTTTGTCCAGAAAACCCCATAAAACCCCATTATTAGGAAACCATGGTTTGTTGTTGGCTTCTCAGCTGTGGTTTGGTTGGGCAGAACAAACCATGAGCATGGGTTAGGATTGAATGCTAAGCCAACCACTTCACCATCTGTTATCGTGTTAAACTAAGCAACCATCAAAGTGGGAGTGCTCAGGCCACATGTCCCAACATCTGACCCATGCACCGTATGGTTTAGTATACCACCTTGAATGGCTCACCATTATGTATGTATGAATGCAACCAATGTTTACATTGCTTCGCTGTAACAAAATATGGTGCAAACAGTTGCCTCTGTAGTGATTTCCATCAATGGTACCAATTGGTACCATGAACCTTTGGGGCCCTTCTAGACAGAAACCTGTTTCAAGAATTCTACCAGAAACCTGCTGGAATCAGGTGTTTGAACTATCTATTGACCTGGCCATGCTGGAAGAGGAGGTAAGTGAAGCTTTTCTTTTATCTCTTTAGGAAGTAGGGTAGAAATTTATGCGCTCAGTACTACTTCAACAGTGTCAACTTTCATGGTAATTTATAATCTCCTTTAATACTCATTTTAATTCTTGCTTCACTACATGCAACTACTTTGAGGAAAAAGCGATCGTTATTTCACTATATGATATCTCCATGAAAGAACACAATTTGGTCTAAAATATAATCAAGGGTCAATGTTACTAAATTGAGAGGTTGTTAGAGAGGAGTATGTGATTATTAGCCCTTTCTTATTTCCTTCTTCATTGTAAACAGTAGTCAGTTTACATGTTCATTTTTCTGACTTTGTGGGAGAAAGCAAAATGTGATGGGTGCTGAAAGCTGTTGACTATATTTACCCACTTTTCCAAGAATATAAATTATTTCAGACCACATCAGACCTAAACACATGGTCACTTTCTGTTAAGGAGATCCATTCAAGAGATAAGATGAGATCAAGATAAGTACAGTAAGTACAGATGTAATAAGTCAAATGGGTTTGTTTGAAGTTCAGGTACATCAGACATTATTTCAATGAAATAAGGAAGTCCTGCTTTATTATTTCATGGTTTCTTTGCCCCTTTTAAGAAACTAAAATGAGAAAGGTAATGGCTAAATTGTGCCATCTATTAATGTGGTAATTGTTGTAAATTCTTGAATGAGACAGTGTGATTAGTGCCAATTTTGTGGTTCGTTTTCCTGTCCACAAAGTACCTATTCCTTTGAACACTATGTGTGGGGATGCAAAAGAAAAATAATAATTATAAAATGACTGTGATGGGAATAATATAAGGGGAATAATTCCCCTGTGCACTACCCCCCCCTAATTTATATGATATAGTATAGTTCCACAGACACTTGCCTGAGACTTAGCCCCACCAAATTCAGTGGGACCTACTTTTGAAGAAACATTCATAGGATTGCCCTGCTCATGTTTCATTCCTCTCAGTTCCTGGGTTATTCAAACTGCACCAAGTTCTGGGAAATTGTTTTAAGCCCAACATTTCAAATGGGGGAAAACTATAATGTGTTTATAACTAGCAGATGTATTACAGTAAACACCGATGACCCTCACAAAGTTGTGCATGGAATAATTTGTTTGGTTTTTTTGAAACCAAGGTTATTCCACCCCCCCCCAAAAAAAAGAGTTTTCTGGTGCTCTTATTCAAGAATGGCATTGAAGTACACAAAAGAGAAAATAAGTATCCTAGTGTTTTTAATCTTCAAGTAACCTGTGGTCAGTCTGATAGCTATAAAACAGTAATGTTTTGGACTTCTGGTACTAAATTAACAAGTGTTACTCTAGGGGATCATTATATTTGTTTTCACCTTGTCCTAATCACAAAGCAAAACATGTAAACATGTATCTCTTTATGTATTAGGCAAAAGGAATGGAAAGTTGTTGTCCTAATTAAGTCAAAAGTAAATCAACTTGTCATTCTAGTGAAGATCACACATTGTAAAATACAGATCGTGCCTATGAGATTAATCCAGTGGATGTGCAACTATGCTGCCCCATTTCAACATTAACCTGTGGATTTGCTTTTAAATCCACACAAAAAATTGGATTTAAAACATGGTGAAATCTCATGCCAAAAAGAAGCCACCTTCCTGTTCTCCAATCCCCTTGCCCCCCAAATCTGGTGGATCTCTGGCTTGTACATGCGCAGAATTGACCATAATCCTATGTATTTAATGTATGTTTCAAATATATTTTCTCTCTCAAAATATACATTTCTAAATGTCTTTTGTTACATTTTTTTTTGGGGGGGGGACTGTGCTGGAAGTGTAAAAACAGGTGGATAATGGATACGTTCTGATCTGCACATTAGTCAGGGAGGTGAAATTCAGGATTTTTCACAACAGAATTTGAAGCCTGGAATATTTTTTGCTGCTAGTTTAAATCCTGTTATATACCACATACCACTCTCTTCCTCCTCATCCCACCCCCATGCAAGTTATTCCTACCCCATGTGACTTCATGGGGAAATGGGAGACACTCAGTCCAATAATGACACACCTACCTATTGATGTATCCATGTTTGCATATGGCTGGAGGAAAGGGCTCTGCAGAGCATGATCTGAATAATGCTGTATCCCCAGTATGAGTGGAATCAGTGGATCATGTCCCATGAGAAGTAAATGAAGAAAATCCTACTGCTGTACTGACTTTATCTCAGGATTGAGCTCTAAATATAAGATATCAAAAATTGTGAAGTGCTCTTGGGATCAAATTTGATCTATGTCATCTAATTACAGATGAAGCTACATAGTATTTAACATCTCATTAATTTAAATACCTTGGGCCTTATCACACCATATTAATTTTTCAGTAGATGTCCTTATTGATATCAAAGAAGACTTGGTGGAATAAAGGGGCCTATTGCTGAAAAACACAAGAGAGAGAGAAAACATATCAACCTTAGGAATGGAGGAACTCTTAGAAAGAAAATAAAGGTTAAAAGGGAGATCAGAGAAAAAGAAATAACGACCATTCCTACATAATACTGCGCATTTTGCGCAGTCGCACGCAGCCCCCTGGGAACCCTAAGGCAGCCCTGGAAGTTCAGAGGCCGGCGCTGCCTTCCCGGGCTGGATACTGGGGGACTCCGCCCACGCAGTTACCTGTCCAATCCAGCTCAGGGAGGCGTTGCCTGGGGGGATTGGCCAGGTAGGAGGAGGTAACCTTACCTGCACACGGCTGAAGCAGAGTCATTCCTGGGAAGCAGTCAACGGCTCCAGAGCTTTCCCACCCTCCACTCCCAAAAATCAATGATTCCATTACAGGTTATTTTCTTCCACAGGCGTACACGCACGCAGGCACTGCTGTGACAAGGCTGCTGTTGAAGGGCCGGAAAGGAATTTCCCTGCATTGGCAGGTTTCCCCTTTCCCATAGCAATTCATCACAACTTTGCCGGATGCAGGCCTTGGGCGCAATCCTTTAGTCATCTACATAAACGGGGGTGGGGTGGGGCGGTGACCCCCCGCCCCCATTGCAGCGGCGATAACAGGGTTCCTGTGAATGGGGCTAAGGGGGAGGCATTGACCATGCACAATAGGCTGTCATTGCCCTCTCCCTCCAGCGCCTGCGATCAAGGGGGGGGGGCTATCTGCTTGAACATATGTTCTGCAGAGTTAGCCCAACCCCCACACATGCTGGATAATCCTGAAATTACCCAGATCCCGGCTGGGGGCTGGGAAGGATATACGCCCAATGCCTGAGCCAAGGTCTCCCTACATCTGAATTTTTAATAAAGTTGTGGCCAATTTTAATCCCATAGAATGTGGTCGTGTGTCATCATTCCGCTTGGGAGCTGCCTGGGGCTTTGAGGGACTCTGCCTGACCGCGCAAAATGTTTTGCCCCCCCCCCGAAACTCATCATTTCTCTCATTTGTTTAATATACTGAAATTTGCAATAATGGATAACTATCACTCAGCAGTATTTGTAACAGTTCTGATAGAAGTATGCTGGATGTATATACGTTCTAAATTCAGAATTATATATAAGCATGTATGAGAATAGTGTTTAAGTAGATAAAAATCTGTAGGATTTGAAATGTTACATTTGGTAACCGACCTAAGGTTGAGTTCAGCAAAGTCATACTCAGAGTGCACCCAATGAAATCAATGGGTTTGAGTTATTCATGTCCATTGATTTAAATATGCCTACTCTGAGTAGGACTTACTTGGATTCAACCACTAGGATACAAAATATTTGTACTAGTGTCTTGTAGCTTGATCCACAGCTGATAAAGCTCCATGGTTTTGACCACTTTAGTCCCTAACTGTACCTCCTCCTACTTCAATATGGCAGGAATCAACAAAGAGGGCTGTGACATGTTATACTTTATGGATTAGAAATGGTGTGGTGACATATGAATGTACCAGAACCGTGTTCCAAGTCATATACGGACTCCAGAACAGTAGACTCTTCAGTTTTTAGTTTGGACATTGTGTGAGCTGAGACTAAATAGACTTCCGGCATTTTATATAGAGTGCAACGTAACAGGCTGAAATAAAGGGCTCAAGAACATGGTAGAGCTACAGCCAAAGACAGGTGTGGTAATGCTTTTAAGAATCTTCGGGTAGAATTTTCCATTTCCCAAAGCTTGGACACTGGTGCTTTACTATGATTTTCTGCTAGTTTCTGGCGTACTTCTGTGTAAACACAACTATCTAATTTATCCAATGATTGTCTTCCAGCCTAAATTGATTAAAAAAAGGATATACAGGGTTAGCCAATAGACTTACTCCTGTCTCTAACTTTTGTCATGTACAGCCGTGTAATCCAAAACCCACTACAGTCTAATCTAGGTTCTTTATCCCTGGGAGAAAGTGCCTTGGGGATAGAGGATTTTGCATATCTCCCTTTATATAGGCAGAGTAAAAGGTCTATCCATGATGGGAGTTGTAGTCCAAAACATCTGGAGGGTACCAAGTTGATGCAGGCTGATGTAGAGAACCAAACAGTCTGTTGATGATACTTCACATGGAAACACACCAGTAGAAAACTTGCAGGTATATGAATGTGTGTACGGTAAGGTCAAATTCAAGCATATAAGTCCAGAGGCTTTTACTGATTCCCATGGGCTTTGATTAAGTCGCTTAGAGAGGAGGGCTTTAGTTGGACTGGACAATTAAGGTTTATTTTGGAAGAGCCCAGTAAGGGGTAGGACAGATTTCATTTGAACTGAAGGGGAACATAAACTCTTTGAAATAATACTGAGGCAAAAGCTGTGGTGTGGAGTTAAAAGTAGTGGGCAAAAAGGAAGAGGTCAGGAGCATGGCAGAAGTAGGACAGGATCCAGGAGAGAAGCAGCAGCAGATAAAGGGAGATGTGTGGACAGGGAGGGAATAATCTTAAACTGTGACACAAATAATATAAGATACAGTGAGGAACAGGGAAAAAGAAGACACAAAGAGAGAGAGAGGGAGAGAGAATGTTTAAGGGGAAACTCAGGAAACAGAACAAGGAAACCAAGATAGAACTATAGAGATGGCCTGGGGTAATTTTCTGAAGTTTCTGTATACAAGTGATGCCAGGGGCTGGTTGACCAGCAGCAAAGGAGCAATAGTTAGCACACACCCAGCTATATATGATGAAGGGTGTGAAGCACCCCTTCAGATATTATAATTAGTTTAAATTGTGTTTCCTGTGGTGACCAAAGAAACTGATTATGGATCAACACAGGTATCACGTCTATAGGTAATAATGATGACTCATATGTTCCTTTTTGTGTTCATGCTTCATCTACAGCTCTAGCTAGTGCAGTGCCAAAATCTGTCCTCCATTTTCTCAGTTTTGTGTGTGAAAGAGGGCTCATCCGAAGGGTACTTGAGAATATCTTTAGAGTTTGTTAGTGCAGCGTTTTTGAACTTAACTTATCGTTATGAGGTGGCTGAGGGCACTGTAGCAAACATTTCTCTAGCACTCTGCAACACCTACCTGGCTCCCTGCTCTGAAAAAGTCTCATGGGAACCGTCGCTTCATGATCTGGGTCTGGGTCGGTTTATATGGGGAGCAGCAGTCATTGAGGTATTGCGGTCCTGAGCCATTTAAGGCTTCATAGGTCAAAGCCAGCACTTTGAATTGGGTCTGGAAGCTCACTGGCAGGCGACAGACTATGATGTTGGGAGATGCTCTCTTTCATCAGTGCTTCATCACCTTTGTTTTTAAATAATAGCCAGGCGGCAGCCATTCTTCAGTGTTTCCATCCAGCATGCACCTCTCATGCTGGGACAAGAAACCAGATTGGGTGGCAAACTGGCCTTCCATTATAGGATGTAGCTTACGGTAACTGTTTTGTTCTGAGGCAACAAAACAGAGAAGCGAGATGCTCTTAACACGAGATTGTGAACAAAGGCAGAAAGATGGCATGATTTCAGACCAGTTCTTAACTGGCTTACAGAAAAGTTGGTTCCAAATGAAATGCACATGTTAAATTTGGAATGGCCAATGCAGAGTCTTTCTTTTGCAGAATCTCCACCCTGTTTTACAGAAATGTAAAACATTCAGATTATTAGACATTTAGATAGATTAGAATATTTATATAGGGCTACATTGGCACTGTGATATATTTTAGTAATGGTAGTAATATTAGCAGTAGTACTGGTAGTAAATTTCATTTGTTTGGCAACAAACTAAAACAGCAGTAAAAAGAAGAAAAGCCAAAAGCAGTATGCACACATACATCACACACATATTGTGTGATATTATTATTTTTATCATTACTATCATTGCTATCCAATCTCTCCAAAAGTAATCTAGGGCAGTTTACAGAAACTTTGTCACAAAACCGCTTTGAATAATGATGTGCTGTATGGCTAATTTAATGACTTAAAACATATCTTATGTAGTACTGGTTATAAGCACAATAAGTAAGTAGCTGGGGTGGTGGAAAACCAGGAGACAAGTGTGGGCAGAATTATACCTTCTAACTCTTTATAGGATTAAAAAGGTTTTTGCTGTGTGAAACTAGAGTTTCTGTTCTTGCATTTAGAAGCATTTTTAGCTTGCTGAAGAATGACTTGGTGAGAGATTCTAGTTTTCTTATGGGACCTTTTTGATAATGGACAGATTCTTTCTCTTCATAATGATAGCTGAGGTTCTTGAGAGCTGAGAGACACTTTGTTCTTTGTTCTCAAGAAGACAAACTGTTATTTCTTTCCCCTGAAGAAATTTCTAATATGAAGTATGGAGTATCAAGAATTAGGCTGAATGGTGATGTAAATCCCACTAGAAATAATGTATCCATTATTTCATTTTATGCCCATCGCTCTAGTTTCCGCCTGATTTAAATCAGCATGAAGAAAGCTGTGGATATTCCCTTTATAAGAGCTAAAATAAAACTCTTCATTGAATATTTACTAGTCCTGATTTGCTTCCTTTTGAGGTGGGTTGGGCTATCATAATATGTTCCAAAAAAGAGAACGAACATTTAGCACTTCAGTAGCCTTGTGCTTTATAATGCCATCATGGGGATTGCAAGAGTTGAAAGGTTAAAACATTTCACTTCTATTTTGCTGGTTGGGCATTCCAAGATGGTTTCCCCTTTAAAAACAGCTGTGTTTGTTTCTATACAATAAAGCTGTCTTCGCTAAATAATAGGTTTTGGCCTAGAATTATCAACAGCTCTTTTCTTACGACTGATTTCTTCTACTTTGTGCCATGTTACTTAATTTTCTACCCATGGAAAGGAGGGAAGGTATCCGCCAAGTCTGGGATCCAACAGAGTAGAGCAAATCTGGAGCCCATTAGAATTATTTTCATTTCATTTTTCAAATTTTATAGACCCATCCCTGAAAGGAGACATGCCAAGTAAGCTGGCTGCAGCGCCTCTGACATATGGTGGAATGAAGATGGTTCCAGCCCCTTAGGGAATAGCTGAATCTGTCAATTTCAGTTTCACTCCATTTCTAATTTCTCCAGTCTTAATTTCAGTTCTCTGCATTGTCATATCAGTTCTGATTTATTTATTTTTTAAAACCCTCATGAAAATTCAGCAGCAAAATTTCTCCTAAATTCCAGAACTTGGAATGGCCTAGTGGACTAGATGAACTCTCACTAAACTCCTAAACATCTCAGTGGAAAGAGCCTAACAAGTCTCCATTGGGAAAGAAGTTCTAGAATGCAGGTAAAATCTCTCTCTCTCTCTCTCTCTCTCACACACACACACACACAATTTCTAATGCTGAAAGCTTTCGTGTCAGATAGTGACAGCGCTGGAAGCCATGAATGTTCAGCTGATGTTAACTTGTGCAGGATGGACAAGGGCACACTATCAATCTCTGCTACTTTTGATTCACCCATCTTAGAATATTCTGGGCCCCTTTTACACACAGAGAGAGCTCCATGAAAGATGCATCCTTTGCTGCATCTCCACATTACTGTGGTATATATGGTTCCTTCACACCCAATTGTCACTTCCATCTGGTGGGAGGGGAAAATAGCCTACAAGGATTCTGGCTTACATTATTTTAGAGCCCTGACTCTCATCTGCTACTTGTTAAGAATGACTATTTTAGTCTATTGCACTAAGCAGCACTTAATTTTTGAAACAATAAGTGGCACGGCTTAATTTAATTAAGAGGGATGCTTATAAGAACTGATACCTTAGACTCTGGCAACTCGGTGTCTGGGCTCAGTGTCTAATCTCTCCTTTTGTACCTGTGCTCTAAGGTGTGTATTTCTTGCACAAAATGGGACATTAGGGTCATTTCACAATATTGAGCTTCAAGGTAAGCCCAATTGGTTAAACTCTCCTAGTAGCCAGAGGACTGACCTCCACATTCAGAGGTTCATCTGGCCTAAGGGCTTGAAAGGTAGAGCTTGGAATAAGTGCTCTTTGGAATCATTAACCACAAAAGAAACATGATCAGAATATTTCTCAAAGTTTTTAGACCTCACAAGCCTCACATGTCATGCAATTGTTTTATTCTGAGGTTCAGTGACATCTAGTTTTAAAGGTAGTATTTCTCTAAGAAATATTATTAATAGACTGGGGGAAACCAAAGCAAAGCAATAATATATGGCTGAGTGAAGACATGAGTGCATTTCATGTGTGTTTCTAGTGATTCACTGAAACCTTAGCCTGGGAATATTTTAAGCAAGGGTAGCAGAGGTGTCTAGTTCTGATTTTGGGCATCAGTTTCAGTTTCAGTTGTTGTGGCCTGACAATATTGACAAGGCTCTTGTAGGTGTCCTGTCTGTTGACAATAATGCATAGCTGCCAAGTTTTCCCTTTTCTCGCGAGGAAGCCTATTCAGCATAAGGGAAAATCCCTTTAAAAAAGGGATAACTTGGCAGCTATGAATAATGACTAGGAATGGGTGAATCTGCCAAGTCTGGGTTCTCTCATTTTCCCAGTCTCTAGATTTTCAGTTTTCCACATTTCCACATAATTTTGAAATTTGTTTTTTTTTTGTTTATTAAAGTTCTCATGGAAATCATCAAGATTTGGGGGTGGATTTTTCCTAACAAACATATTTTTGTATGCAATTTTGCCCAATATACACATCTTTGCAGAGGATTGTTTTTCTCAAGATAATGCATTTTTGTATGTTTTTATCAAAATTTATATGCAATTTTATGCGCACATTCATGTGCACATTACATGCCTGGAGAACTGCATTACAAAATTCAGAGGAGTGCAGATTTCAAAGGATGGTTGTTTTTCAGTTATATTATTCTTTCAGAAAGTGTGAATCAGGTAGGTTCACTTAAAATGTGAACAAACAAATTTCTTCCCCATTTCCTAGTCATGGCTAATAAAAGCTCGCTGAAAACGAGGTACTTAATATGCTCCAGTGGCCAAAAGGATGAGGACAAAACTACACCAAAGAAGCTAAAATACACCTGTAAATATTTATTGTAACTGAATCAGCGAATGTATTTAAGTTTATGAAGGATATATGTAATGTTATTAAGGAGAATCAACAGCACATTATATATGGATAAACCTTGGGGAAGGAAGCAATATAAATGGATGCTACAATCAAATGCTAAAATATTGAAAATTAAAGTGAGCTATAACTTAACCATTGCTGAAATTTACACTGACCCACTTAAACTATACCAGAGCTCTACATCATTCCTGCATTCCTTACTACATGGCCTTTTCAGTCTAAGAGAAGAACATAGCTATCAATCCAGAGTGAAATTCCAGAAATCAGACTCCTGCTGTCTTAAATCCATGTTACTAGAGGTCAGTCTGGTATCCAAGATATAGGATCCAGGAAAATCCCAACAGAAAATTAGTCCAGGAAAAAAAATGGATATAAATAAAATAATAATAATATAGTGAACCCTGAACCTGACCCAGGAGAAAAATAACTAGAGCTGTACCAAAAAAACCACAACCCCACCTCAATACAGAAAAACAACCCAGTGTAAAAATATTACATGCGGTAAGAATGGAATCCAAAAGCAAAGTTTTTTCTGGATATGTGTTCCAGAGAAGAGATAAGTTACAGCATGTACACACACTTCTTTCCAGAAACCTTTTCATGTTTGCTGATTTATTCCTTTAATTCCCAGTTTAGTCACAAATGAAATTTGTTCTGTATTGGTAAATAGCAGATGAAAGGACAAAGCACCCCCAGAAACAGTTTTCCATAAAGACTGATCTCACTCCTTATCTGGGTTTAGGGAAGCTCAAGAAGGTCACTCGGAACTGCTAATGAGCCTTGTATCTTCATCACTGTGGAGTGTGATCTCAGCTTGACTAAAGCTTTGCCAAGCCTTCTGTTTCTCACATTCCAGCAGGGTCCACGCAGGCAGACATTTCTGCCCTTAACACAGACATTTCGACCTCCTTAAAACCAGAGTCTTCTTGATCAAAGTTGCTTCCATTTTACTCCACAACTTCTGGAGTGATTATCTTCACCACGTACACAGATTCATGTCCCAAGATGAGCTGGCCGAGTGGGTCCAGGGAATAGTTGATGCCTTGGGATTTAGGCAGGGGAGGAGCCTTTTCAAAAGGTCTACCAGAGCATGCTGCTTTATGAAGTGAGTCATAAGGAACTTACACTCCCCAGGAGTGACGCCTCTGTGCCTTCCATATGTGCCGTGTCAGGAAGATTTGGGGCATCATATGGCAGGACAAAACAAAGATGTGCTGCAATAAAACATGTATCTCCCATATCGGTCTCTATAGCCAGCAGGTGCAGTAACTCTCCAATGGTTTGACTTTACCCCCAAAGGCACACTTCTCTGTTGTCTCCTGAGGCAGACGTATGCCAACAACTGTACAACTATTGCCTGGATTAATCTGGTCCCTTTGGAGGGGCAAGGTGGAGATGATGGCTGACCAGCTCCAAGTGCATCTGTATAGTTATCTACACCCACTTCAAACTGAATTCATTGAAGTGGCCTTAGTTGCCTTTATTGGAAGAGGGATGGAGTCAACCCTGCTAGTTCTCCATGATCTCTCTGTGGCCTTGGATACCACTGACCAGTGAATCCTCCTGGATTAGCTCTGTGGGATGATTTCATTATTACCTGCAGAACCTATAACAGAGATTAGCATCTGGAGACACTGCAAGGCATCATTCTATATCTGATACCCTTTAATAGCTATATCCATTTGGAGCCGTCATCTGGGAGATTTGGAATAGTATGATGATGACATGAACCTCTGTCTCCCCATGCAAATCCAGAGAGGCCATTCAGGTACTGGACCAATGCCTGGAGGCAGCAATATGCTGTATGAAAGCCAACTGAGCTGAATCCTAGTAAGATAGAGCTTCTGCTGATGAGCAGCTCCTGGGGCTGGGAGTTGAGAAGATGGCCTGTTGTGGATGGACTTGCATCCTTCCTGGAGCAACAGCTTCACAGCTTGGGAGTGTTCCTGCAATTATTGCTGTCCCTTGAGGCAAAGGGACAAGGGTTGCTTCCGCCCAGTTCCAGCTAGTTTATCAACTAAGGCCATTTCTGGACTCAGGTAGTTTAGCTCTTGATAAGACTTGTTTAGTTTTTGGGGGTTTTTTTTTTGCATTTCTTTGACAGACACCTTTTTCTAGAAAAAAGACTTAGGGCATCTTCACATAAAAATATTACTTCAATTATGTTCCATGAGGTGGTTGCCCAGTTTGGAAACTACAGCTGGTGAAGAATGGTTTTGCTTTGGATAAAATGATGCTTCTCCGTTCCTTTTTCCTGTACCTAGGCACACCCACAATGAAAAATCCATGTGTTTACAATTTTTACTCTTAATTATGTTAATTTAAAGCTGCACTTCCAAATATGTGAAAACACCCAGACTTTGGAAATTTGGCAGAACTGGATACATAAAAATGGACAACCCCCTATTCATTATAGAGGGAAATGTATGTCCCTAAATTGCTTCCTGATTTGAGATTTGGTTGCTGCAGGCATCGAGGCAGTCCTCAATATGGTCCTCAGCGCAGTTACACTGGGAATAGTGCCACAGACTTCAGCAGTGTAACTCTGCTGTAAGCACTTTGCGATTGGCCACTTAACTGCACTTGAGGTCGCAGCCAGACAGCCTGATCCACAGAGCATGTCGAAACAAGTTCTACTTGTGCCAGCATTTTGCTGGCAGAAATAGGCAGGAAGTGCATGCAGTTCTACACCTCCAGAGAGACTTTTAAAATAAGCACAATGTGCTGCAGGCAAGAAGTGAAACAAAGAATGGTTGTAACCCTTTTATAGCCCAGTGCACTGATATGCATTCTCTTCTAGAGGCTTAGAATTGCACTATCCCGAGGCTTGGGTTGTTAACGGACTATAGCTTTTCAGAGATAGGCAGAGTTCATATTGTAGAGCTGTCATTACCTATTCACTCATTTTTGTGGCTCTGGTCAAACTGATTTTTTTTCTAGATTTCCAGTTGCTTCAAGCTATGCCACAAGAAACCCTCCGCAGTATGACAAGCATTGCTTCAGTACCTGGGTGAATTTCTTAGTGTATGTGCTGTGATGCCTACTGGAATGTACCCATCACAAATAAAACACCCCCATTCCCATGTGCAATGCCTGGAACACTAGCTTTCAAAAGGTTATTTTTTGGCAAGTGCGAAGGGTGTCAACATATTCATATGCATCCTGTAGAAAGAAAGAAAAAAGTACAAAATGTTCCCTTCTTGGAGGTGAAATTGAATAGACCCGAAGCTGGTTACAATACGGTTTAGTCAATTTGACATCACCTTTGAATTCTAGGGTAGTAGGCAGTAGGCACTAGGAGCTTCTGCAGGTCTGCAGTTAGGATAACAAGGGCAAGTAGCCTTATGATATGCTAAAGCTAAACACAAATGTATTTACTGTCCAGCTACCAGCTGCATAGTGCAGGTGGAAGCTGTGTGCATGTGGAAGTTTGTAAATTTTACCTGAGAGGCATCCAATGTGGATTTTTAAATTCAAGTTGACCGTGGATGCTTTCCAGTGCTTCCCCCCAAAATGCTCAAAAGTACCATACCAGTTCAACAGTGCACTGTAGACAAAATAACAATTCTCTTTAGCTTCATCCTGAAATAGCCACCAAATAACACTCCTTGACGTATATATTAGGATCATCGGATATGCTCCTTACCAGAGTTTAAATGATTTGATATAACATGGTGGGTAACTGAGTAGTCAAAAACAAAGACCTTTTCTGGGCAGTGCCATTTTTCAACTTTCAAAGGGTCTTGACACTAGAAACATAAGCATTCTTAAAGCTATGTTTGGTAATTACACCCTAGGCAAGCAGCAACGAAATGCATAACCTAAACAATCTTTTGTTAGGCCTGTTTTAATACTACTTCGTTTTCCAGCTTCTTCTCTACAACAAAATGTTATTTAATAAAGGTTTTGAGACTGTCAGGTTTGCAGCTTGGATTGCTTGGTTATGTTGTTGTTGTTGTTGTTGTTGTTTAGTCGTTTAGTGATGTCTGACTCTTTGTGACCCCATGGACCAGAGCACACCAAGCACTCCTGTCATCCACTGCCTCCCGCAGTTTGGTCAAACTCATGTTCGTAGCTTCGAGAACACTGTCCAACCATCTCATCCTCTGTCGTCCCCTTCTCCTAGTGCCCTCAATCTTTCCCAACATCAGGGTCTTTTCCAGGTAGTCTTCTCTTCTCATGAGGTGGCCAAAGTATTGGAGCCTCAGCTTCAGGATCTGTCCTTCCAGTGAGCACTCAGGGCTGATTTCTTTCAGAATGGATAGGTTTGATCTTCTTGGTTATACACTTCCTTAAAAACCCAGTGTAGTGTAGGGGTGAGAGCATTGCATTAGGACATGGGAGACCAGAGTTCAAATTCCTATTTGGCCATGAAGCTCACAGAGTGACCCTGACCATGTCTCACAGGGTTGATGTGGAGATTAACTGAGAATGGGCAGAACCATGCACACCACCCAGAGCTTCTTGGAGAAACCCTTTTGCTCAGGAGAACCTGAATTTGGCAAACAAGCCTTCAAGTACTTCTCTCCAACTTCTGTCATGAAATACAGTAGTCTTAGGTAACAGGTTACATTTTTCAACAGGCTTCACTAGATATTTTACCCCTGTGCAAACACACATAGGCATTTAAAGGCAGGGAAAAGTATACAAAATCTTCAATGACTCCCTCCCTACATCATTTTTCACACAGCCACCAAGCTATCGGTGCTGGATGAGGAGGTAATGTCTCATCAGTGAAAATGGGGAATGTGGGGAGGGAACCTTCTAATATTGCTCCAGAGAGAAGAAAACCTGTCCTGCCACAGATTTAGGGTGGGTGACAGATTGAACTAACTGAAGACAATGAAGTGCTGATGCGTGTGTGTGCATGTAAGCAGAAGAGGGCACAGGGTAGGCAGATATGTGGCTCCCAGAGCACCTACAGTGTCATAATGGGTTGATAATGAATTGTGCTTGATCACTAAGTTTTTCTCTCTCCCAGGCACTGCCACCCACAATGGTGCCATCTATGATCTTAGTAGAAGATGGGGTACCTTGCAATGTTTATCTGTTACATAGGCTAATGTGCAGATTACACCAGCAGGCACATTTTAAGAATTTTAATGTTTCCATAAGAATAATGTTATCCATGATTGAAACAATTACGTGAAGACCTGCAGAGTGCCAGTGACCAACATTTCAGTGCGATGTGTTCAATGGGCTTAAAAAATATTTAGAATGTTTTATTTACAAGTGCTATGAAAAGTTTTTTAAAATCCTAATATGCAATAGTTGCAAAAGACAATAGTTTACAAATCTTCAGAGAAAACACAGTGATGGAAAAGAACCGCAGACATTTTAATGGCACAAAACCAGATAGAATTCTAATAATGTCTTGTGGCTTTGCAGTTCTGGTATGCAGGAATATTTTTGTTAAGGCTTTGCTCGGAAGCTCCTATGGGGATAACAAGTGGACAATGATAGCACGTCCTAAATTAACATCTGAGAGGAGCATTATTAACAATATAGTTTCATTTTGAAAAATACATTATTAAACCTGCAATATGCAGTAACAGGTACTGGGGAAAGGATAATAATTTAACTTGTGATGGATTGCTGTTGCTTTCTTATATCCGAATCTGTTTTTCTGTACTGTCTTCAAATTTAAATGGTGAAACACATCTGAAAATTCCCTAGAATCACAGCAATTGTTTTTTTAAAAACAACAGAATTGAAGGAATCAAATGACCCTTTATTAGGGAGAGAACTAATGATTTAAACATGCACTGAAGAAACTATTGCAAACATCTGGCTGGAAATCAGTTTTCTAATTCATGCAGATTTTTTTTTAAGCCTCCCAATCCATTTAGGTTTATTAGATTCAAGAAATAAATGTCATTTGTTTTCTTGTATATTGAGCTTTAGAATGAGACAACTGCTAAAAGAAGAAACATGTCTATCCTGCTAATCTTTTTTCCAGTTCCAGTGAGTTAAATAATAATAATCTAGCATATTTATAATCCCACATAAATTGGTCATAGCCAGCAGTAGATGATAACAGCTAGTTTAATTAATTCCTGTGTATGCAAAAAGGAGGTGGAGTAGAATCTGGTCATAAAACAGATACAAAGAAACCAGATGACTGGAATCAGAGCAATTTTTATGGCTGTTGGTGTTAATTTTAGAAACTATAAAACACAGTGAATTGAATTTAGCTATTCCCAGTGGCCAGCAATCAAGCTTTGGATTTTGTGGTCCATGTAGTCACAACTGGAAACAAACTAAATAATGAAGAATGTGAACATTAATTTTAAAAATGAATGCCTTCATAGATGCAGTGGTATTTGTACAAGTTTTCCTCTGCTAAGAGCCTTGTTTTTCAAAAATTCTTAAATCATTTTTTCTTAACATATTGCTGGGAGAATCAATTTAAAGGTACTGAAAAACATGAAAATGACTGAATGTCAAAATGACTGCCTGACAATAAATCTATAGCTTCAGTTCATATTTTTAAATGCAGTCTAAATAATGTCTGAAGAAATAGTCACTCCAACTTTAAATGCTGGCTGCCAAATGATAATTATATTGTTTTATTTTAAATCATATGATAAGAGTTGTGTCTTATGGCAAAATAAGCAGAGAGTGGGGGATTGGGTTTTTATTGTTTATTTAAAAAACATATGGAAATACATTTAAAATCAAATCACCAATTGTTTATTAGAAACACTCAGCTTTTTCTATTGCTTCCTCCACAAGTTAGCATTGAACTTGGAGAGCATGTTGAGAACTTAAGCTAAATGTGCCCTCAATTTAGCTATATTCCTTTTTAAAAAATCACTTTTATAAATACCAGCCTAACTAAAGCTGGTATTTATAAGTATATTTTAGAAAGCTTTTGGTACAATGCTAGTTTCAAATCTATGGGAGGGGAGTTAGGTAAGAAAGCAACAATTCTTAAACACAGCTTTATCTTTTTTATAAAAAATATCTCAAAGACTGATACACCAACATCATTTGAAGTAGTTTATAATTTTAAATGTTTAAATTCAGTATTTCATGTAGCTGGAGTGCCAAGGGAATTGGTCTCATTATCAAATAGATAAACAGAAGAATGTGAACTTATTGTAGGGTCTAGCTTTTTCTCTGTTTTACTCCCTCTCCGTTTTTTGTTTTGTTTTCAGTGTTATCTTCAGCCTTTTTGTAACTTGGAATGTTTTAAAGAATCAAATGAAGCAATAGACTACCGCAGCTAGCAGAACTGAACTCTGAAAGCAAAAATTAGTGGTCTTCTGTTTTTGCTCAAGTTCTAATAGGAACTGGACATAACAGATATGCTTATGATGCTGTGATGTCCTGAAAAGATGTTCTGGTATTGTCTCTTGCAAGAATGCTATGTTTGAATGCTGCAGAACTTCTTCCTTTGTCCATACTTAGCTTACATATATTTCACTGCCTCCTCATACTGACAGAACTCTTAAAACAACATTCATTTCTGGGACGATTCAAATAATAACGAGGTTATTGTTATTGGGTGAATGAGACGTGGTACATCTTATGGTTTTAGAGCAAGCTTTTAAATAAGAACCACATTTTTAATGGGCTTCAGCTCTATCCCTAGGAGCAAAAGCCTATATGCTATTAAAAGTAGTAGGATTTTAGAGGCTACAACTATGAGCAGAAAGGCTTCTAATACGAAGCCAGATTTAACTTCCATTACAAGAAGTGGTGAACAGTCAGGATCCAGAATTCTTTTTTCTTTCTTTCACTATTGTAGTAAACTGTGAAGTAGTGTTGGAATTCATAAGATGTGGATCAACAGTTCTTGAGACCAAATCAAACAGGGTTCAGATGCGCCTTCCCTCTCCCCACTTTAAACTGTTGCTGAACTATGGGTCTGGGAAGCAGCTGTTGTCGGGGCAGAGGGATGGGGGGAGGTTCTCAAGGCCGTTGGAACTTTTCCCCAGGAAAGACAAAACACTGAACTACTAAACCAGCGTTATCAGTAATGGGGATTGCGGTGAGATGACATCTTTTGCTGTACGCGTTGTTTTAAGGGGTTACAATTACACAGGGTTGTGGGGGTTGGTGGTTTTTTTTTTTTTTTGGAACAGGTTATTGGATTCCTGAATCCTGCAGAATGCCAAATTTCAGGCAAAAGCAAGGTTGTTTATTGGCTATTAAGGAGAGGAATGTTGTGATCATGAGAGCTGATGTGGGTTGGTTTTTTAAAAAATTAGAAACTAATAAAAATATCACACTCTTCATGGCGAGTAGTGTGTTTAATTGGCTCACAGTAGGAAACAAGCAAAGGGTCAAGAATGTTTTCTTCACTCAGAGAACTGTTGTGTGCTCTTTCCATTACTCGTGAATGAAAAGCAAAAAATAAAATAGAATGCTATTTACAAAAGCAACTAACAAGACTTTGAACATAACGTAGTGTGAGCACTGTGTGGACTGAATTTTAAAAATACGTGTTCTGGTGATAGAAATAGGGAGTATGTTGCTCCTTATGAGACGTACTGTATGGAACGGAATATCCAAAAAAGAATATTCTGCTTATACAGTAAACATTGTTAGATCAGGACTTTCTGTTTTAAACAATTCTGCTTTCTAGCAATTAAATGCTTCTTTCAAGAGCAGAAAAACAACAACCCTCTTCTAATATTGTATTATTTGCTCTTTCTAGGTTTTATTTTTAATACTAGTTTGCTGCCTCTTAATGGTGGATTAATTTATGCATGCGTGCACAAAACATTTCTAGACGGTTCAATGTAGCGTAGGCTTGAAGAATTATAAACAAATGCTAAGTGCTGTACTTTATCCACATAGACATACTTGTCTTTTTCACAAGTGCCTATCTTCAAGCCAGCTCTTTCTTCTAGGTTATACTTTACTGCCACCTTCTGTTTCAATGCCCTACAGCTAACAAGCTCATTGAAAGCAGAAATGGAAAAGAAGAAATGTGTGTCTTGCTTTAATATACTCACTTTAAATCAGGCTCTATGTATGTCTTACTGAAACCTGAATTCTCCTTGCACTCTGCAACATTTGAGGGGGTTGGGGGTTTTTGGTGGACATTTCACAATAGATGCTTCAAAACTATACTGTGAAAATTACTTTCTGATTATAAGGTAAGCACTCTGTGTCTACTGGTGAAACTTTGCTCTGGTTTTCATCCATCCATCAAATCTTTGTCGGTGCCAGAAAGTAAGAATAGCTAAGGGAAGAGCGGCTTATTTATGAAAGTATTTATATGCCATCACTTATCTACTGCAGTATCAGAGTAGTGTACAGCAAGAAAGCATAAAGTATCATTAAAAACAGTGCAAAACAGGAATCAAATCGACTACTAGCCCTTCAAAATAAACTTTAAACAGCAGCATAGGCCTGTCAGCATGGTTACTGTGAGATGTATCCCTTCTACAAAAATAAAATAAATCCCAGCATAGTTTACATAATTTGATAAACAAAAATAGCACCGTAATAAGATAAAAATAAAAACCATGTGTAAGAACTGAAGCAGAAAAGGCAAGACACCAAAAACCAGCATCAGATGTAAAGTATTACTACAAATGCCTGAGCAAATATGGATACCCTCACCTGGCACTGTTATGACAACAAAGGATGCCCCAGGTGAGTCTCCAACTGCATTGGGTATGCCTGCAGTATGCATCAGGTGAGTTGCTGGAAACCATGGGAAGGGAGTCAATGCTGGTGCACAGGCCCTGCTTGTGGATTTCCCAAAGGCACCTGGTTGGCCGCTGTAAGAACAGGATGCTGGCTTAAATGGGCCCAGGTGCATGAGTGGGCCATTGGCCTGATCCAGCAAGTTTTTTCTAGGGTTGCCATATTTCAAAGAGTAAAAAAACAGTCCTAGTTTTTCTTATGTTCTTGGGAATGACTTGATTAAAATAGCAAAGACAGTGACTGAACTCTCTGATGGGATTGTAACTGGACATGGTATTATGTTATAAACTTGAAAACAGCCCCGTCTTTCCTATTGGGGCTAGTGGCGCGTTGCACCAGGGTGCCTGCCTATCAGGGGGACCTCTCAGAGGCACCCCAGCGAGTGGGGGAGCTGCGCGGCTTTGCTGGCGGCCTCTCCTTTCCCTGCACACCGGCTCGCGAGCTGGTGGTGATGGTGGAGCTGCCCTGCCTCAGCTCGGCCACCCAGGCTCAGCTCAAGGTCCACGGGTGGAAACTGCAGTGGCGCCCCACCACCTAGAGCCTGCGCCTGCCGCTGCCCTATGGTGTGGAGGAGGCCACCACCTTCACAAAAGCCAAAAGGTGCCCAAAGAGGCTGCCCCGTGCCCGCTGGGGCTGTTGCCACCTGCCTGCCTGCCTGGCTGCTTGAGAGTTTGGCAGGCAGTGCCTGGAGCCTCCGTCTGCAGCTCCCATGTCGCGGCTGCTCTATGGCGCTCTGGGCGGGCAGGAGGGCCCGCCGGACCTCGTCGCCTCCACTGCCCAGCTGCTCTCCGGAGCCAAGGAGCTTCCTCCGCCCGCCCGCTTCCCCGAGCCAAGCGAACAAGCACCGCCACCACCAGTCCCCCAGAGAGCCAGTGTGGTGTAGTGTTTAAGAGCGGTAGACTCATAATCAGGTGAACCGGGTTCGCGTCTCCGCTCCTCCACATGCAGCTGCTGGGTGACCTTGGGCTAGTCACACTTCTCTGAAGTCTCTCAGCCCCACTCACCTCACAGAGTGTTTGTTGTGGGGGAGGAAGGGAAAGGAGAATGTTAGCCGCTTTGAGACTCCTTCGGGTAGTGATAAAGCGGGATATCAAATCCAAACTCTTCTTCTCTTCTTCTTCCCAGAGCCGAAGCGCAGCGGGCGCTGCTTGCAAATGCAGAGGAAGGGAGAGCACGACCGTGCACGCCACCTAGCCAGCGGGGGGCCAGGCCAGGTGGCCAGGCGGCAGGGAGGGGACGTAAAGTTTACCCTCCAGCCCCGCTGGCAGTGCAGCCCTTGCCCGCCTCCCCCATGCTGCACCGTGCAGTGCCCGGAGCCCCGTCCTGCCTACCCTCCATCTGCTGCTCGCCCAGAGGGAAACGTGGGGGTGGGGGGCGCCGGAGGGATCCATGCACCACAGAGCCAGATAAGATTAAGATGCCCCTGCTTGGAAACATACATAGAACTTTGGCACGACTGTTGTGTGCAATGCACCTGAATTTGAGAAGAAAAAAGCAAAACAAAACCAGGGATGGTAGCTGTAAATTCCTCCCCCCCCCACCAGAGTGCACCCATTAAAATGAACAGACATAACTTAGTCATGTCCATCCATTTCAATGAGTCTGCTCTGAGTAAAACTATGTTGAATACCATCCTAGATATTTCATTTCTGTTTGGTTTAATAATTTTATGCATTAAATATCCTAAATATGAATGAATCCTGTGGTGAGTGATAATATATTTAGTATCACATTTTAGTATTTTCAGTTCCCCCCGCCTCTCACGCATAGACACACACACACACACACACACACACAAATATTCTCTCTTAAAGGGGTGGCGTATTGGCCTTCACAAGCCACAAAGACCCACTAAAAGTGAACAAAGAGATGATCTGATTACTATGCCTGCTGATGATGACACCAGCACCAGCATTGCAGCATCATGATCCCAGATTTAAACTACGAAAAGCTCACTTGCAACTGCTTCTCTTGTTCACTGGAGTGAACATGCATTGGCTTCCTGTATTGTTATGGACACAATTGAAGGTGCTGCTTCTTACTTATAAAGTACTAAACAGCCTGGGACTTGAGTATTTGGGGGAACTCCTTCAACTACGTAACTTCCACTGAGATAGCTCAGCAGGGGAAACTCATTTCCGTTTTGGGGGCTGCAGTTTTCTCCCTTGTGGTGCTGACATTCTGGAATTAGGAGGCATGCAAAGAAGTCTCATGAACCAATATTTTCCCCGCTACATTTTTTTAATTTACTCTCTGCTTTGGAAAATAGTGCTGCTGCTGCTGATTTATTGCAGTTTATTGGATGGTTTTATTGTTCTCTATTGCATTTCATTGCTGCTTATGTTTTATTGTACATCACCACGGATGACCTTTTAAAAATATAATTTAAAAATGAATGAATTAAAATGGGATGTGTAGTGGTTTGCAGGATGAGTGAATGGAAGTACCTAAGTATTCAAACTTTTTAGAAAGTTATGCACTGTCAGCTGGCCAGGTTTCCAAAGAAGCCTGACATTTCATTTGGAAAATGCTCTGACCCAAGGCCTGGCAAACCTCCAGAGCAAGGGAGTTCTACAGCTGCAGAACAGCCGCCAAGGAGGATGCCTCTCTATCTGATTCTGCTGCTCATACTTGGCCCATTGATGGTGTCATCAGGAGGTCATTCTCAGCCAACTGTAGCAATCCCTAATCAGGCTCTCTTTCAGAAATGAATTTAGGTTTAAAATCCACATGAAACTATTATTTCAAGCCGAAAAAAATAAATACTGTATGTTCCTGCGTATAAGACTACTTTTTAACCCAGGAAAATCTTCTCAAAGTTGGGGGTCGTCTTATATGCCAGGTCGTGTTTCTTATACGGCGAGTATATCCCAAACTCTATATTTTAACTGGAAAAGTTGGGGGTCGTCTTATACGCCCAGTCGTCTTATACGGCAGAATATACGGGCGAGTGCCTCTGATTTTACCAGTTCACCCTTGTCTTCAGATACTCAGAACAGGGCCTTTACCACTTTCCACCACTGAAATAAGTTTGCTATTTGAGGATGTAGGACAGAGCCTTTTCCGTGGTGGCACCCAGTTTGTAGAATATCACCCCCTCACAAGTATGACTGGTCCCAACATTTATCATTTCAGCACCACATTGAGACGTATTTATTTGCCCAGCCATTCTAAGTGTTATGACTCAAGTATTGTTTACTCTGCTCTATTTTTTGCAACTGCTTTATTTGTTTGATAGTGCATTTTCATATGCACTATTTATTTTATGATTTGGTAGGTTCCTTATGATTTGGTCCCATCACCTCCTGGCAAATAGAAGGGGAAGAAATGGAGGCAGTGAGAGATTTTACTTTCTTGGGCTCCATAATCACCACAGATGGTGACAGCAGTCACAAAATTAAAAGATACCTGTTTCTTGGAAGAAAAACAATGACAAACCTAGACAGCATCTTAAAAAGCAGAGACATCACCTTGCCGACAAAGGTCCATATAGCTAAAGCTATGGTTTTCCCAGTAGTGATGTATGGAAGTGAGAGCTGGACCATAAAGAAGGCTGATCGCCGAAGAATTGATGCTTTTGAATTATGGTGCTGGAGGAGACTCTTGAGAGTCCCATGGACTGCAAGAAGATCAAACCTATCCATTCTGAAGGAAATCAGCCCTGAGTGCTCACTGGAAGGACAGATCGTGAAGCTGAGGCTCCAATACTTTGGCCACCTCATGAGAAGAGAAGACCCCCTGGAAAAGACCCTGATGTTGGGAAAGATGGAGGGCACAAGGAGAAGGGGACGACAGAGGACAAGATGGTTGGACAGTGTTTTCGAAGCTACGAACATGAGTTTGACCAAACTGCGGGAGGCAGTGGAAGACAGGAGTGCCTGGCGTGCTCTGGTCAATGGGGTCACAAAGAGTCAGACACGACTAAACGACTAAACATCAACAGGTTCCTTTTAATTTGTGTTCTGCATCTGTATTGAGAAAAATATTAAAATCTGCCTTTAATGCATTTTTTTTTAGGTGCGCAGTTGTATGGGATGCAATCTTTCCTGGAAAGGTTTTCAAGATGTGGAAACATTGTTCTTGTGTTTACTGGAGAAATGCTGAGTGGAAAATGGTATCAGGAGGGACTCTGTCAGAGTGATAAAAACTTATCTGCTGGCTCATTTGTGAATATGGTTGTAGAGTTGTGGGCTGCTGTCCTCTGAAATCAATAGTGCAGGTGTCCTGCAAAGAAACAATCACCCCATTCTTTGGTTATGCTTCATCTGCTTTCTGTGTATTTGTAATGGTATTCTCCCTTCATGAATAAGAATGTCAGGAAAGCATTAGCACTATTCAACCATTCTGATCAGAACAAGGAAACACCTGGGAAATCCCCAGGGCATCTACAGTTCTACACTAGAAAACTCCACGTTTTGCATAAATATGCGTAAATATTCTAATTTATTCTAAGTAACTGCATTTTTTTAATAAAAAAAACCATTATATATATTCCTACAGGTTGGTGATTCATACAGGTTGGCAGAGCAGGTGAGTTGAAGCCATGTGAGAAAGAAGACTGTGGATGAACAAATCTCCTGTCCTTCGAGTGCTGATAGTAAATAATAATATTAGATATCCTTTTAGTATTAGTGACTGGAGCGACATATTTAACTGCACTCTTCGGTTTTAGAATACATTTTAGTGAGCTGCCTAAATTCCTCTGGGATATATTTATAGTAATCTGCCTATTTTCCACATTAAGAGGAAAGATCTGGAACATTGAAAAAGCAATACAAATACACACACATAATAGGTGCAACAGAAACCTAAATAGTTTCTGGCAACACCAGCACTACCAAGTGAAATTCAAAAGCATGTATTGGAAATATCCTCGCCTTGTTAATATTTATTGTTTACTGCACTTATTTACTGCTCCTTCCACAAAGTGTAATTAAGGTCAGTGTAGTTATGGTATTATTAGTATTATTTCTGATTTGCCTTGCACTATTAAGGACAAGTGACAACCATTTAAAAAATATAATATTAAAATCTGTTAAAATTTCAGTCAAGAAAATAGTGTGGGATATAGTTATCTCAAGTGTCAAAGGCCAGGATAAAGTTGTGTGCCTTCAATATGCAACAAAAGCTACATAATTAAGAATGCCAGACACACTGTTGGGGGGAGGAAATTCCACAGTTTAGGGGCTGCCACAGAGCAAGCCCGCTCCTAAGTAGCCACCCCAAATTTCTGTGGGCAGTGGAACTACCAAAGTGGCACCCTCACAGTCTTAACACCCATGAGTGTTTATGGGGAAGGAGTCAGCCTTTCAGATATTTAGGGTCTAAGCTGTTTGGGGCATTAAACTCTAATGTGAATTATTTCAGAGTGTTAACAAGCATATAGACAGAGGTAAAGGTGGTGCTGTGGTCTAAAGCACTGAGCCTCTTTGGCTTGCTGATCAGAAGGTCGGCAGTTCGAATCCCCACAATGGGGTGAGCTCCTGTTGCTCTGTCCCAGCTCCTGCCAACCTAGCAGTTCGAAAGCATGCAAGTAGATAAATAGGTACTGCTGCAGCGGGAAGGTAAATGGCATTTCCGTGCGCTCTGGTTTCCGTCACGGTGTTCTGTTGTGAGAAGCGGTGCTGGCCACATGACCCGGAAAGCTGTCCGTGGACAAATGCTGGCTTCCTTGGCCTGAAAGTGAGATGGGCGCCACACCCCAGAGTCGCCTTTGACTGGACTTAACCGTCTAGGGGTTCTTTACCTTTTTTTTACCTTTTACCTTAGACAGAGGTACAACACTAGACTTTGAAAAAACTTTGATAATGTCTTTCATTGAAGACTCCTCAGTATGCTCAGCAGTCATAGGATAAGAGGAGAGTTCGTCTTATGCACCAGAAAATGGTTAAGGAACACTTACCTCAGTGAAGATTCCCCACTGTGAGAACAAGATGCTGGACTAGTCAGGCCTTTGTTCTGATCCAGCTGGGCTATTATGATCTTATGACTAATGGTCTACCTAGGTATAAGAAGCTACATATCTTCCTATGTATGACAGCATAGATAGCCTCCCCAAGACTAGATCTGTTTTTCTTCAGCAGCAGAACTGCACTATATGCCTTAAAACTGTTTTTTGTTATCAAGCAGCAACATAAATCTAATCCCTTTGTCTTGCATTTCCAATTTGCGAGTCAGTTCTTATGCTGGATGAGGCTCTGACATTTCTTTTGGACGGTGAATGTGAGCCATAATGACAGTGCTCATTTCAGAACCACCTCTCCTGTCCTTCTGGAATGATGAATACATATTGAATGTTCATTGTACAGTGGAACCTCGGTTTATGAACACCTCAGTTTATGAATTTTCGGTTTACGAATGCCGCGGACCCATCTGGAACAGATTAATTCACTTTCCATTACTTTCAATGGGAAAGTTCGCTTCAGTTTATCAACGCTTCAGTTTATGAACAGACTTCCGGAACCAATTACACCCATGCTTCGGGTTAAGTATGCTTCAGGTTGAGTACTCCGCGGACCCGTCTGGAACAGATTAATCCACTTTCCATTACTTTCAATGGGAAAGTTCGCTTCAGTTTATGAACGCTTCAGTTTAAGTACTCCATGGACCGTCTGGAACAGATTAATCCAGTTTCCATTACTTTCAATGGGAAAGTTCGCTCCAGTTTATGAACGCTTCAGTTTATGAACAGACTTCCGGAACCAATTGTGTTCATAAACCGAGGTACCACTGTATCTACATTTCGTGTGTGAGAGTGGGAGAGAGAGAGAGAATCATAGTTTTGTCTATTAAAACCCTTTCAACTCAATTAATATTTCTTTAGAAAAATCACAAACAATGTTTAAGTAAGTAGAACTACCCACTGAAAGTTCAAACTCTTTCTTAAAACTGCAACTCTAGAATAGCATTCCTAGGATATTCAGGAGGAACAAAGAGTCTTGCTGCATATAAAACCAATGTTATTAGCTATAGGACTGGTTTTTTATAAGAAATTTCAGTCTGATTCTTTTGTAGTGGGCACTGATGGCAATTTTATCCAGGAACCATTTCTTTCTTTCTTAGTTGTCATTGTCATCATCAGGGGTCCCAAACTAAGTCCCGGGGGTCGGATCCGGCCCAATTGCCTTCTAAATCCGGCCCGCGGATGGTCCAGGAATCAGCATGTTTTTACATGAGTAGAATGTGTCCTTTTATTTAAAATGCATCTCTGGGTTATTTGTGGGGCCTGCCTGGTGTTTTTCCATGAGTAGAATGTGTGCTTTTATTTAAAATGCATCTCTGGGTTATTTGTGGGGCATAGGAATTCGTTCATATTTTTTTCCAAAATATAGTCTGGCCCCCCCACAAGGTCTGAGGGACAGTGGATCGGCCCCCTGCTGAAAAAGTTTGCTGACCCCTGGTCATCATCATAATGCCATGGAAGTTTTTCACATTCCCTTCTGGCTTTCAGTTCAGTTCATTTGCATCTGAATGTAGTTTGCAGTAGTTCTGATCTCCTATCCTATAGGTACCTTTGGCATATGCATGCATTTTGACTTCTCCTCTCTGCTTATGGCCATATAGTCATCTTCATAATTATATACTCCTAGTAGATGGAATAATGCAAAGACATTTAGGGAAATAAACCCATACATGCATATGATGGCCTTCAGATGCTTTCCAGACTTATTAAAGTCTATAAACTTTGCAACCACTCACATATATATTCCTTGACTATACGTTTCACAGGTGGATATTAACTATGTAGAGTTTTTTACATCTATTCCTTATTCCCCCATGAAAAATATTTTGTAAGCTCCAGGATGTAGGTAACCACTTAGCCCAGTAACTTGAGCCAGTCTAGTTCTTATTTTAGAGTTTCTACCTTCAGCAGAAGCAGAAACCCCTGGATGTGGGATATTCTCCCCAATGACAAAAGTGCACTGCATCTTACTGAAGCGTACTAGTTTCACAATAAATAAGCCAAGGCTCTGAAATATTTCTTGTGGTTTAAAAGAATCCTTTAAAAAGTAAGGATGACTCTACCCCCCTCCTTCCTTGGTTAGACATCTGCAGTCTTGTTTTGAGCACTCCTATTGGGAATCCAGGTTGTTTTAACACCCAATTAAATTAGAATAATTGGGATAGAGTTGCAATTCCTTTGCCTCCAGCTGTGAACCATAATCTGTTTAGCACCTGAATATTATTTCACTTTATTTTTAGTAGCCAGCCAATGGCTTGAGAAAAGTGGTAATGAATCAAAAGTTTTTAAAGGTGAAGATCACTTATCATTAGTTTCAGTGAGGTATTGCTAAAAAAATAAACCGTCTGTGCCAAAACTAAAAAGCAGCAAACTTCAAAAAAATAAACTTAACAGGTGAGTTTTTAATGAAGAAAAATGATGGGGGCTGAAGAACAATAACAATTTGTGAATAAAAATAGATTGTGCTAGATTTTCAGCTAATACATGAAAAAAAATCTCCACACTTTGGAGCACAATCCTAGCCCCTCACACTGTATTAATGATGGGGTGGGTGGGATCAGGGGCTTTTTTCAACCGGAACTCTCCAGAACTCAGTTCCAGCACCTCTCAGGTGGGCAGCATGGCCATTATAAGAGAACAAGGGAGGCATTCATGGTGGCACCTTCTGTCCCCCCCCCCCTAGAAAAATAGCACTGGATGGGATAGGGCATAGATGAATCACCTCAGCTCCTATTAGTAGTGGAGTGCAAGGAGGGCATTTCAGGGCTTGTAACTATCACCATCCATAGCTGCCAAGTTATCCCTTTTTTTAAGGGAAATTCCCTTATGCTGAATAGGCTTCCTCGTGAGAAAAGGGAAAACTTGGCAGCTATGTCACCATCTCCTATATAGCAGTAAGACACATACAGTCTGATATTATGTATGGCCTGAATTCAGTCTTACTGAATGTACATAGGACTGCAGCCTGAGGATAACAAAGAAGATTAATTATCATAATCATGTTTACTGAGCCCTAATTATCTGCCTGCATTATCTATTCAAAGACTTGAACACATTTTAGTAGCTTAGCCAAGCATTCAGGAAAATTCATGTGGTAGATGGAGTCTTTTACATAGGCGCATACCATCGCAGACACCAGGCATTAATTACCAAGAAGTATCTGCTTATATTCACCCTAGAACATGAACAATGGCTTCAAAGGTAAATCAACAAAAAATCACGCTTTGAGCTGATGTCTAAATAAAGCAGGCAATTATTCTTACTGCAGGTAAGCACATAGAACTCGCTAACCATAGACTAAAGATGACTAAAGACCTCCACAGATTTCAGGTTTGCCTTTATGTAAAACTACACACAATAGCACATCCATTGGACCAGAATGCTGCCAACAGGAAAAACAATGGATGCTTTTGAACTTTGCTTTCTAACCAAACTGATTAATCAAACTGCAACATTGAAAATAAATTGACACTATCTTAGTGGCTAAGGCCCAGTGAGGCCACTCCTGGGTTCGGTACCAGGTGTTTCATTATATGAAATTCCTACACTGTCTGAACAGGAAGATAACTCTTGATGAAAAAGCCTGCAATAATATCTTAACCTGATGTTTGAAAAGTTACTTGTGACAGAAGGTAGGTAAGAGCATGGTAGGGATAAATAAATGAGATTGGGCTCTTGCCTGATGGTAACTACCGTGTTTCCCCTTTTTTAAGACACCGTCTTATAACTTTTTTTCCTCAAAAAAACACACGGTGGCTTATTTTCAGGGGGTGTCTTTTTTTTTTAAGTGCTGGTACAACTGGGTCCCACTGGCTCAGGACACTCGGTGCTCTCTTCCGCGCACATTATAAACACCACACTCTAGCCTACTGTGCTATCCAGGTTTTACTGTCAACCAGGCTGGCAGCAGCTCTCCAGAATTTCAAACTTGGGGGTACCTGGGGGTTAAACCTGGGATCCTTCTGCTCCCCGGGCTCTCTCACGCCGGCCGAGGAATGAGGAGGGAGGCCGTGACCCGTCCCGCTCTGAGATGCTTGTGAGGGAAGCGCGAGGGGGACGAGGCTTGGGCCCATGCCCCTGGCGCGCGCGCGCGGCTGAATGACGAGCCGAAGCGGAACCTTTTCTCTGGGGGGGGGAGACGCGCGCGCGCACACACACACACACACACACACACATACACACTGAGAGAGAGACACGCACAGGGAGAGAAAGAGACGCGCGCACACACACACACACACACACAGAGACGCACGGGGGAGAGAAAGAAAGAGACGCGCGCGCGCACACACACACACACACACACACAGAGACGCACGGGGGAGAGAGAGAAAGAGACGCGCGCACACACACACACACACAGAGACGCACGGGGGAGAGAGAGAAAGAGACGCGCGCACACACACACACACACAGAGAGAGACGCACGGGGGAGAGAAAGAAAGAGACGCGCGCGCACACACACACACACACACAGAGACGCACGGGGGAGAGAGAGAAAGAGACGCGCGCACACACACACACACACAGAGACGCACGGGGGAGAGAAAGAAAGAGACGCGCGCGCACACACACACACACACAGAGAGACGCACGGGGGAGAGAGAGAAAGAGACGCGCGCACACACACACACACACAGAGACGCACGGGGGAGAGAGAGAAAGAGACGCGCGCACACACACACACACACAGAGACGCACGGGGGGAAGAGAGAGAAAGAGACGCGCGCACACACACACAGAGAGAGACGGACGCACGGGGAGAGAAAGAAAGAGACGCGCACAAACACACACACAGAGAGACGCACGGGGGGGAGAGAGAGAGACGCGCGCGCGCACACACACACACAGACGGACGCACAGGAAGAGAAAGAAAGAGACGCGCGCACACAGAGAGAGAGACGCACGGGGGAGAGAGAGAAAGAGACGCGCGCACACGCACACAGAGAGAGAGACGGACGCACAGGGAGAGAAAGAAAGAGACGCGCGCACACACAGAGAGCGTGCGGCTGCAGCGCTCACGAAGCAGCGCTGCACTTAGGGGAAGATGGCCAGGGAGGGGGGCTGCGGGGTCAAGGCAACGCGTGAAAGGGAGGGATGGCGAGGAAGAAGTGGGGAGTGAAGTGATCGGGGCTTTAACATGCCCGCACGCGCAAAAGGGAGGCTCGGAATGTGGAGATCGGTTCTGGCTGCTTCTCTTAAAGTGCCGCAAGTAACGAGCCTCTCTCTCTTTCCTCCTGCCGCTCGTGCCCTTGGTGCTTCGTGCGGCGCTGCTTCACGCTTTGTCAGCGCTGCAGCCGCCACCGCTTCTGGGCACCCACCCGACCCCGCAGGCTTCCTCCTCCTGCCGCGGCCGGCATTGCAGGAGCTGGGTCCTGCTGGCTGGTGCTCCGTGCGGCACTGCTGCACGCTTTATTGGCACTAAAGCAGCCACCGCCGCTTCCGGGCACTGACCCGACCCGGCAGGCTTCCTCCTCCTGTCGCGGCCGGCATGCTGGGTCCTGCTAGCTGGTGCGGAAGTATGGCTTATTTTCGGGGTATGTCTTATAGCTCTCAAATGGTTAAAAACCCTGCCATGGCTTACTTTCTGACTACGTATTAAAAAAGGGGAAACACGGTAGATAGCTTAGTTGAACTAGAACTCTGTGCATGCCCCATGAATTTACTATGAGCAATGGAAGCAGAGTAGGATTCAGGAGAGTGTGACCGGTTTGGTTGTGCTGGGCACAGAGCCTCAGGGACACAACTATTATTTAGAATGGAATGTGAGAGGTGGGTGGGTGGGTGCCACATTTTGACACTTAAGTTAACCAAGAGTTCATTTTCTGATGAGGTTCAAGTTTTCCCTCTTTCAGCCATGGCAATTGCATTTTATGGAAAGGAGGATCCCCCCCCCAAATGACTTTGCTTTAAGCCAAACAAGGGAATCACTGGTCCACAGACCAATCCTGGTCCACCAGGAGGTCCAGTTTACCCAATGAAGCCATTTCCCCAAACTACACCCACCTGTCAATCAACTGTCACTTGGTGGTATAAGCTGAGGGGCAGGGTGTGGGGTTCAATCCTTGTGAAGCAGACTGAAGAAAGCAGGATTGAACCCTCTGCTCATCAGCTGGTGAACACATAGTTCAGTCCTGCTTGGTGCTGATTGACCAGAGCGTTCCCTGTAGGGAACATACTGGAGAAGCAGATTCCCGCATAGAGCAGAACTGGACTTATTTTGACAAGTTTTGATAATTAGTAGTCCTTTCCAGGATTAATTCCTAGAATGGTTGTAGAAGGCTCAACCTGCCACAAAACAGCATTGGCTGAGGCAGTGGCAGAGCTTCATGCTCTGGTACCGGGGGGCGGAGAGCAGGTGGGGCGGGGCTGGCACGCGTCCTGGGGGTGGGGCACGCCGCCTGCAGGGGCGTGGCACCCAGCGTGGGCGGGGCAGCAGCCGCGATGACACCCCACCAGGATCGCACTGCCGGGGGTGGAGCGCTCCCCCCGCACTCCTCCTCCACCAGTGGGCTGAGGGCAGATGAAGTCTTGACTTACCCAGCATTGTCAGAGCTTGTGAGGATTGCAAGAGGCTGGTCAGTGGAGAGACATTGCGCAAATATGGTTTAAATTTAGTCCAAAGGTAAACAATTTATTTGAAAAATAGAATGCAGAAGTAAAAATAATAATTTGCTAGTAAACTGGTTTTTCTAAAACACCCAGGAAAAAATTAAAATAGATATCTCTTTTTTAAGTGTCTCTCTCATTTTAGTTCCCTTTGGTAGAAAATGTTTATTTCAGTCCACAGATGTGGTTATGTCATGTTTCCACTGTGTTTTCATTCAGTACTTGTGGTTTTCCTTATTTGTGACAAGTCTAGTAACTGGAGCCATTTGTACCTGAACAAATAATATCAAATCTGAATACTTTATAAATATTTACAATATTTGGTGTGTGTCTCTCACACATCAAATGCAAAGGAGAAGGAGGAGGAGAAGAAGAAGGGGGGTGGGAACCAACCCTGTGTGTTACCTTATAATAAATATTTACCGTACGTATTACCGACTAAACTTTTTCCCCTAGAGCTATTTAGGGAAAGCTGGTGGCATTGTTTATGTCAAGTGTCCTATATTAAAATTCTTTAAATGAAACTGCAAGAAAATGAAATGCTGTATGTTTCACAATGATTGATGTCAAGGAATTTCACGCACCCCTCACCAGCAACAAGAAGTGCATGTGTGTGGGTGTGTGAAGGGGGCGGCGGCGGGGTTGTACATATGGGTAGTGAATAAGGCAGAAGTTTGAGGTTTTCTGGTACAGCTGCAGAATTCATTGGAGCAAACCTGGAAACACCGTGACCCTTCTTGCCCTCCCATTTCTTTTCCTTCTCCCTCCCCTCTTAAGTACAGAATCTAATTGCAAACATTCTCCCTGTCCCCTGCTCGTTTCCTGCGCTGAATATGGAGCCAGCAGAAGTTCCTGGTCTAAAAAAAACCCGAACAACATTCGAGGAATGTAAGGACGCTCCAGAGTGAACTGTTTATTTGTTCCTAATAGTTTTAATACAGAGATGCTCACTCAAAAGAGAATTAAAATATATCTGGTATTTTTTAAAAAACCAACCAAACAAACAAAGCCCTATCAAGTGATGCTCTGAGAACTTGATTTTGCATATGTGGGCTCAGGACTTCATTACTATTATTATTATTATTATTACTATTATTTTTCCAACGGGTGACTGCTGTTGCATGCTGACAAATTCTAGGACCCATGGGTTAGAGCTGAGTACAGGGTGGGGACCAAAAGTGAACAAACTACCCCAGAAGGAGCATGGTATGTCCTCCACCAGAGGTGCGACCCTTCTGCTAACATCCCATCCATCTCAAATCATAGAATTATAGAATTGTTGAGTTGGAAGGGGCCACAAGGATCATCTACTCCAACCTCCTGCTGACAGTTTGGGGCCAAAGGAGATTTTACATGCAGTTGCATGTCTTCCCCCCCCCCCCCACCATGGCGTAACATTTCAAAAACAAACAAACAAACAGCAGTCTTGGAGCCTGCCATCAAGCGTGGAGGTGTGCTCTTGAACCCTTTTCTTTCCAGTTGTTTGTGCATACAACATTGACCCTCATGCTGCTTTTCTTGCTGTGAGGGAAAATATTTTTGGGGAAGGGGAGTCTGTATCTTTTCTTCTGCTAGTGGAAAAGCAACTGAGGTGAGGAGTGATTTTAATCAGACAAATGGTTGGAGGCAGGACTTTTTCAGCCAGAGCTCACCAAAATTCAGTCCCAGCACGTCTCAGGTGGGCATCATTGCCATGATAAGAGAACAAGGGAGGCGTTCTTGGTGAGTTCTAGCACCTCTTTTTCTAGAAAAATAACACTGGTTGGAGGACAAATGATTATGCTGATGTTCTATCACTTTTCCTGATTGCTGCCTGCCTTTTGTTACAATCTGTTGCTCTCCCCACCTCACTCTAATGTGGCTAAAACCCCTTTCCCTCCCTTTCCATAGACCCGGATGAAATTTAGAAACATAGCAACAAAGAAGTCCCCACCAGGTATGTGCCCACTGAGATTCCTTTGTGTTGCACTAAGCTGTCCCCCTGTTAATTTCCACACGTGATGGGAGCTCACTGTGCATATTTGCATATTTGCGTGGACAGGCGGAGCCCCCCAAACCTGCAGGCGACCCCCAAAGCGGAATAAATACACGAGACAATGTGCTATGGGATTCAAATTGGCCACAACTTTATTCAAATTCAGATGTAGGGAGACCTTGGCTTCAGGCATTGGCCGTTATCCTTCCCAGTCCCCAGCCGGGGTTCTGGGAGGCTTCGGGGTCATCCACATGTATGGGGGTTGGGGCTGGCTCTGGAGAACATATGTTCAAGCAGCGAGAACCCACCCCCTGTTTGCCGCTGCTGGTAGGGGGAAGTGATGAAACCTATTGGCATGGTCAAGGCTTCCCCCAATGTCGCCGCAAGGGGGTGAGGTCTCCGCTTCACGCCCCCCCCTCTAGGAAAATCGCCAAAGAATTCCACCCAAGGCCTGACACTGCCAAGTTGTGACGTATTGCTACGGGAAAGGCGAAACCTGCCAATGCAGGGAAATTCCTTTCCGACCCTTCAACGGCGGCCTTGACGTAGCAGCACCTGAGAACCTGTAGAGAAAAGGTTAACCTGCAAAAGAACATGAATGAAAGGTGTGAGAAGCTCTGGAACCAACTGGTGCTTGGAGGTAAGATTCAGATGCTATTGTACGAGCTGGTTTGTCCCTCACCTTACCTGGCCACCCCCTGGCAACACCTCCCCAGGCAGGATTGGATGCCAGACTTGGGTAGGCGGAGACCCCTGGCATCCTACCTGGGAAGGCGGTGCCAGACCTGAACTTCCAAGGAGCGCCCTCTGGGATTAGGGGGCTGTGCGCGTCCACGCAAAAAACACCCCCCATTGATGTGTGGAGCGGTCATTATATAGGACTACCATTCACATAAAAATCAGGACACTGTTCTCTTTCTGCTTGTGATACTTGGTCTATCAAATATGTGCTGAAAGCATTTTTGCTAACTCTCCATCTCCCCACATAGATAGATAACTCACTTCACCCACAGGAAAAAAAGAGTCCAATTGAGCTTTGGGACCCTTAGGAGAGAGAACTCAGCCCAGAGAGCAGCTGTCAGCTATGTTTTTACCCACAGACTTCAATTTTTCTGTGATGCTAGGATTATGTATCTGCCTTAGGCCTCACACACATGGGACAGTTGCCCCAGAGATAGATACCTGAATAGCAATGGCTAAGTATTTACAGGATGAATCTTAGTACCCCAGAGCAAACTGGCACTTGCCCTTGAGCAGTTTACTTGGTAGTTAGTTGTTAAGGAGCAAGTTGCCCCAGGGAAGTTGCTGTAGGGAAGTTGCCTGTGTGAGTGCCATTTGCAGAGAAGTCCAGTTGCCCCCATCAGAAAAACACTCAGAATGCGAAATACTGGATGAATTCTACAATTCAGAGGAACAGGTCATTGAATTTGTGCTTACGAACTTTGGAGCAACCTTAACGGATGGTACAAAAGGCATGTCTCAGGGGACCAACTGAACTGGATAACTGCACATTAAAATCCAACCTTTGGGTCATTTGGGTGGAGTCAATATGGCCACCTTCATACAGCATATTCCTTCAGAGCCACATCTTCTGAACTATATCCAAATAGCTAGTGCTAGAGAGTGCTTTTGACACTAGTTAATTCTGGACTCATTCATATTAATTCTATTTCTAAACCAGGACCTTTAGCATCCAATTTCATTCAATTCTCCCTCTGGAAAGAATCATATCACTGTAAACGTTCATTCATTCCTTTTGCTGAAAGCCCAGAAGACAGAAAGGAAGAAAAATGAACAGCTAAGCTACAGGTGTATCTTTCACTGCTTCACTGTGGTTTTCCTTCCTTTCCTTCACCCCCAACCTCTTTCCCCCCAGAGCAAATCTTTTTTGCAAATCTTTCCTCCTGAGACACCCAGCTGAGTTCCTCCTACAAGTCCTTTAATTCCCTTGCTGTCAACTTGAGGCTTGCTGATTATGTGGGTCTGGTTCAGTTTGCAAGAAAACCAGATTCAGCAAGTTTGTATTCTTCTACCCTTGGACCTTACATCTCCAAAGCTGCATTCCCCACTGAAACAGACCTCTTTTGTCTTCATCTAAGGCTGATGCCTGTTCACTGTGAGCAGTAGATGGGAATTCATAAGGTAAGGACTGGGAACAAATCAGGTTTCCTAATATTGAGGGTCTTATTTTAGATGCCAAGAACATGCGAAAGAGTCGTTGAAGAGCCTTAGCATATCTTGCAGGTATTTGGTACTAAACCACAGTGAGGAGGAGGAGGAGCAGCAAGTTGAAGTCTCTTGGATATCTATGCACATGCTCAGGGCCGTCTTGAGCAGATCGCGCGTCCTGGTGCTGAGGGGCGGAGATCGCTCCGCCGCCCGCCCCGCCCTCGTAGGGCGCAATTGGTTTCCGCACAGCTTCGTCGCGCGGCGCCCTCCTTTCCAGGCCGGCGCCCAGCTTACCAGCCCCGCGCCATGGTGCACTGCGCCAGCGGGGGTCTATGAAGAGCCGGCCCTGCACATGCTGAGGCTTAGAGCTCCAGGCCCTGATGGTATGAATGCATTGACACAAGCTCCAATAAAAACAATATACTTCCAAGCTCCATTAGCCTTCCCAGCTACCAGGGCCATAGCTTCTATTTCTCAGCTGGAAGCATGAGCAAGTTTCATCAGTGACATATCGAGTATTTTCATTTGGCTTTTGCTGGTACTTTGGCACTGTCACTATTTAGCCACTATTTCCCCCACCCCCAGAGCTCTGAACCAGGGAAAACCTACATCCTACATCTACTTAATTTCATTTCATTTTCTCTCTTTTGGCATCTCTCTTTTGGCACTATAAATGGTAAAGGCAGTTAAATTTGAATTACAAAGAAGTTGCCTATCCAATTACTATCTTGATTTTTTAAAACCTTTTTGATTGCATAAATATGCCACTCAGGCAAGCAAAAGAACTGATACATAATGTGTTCTTTTAAGTGCAATTGCTGATTTGCCCCCTTCTGAACTTTGTTCCCAAAAGCCTTAGTATTAATGCAAATAATTAATGCCAATCCAGAAGGGCTGGAGGAGGGAGACTCTTAAATCTAATGTGCTAGTGGGCTTGTGCTGAAAGGGGGGAAGGTGGTTTTTTCATCTTTTTTCTTCTTTCATGGGCCAGTGTTTCCCCACACCCATATACAGACCAAGATATTTTCTCTCATATCCCATGGAGGATACAAAGACTCACCTGTCCCCTTCCCTTTTGCTGATACCACCATTGGAGCACCGATGGCAGAGTTGCAAAGCCAGTGATGGTTCCTATGCTTGCAAAAGGGACATGTGTGAGGATAGAGCTCCTTCTCCATCCATAGTTCTCCCTATTGGTGGGTGGAGGAGGGTGACCAAGGTGATCAAGTGTCTGGAAACCAAGCCTTATGAGGAATGGTTGAGGAAGTTGGGTGAGTTTAGCCTGAATAAGAGGAGACTGAGAGGAGATGTGATAGCCATCTTCCAATATCTAGAGCGCTGTCAAATGGAAGATGGAGCAAGTTTGTTTTGTCCTGCTCTAAAGGGTAGGACAAGAAAGGAGATTCCAGCTAAACATTAGGAAGAACTTTCTGACAGTGAGAGATTTTAGACAATGAAACAAACTCCCTCAGGAGGTGGTGGACTCTCCTTCGTTGGAGGTTTTTAAGGAGAGGTTGGATGGTCATCTGTCATGGACGCTTTTGTTGAGATTTTTGCATTGCAGAGCATTGGACCAGATGACCCTCAGGGTTCCATCCAACTCCACAATTCTGTGATTCTATGAATTAATGAGTCAGAAAGCAAATAGACCACAGGACCTGAAGAACTACAGATAGGTATGCTGTTTGTATGGAGTGTTGGAATGGACACTCTTCTGGATTATTACAATTAAGTTTTAGAAGCTATAGTGAAATAGGGCTGTTGGACAGAAATCAACAGGTGACATTTCCCCCATCCTTAATACTCCTTGTAGGCTAAAAATTCATTGCTGGTGGATGTCTCATTCATATCTGTTAAAAGCCCAGAGCCATTTTCAGTGAAAAGTGGAGCTCTTTCTTTCCTTCTTTCTTTCTTTCTTTCTTTCTTTCTTTCTTTCTTTCTTTCTTTCTTTCTTTCTTGTGTATATATTAGGCATTGTCTTCCTTTCTTCTTCTCTGTCCGTAGAAGCTCTCTGTATGTGAAACTCAACACACAGCTGCACCCCTGACATACTTTCACATAGTTTCTGACAGAGTGTGAAAGGTTAACTTACAGTGGCATGTACAGTATGCGAGCCAGATGTTCCTGCCATCTCTTGATTTGTTCTCATGCAATTAGTTCCGTTAATGAGAAAGGTTATGGACTGGCAGACTGGGTAAGGGAAGTAATATGGGAGAGGTTAAACAGAGGCCATCACAGACCTCCATGAGCTCAGCTTACACTCTTGCGTGTTCCTGTTTGAGAATTTCTTGGGTGTGTGGAATATGCTCCCAAGGGTTAGGAATGTCTCTAGTTTTTTGCCAGGTGCCTTTCAGAGCTCTTGTATAACAAGGCTTTAGGAATTCTCCACATCACTTTTTAGGGTTGATAGGAAACAGGAAATGGTGCATACGTCTCATGAACCCTGACATGTGATATGGGGAAGTTTATCTGGCTATAAACATCTTGATGAATGAACGTCCTAGGACAATGGTAACCAACCATTTGATCTGGACTGTTAGGTTGCACAGAAACCTGCAACTTTGATGATGATCCGAAGAGGCCTATGAAAGCAATTGATCAATTGGATTGGCATAACAGTAGGATGGTCATCTTATATTTGGGGTGGGTGGGTGTGATTAATATAGCATTAATGTAAAAAAAAAGGTGATATGGAGTGGGAAGACAGGGCACTTGGATCCATTTAGGAATCTTATAATTGCAAACATAAAGCAGAAGACTATAAACGGAGCATTCAGATGGCCACAATTAGGGAAGAATACGTTGAGAGATGGAAAAGACTGGGTGCTAAGTGTTGTGAATCACCATTTTTAGCCAGTAAAAAGACCAGGTAACAGAAACCTGAAACTGCTGAATGAGAGAGAGTTCTATAGCTGAAATTGTCAATTTCTAGTTTTAGAGGAAATGCATGCAAGAAAGACTTTAATGATTAAAGCTGTAGCAATATTAGATCAGCTCCACATGGCAGAGTTTCATCTTTAGCAGAATTTCTACAACATGTGATCTATACTATCCACAAACACAGTATTGGATGCATCTTGAAATCTATGTGCATCTTTCGACTCCATGTGTGACTCATCAGATGCCATTCCCCTGATAAGTTCGGGGCTATTGGTTGCACAGAACATAGAAATAAAAATCTGATCATCTCTATTCTGAATGTGAAAATCATGTTCATCCTACATTGGTCTGCATTAACAACTGCAACAAAAAGCCTTCAGAACTCTTCAGGCAGTGTTTTAGACAGCCTCACGCTATAAGGCCTATTAGAGACCTATAAAGACCGTCAGGAAGGATGTAAAGACTATCAGAGCACACAAACAACCACCAAAAAGAAAAGCTTGTGACAAGTTGTGGAGTGGTTGTTGTTGTTGTTGTTAATGTAGAAGCAAGAAGACACTCCACTCAGCCACCTCTTAATTGTTTTAAGGAAAGGCAAACACAAAAATAGCCCCTCACCATCCCCAAACCAATATTATGGAGGAAAGTGTATCCCTTTTACTTTGCCTACAAAATGACTCTGTGCCTCTCTGTCTGGAATTTGGCAGGCTTAATCAACTATGCCATAGCTGCCAAGTTATCCCTTTTTTTAAGGGATTTTCCCTTATGCTGAATAGGCTTCCTCGCGAGAAAAGGGAAAACTTGGCAGCTATGAACTATGGAGGGGCTCCAGTGCCTATATATTTCATCTACTTTAGCCAAAAGGATGGAGAGTTGTAGCCATTTATTATTATTATTATTATTATTCCGGATTGTAGTGAATATGGGAACATGAAACTACATTTCAATCAGAGTTGCTCAGGAGCCAAATAGTGCACTGCGCCACCGGGGGTCTACCTAGAGCCGGCCCTGAGTAGGAGTTTATTTAGGATTTGGATTTTATAGCTATAACTATTAAAATAAAATGCAAAATTAGAAAGGAAGTTAGAAAACCATCAGTTGAGGTTGATGGAAGTCCTAGGCTGTGATAGCCAAAGGTCTGTTGTGTTGTTTAAGATGGGATGTTATGTTTGGAAAATGTGTAAAAACCAATAAAAATTATATTTTAAAAAAAGATATAGATAGGATAATTTAGAAACTCTTCGTCTCATTTAAGAATGTCCAGACTTTTTTTAAAAAAATAAAAAATAAAATACCAACAACAACCTTTAAAGAGAAAAGGAAGATTTGAGAAGTGATAGAATATATTTTAAATCCTCAATGACCCTTTGCTTTCAAATACAAGACCCAGCCATTTTCAAAAGCCCCCCCCCCCCCTGAAGTGCTGAGAACATGCCTTGACTCTGGAATGGGAGAGATTCCATTTCAGCAGTGCTTAAGCAGAGGAAACACCCAATTGATTCAGAAGCAGAAGTGTGAAATAATTTACATCGCCAAGAGCCAGCGGAGGCCATAATGCCACTGTTCCTGAAGTGTCCATGCCTAAAAACAAGCCCAGCTGGCCATTTATAATCATTTCCCACCCTCTCAATAGGAAAACACCACATTTGTCAAAATCGTATGCTGATGCTTTCAGATTTAGTTCATTAGCTCTCATTGTGTCAACGGGGATGGATCATTTTGAACAAGCACCAAACAGCCTCCTTGCGCTATCTTAATTATATGTCAGCACCTCTCCAGCAAAAGAGTTTTCTCTCTCTTCTGTTTCCTTACCTAGGCAACTTCCAAGAAAGAAACAATGGGAGGCAAAGACAATACATCTCCCCAGTAAATTGCAGGGGCTGGATCCCCCCACCCCCAATTAGACCCCCCTGCTGCCCTGGTTTCCTTCTTTATGTGTCATAATTCATCCCATTAAAAATAATTTGCAAATATCAAATTCTGGACCCTGAAGGAGCCCAACTTCCTAGGTTAGCACCAAGGAATTGGGTCATCTCTGCTAGTGCAGTCTGTCGTCTGATAGGGAAGATAATGTTTTATTTTTAAACTGGATCTGTATCTAGGTTGAATGGTGGAAAAACCATTTTCAATATTTGAGGAAGATCAGCTTGCTTTGAGAGAACAATCATACAGGACTAATCATAATTAGAATTAAACTGAAGTTTCAGTATTCCATATTGAAATGTTGACATTTGAAATGCTGTTTCCTTCCTCAATTAAATGAAGGCTTATTACACACTGTCCATTCTTTGCATGTTCCACCGAACAAATGCTTTGGTCTAGGCTGATAAATTGGGAATAATTTTACTTGTTGTTGTTGTTATACCATATTTACAATGGTTTGAATACCTGCTATTGGACAGAAACTTATTGTATTCACATCAAGTTCTCCAGCTTTGCTGAGTCAATCAACCAGAAAAGTGCTGAGTGATTTGATCAAATTTCCTCCAGAATTGCTTTGCCTTCCTCCCAGTTTTGGGAGTAATATGTCTCATGAATTGTGCAGGGCAGGAGAAGATGTAGAACGAGGAAATCAAACGAATTGTAGAAATGCATTTCCTATAATTCGAGTTGCTAGACTCAACCTAAGGATGTACCTTTAATTGTAAAACAGAGACATCGAAATGTACAATATATAATTGATTTTATACTAGCGGTTAGCTTCGTAAGGAGGAATTGGGGTATCACATGGCAGGACAGAATACCCAACAACTCCCAAACCCACAGTCCCAGTATGTTCACACTCTTTTCTTGAGGGAAGTGAAACACTTGCAGATCCTGTCTGCTTTGTGCAATGTGAGACTTCTCTTGGATAGAGGCTTGGACATAGCTGCCAAGTCTCCCGTTTCCCCCGGGAAAACCCCTTTTTTTACTTACCTTTTCCCCGTGGTCCCCCGTATCACTTCATCTCCCGTTTTTCTCCGTTATTTTCTCCTGCCGGTGGCCATTTTTTTTCTTTCCGATTTGCCCTTCTATGGGCACAAAAAATAGCCGCCGCCAGCTTCAAAAGTCGCATGTACGCATGTCCGGAAGTGCATAGACGTGACTTCCTGGTGTTGGCGGCGGCCATTTTTGGTGCCCATAGATGGGCGGAGTGACACCAGAAGTTGCGTCGGCGCACTTCCTGACATGCGTACAAGCGACTTTCGAAGCCGGCGGCGGCCATTTTGGGTGCCCATAGAAGGGCAAAGCGGCACCGGAAGTTACATTGACGCAACTTCCGGTGTCAAGTGGCTGCCGGTCCCGGATTCTGCAGTCCGGAACTTGGAAGGTAAGGGCTTGGAGGGAGGCATTACACAGGCCTAGAGTCTCTGCTTATTAAAGAAGCAAAGTCTAGATTTCACAGGCCTAGAGTCTCTGCTTATTAAAGAAGCAAAGTCTAGATTTCTGGCATCACAAAACACAAGCTTATTCACACCTCAAATCTTGTCAAGATGGTGAGTTACGATTGGAGGTGCCATTTCAATCCCTGTAAGGTAAAACAGTCTCTCTTGCACACTTTTCTAACGAAAAGTAACATTTCTGCTATGCATTTGCTGGGATATTTGCTGGCTATAGGAATTTGTTTCTTGGCTGCCCTATTATCTTTCAAGGTGAGCTGTAACGCTTTGTTATTATGCCACATTTCCAGTCTATCTGGGTTACAAACTTTAAAGCGAAAGGATAGGGCAGAAGAAGAGGTTTGATACAGTGGGATGTGTTTTAAAAGCTTACATCATAAACATAAATGTCCCAAACATGCATTGACTTACTGGGTTGCCAAAAAGACAAGCTGGCCATGGTGTTTCTGTTGTATCAGGGGTGCCAACTAATTTGAACCATATCTCTAAACAATCCAAGATGTATTTTGCTCATAACAAACATGCTTAGGGAGATACTTAGAATGGGAACAAGGCCAATTTCCTCAGTAACACCTGTCAGCGTAACTATCTTGCCAACTTGTGAGGATCAAATGGAAAGCCAGATAGACTGTCTTCAGTGCTAAGAATCTCTGAGTTGAGGAGGGACCATTTGCCATCTCACACAAAGCCCCCTTTCCTTTGTTCTCGAATGGCCCATCACCCAGGCAATCCCCTCAAGACAGGAAGCTAGCCTGGCTTACATTTTAACACTTGCTGGATCCAGGGGTTAGTAGGATCTTGCATGCAGCCTTCATCTTCCCCACCCAAACCCATGACAACATTTTGTGTATCCATTATATGCTCCAGATAGACTCTTGACGGGAACAGAGAGACTGACCACATGGTGTAAATGGTTGCCTTTTGTGTTTTTTCACATGAAATCTAAGCTCAGCTTCATTTACTGAAATGAATTAGAGGATGTCCTGTTACACATTTTAGGCTTGTGAAACTTCATACTGCAATAAAGTTTGGACTTCGTTAAGACATGACCTCAGCAATATGTAGTTACACAGAAATTTGCAGCTGCAGTACATGATAGGAGGGAGGGGGTTCCTTGCAGTAAACACGAAGCGGAGAGGCCTGTCTGATTTTTCTCTCTCTCTGGTTTGCAATGAAATTGTAAATTGGGTTGGCATTTTCTTACCATCTTCTATTTCTTCCCAAATAATAGCTAGTTCTCTATTCTTTCTCGGTTGTGCATCTCTCATTTCATCCTGCTGGAGAAGGGCCTATCCCTGCTCCAGTTCAGCACTGTCTCTAATTAGGCTGAGCTACCATATCTTTAGTTCCATCTCATGTCAAGGCTGAAGTTATAATTGCAGGTGACACATTTGTGAATTCCCATTGTCATGCAGAAGAGGGCTGTGAGCAGGTTATCCTCATGGCTATGCTTGGATTATTGAAAAGCAATTTGTAGGGGAAGTCTACAGGGGAAAGGTATTTCACCTCACTAAGCCTAAAAAAAAGAGAAAAGAAAGAAAACCACTCTGGTGATAGATAGCTTGAGGTCTCTGAAGCAAATGTGTTTAACAAGGTCTATTAAAAAATCACTTAGCATATCAACAATCATATTTCTAATGCATGTGCCGCTAAAGGCAATATTAGCTTTTGTAACATGTTGTTGCAGTAAAGTGCTGTTGCAGGATATGTCGTCTCTTTTAGAGAGCTCAGTGGGGAAGTCAGGAAAGATCTATCCATGTAGCCAATGGCTTTATAGCACACAGTGCAGTTCTTCTGGCCAGCATAGACAGTTTCTTGCATCTTCATAAATGGCGCATCTAGTGCTAATTTCACTTATTGTATTTGCAAGAGAAAATACTGGAAACCTCCTGGAAAAAAATACGGCCTGCTCATGTGCAGAACAATTCTAGGTTAAGCATACACAGGATTGCAGCCATAGTTTTTGTCCTTAGAAAAACATGCTTAAGAATGAGTACTTCTAAATACCCAGGTGAGTAATGAGAGCAAGGGCAAAGGGAATTCTTCTTACTCAAAGAACACCATTTCATTATCAGGGTAAGTGCAATGCTGCTCACACTTCTCTACACCCAATTTCGCCACACCCATGACTGATGCACAGAGCCTAGGAACATGGTCCTTGGGCTAAGAAAGATTCCCCAGCCCTGGCCTAGGCATAAGGCTATATTATTTAACTGGAGGAACTGTACCAGTTCAGAGCTATTGGAACAAAAAAAGGATATTTTTATTGGTAAGTAATGAAAGATAAAAGCATCAATGCATTTTCTAAAAGGACGTGCACACAAATCCAACTCTCTAATCTGGCTCTGTATTGTTTGAAGTTTGCTGAGCCAGCTCTAAGACTTAGAAAGTTTATAGGATAGAAAATCAGGAAACTCAGACAATGGTTTCCCAGGACTGACGATTTCTGGCACATATAACCTTCATTAGGGAAAAAACTCTCTTACCCAAAAGGATGTTTATGAAAGTGGAATTTTGCTTTGGGAAGAAGAAGAAGAGGAGGAGGAGGAGTTTGGATTTGATATCCTGCTTTATCACTACCCGAAGGAGTCTCAAAGCAGCTAACATTCTCCTTTCCCTTCCACCCCCACAACAAACACTCTGTGAGGTGGGTGGGGCTGAGAGACTTCAGAGAAGTGTGACTAGCCAAAGGTCACCCAGCAGCCGCATATGGAGGAAAGGAGACGCGAACCCAGTTCCCCAGATTACGGGTCTACTGCTCTTAACCACTATACCACACTGGCTCTCTTGGTTAATCAGACTAGGGTACTAAAGCTAAATATTTTTTTACTGGTTTGGGACCAGTCATTAGAAACTTCAAGTGGATCCTTCTGGTTATTTTGTTATTTTGTTCGTTACCAAGCACAAAAATGGCAGGAAAGGAATAGCTAAGTTAGCAATTAGGATAGTCATGTCTTTTAATGGTACTTAACCGGGAACATATTTATCAGTGTGGCTTCAGGAAGATAGGACATGTATTTAGTTTGAAGAGACAATAAAACCATAAAACCTTGCTGCTTTTGAGAATATGAGTCATGCAGCACCCTCCCATGGCAATATTAAGGGCAGTTTTTGAATTATAGCTAGCTGGGGAATACAAAAGTATCCAACACAGGTTTCCCTATTATTATTATTAAAATTTATTTACTGCATTTCATCTGAAGATGACAGGGCAGTTTACAGTATAAAAACACAACAGCAACATCCCATTGCAAGATGAATGGCAATAACATTAGAATAATCAGTCTTGAATGGTGTTCTGAAGTCAAGTAAATTACAATGGAACAGCTCACAATTTTTGCTTTGTCTGGATAAAGACTCACAAGTACAGATGCTTATGAGAGGTTTAGTTAAATTGCCCATAGCTCTTGAGGAGCAGCATTATTTGGCATGAGTTCTCGCAATAACCAAATTTCTCAAATTTTCTTGGTTTCCTGATCTTACACGCGTTCTGGGAAGGCCGGCAAAAGAGCCACTCTGTATGGCATAGCTACACTGTTTGCAGGCAAATGCGTTATCTGGAAAAGAGAATGTTCTTCAGCAGTTTAGCACACTAGGAACTAGTTTAGAATAAATCATTGTTATATCCTAAATCCATGAGCAGAGAATATAATGATAACTGTAATGAAAGTACTGGGGGAGCAAGGCTTTGGCAATGCCTTAGTTGGTGACTGTGTAGTTTATTCTTCCAGGGACTCTGTCAAAATATTTTCAAACTCTTTTTAAACCTCTTAGTCATTCAAGTACAGCCTCCCCTAAAAAAATATTTCACACATAGCATGAAAGCATTTTCAGCAATTGTAATGTGCAACTTGGCTATGAAGTGTAAGAAATGTGTTGCTATTTACAAATGCAGAACTAACAATAAGAAGCACTTAAGTAAAATGGGAAATTGTTTGAAAATAGGGTGGTCAAGGGCAATGAAATGTACTTATTTGTCACTGAGAATGCTGCTCATCCTTGTCACAAATACTCATGACATCTCCTGTGACATTCAGTATGATTGCTCTCCTATTTTACTGCAGTGTATCCTGAAGTGCCTCAGACTGTATGCTATTAGCCTTTTAGTCTGTTGAAGTAGTCCCCAACCACTTTACTGTATACTGGAACCTTGACTTCATTGGGTGACGAAACTTTTTTTTCAGTTCCATTCTAGATTTTAAAAAGCTCTACTCTAACTTCAGCCAACTTTCTAGCATCGAGGCAACAATTCCCAGGTCCACGCTCCATGGAGCAGTTGTGTGGCAACTTCCTCTGCTCATTCATTTTCAATCCCCTGCTGATTCTGGGAGACAGTTGTGCAAGAGAAGCACCTGGCCCTTCAATTGCCTGACATGCCTCTTCCTGCTGCTGACCTATCCTGTGCTCCACCTTCCAGCTCTGAAGCCTCCCCTGCCTCTGACTCTTGCCTCTTGGCCAGTGCTGTTTTACCCAAATCACTGCCCCACTCTCCCATGTCAGACTTTAGCCCCCTTTACCCCGGTGCACTCTTGTCTGCGTCCTGCCAGTCCCTGACAATCAGTGACTACTAATCATGATACTGGGCTGCCTGGGAGTGGGCTCCAGCCAACAGTTCCACGGGGGGGGGGGGATGCACTGGGACATGATCATGGGCAGGAAGAGGAGTTATGCTAAGACCAGGCCATGTCATTACCGAGGAGGCAGGCTTAGTCATTGTTTGAAGACTATCCCTGCCTCCGGGTGTGGTCTTGACCGGATGGATACTAGAATCAACAGGGAAACCCACATGACCTGAAGGTCTTGCTGTGCAATGCTAGGTCAATGATTAATAAGACCACTGCCATCCATAACTTGATCGTGGATGGAGGACTTGACCTGGCATCTGTAACAGAGGTTTACACCAGCATAACAGAGATGGCCAGGATGTTAGAAGGGATACAATATACGAGCTTTCTCCATTATCTGCACAGCAGGGGGTGTTCAGTCAACAGTGCAAAGGCTGAGCTGAAGCATTTCCTGCTGGTTACCTGCTTTCAGCAATAGGGGACGCTGCTTGGTAGTACCCAATTGGTTGGCTGTCAGATTCTAGAGCTCCCTATTGGTGGCTCTTAAGTAATTAACAAAATACAGAGTCCATTCAAAAAACACAGTGTTCATTCATAAAGCAGTAACATAAATATCCATTGCTACATATTGGGTGTATATTTCAGCAGTTGAATGTACAAGTTTATGGCCATACTGTAGTATAGTGCTTATGTGTCAGTCCAACCCCTGCACAGTCTCATCAGGGCTGACCTTAAGGCAATTGGAGCAATTTGGCCAAATTGAGCCCCGTGTGCTGCTCCTAAGGGAGCCCCTGCACCAGGGCAATCTAGATGGATTTTATTTATATCTATAAGGTATTTTAAAAATCAAGTTGCGCCCCACTGCTTCAAATTGGGCCCCACTGGCTAGCGCTGAGTCTCATAGTTACTGGGCCTGAGTTGCCTTGCCCTTGCATGAAGTCTTGGGTTTACAATTTTGGGAGAGGAGAGTCTGTGGCACTGGGGACAGGGCAGGCTTGTGAGGCCTCCAAGACTTAGAGGCCCGAGTTGCCCTGCCCTCGCATGAAGTCTTGGGTTTGCAATTTTGGGAGAGGGGAGACTGCCCGCTGGGGAGTGGGAGGGCTGGCGAGGCCCCCTAGATTTAGAGGGCCTAAGCTTCAGCCTACTTAGCCTATACATAAATACGGCACTGGGTCAAGACGGCAGCCACTCCTCTGCCACTGCCATTGCTGCAGCATCAACGTCCCAAATGTGTACTGTAGTATTTATTTATTTATCCACGACCCCCTCCCGGCCGACCAGTTTGGTCAACCCAAGGAGTGACACAGCTGGGGACTCCCTAATGGCACGGGGGCTCGCCATGCCCCCCGCACAGAGGGGAGAGATCATGACAAGCCCGCAAAAAGAAAGGGCTTTGGTGGGCAGGTGCCTGGGGGCCACAAGAGATTGCTTTTTCAAAATTGCCTGGGGGGGCTGTTTGAAACCAGCCCGGGGGCTTCAAGTGGCCCCCGGGCCGGAATTTGGGCATGCCTGGTGTAGGCTGTATGTGAGATCCTGGATCCAGCAAGTGTTAAAATATAAGAGAATAGCTTCCTGTTGTTTTGGTAATAGCCTGGGTGATGGGGTATTAAGGTAAACAAAGGAATGGGGCTCTGAGTGAGACAACAAATGGGTGGGGGCCCTCCCCCAAATCATGGTTAGTTAGAAGGAAAAGCCAGAGTTGAGCTGCAGTATGTGTGCCAGAAGAAAAAGCAGTAAGCTTCAGAAAGAACAATGTCTGATTTTTGTTTGAATCCAAGGCTGCAGCTATGGGAGAAACAAGACGCTTTTGGGGTATTGATACTGTGAACATCTCCATCAAAGGCTCAGGTTGTATATATGTGTGAATAAACCAGATATCATAAAGATGCCACAGGAAAAACAAACCCCGTGTAAGAACCCAGAACCCTTGGGATCTCATACCACTGGGAGGTTGGGATGGTGTCCAACAATATCATCTTCCTACCTCTTTCTGACAGTCAAGATGTTGTTGGTGAGGCTCTTTAAGTTTAAGAGAAGGGAGTTCACCATAATCATCCCTTTATTTGTAGCTGCCTTTCCACCAAAAATTATGGCCCAAAGCAGCCTACTACAATGAGACCATACTCAATGCAGGTAAGAGCTATGGTTGGTTTTTAATATGAATGCTGATGTTGAGGCATCGAAAGTTGGCATCCTCGTACTGCAATACAGCCTGCTGTAATATTACTTGGGTCCAAATAGCTGAGGGTTACGTCCTGCCCTTTAAGAGAAAGAGCGAAAACAAACAAACCACCTTTCTCTCATTTAGAAGAGCACCTGTGTTCATGTAAGCGTAAAAAAAAAAATCTTAGATCATTCTGCTAAAAAGGAAACTATCATATTCTCTTTTATCAGAAAAGAAGAAAAGATGTTTCACCGAACTCTTTGACAGAGACACTCCAACACCTGTCCAAGCCAAGGCGGGTTTAGAGCTCCTAAACAAAGCCTTAAAACACCAGACCTGGGGGTACACATTCCAGTGTGTATCCTGGGGTTTTGTTTTTCTCTTCTAAACAGGGAAGAATCGCAAACAGACACACAAGAATCAAATTCCAGCAGCGAAAACAATCACCGTTGGTCCACCTCAGAAGAAAAAAATGATTGAATGCAAGCCTGTCAATAGAGACTCACCCTTTTTGCACCAGAAGGGCTTTAGAAGATATTTGAGCTCTTGCTAAGCATGGTTAGGGATGTTTTTGTACATGATCTTTCTCTTCAGAGAACTAACTGATCATTTCTCCTACGTCTCTGGCCTTCTCTGTGTTGCTGGGGTTTTTGCTCTGTTCCACTCAGCCCAATGATCATGCGGTTTGGGGTGGGGGGGGAGGAAGAGCCAAGAATGTGGATTGAAGATTCCTTTCCCAAACAACTCTACTGTTCTCTGATAGAAATTGTAAATCCTAAGGCTGCTAGTCTGTATATTTATCTAATGTTATACCACACTACATCCTAAAAGCTCAGGGGTTGTAATAAATTATTAGTGTAGTTCAAAAGTCAAAAGAATTTAATAATAGATGCTCACTTACCCTCCTTTGCCTATTGTACAGAACATATCCTCTTTTGTTCACTGAACTAGTAGTAAAACTAGTAATTGGATATCACAGTAGTCAACGGAAGCCTGAGCATTGCAGAAACAACAATCAAATACCCTTAGTGTTATGGCATATGTGCATTACGCTTTCCTGTCTGGGTGCAACATAATTTGGGGTTTATAAAGTTATACCATTAATTCTAATGCAGGGGAAGGCAACACAAAAGCCTTGGGGTGTAAAATAAGGCCAGTGGGGGATGCAGTTTGAGGGGTAGGTGTGCATGGCCTGGGGGAAGTTTCAAGAGCCAGATAGACCTAGAGGACCACATTCACCCCTGTGCCTGAAATTTTCCATATTTGCTACACACACTTGGAAGAAAGTTCCATTATACTGGACATATATAGCATTGTATCTAAATTTGGAATCCCAATAGAAGATTTAAAAATAAAATCAAAAATCAAAATTCCAGGCAGTACATTAGAAACAAAATAAAAAGAAGTGCCCAGAAAGAACACCTTTGTCAGAACCAACTAAAAATCACAAAGAAACTTTGCTAATGTAAAGAGTGTCACTGAGTCATTTACCCATGGGTGGCTGAAACTACAGCAAAAGCTGTTGTAAACAGACAACATCAGGGTCCCCAAACTAAGGCCCAGATGCGGCCCAATCGCCTTCTAAATCTGGCCCGCGGATTGTCCAGGAATCAGCATGTTTGTACATGAGTAGAATGTGTCCTTTTATTTAAAATGCACCTCTGGGTTATTTGTGGGGCATAGGAATTTGTTCATTTCCCCCCCCCCCAATATAGTCCGGCCCCCCACAAGGTCTGAGGGACAGTGGATCGGCCCCCTGCTGCAAAAGTTTGCTGACCCCTAGACAACACCATTCATACTTATGTGTATCCCTCGATTCCTCCCCACCCCTTTAATCTGCCCGTCTTTTTTTAACCATGCAGGCTAAGCATTGAGTTTTCTGTGGCTGCAAGGAATGGGCTCTGACTGATTGTAATAAGGGACATCTAAATGAAGTGCTTGGACTTGCCTAGGGCTCTTCTAACCACAGGTGCTGGGGAGACCTCGCCAATAAGAATAGCTCCTTGGAACATAAGTGATTATTTAGAGCTGAGCCAAGCCAAGGTCTGCGCTTTCCCTCGCAGCTCACAGCCCGTGGTCTCCAACAGGAAATGTATTTTATTTTCAAATCCCGCTCAGAGTGAAATCCCATCAAAATAACAATAAACATTTGCGTGTCCGCCCTCCCCCTTCGGCAGAGGTGCTGGTGCTGGGGGGAAATGAAGCTGGGTTTAGCTACAATTTGCTATGACTTTCAACCATAGGAAGGATTGGGTAGTTATGTGTGAGACTCAAGAGAGGGGATTCACCTTTCCCTCCCTTTCCACCTCCTCCTTTGTCAAAAGTCAATGAATCACTGATGTGATGTTTTCCAACAGTGATCGCATAGGGCTCGTTGTTTGATCCTCCTCTTTTCTCAATTTGTCATTGATTTCCCCATCAAAATAGCTTGTGCAATGACGCCCAGCTGTATCCCTGGCACTCCGCTAGCCGGTAAATAAAATCCAAATGTTAATTCTTTGGAGTAGAAGCTTCAATACCAAGTAATGAATAATCTGTGTGAGGCTGAACAAGCAGTATATTGATGGGGAGGAGTTGGGGGTGCAGGTGGGGGGTGACTGAGACGGAGAGAGAGACATACAGAAGCATAAGGGCTGCAAGTGATGCATCAAAGCATCTTCTGTACGAAGACCGGGCCACATGCTATTTGTTTTTTGTCCAGTAATCTGGTTACATGTTAAACTATTAATATCTACAAACGGCGACTTGGGCTTTCTTAAATAGAGAGACGGCAGGAAGGGCTATTCTTCTGCATGGCAGTATTCAACAGTGGTGTTTTAAATAAGGAAACAGCAAGGAGAGACCAGTGCTAGGATGCTTGCAAACACATGCCTCAGCTTCTTTTGCAAATTGGCTGACTCTTAAAAAATTTGACATCTTCCTATGGGCAAATGTAAGGAACTTCCCAAACTAGCTCTTGTGGAACAGGATGCTGAACTCGTGTGAGGACTTTGGAAACTTCAGTCTAAATTCTCCAGCCATTTATTCTGGAATAACATGGTTTGGTGACCACAGCCATGATCATTTGGCTAAAAATTCAGAACCATCTAATGGAAGAAGAGAACACAAACATCTGATTCCAAGTTTAGTGTTCTATCTCCTAGACTCATAAGTGACCGATTATTAAATTAGATAAAGCACTCAGTGAACTCCTGCTAGCTTTACTAAAGTAAGAATATTTCCACCACCTGATCCACACAGGAGACAGCTAATTACCACTTTACTCTAATAGTTCTATGTGTGTCTGCAGATGTGCGGCATATTGGTGAGCCTGCCAACTACACTGTATATGTGGTAAGGTCATAGCTGCCAAGTTTTCCCTTTTCTCGCGAGGAAGCCTATTCAGCATAAGGGAAAATCCCTTAAAAAAGGGATAACTTGGCAGCTATGGGTAAGGTATTAGAGTAGTACCTTAGCTCCTTTCAGGTACAGGTTAAGGAGATAAAGCTCATTTTTTAGGGGAGGAATCATAGCTCAGTGGTTAGAACAGGCACCCCCAAACTGCGGCCCTCCAGATGTTTTGGCCTACAACTCCCATGATCCCTAGCTAACAGGACCAGTGGTCAGGGATGATGGGGATTGTAGTCCAAAACATCTGGAGGGCCGGAGTTTGGGGGGTGCCTGGGTTAGAAACTGGGCTGACTCCTATCCCATTAGGCAGATACGGCCATTATGTAGAAAATGGGTCTTAGGTGCATACCTTCATATGCACACAAACACTGATCTCAGAATCATAACACCTGAAAAAGGGAAAATTAAAAAATATACACTTGGCAACAGGATTGAGTTCTCTTCCTATGTTTGGTCATTCAAAGGTTGAGGCTGGCGACTTGCACTTCTTTGCATTGTGCCATGATGATACACACAATCACTTTCTAAATGCAAGTCAAAATGTGCAAAGGAAGAATTCCTTTCAACTGTAGTTGAAATAGAATAATATTTATAGATTCATGTGTAACATTACCACATAGAAGAATAATAATCTTTATTTGCACCAGCAATAAAATAAAATGTACTGAAGATAGAGGCAAAAACTTAACTATACAAAATATATTCTGGAGGTTTACATCAATAATCAAATAATAGATCTTATTCTAATTGCCCTTGCTAAAAAAATTGCAGTTTTTGCTGTCACCTGATTATCTTGATCTGCTAGAAAAAAAGGACACAGTAGCAATGGTTGAACTACCTGGTATGGATAGTAGTAGGTGCCAACATGTCAAAATAGGTGGGAAATGATCATACCATGGACAAAATTTCCTTATCGTGGCCAAATTATTCTGTCACTTGGTATCATATAGGCACTGAAGCCCAGTGTTAATAACTGTTGTGTTGATAAACCAGAAAAGTAAAGCTTTTGGTTGGCAATTTTAGTGCAAGCGCTCTCGTGACAATCTTGCGATACTAAGGATAGTAAACCGGTGGGGTTTAAACTTAGCCTAAGCCAATAATACATGCAGGATAATTCTTTGTTGCCTCCAGAAGCCTGAAGTGTAACACAGCTCTGCTCTTAACCACCCAAAGAAGGTGCATGGATGTCTGGAATTCATGAAAAAGGAGTAAGTCAGGGTGTCAGCTCCAACCACGATCAGTGAGGCATTCCTGAAAAGCTGTGTCTATTTTGTCTTGTCAGCTTCCCCACGAATCCTACAATCCTATACTCAGCTAAAGGTAAAGGGACCCCTGACCATTAGGTCCAGTCGTGACCGACTCTGGGGTTGCGGCGCTCATCTCGTGTTATTGGCCGAGGGAGCCGGCGTACAGCTTCCAGGTCATGTGGCCAGCATGACAAAGCTGCTTCTGGCGAACCAGAGCAGCACACTGAAACGCCGTTTACCTTCCCGCTGTAAAGGTAAGGTAAAGGGGCCCCTGACCATCAGGTCCAGTCGTGTCCGACTCTGGGGTTCCGACGCTCATCTCGCTCTATAGGCCGAGGGAGCTAGTGTTTGTCCACAGACAGCTTCCGGGTCATGTGGCCAGCGTGACAAAGCTGCTTCTGGCGAACCAGAGCAGCGCATGGAAACACCGTTTACCTTCCCGCCGGAGCAGTTCCTATTTATCTACTTGCACTTTGATGTGCTTTCGAACTGCTAGGTGGGCAGGAGCTGGGACCGAGCAATGGGAGCTCACCCCGTTGCAGGGATTCAAACCGCCGACCTTCTGATCAGCAAGCCCTAGACTCTGTGGTTTAACCTACAGCGCCACCTGGGTCCCTATACCTTCCCGCTGTAGCGGTACCTATTTATCTACTTGCACTTTGATGTGCTTTCGAACTGCTAGGTTGGCAGGAGCAGGGACCGAGCAATGGGATCTCACCCCGTCGTGGGGATTCGAACTGCCAACCTTCTGATTGGCAAGCCCTAGGCTCTGAGGTTTAACCCACAGTGCCACCTCAGTTATCCAGGAGTAAATTCCATTGTCCCATATGTACCAACCTGGAACCTGTGACCATTCATTCTCTAAGGCCCTTCTTTCTGAACCATGAGAGGTTCAGAAAGTGGCAACATGAGAACAGGCCTTCTCTGCAGTGGCTCCCCACTTGTGGCATTGCTCTCCCCAGGGAGGTTTGCCTGGTGCCTTCCTTACATATCTTTAGATGCCAGACAAAAACCCTCCTCTTCTCCCCGGCCTTTGGCTAATTAAACAACCTATGGTCTTCTTAACTGGGGGGAGGTGTTATAGTTTTTGTTTGCTACTCTGGTTACTATGGGATGTATTTTTTTGTTTTTATATTTTAAACCACGCTGTGATCCTCAGATGAATGGCAGTATATACATTTAATAATGATGATAATTAATAATAATAATAATAATACAGTAACAATAATAATAATAGGAATAATTTATTTATAATTTATTGGCCAAGTACCAAGCATACTTGGAATTTTGCTTCAACTACATTCCAATGTAAAAAACGTACCTCATACAAACACTATTCCGCTCAAAATACAATACAACAGCACAGCAAAGGAACCCCACCCCACAACTGGCCTCCCCTTCCACTACCCAACTACGAATTTAACAGTTTGATGGCACAAGGGAAAAACCTGTAGTAGTAGTAGTAGTAGTAGTAGTAGTAGTACTAATGGGGCAAACTTTTACATAGAGATGTATAGAAGTGCACAATCACACTGCTACTGTGGAAATAGACTAAGTTTTTTGTAGCCCCATTAAAGTATCTCCATTCAAACTTTACAAAGTCTACTTCATAGAATCCAAGCACCTGTTCCAGAGAAGTGGGTTAGAACTTGTCTTTTTCACCCAGGGGCAAAACTCACTAGGAGTTTAAGTCTTGGGGAAAGCACCACAAATGATAGAGTGTTTGAGCAATAATGCTTAACTTCTAAAATGAAGGGTGCTGGAGCTGAAATGTGTTTGGAAATCGTACACCCACTACACTGGGAGCTGTTTTCCCTAATCCCAGATATTTAGGAAATGATTATTGTTTTGCACTCCACGCATGTTCAATTGCACCCTCTTCATTACTGCTTCATATGTTTTGTGACTGAGTCTTAGGACTGAAAACATGTCCCAGGGCTAAATCCTGAACAGAAATTAGGACCTTCTGCATCCTAGGTTTCACATCAAACCCTTAACTTCAAGATAGATACTCAAATATACTTTTAAGCAGATCCTTTGCCCATCCTTTTCAACATAGCCAGACTTGAAATATATTAAATATTGTCGTTTCCCCCTCATTAATCACTGCTATTGGGAAATCCTGATGAAAATGCCCCTTCACACACACCTTCAGCATAAAGGCCTTACCACAGTTTGTATCTTTTGGAGGCAAGTGGGAGTTTGGGCAAATGTGTAGCCTTACCTTTCAGATGATATTTCTGTTCCTGGGGCCCTGCTGCAGAATTCAGCACCAAGTCCCCAGTTCCCCTCAGATAGCAAACGTGAGTGTAGGCCCTACACTCACGTTTGCTATCTGGCTGTTGCCCCTGTTCTTCAGTGGTGACGGTATCAGAGCAGAGTCTGTGCAGATACCGGGGATTCCTCATACGCTCGTCGTTCAATAACATTCTCACCGCACACGCTCAAGAAAAAGAGCGAGAGAAATACATGAAACTACAGCTCTTAACAAAAGCAGAATAATATGCTGAGCCAGGGATCCTTGTGATGTACTCTTTGAAAGCGGGTGGGCATAGAGACACCGCTACCAGCCTCTGTCATTTGAGGGCACCCTGTGCTTTGATGTGGGCTGCAATTAGCTGCAGGAAGAGCACAGCGGCCACCTCTCTTGATGGCAAAGCTGCCTCTCGCTGAAATGTTCTCTTTCCATCCCGCCCCCCCTCCAGGTCAATGCTGCAGGGACATGCTTCTTTATTGATGGCAGCGGCACACACAGGGCTCATAGATCACCAGACTTATTGGCGCACAGGGGATTGGAGTTGAATTGCCTAAAGGAGGGATGCGCTGGCATGCCAACCTCACTATTGATTAATGCTAATTATCATTTAATTTAACTTCCAATTAGTTTGAATCAATTGTCACACTCTAGCTTTGTCACTCTCTCGCTGACTTTTCCCGCAGATATGATTTACAGCGGTAGGGACAATTGTCAGGAGCCTTGCCCAAATGGCTGGTTGCCTTTTCGCCCCTTTCATTTTAATAGTGTTCAGTGAATAATTCATTGCCTGAAATTAGCCTTCAGGTCTATGCGTGAGCAGCTTTGGATTTATTCATTAGTCACAAATTATTTGTAAAATAATTGAGATGAATCATTGTTCAGTATTGTAGTTGCAATCTGTTGGCAAATACAAAACAAAAGAAACAAGAATAGCATCTTTCTGCATCGTTCACTGGCAAGGGAGATGTACATTCTTTCAGTTCAGGTCCCACCCACACTGCATTTTTAAAGTACATTTAACATACTTTTAAAGCACACAGCTTCCCCCAAAGAATCCCACAATTCCCACAGACCTACAGTTCCCAGCACCTGTAACAAACTGCAGTTTAACTGGTTCTTTAGAGGAACGTGTGTGCTTTAAATGTGTCTGAAAAGTTACGTCATGTGTGAACCATTCACAGAAATGTGAATTTCTGTGTTCAGATGCATTCAATAGTTTCATAACAATGTAGACACTCAAAATAGCCGTTCTCCCATTAGGACCTCTCTTCCTGACCCATTTATTGAGCACTCATCCTAATCTGTTTGCACAAAGTTTACCGGTTAGTTAGATTATATCCAATCTTCATTGAGTACTTCTGATTTGTTCATGAGGAGGTTATAAGACAATGAATATTCATCCTACATTCACCTTGATTAGCTTGTGGGCCATTTCCTCATTCATCAGTGGCTTATTCCATACTTTCCAATGCATTTCGGCATCGTTTTCATAACTGCAAAAAATATGTTTCTTTTTAAAAGTCTGGTTGTTGTGCTAGAGAATCAGAAAGTTTTTAACCTCCTTAATCATGCAAATCCCAGATTCCCAGGTGTGTTCTTGAATCCTTCCCACAAAATATTGATAACCTGGAGGCAACCCTTAACACACACACACACACACACACACACACACACACACCAGTGATATGCTACCTTTTAACCATTCCATCCCCAAACTTTTCAGCCTGTAGAGCAGACAACTTGTAAAGGATCCTAGTAGGTTGCTATGGTACTGTGCTGTTGTAACCTTTTACCCAGCACTCTGAAGAATATTGTAACAGTGAAAAACCTTCATGGAAACTTCGCTGACACCACCTCTTCTGAAAGCAGAACATTTTCAGTGCTGAAAAAGCATCTACTGTGCTATAAGTATCTCTCTCATCTCAGTTAAACAACTCAAATGAGGCTATGACTCATTTTAAGAAACAATAAACATGCCTCGGAAATCACTGACTTCATTATAGTCATAATTCTATGTTTTTGTAACCAAATCTTTTTATAGTTATATTTCAGTGGCATCAGGATAAGACCTATGGAAGCAATAACAACTGCTGCTACCTTAAGTGATCTCTTTTGCTGGACTTTTCTTATTTTCACTCTATGCAGTACAATTGCTCTAATGACAATAGCGACGATTGTTGCTACTAATATGAGAAGGTGCATTTTGTGCATTAGTATAGTAACAAACACCTGCTACTGCAGCAAAGAACTAAATCATCTTAGTAGCACAACTTTCTCCAGTAAATTACTAATATAGGTCTGGATGGGTGGCCTCTTGTGACTCGAAGCACAACATCTTGGGTTCCATGACAAAATAAGGGCAGTATATAAAATGCAAGAAAATGACTTAATGGATATTTAAATACCATGCGCAATTAACATTACAAGACATGCATTGAGTTAGAGAAGCAGAAGGCTGAAAACTGGGTTAGTAGAAACAGTGTAGTTGGTCCACAGTTCTTGGTAACAGTATGCTTAGTATCTGTAGTACCAGCAGCTGTAGTGCCCATTACTACTTGTTGATGTTGTATCCAAACATTCCCATGTAGAGGAAGGCATTTCTAGTCATTTATTCAGGAGGGGGCTGTTGCCAGCAGGGGCGGAGGAAGTGGGGTGCGGTGGGCACGGACTGCCCCAGGTATCACCACTGAGGGGGGTGACGAAATGCCGTGCGGCACTCGCAGTGGCTTGGGTGCCCACAGGCTCCGTGCTGCCCCAAACGGTTTGCCCGCTGCCTCCCCCTCAGCTGTAGGGAGGCTGAGTGGGAGGAGACAGGCAGACTCCTCAGAGGCCCCACAGAGCGTCCTGCCCTGGCTAGCACTGCCCCACAGGCGGATGGCACTGCCCCTGGGCGCAGGGCACGCATACCACCCCAGGCGCCCGATCGGCTTGCTCTGCCGCTGGTTGCCAGTTAAACCTTCTCTCAGGTAAGAGTCTTCTGCGCAGTCCACTGTAGGGTTGGGGGACAGTCTGAAGCAGCCTGTGATGCAGCAAAGTGAGAGACAATCGGCCAGGACGGACAGATGGACGGACACACACACACACACACATTGTCTAGGACAAGAAGTGTCTTCATTTGTGTACAGAGATTTTGGATTCTACCCATAGGGTTCCCCCCACCGTCATAAATCTATTTTGAGTCTCTCTTTTTTCATGCAACACTTTTAAAAGATCAGGTTACATAGAACTGTAAGGCTTAGAAATTAGAATTCACCTAATCTGACCAAAGAAAGTAAATAAGCAAAGGACTGCAACCAAAAGCAGAATTGCATCCAAGCAAATCAAACTACTGGTCAACAGAAATGAAAACCGATCCTGTATTTGACCTTAAACATGATGCAAGAAAGCGGTAACACTTGTTTGGTTCAAATAAACTGTTGACTTTCAGGCTGACTTTTCAGAAAGCTTTGACTGGGCAATAGAAGAAATGTGAGCTTTTGTGCAACATTCCCTTGGCACAGCACGGTGCTTTCAGTCTCATTATTATTGCATTATATGTAGCACATCTGTTGCTGGTCAGAAGCCAAACTATTTAATTCTATTAGATACATCTATACAGCTAAGTGATAATCTATACCAGGTTTATAGAACAAGCACTTAATTCTTGGCAGGGAGCAGTTGAAGACTTGATACAAGAGCAACAGAGTATAAGCAGCACAGTTGTAGATCAGTGTCAGAAACTGGCCAGAAATCACTTCTGCATTCCTTGGCATACAGGCATTCCAGTGTGGGAAACTATTCATTCAATTTATTGTTCTAACATCTGTAAGTTTTGGGTGGGGGAAAAGCAAGCAAGACAGGGGGAAACATACGGAGGGGAAAACATTTACCTAACATAATACTAACTCTTTCAGGGGCTTTCACGTCAGCACTCTTTAAATAATGTCATTTTTCCAGTGGACATCTGGTAATATTTAGCCAGAAAAGGTACACAGACACACATTTTGGTCCATAACATCTGTGGACATATAGCTCATGGACATGCACTTTGTTGCTTGTTGCACTGTTTTATTCCAAAACAGCTTACTTTGTGCACCTTCCAAAATGTTGGTTCTGCTGTACTAGCTGTAGTGCTTGTCATGCACACATTCTGATCTTATGATAACACAAAGCTCTTCAGCCTGTATACCTTGAATTATGACTAACGATTACAACTGCAGATGCAGGCCAAATGCCTGTCTTCTAATCCAACTCTGTGGGTTTTTTTTTTTTGAGGGTCAAACCTGTCACTCTACAATGAATTCATAGAACCATTTTAAAGCAGTGTGGTGCCTAATGGTAGGGGCCAGCCCTGTTTCTTCTGAGTGGGTTGTGTGATTGCTTATGCATGCACACTGACGCAAGTTGTCTAGATTTTTAGAAGGGTGTGTGTGCTTTCTCAGAATTGTGTATTTCAGCCCTTAACAGTTTAAGATTTAATCATGCTGACTTAGATAAGAATCCCAACAAGGTAAAGCTCTATGGAGCTATATATCAGCCACACAAGAATTAAGGATGGATATAGCAAACAGAAATTATAAGATATATTTTGACATTTGGTGTATTACTTTAAACTGAAAATCCTATATTTCCTTCTGCTGTGTAACTAAGTTCCATATTATTTATTTATTTATTTATTTATTTATTTATTTATTTATTTAATTTATTTATTTACATGCTGATCATGGCAAGTTTGTGTATTTGATATATGTATAAGGGACAAATCACATTTCATGCTACTACCATACTTTCATGCTACTATTGGAATCCCAAGCTGGATAGCTGCTTTCTTTCAAATGGTGCCCACATTGACTGGGTCAAATCATAACTATAAAAGGGAAGTAACCCATTTGGGGGAGAGGTTTTGGGTGGACGGGCATGGTTAAAACCATGTGGACAACAGCAGCAGCTAATGATGCAGTGTGGTACCCAAGTAGTATCAGGACACCTATGGTGACCACGCTGATCTTATATGTGACTCATCAGCTTGTATTTCTATGATTAAAAATCTCTGTTTGGCCCATTATTTGGCCACAAATGAAAAAAATTATTCAAAATGGGGGAACAAAAGCTGTGTTGTCTGAACACTGGTGCACAGAGAGGCAGAGTGACAAGCATTTAATTTCCAGGACGGTTCAATGGATATATTTTCATCCCGTGGGAGAGATGATGTTGTAAGTGGAATCCCCCAAGGGGAGTAGCTTGATATAACTTATCATTAAGCCTGGATACCAGATGGAATAGCTGTGCTCAATGTTCCACTCCCTATACTGATCTTGAGCACATTTCCTTTCCTCTTTTTTCCCCCACTGCTCCCTTTCTCTCCGACTTATATGGTTGCGGTGCTGAGCTGATTGATGCCTGCTCCTCGTACCACATTTCCAAAAAGGAAGGTGTTTCGGACACTCCTTGCTGTCAGTCCCAATCTATTAAGACAAGATGTAGGAACACAGAAAACGAGGGAATTTCTGCAGGGTTCACTGAAACTGTTCTCTAAGCATGCACAATAAAATGTTCCCAGTGATAAAATACAGTAGTACCTCGGTTTATGAACTTAATCCGTTCCTGAAGTCCGTTCTTAAACCAAATCAGTTCTTAAACCGAGGCACACTTTTCCTAATGAGGCCTCCCGCCACCGGTGCCCTCCCACCATTCAGCTTTCATTCATAGACCAAGGTAAAGTTTGCAAACCGGAACACTACTTCCATTTTTTTTATAAAAAAATAACTTTTTATTGATTTTGCATAATAAAGAAAAACATACACAACATATTATCCCCCTTCTTCCAACCCCCCCTCCACGAGCCCCCTCCTGCCACAAGAGAGTCCCATGAAAAGTAGGCAGTCGAAGGAGGTCCATTTTATAATGTTATATTATCAACATATACAAGCAGAAAAGTTGTTTTCCTTCATTTGCAAGAAATCGTACAAAACAAAGTGGCACTAATAAAGAAAAGTTCCAGGGTGGCAACAGAAAGCAAACTAAAAATGCTTTTGCAGTTCATCAAAACTATCCAGCAATATCAAGTTATAGGAAAACTGGTGCTATTAACAGTAATCCTTCTAGTTGGTTAATTGGTTCGGCAATTTCCATGCACATGACGTGTGATGCTAATTATTTCCCCCAACAGTTAAATGATAACTAATCAGAGGCAGCTACAGGAGAGCAGGTGGTGGCATCGCCAACAATTCCTAGACTTTTGTTTAGGCCATTATATTTGTTTTACTCTTGTTTTTGATTGCTGTTGGAGAAACAGGTGGGCCGGACAATTTCAACATAGATATAAAATTAAGAATGGAAAACCCACACTAGCAAAGTTTTTTTGAGCCTTTGCAATGTGGTAAATAAACATTTGTTTTATATTGTTCTGAAATCTGCTTTGAGTGGCTTTCAAACTCAAGGTTTAAGAGCTTTGAAGTTAGCATTGAATGTACAGTGCACTTCAGTCTAATCTTCCAGTCACTGCTTGAGGAGAATCCATCACGGAGCTATCAAAAATATAAAGGTAAAGGGACCCCTGACCATTAGGTCCAGTCGTGACCGACTCTGGGGTTGCGCGCTCATCTCGCATTATTGGCCGAGGGAGCCGGCGTTTGTCCGCAGACAGCTTCCAGGTCATGTGGCCAGCATGACAAAGCCGCTTCTGGCAAACCAGAGCAGCACATGGAAACGCCGTTTACCTTCCTGCTGTAGCGGTTCCTATTTATCTACTTGCATTTTGACATGCTTTCGAACTGCTAGGTTGGCAGGAGCTGGGACCAAGCAACGGGAGCTCACCCCGTCACAGGGATTCGAACCGCCGACCTTTTGATCAGCAAGCCCTAGGCTGAGTGGTTTAACCACAGCGCCACCTGGGTCCATATCAAAAATATAGACGTTTACAAAAGGCAGAACCTATACTTTCCCAGTGACAGTTCCTGGCATTTCTGGTAGGGGTCAGGGCTCCAGCACCACTGCCCACCATTTTAATTTTCCATAGTGCCCAAAGTGCCATCACTCTGAGGCAATGTGGTTAAAGTCCATGAGTAGGGCGTCTTTCTCATGGCTTCTCCCAAACCTAACCTCACTCTGAACTTGTATTTTGAATCTGTTTGTATGGAAAACATTAGCATACTGGGCCTAAATATTTCTTAATAAGCCATTACTAGCTTTTTTAAAAAACACAGAATGTTGTTTCTTTTTAAAGTTCAGTATCTCGGGAAAAGTGGGAAGTGTGTGTGTGTGTGTGTGTGTGGTGAGATGGAATTTTTTCCTAGAACTATACGCATTTGCATTAATTGGCCACTGTCTATAGCCTGGGTTTATCGCTCAGCTTTTAATTAACTGTTTCCGGATTTAATCTCACAAATGTTCTATCTTCGTCCTTGTTTAATCCCGCGTTCTAACAGTGAGCTTATTTATGCAGATCAATACTGTTTACAAACATGAAAGCTGCCTGTCCGTTTTTGAACTTTAGAAGGGATGGCATTGGTTATCAATAGCTAAAGGAGCCTCAGCAGGTGGCATGTCAATGTGGAGGCAATCAATATTCACAGAGCAGAGAAGATTAAAACTTTTCGGGTGGGGGAAGCAGAAGGTGCTTCCTGAACTCCTTGCCACATTGTCAGTTAGGACTCGTTCTGCCATGTTCAACCCACCAACCCCCTTCAGCTCTGTCCTGTTTATTTTTCTATTATTTTATTGAATGGCCATCTGAACATTTACTTATTTACTAATGAGCATAGTAGGCTTGTACACAAATAGCCATTGCTGCAGTGGGAGCAGGGAGAAAAAGGCAAAATCGAGCCTACTTTTCAAGACCCCCAGTTGGAACACCCATTAATTTCTCCCTACTTTCTCCTTTGCTGAACTGCATATGGTTTTGAGCTTTTATAAGATAGGTTTTATTTATCTTCTTGTACCCACCTCTGGGAGCTTGAAAGGGGAGTGGGCTAAAAGTGGGCTAATACATACAGTATAATGCTAAATAATACCAGAAAGTAGGAGGGAAGGTTTTACTTCAACTTAAGAGAGAGAAAAGGCAACATTAATTGCTTCAGTGCAATTCACATGCATTTTTTGTTATGTAAACAGCATTCTGTAAGGAAGCATGAGCACTCTTGGTACTTTTTTTGGGGGGGTGTTTAACTCTTTCCTTATCTGCCCTTCATTTTCCTCTACAGCACATGCAGAAACCACCTTCTTGACCGATGGACCCACTATTGGTCTCATCTGCTGCTAAATCCACCGAAGCCTGTGGGGACATCCCTAACTCACTGAGGGTTTCAGACCCATAGGCTATGCTGGTTTAGCTGGCCAGTCAAAGCCATTCCTGGAGCGTGGCCACTGTTGCATGCTGATAGGAGAAGGAGCTCAATGTGTTCTCTACCAGAGGTGCAAGTCCTCCCCTAACTTCCCATGGACCCCATGTTTAAAATACAGTGGTACCTCGAGTTGGGATGCAGGTGGTGCTGTTGTCTAAACCACAGAGCCTAGGGCTTGCTGATCAGAAGGTCGGTGGTTCGAATCCCCATGACGGGGTGAGCTCCCGTTGCTCGGTCCCTGCTCCTACCAACCTAGCAGTTTGAAAGCACGTCAAAGTGCAAGTAGATAAATAGGTACCGCTCCCGCGGGAAGGTAAACGGCGTTTCCGTGTGCTGCTCTGGTTCGCCAGAAGAGGCTTAGTCATGCTGGCCACATGACCCAGAAGCTGTACACCAGCTCCCTCGGCCAGTAAAGCGAGATGAGCGCCGCAACCCCAGAGTTGTTCGTGACTGGACCTAACGGTCAGGGGTCCCTTTACCTTTACCTCGAGTTACAAATGCCTCAGGTCACAAATGCTTCAGGTTACAAACTCCACTAACCTGGAAGAGTTACCTCGAGTTGAGAACTTTGTCCCAGGATAAGAACGGAAATTGTGTGCCGGAGACGCAGCGACAGCAAGAGGCCCCATTAGCGAAAGCACCCCTCTAGCTAAGAACAGTTTCAGGTTAAGAACAGACCTCCGGAACGAATTAAGTTTGTAACTAGAGGTACCACTGTACAGAGAATAAAAAGAGCACAGCATTAATAAAGTCCTTCCATTAAAAAATAATAATAATCAGTTCTCGAAGGTCGGTCTTTGCCTGCTGGTGGAAGGAGAACAAGGAGACAGCCTCTCGGACCCTATAGTCTCATCAAGAGATAGGACAGCCATGATTATTTTCCCTTCCCAATAGAGAATGACTTGCCAGTCAGAAGGAAATATTTCACTTAATTCCTCTGCAATTTATTAATTCTGTGGACTTCACCCCCCTAATCTGTAAAACGGAAAAAGCGATCAGTTATATCTCACACACTTGCAAAATGCTTTCAATCAATATTCGTAATAGCAGCAGCATTTCAAATGAATACAGTGCATCATGAGGCATTAACAGAGACACAGCAGTACATAACACTCTGCAAAAGTTACTGACTGTGGAAGAATTTGATCCAGAAATAAAATGGCTTTAATATCTCACAGGTTTTCTTCCCAGTTTTCCACTCCTCTTCTATTCCTGTCACTTCTCGCTTGCCCTTCATCGCCTCTCTCAAATCATAACAGAGCCAATGTATCAGATGCCCAGGCACTTTCCCTTTGAATGTGACCTGGCAGTAGCCTCCTGGAACTTATGAACTGCTAGCTGTCATATTCTAAGAGGAGGGAAAAGAAGTACGGTATAATGACTGCTGCAATATATACGACTCAATTCAAAAGTCAAACTGCTTTCAGGAAAGATGTTTGAGGAAATGCATCTTGATTGGTATCCAGAAAGACATGGTAATAAGCAACATTAAACAACAACAACAACAACAAAAATTCACCTCTGATCTCTGTACAGGTATGTCTGTATGGCGGTCATCACTAGACAAATCCATCAATTCTGATTTCTCCTTTTTCCAAACCTAGGTTAGCCACATCTCCACAACAAATTGCTAAAACATTTTTGTTTTAAAAAGTCCTCATGGAAGTTTGTGAGCGTTTTAGTGTGTGCATTTCTGCCAATACGCACACTGTTGCAAGCAATTTCCCCATATGTAATTGCTTTCTTGTATTCCATTTTCACCAATGTACACATTTTTATAACCCCTTAATCTGATATGCACATTTTGCGCGCGTTTTTGAGTAGGAGGATTGCATCACAAAATCCAGTGAAGTACAACTTTTGAAGGATAGCTGTGCTTTGGTTCACTTACCATTTTGGGAAGTCGATTAAGTAGGTTCATATTAAAAGTCACAGATGCAAGGATTTTCACTAGCCCTGCTTACATGACTGCCACAAGCGTAAAATACAAGCGTAAACACAGGAACACAATTCCCCCCCTTCCCCAAGTTCTTAGCTATAGCCACAGTCTCCATTAAGTTGGGTCTTGCTGGAGCTAGCTGTGTCTTTGCTTCCACTTCAGCTTCCACTGTGATCTTCTTCAAATGGGTGCCAGAAAAAGAATATCAGGTCCATATAACAACAAAGACACCAAAAATATACAGAAACATTTAATTTTGAGGAACCTCGCACATCATTTTGAATACATCACACACACATATAGCTTCACACCTATCTGTTTTCAAGGCTTCGGGGTGTATAGAAAGGAAACAGTGGGCATCATCCAAACAGTTCTGAGTTAATATAAGCTAGATGCCCATAAGCCAATTATGGCTGCTTTCTTTCTCAATTCTCTAACTGACCATGTGTAGTTTTGTTATAGTGATTTATAGCAATGGGTTACAATTGCATACAGCTTTCCCCCATATAATTGTGATATGCTGATCAAGCCCTACTGCAGGCATCCCCAAACTGCGGCCCTCCAGATGTTTTGGCCTACAACTCCCATGATCCTTAGCTAACAGGACCAGTGGTCGGGGAAGATGGGAATTGTAGTCCAAAATATCTGGAGGGCCGAAGTTTGGGGATGCCTGCCCTACTACTTGCATGGGGTACATGCTCTTGACTTGCCTAATCCCTGCATTAGTTATATTAGTAAATTTATATGCTTATAATTTATATTATCACCTCATGAGAAGAGAAGACTCCCTGGAAAAGACCCTGATGTTGGGAAAGATTGAGGGCACAAGGAGAAGGGGACGACAGTGTTCTCGAAGCTACTAACTCGAGTTTGACCAAACTGTGGGAGGCAGCGGAAGACAGGAGTGCCTGGTGTGCTCTGGTCCATAGGGTCATGAAGAGTCGGGCACAACTAAATGACTAATAAAACCTCAGTGGATTCATTGGAGTTTAGTTCTGAGTAAACATACATAGGATTGGGCTCCTCACAATAAACAATTGACCATTTTACCTGTTCTATAAACATTTCTAGATTGCTTTTAAAAAAATTTTTACATCAAACAAAAAAGTCTATGAACACTTAAGCCAGCAACAATAAAGATCTCAATTTAAACAACAGTAAGAAAAAAATTAAATGGTAGCAGTTGTGGTTATAATATGATAAAAACAGGAAAGAACAAGTAAAAGGTTACAGGTAGGTAGCCGTGTTGGTCTGCTGTAGTCGAAACAATTTATTTCTTCTTCCAGTAGCACCTTAGAGACCAACTAAGTTTGTCATTGGTATGAGCTTTCTTGTGCATGGACACTTCTTCAGACAAAGCTCATACCAATGACAAACTTAGTTGGTCTCTAAGGTGCTACTGGAAGAAGTAAAAGGTTGTAAATGGTCTTCTAACAATGACAAAAAATGGTTGCTGCCACCTTTCATTGTTGAGGAAGGGTGCAGAAACAGGAGGCCACAATGGAAAAGGCTTCCTCCCCAGTGACCAGGAGAAGGGCCTCTGCTGCAGAACTCCTTTCCCCACATGGCCCTTTGACAATCACATATTATGCTCCTTGGAAATCGCCCCCTGTTCTGTCTCCCAGTCTGCATGATCAATCCTTAAACTAGTGAAACTCTTGTTGCCATCATACAACCGGAGCTCATGCCTTCAAGCTCCCAATTTGAACAGATCAGCCTTTCCAGGGCATTTCCAGCCCTACAATCCTATGAATATAGGGTGAGCAGCAGGTCACTCTTTTTGATGGGAGTGAGGAATTTTGAAACAGATCAAAACCAACATGAGGGGGACGCTTCTTACAATACTGTATCACCCTTTTTGGGGTGTGCGGGCCTTCTGAAGATACAATGTTTGGCTTCCCACTTTGGGCAGGTGGGCGGGCAAGGGAAGAGCTATTGAGCCCTCCTTTTCTCTCAGTTTATCGGTACTGAAACAGAAATGTGCATTCTTCATTCTTATTTATTTATTTATTTATTTATTTATTTATTTATTTAAAAAAGAAAGCCAGCACTGTCCTTGGGGCTGTACAACACACACACACAAAGGCATTTCTTGCCCCGAGGAGCTTGCTGCTTCTTTGCCAGCTCCCTAGGGTGCCAGGTGGCTTAATGAATTAATTTTGCCAAGCGCTTTGAGATCTGGGGATAAAAGCCTCCACAGAAGTGCAAAGTATAATGATTAATTGCCTTTTCTTGGTGGGAAGTTGCCATCCCCCTTTTTTTTCACTTTCTGCAGCTCGCAAACCGGAGGGAGTATTTAACTTTTTTTAGATATATATATAAAAAATCTTTACAAAGTAACAAATTAAGATGCAAATCGGGAGGGCTTTTTTTCTGTCACTAATTGGCTGATAATTAATGAATGTGGAGCTGACTGAGCAGATGCTCCCCTTGAAAAAAAAGAGAGAGAGGCAGATTTGGAGTTTCTCTATCCTCATTTTTTAAAAACACATCAAGAAGACAGTAACATGTGGCAGGTCAGGAATTAGGCAAAGGTAACTCTATAGACTATAAAGGAAAGAGAGAGAGAGAGAGGAATATATGTGTGTGTGTGTATGTTATTTGACAGAAAGACCCACTCACATGCTTACTACTTTTTTTTATTAACTTCCCTGTATCAGTATGTGTATGTATATATTATCTATAGATAACATATATATATACATAGATACATCTATAGATATGTGCACATTCTGTAGCAGCTCATAATTAGCAGCCAGGCCTCTGGGACCTAATTAACCAATTCAATTAACAAAAAAAGCATACAAGTCACCCTGACATTTGTCAGCCATTAGGAGGGATGTTGGGCTGGCAGGTTTTGTCAACGCATTAATGGTGATTAGCTAATTTGCAGCTCACTCTTACCCCAGGTGTCCACCTGGAGAGCCTGGCAAAAAAATAACTCTGCAAAGAGACAGAAAAGAGGGGCGGGAGGGAGGAAAGGGAGAGGAAAAGAAGGGAGCTTGTTGAAATGACGGTGACCCTCAAAGGGAGTCTTGACCTTTCATTGAACGCATAATCAATAAGGGTGGTTTTTTTCCCCTCTCCTCTCCCTCAGTTAAGAGAACTACTGCCCCTTCAGCTGGCTTTGGCTGTTGAGATCCTTTAGAGGCACGGTAGCCTCTGAGAGCCAAGGGACTGGTATTTGCTTGGAGGCCTGAGCAGCCTTGTCTTCAGTGGGAGATGCCTCTACCTCACAGACATTTCCTTGTCAATAGCGCGGCTTGCTAGCATTACCTCAGCAGGGCTCCTTCGCATGGCAGGGGCTGTTTCTCCGCTCCAGCCAAGCTCTTTGTTCTCGGGGATTGATTAACTATAGCCCTCTGTATAATATAAGGAGATATTTATATAGCTTTCTCTTCTGATCTCCCTTAATTGAATGCCGTTTCCCCGCCAGCTCTGATTTAATAACAAGTTGCTGATTGTTAAGGAAACAAAACGCCCCCAAAAACACAGGGGTCGAGATCTTTTGCCAGCGAGAAAGGGAGAAGCGCGCTGTTAGTCTCCCCATACCTTCAAATGGATCACCTGTAACTTGTTTTGTTTTAAGGCAGGTTGTCAGTCTGTTTAAGTACAGCTGACTCCGGTTACAGTATATATACTTGCTATAAACAGCATTCTGAGAAGATGAAGGGAAAACCCTACCAAATTATGTGGCAGTCGCAAAAATTCTGCAAAGATTGTGGTCATGCTGCAGGCTGCTTTATACAGCCCCCCTGAGGGCTCATTTTCCCTACGTGGTAACTTTTTTAAAACTCATGTTTAATTTTATTTTATTGTGACAATCTATACACCACAAGTGATGTACAAGTGATGTACAAGAAATACAACACAAAAAAAGGTAAAAAGCTATAAAATCAGACTTCAAGTGCCCGTGGGAATGGGGAAAAAAATGTCTTCAGTAGGCACCAGAGGTTCTTCAGGCAGGATGTTGTATCACCTATTCTCATTTAGAATTTCTTTCTTTTTTCTTTTTCTTTTAACCTCATTTAGAATTTCAGTTTCGTCAAAACAGGAATTTACAGTGGTATGTTCTGCGTTAAAGTGTATTCAGCTGACTTCTTTCTGAAGTTCCTATCCAGGCTGAAGGGGGGGAAATCACATCATGGACCACACTGCATCAAGATAGACATGGGAGGACTAAGTTGACTCCTGATATTCCTGGGAAAAGGTGTAGCAACAAACCTTCCAGCCCATCATTTTTCTGCATTATGTTCTTATTTTTCCAAAGTGAAGATTTTGTAGCCTCTGTATTGGGCCTAGTTCCATACATTAAAAAGTATGGTTTGTAACATTTCCTGCTGTTGATGTGAACTGTCACCTCACTACATTCAGGGAAAGTGTACCTTATATAATCTCAGGGTATATATATACACAACATATATGTCTCTCTCTCACACACTGTGTGTGTGTGTGTGTGTGTGTACGCGTGTGTGTGTTATAGCAGAGAAAATACATGACACAAGTCAAAGAAATACCCACCCACATTTTAATTTACTTTCATCTTAACTGCCCTTGCATATTCACTAATTGTATTGGGGTTTTTAAAAATAAAAAATAATAAAATCGCAACATGTATCAAGAAGCCTCTCTCTGTGGAGATGGAGCCAAACATTTCATACAGGAAAGCTACAGAGGGCAAGATAACTATATAGAAATGGGACTATTCATGTATTAACAATATAGCAGTGGCAGCCCTTTATTGTCACACACATTGTTAAATCCACAAAGAGCAACTGGTAGGTTAAATCTATTTTAGCGCGGAAAGCTTGACAAAAATCCTTGCCACCGAGCATTTGATACTGATCACAGTGTCACATCAGGGAACAAGAGCTCAAAAGAAAAAGTCATTTTTTTTATTTCTGAACTTTAGACGCAACGGCTTCTCCTCTGCTCTGGCTCCCCAGGTCCTAGTTCTCTTAGTAGGAGGGTTTTTCTTTTTTTTTTCTTTTTTGTACGCCACTCAACAAGAGTCGGAATATTTTTTTTTCTGAAAAGAAAGAATCACAATACCTCACAGAAGCAACAGAGGTGAGCTCAGAACTCATTTGGTGTTCATACTGTGCTCTCGAGGGAAATCAAATCAAATCCAAACCTGAAGAATTACACCAAAAGGTGTGGCTGGAGTGCTTTCCCCCTTCCTGTTGTGTTGACACTTCATGGCACCATTATGAGATGCAACTAGAGATTAAAACTACAGATGTGCACACGGTTTACTATTTATACATTTGAGACTCAGCAGTTGGGCCCAGAGTGCAGTGGTTTGAGTTGGGGCCCTTTCAATGGGTTGACAAGAGCCCTTGACTTTCCTTCCCCTAGTCCTGCTACCTGCCTACAAGACACATGCTTTTACATTAGTTATATTTTGCATGTGTGTGTGTGTGAGAGAGAGAGAGGAAGGGATTGCCATACAGTGGAACCTCGGTTTATGAACACCTCGGTTTACGAATTTTCGGTTTACGACGACGCGGACCCATCTGGAACGGATTAATTCACTTTCCATTACTTTCAATAGGAAAGTTCGCTTCAGTTTATGAACGCTTCAGTTTATGAACAGACTTCCGGAACCAATTGTGTTCATAAACCGAGGTACCACTGTATATATATATATAAACAAACAGAGCAGCTCACATAGAGGTACTACTATGGTCTTTTCATATATAGTGCATTTCCTGTACACAGGGTGATTTTGCAGTTGCATCCATCACCCCACCAGCCCCAAATGGGTCTTTAAAATCATGCACAGGAGGATTACTCAAGGAACTCAGCAGCCAGACATTGATGTCATGTGATGCTTTGTAAGAAGCATAGCTGCCAAGTTTTCCCTTTTCTCACGAGGAAGCCTATTCAGCATAATGGAATTTCCCTTTAAAAAAGGGAAAACTTGGCAGCTATGGTAAGAAGGTGTTTCTATAGAAAGGATCTATAATGGCAACATGCCGCTACACTATGCAAGGTAAGTGGGATAAAAGCATCAAACACACCAGGGTTCTGGAAATGAGTCTATAGATATGACAATGAATTTGAAAATATGAATACTATATTCAGTGCTTTTTTCTATTTAAAATGTTTAGGGGTACTCTCATTTTCCTACTCATATTGAAATACTGTCCCTCAATGAGGCCAAACTTAGGTACACAAAATGTTTAGGGGTATGCGTACCCCTGCGTGCACCCCCAGAACAAAAGCAGTGACTATATTATGTCTGAAATGTATGTTTAAAGTGATCGAATTCCTAACCTAAAGCCACACAACAGCATTAGCAGAAAGAGAGCAAGAATTCTGTGTGTGCCTGTGTTGCCTGTGCAGGAAACATCTGGCTACCAGTGAAGCAAATATTTTCACATGAAGGCTGGTGTTACCACAGCGTATGTGTTATTGCATACTCCCTGAGATATTCAGCAACTCCTCAAAGGGCTGATTGATCAGCAGACCACCAAACCACTACTGAGAAACAAGGTGTTTGGCAAGACAAACCACATTAAGGGACTTGGCTAATAACACATTGTTTGTGTTAAAAATATTTATTTTGTGTTTATATTGCGAGCTGTTTGTTATCATTTGAATTTTGTGGTTTAATTCACCAGGAGGCAGGAATCCACCCATGCTCCATTAGAGCTGCCCTCTTAGCCTTTTTTTTTTACAAACACACACATAGAAACAAGCTACATGTAGTTATCTGAAACATCCAGGAATCAGACCTTTGATCATACCCACCATTTCTTAAAAGAGGAAAACATGTTCTGGATCAATATTGCAATTTGGGCAGAAGGGTCTGGTATAAAAAAGCCTGAGATTTTTGAATAGTGAAAATATTAATGCTAATGAATATCTCCTTTATTTAATATATTATATTAATTTGGTCTGAAGTTGATTTTTTTTTTTTACACTGTGCAGGCCGGGTCGTCCTCTTATATACCTGCTGGGATTGACAAGGCATCTAACCCTCACCTGAATCTCATAGCTCTCCTGTAGCTGCCTCTGATTAGTTATCATTTAACTCTTGGGGAAAATAATTAGCATCACACGTCATGTGCATGGAAATTGCCGAACCAATTAACCAACTAGAAGGATTACTGTTAATAGCACCAGTTTTCCTATAACTTGATATTGCTGGATAGTTTTGATGAACTTCAAAAGTGGTTTTAGTTTACTTTCTGTTGCCACCCTGGAACTTTTCTTTATTAGTGCCACTTTGTTTTGTACGATTTCTTGCAAATGAAGGAAAACAACTTTTCTGCTTGTATATGTTGATAATATAATTTTGGTTACTGAGGACAAACAAGATTGTACAAAAACAAGATTGGGTGCAGGCCTGGCCTGACTGTGACAAAGGTGACCTGTGTGCTTGGTTGGTTGGTTGGTTGGTTGCATGCTTAACAGCTGTTGGGAACTCCAAGGTCCCTGCTCTCCCTTCTTATGGTCTTTGTACTGGACTGGGAGACTCCAATAGAGAACATTCCACGTCAAGATGGAAGACAAGCGGGCACTCTATCAAATGACAGGGCAGGAGTTACATGGAGCAGGGCCTTTTCACTAGTGGTGCCCATTGTATGCCTCGCTCTTCCCACACCTGCTCTCTTTTGGCCTGTATTTTGGAGCTTTATAATTTAGGAAGACTTTGGAAGAACTGGTTGACAAGTCTTACCAGTTGCTGACGTATGAGTGGATTTTATTTGCTGCTATTCTGTGCTTCTGGTGCACCAGGGTTTACACCAACGTAACAGAGTTGGCCAGAATGCCAAAAGGGATTCAATTTACGAGCTTTCCCCATTATCTGCACAGCAGGGGGTGTTCAGTCAACAGTGCAAAGGCTGAGCTGAAGCATTCCCTGCTGGTTACCTGCTTTCAGCAATAGGGGTCGCTGTTTGGTAGTACCCAATTGGTTAGCTGTCAGATTCTAGAGCTCCCTATTGGTGACTCTTAGGTAATTCACAAAATACAGAGTCCATTCATAAAACACAGTGTTCATTCATAAAGCAGTAACATAAATCTCCATTGCTACATTTTGGGTGTATATTTCAGCAGTTGAACATACAAGTTTATGGCCATACTGTAGTATAGTCCTTATGCGACTGTGAATAAAAGGTGGCTGGGCTCATTGTCTTGGGGGTTCGGGGGGAAGAGGTGACAAAACTGATTTCCAATCAATGCCCTCCCTTTATTTCCCTAACAAGTCCTTGAGTCTGTGCTCTGAATAGTGACACCAGGGACCTAGAAGGTGCAGGGCTTGTCAGTCCAACCCCTGGACAGTCTCATCAGGGCTGACCTTAAGGCAATTGGAGCAATTGGGCCAAATTGGACCCTGTGGGTCACTCCTAAGGGGGCCCCTGCACCAGGGGAATCTAGATGGGTTTTATTTATATCTATAAGATTTTGCAGACTTTGGCTGTGAACTGGGGCACTACCCCCCCCAAAAAAAATTCAAGTTGTGCCCCACTGCTTCAAATTGGGTTCCACTGGCTAGCCCTGAGTCTCATAGTTGTTGGGCCTGTGTTGCCCTGTCCTTCCATGAAGTCTTGGGTTTGCAATTTTGGGAGAGGGGAGACTGCCCGCTGGGGAGCAGGAGGGCTGGCGAGGCCCCCTAGATTTAGAGGCCCTAGGCTTCAGCCTACTTACCCTATGCATAAACCCGGCACTGCTGCTATCTCCCCACTTTCCACAAAGGTTTCTAATATTCTACAAGAAAATTGCACTTTTAAAAAAATGAGTGCCACCTATCCACTTATTTCTTCCTTGGCTGCCTTTTTTCTCAAAACTACAAATTTATTTGTTAGATGTAGTAAACTGCCCCAGATTTAGTGGTGGTGGGCAGACTGATATTGCCAGTCAGCAGTCCTGCATATATAGTTGGAGTAGGTTTTTCACATGCCTTTGATTTACATAAAACTTCATGTGCTAATTACAGTGGTACCTCGGTTTATGAACACAATTGGTTCCAGAAGTCTGTTCATAAACTGAAGCATTCATAAACTGAAGCGAACTTCCCCATTGAAAGTAATGGAAAGTGGATTAATTTGTTCCAGACGGTCCGCGGAGTACTTAAACTGAAGCGTTCATAAATTGAAGCAAACTTCCCCATTGAAAGTAATGGAAAGTGGATTAATCCGTTCCAGACGGGTCCGCGGAGTACTCAACCTGAAGCGTACTTAACCCGAAGCATGGGTGTAATTGGTTCCGGAAGTCTGTTCATAAACTGAAGTGAACTTTCCCATTGAAAGTAATGGAAAGTGAATTAATCCGTTCCAGATGGGTCTGGGGCGTTTGTAAACCGAAAATTCGTAAACTGAGGTGTTCATAAACCGAGGTTCCACTGTAATAGATACATATGCCTATGAGCCAAATCAGGATGGATTGTGACTGTGCTTTGCAATGTACTCAGCTGCCCTCTAAGCCATTAAAAGGGTTTTTCAAATGAGATGAAAGAGACAAGAGATCTGAGAATCACAGAATCATAGAATCGTAGAGTTGGAAGAGACCACAAGGGCCATCCAGTCCAACCCCTGCCAAGCAGGAACAAAAGGCCTGATTTTGTATCCAATGGAGTAATCCCACCAGTACAAAGCCTGTCCAATGGGGCTTCCTCTCCCCACATGTCTCCTGTACCCCCCCCCAAAAAAACCTATTCATTGTTTTCCCCACTAACCCTCTGGAGCAGATCTGGAACTATGGGGTGCGAGGAGATGGAAAGGAAGTTCTGTTACACAGGTGGAAGTCATTGCATTAACATGATGACATTGTTGGATACTACCCACAGGGCTCGAGCCCCCTAAGCACATCCCTGATTTGTATCCATTCCCCACTTACATCATTCAGATGAAGGATGGACTTATCTATCTCCAATGGTTGTTGCAGGAAGTGATTTCAGCTGCTGCTCCTGGTGGCAGTGATTTTCAGCCCAGAATGCCCCGGATTGGAGGCATTCCTGAGCAATCCTGCTTAGGTTCCATTTCCCCTTCTCCAACATGAGAACGGCAGCTAATGAGCCTTTTACTGACAGAAATTAATGGAGTAACATACCACAATAGAAACCTTGTACACACCAATGGTGTAAGAAACCACGCCTGCACTGCCTGTCTATAACACAGTTCCTGATCTAATTGGGGATTTGCACACAAAAAAGGTTGCTCAGAGTGATTTTGTGTGCAGTAGTATTCCCTCTGCTCTATAATCCCTTCTTTCAACAACATACATAACTGAGAATGTGGAATGTTCTAATTTCTATAATAAAGGTTATTTGGAGATCTTGCCTGAGATGTTTTGGGAAGCCTTAGGAAGCCATGTTTATTCCTTTAACATAGAGCATGCACATCCTGGTGACTGTTGAAGAGTTTGTTATATCTAAATGCACTTTAATCAACATATGTGCTTAATTCACGCTGAACAAATTTTAGTGTCATTGATATGTGACCATATTAAAAACAACAAAAATAAAGAACGGGTTAAGAGAGAGAATTGAAATATTGGGTTCAAAGGCAACCTGAAAGATTATGAAAGCAGTTCTTTTTTTTCTTTAATAACATAAAATAGAACTTTGAAAAAGCAAAATGTGCATGTTCTGCTTCTGTTGTGGAAAAGTCATCCCCATAAGACAGTTCATGGTTTATTTTCAACCTTCATTCTCTTGGCCCTTTGTTCTTCTTTTTTTTAAAAAAATCTGTGCCTGAAAAATCCCCAGGTTGTTTAAATCCATGTCAGAAAAAGGATCAGAAGTCTTAAAAATAAATAAATACTGAACCTCCATTTGAAGGGCAAACAGTTTAAGCAACTGACCAAAAGGAGCTCACTGACTCTAAAAGAGATGCTAATGTGCAGCTGAAGAAGGCATAAGGTTTTCATCCCAGGTTGGGAAACCTTCCCCCAGCCTGATGCCAAATAGATAGTTTGGACTACAACTCCCATCAGCCTCAGCTGCCACAGCCACGGCGATTGGAGCTGAAAGGATTTGTAGTCAAAAACATTTGGAGGGCACCAGGTTGTGGAATTCATTGTCCTAAGGAATTCATTGAGTGGAACTGTGGGTGATTTATAGAATGTAAAGATCCGAGAAATGAGTGGCTGAATGAAGTATAAGTAGAACTTACAGAGCTAAACTCTAATTGTAGCTTCAGGTGCTACTACTATGGAGAGAGAGAGAGAGAGAGAGAGAGAGAGAGAGAGAGAGAGAGAGAGAGAGAGAGAGAGATATGTTGGAGAGAGATGTTGGAGAGAGAGAGATGTTGGAGAGAGAGAGAGAGAGATGTTGGAGAGAGATGTTGGAGAGAGAGAGAGAGAGAGAGAGAGAGAGAGATGTTGGACTATTTTCACATACAGTTTTGCAGCTGATGGTAAGCACTTCCATAGCTGCCAAGTTATCCCTTTTTTTAAGGGATTTTCCCTTATGCTGAATAGGCTTCCTCGTGAGAAAAGGGAAAACTTGGCAGCTATGAGCACTTCCCATCCAATAAGCAATTTTTCCAAGCCATTCTGTTAATTAATATTCAATATGTCCACTTACTATGCCATTATTAGGTCTTGTTATCACCAATCCTTAATTTTAATGGTGAGCTGATGTAGGGTGGCCACTTATTTACCACCAAAAAAGAAAAAAAGAGAACAGTTCTGCATGTGCTAATTTATATTTATAGATGCAAACTTACAAATAATTTCTGTAATTTAATTTATACAATGCATCCCACCATAGCTGAAAATACTTTGAATGAGCAACTTCAAGACCCTTCAATCCCATTTCACGGTTCTTTGTTTTTAATCCAGATATGGACCAAGCAGCCCTTCAAGCAGACGACTCAAATAGAGGTCTTCATCTAGAAGACTGTCCTTTAACTGTCCTTCAAATGGAGTACTGTATTTTGTAAAGCAGGGGATGTGGCAACCCTGAGATGAGAGACCTTCTATCTCAGAGGAGAATTCCAACAAACTGCCCCTGCTCAAAGAGCAGCAGAGCTTCCTGAAGTGTAACCTGCAAATTTCTAAAAACCACCAGATTTTATCAACCTAGGATACAACTACATGTTGTGCTGGAGTTCCATCACTGGAAATTCAAAGTGGTTGCTCATATTCTCACTCTCTCTTTGTGTGGTGTGTTTTTGTGTGCGCCTTCAGCCTGTAGCTGCTTCAGGAATGGGCAATTAGGTTGGGAAATTATTGTGGGGGGCCAAGGATGAACCCCCCCTGCCGAACCCTCCTTGCCCCATGTCCATAGCTGCCAAGTTTTCGCTTTTCTCGCGAGGAAGCCTATTCAGCATAAGGGAAAATCCCTGTAAAAAAGGGATAACTTGGCAGCTATGTCCATGTCCACGATCTAATTGGTTCCATCCACAACCACTTTTTGAAAGACGAAGATGAGTCATGAAACAGGTAACCTGTAGCTTGTCCTACACTTAAGTCTATCATGTGCACCTCTTGTGAAAAACAACAACACACTGAAATGGATGGTGTGGGCATAGCAACAGATTGTTGAGCACAGCACCATTTTGGACATAGGCCTGATACCCTTGATTCACAAGAGATCTCACTGAAGTCATTTGGTTTACTCAGGGGAAAGGAATGTTCACACTGAAGCCTCCGCAATCAATCAATACTTACCCATGAATGCATTTTCAGCATCCAAGTCGGCATAACCATAGGCTACCCATCGTGGCTTATAACGAAACTGTCAAATTAATTACATCTCATTTCACCATGTAGTGACAAGTAACAGTATGATGTGTTGCTTGCACACATGCTTGTAGATAAAAAGAAAATTTAATAGGCATTTTCAGTTTTATCCGCTCAGGAATGATTCATTTTATACATTCTTATCCCTTGCTTTCTAAACACAAGCATAAGAAATAGCTTCACCTCAGGCTACATCTGTTTTAAAAGTGTTTACTATAGTCCCAACAACACCAGATCCATTTTTATGTATAAATCTACATAAAGGGCTAATTTTTGCTGTAGGCTAATTGTGAAATTACATTGGATGGTAGTACAAAAAAATTATATTATCAATTCCTTAGTGGAAAAGACAGAGAAGGAAAAAAGAGAGAAGCAATGTTTGAGTGAAGGCTGCTCTGTCCTAGATGTGATAATGTGAATGTTATAAAACAAAACCAAAAAAGTTCTTTTAAAAAACCCACCAAACCCACTAGAATACTTTTATGAAATTAGTTAAGACTTTGCTGAAAAGTACAGCTAAGACACATAGTATTTATTGAAGGGAAAAGTACTCCACCCCCTAATTTTTTTTAATTTCTAAAGTTTGTCTTGCACCCCTTTCTCATGGGCCCTAACAACTTTATGAATCTACAAGCTTTGCAAGTTAATTTCTCGAACCCCTTTGAAATAGAAACTCAGGGAACTTTACAGCAGCTCCTAGCCCTTTTGAAAAAAATTCTGTTACCGACCTTTGTATTGTGAATATTTACTCCGGGTAATTTGCATTCCTAATGGTAAATTTCATCTCATGTGATCAAATTTCATCTCATCTCCCTTTCTCAAGCTCTGGGAGGAAGACCTTTCATTGCCTACAGACAGCCACCCAATCTTAAACAACTCCTCACCCACAATAATACAACCACCAGACTTAACATGGGCACTGGTACCAGAGCCTGCAATAAACCCAGATGCCAACTTTGCTGCCACATACACCCGGACAACATCATTACTGGCCCCAACAACATCCAACATACCATCTCAGGACTATTTAATTGCTCATCTTCTAACATTGTGTATGCCATCAAATGCCAACGGTGCCCTTCAGCTCTCTATATTGGACAAACAGGCCAAACCCTACGCCAAAGGATAAATGGACATAAATCTGACATCAGGAACCAGAAGACAGAAAAACCAGTAGGAGAACACTTCAATCTCCCAGGACATTCTATACAAGATCTCAAAGTAGCTGTCTTACTACAAAAGAATTTCAGAAATAGACTGGAAAGAGAAGTTGCTGAATTACAACTTATCACCAAGCTCAAAACCATGGAGGGACCTGGTTTGAACAGAGATATCGGATTCTTATCTCATTATACATGATAAGCGATCTTCAGCCATCTCAACCCTTGCTTTTTCATGCAAAACCATTTGCAGTCGTTTTCGGTCATCAACAGCTATCAGTCAGTCAATCACCCACTTCCACCACCCTTCTGAGTGATCCCCCCTCCCCTCCCCATCCCCACCCCTTCTCTACATAAGTGCCTGGGGACTTCTATTTCACTGTATCTGAAGAAGTGTGCATGCACACGAAAGCTCATACCAAAATAAAAACTTAGTTGGTCTTTAAGGTGCTACTGAAGGAATTTTTTTATGTGATCAACAGGTTAGACTTTTTCCACATATATTGATTTCTGGAAAAAGGCCTCTTTACCGAAACCTTAAGTCTAGAAAGGATTCTGGGAAGAGTCGTAGGGCTTTTAACCAGGACCAAAAGAATTTTTTTTTAAAAAAATCATATTTCTGGAAGTAATAATGGAACTACAAACCATTATTCTAATAATATTCCCTGAGACTCAGAGATCAGACCACCATAGGCAGCAATGTAACATCTTTCTGCACAGAGAGTGATTATCGGGCACAATAGCTTTGGCTTTTGCCTTTAATAGATTATGGGGTTTATTTAGTTTCTTGTTACTTAAAAGGTAACTAGTCTGCTTAGATTGTTGCAAAAGCATCCCATTACAGTAGATGGAAACTTGTCTTCTGCAACACTCCTTGCCATGCGACTCCAGCTGTGTGGATTGGTTATTGTCAGCCAAACTGAGCCCATGTGGGATCACAGTGGTCTACAGCTGGATCAAAAAGTTTTCAGTAGTGCATGAAATCCTCTAAAACAGAACTTGCACCTGCCCCAAATAAATCTACTTCTTTGAATTGTTGGCAGGTATAGAGACAGGATGTTGGATAGGAAGGTCTTGCGCTGAACAGATTTTCTTTCTTTCTTTCTGCCAACAGTTTACATTGTTTTCATGGAGCCAACAGTCAGAGTAAAGAGCTCTCTGCCTTCAGCTCCAATCCTATCCACTGATGGGCGTCTTTCAATAGTGTTTAACATGATTAAACACCATTGTTTACATTTTGTGTTTGCAGCTGTTAGCATGTACAATCCAGGCTGTGTAATCCAGGATTTGAATCTTACATTAGGTAAACACATGTTTAAACGGCGACCTTTATAGATGTAGGTTATTTTATTATCCCCAGGGGCTGCAGCAGTTACACTGGAGATGTTAAGAGCTTAGCTTTCCATGCAGAGTCAAGTAGCTAATAATCCTTTACAGGGGAAAGGAAATCAGGTTGCTGTGCACATGCCAGAGGGTTTACATGCATTTATTTTCCCTTCTGTGCAAATGCTTTGCCATCCACCTCTCTCCAAAATATCTTCACATATCTCATCGCCTAACGCCTTATTTTAATCTCTTCCCACTTCAGGCAAGGCCTTTACAGGGAAGGGAAGATTGATTTATATTAGAACATGAAAGGTGTTTGGCGATTTCTTCTCCTTTCTCCTTTCTGTCTGTAGATGTTTTATATATTATGATGCCACCTGAGTCAAGAAAAACAGATTAATGTGAAACTAAAAAGCAGGCGGGTAGAAGAAAATCACTACTGTGGTTTGGTTGGAGGGTTGCCAATGTTTTACAGGTCATGTATCTTGATCCGCATAAATTAGAACATGGCAGTGCTTATCTCCTTGCTGTAAATTAGGGCTAGCTAACCTGTGGCACTCCATATGTTCTTTGACAATGTGATGTATTGTATTGTATGGTATTATAAAAACAACATATTATAAAACAATCATAAATATAATGTACTCAGTGATTAAAACCAATTAATAAATAATAATACGGTATAACACAGCACCCCAGAGTAAAATCCTAACATCTTGTACAACCAATTGATTTCCTCCAAAGGCCTGATAGAATAGGTAAGTTTTAACTTGGCAGGAAAATCCAGACACCAGACACATCAACTCCTACCATCTCTGACCACCAACTTGTGCTGGCTGAAGCTATTGGAAGTCCAATAATATTTGGAACTTTTAAAAACTGCCCGGTGGTGTGTGATTATTATTCATGCGTATTGTTATAACTCACCTGTGCATTTTCCTTGAGTGTGCACACATTCTGTCTTGCTTAGAAGCACTCTGCATGGGAAGCTAAGCTCTTAACATCTCCAGTGTAACTGCTGCAGCCCCTGGGGATAATGAAATAACTGATTCAATGGCATTTAGAGGCATACTGGGAATTTGTGCAATGATTAGCCCAAATCCATGCACAGGGTTGAGGGAAACCCAAGAACAGATTGGAGGGGTGCAGGGGAAGGAGAGGGGGAGACTGTTCTATTGCACAAGAAAAAATCCTTGCACTGAAAGAACATTCACTTTAGTGATATATTGAATACAACTCATGTCTTCTTTCTGCCAAGGTTTGGGACCATCACTGGCCTTGTCCACTGGTCTGCAGAACCTTAAAGACTTCCTGGGTTGTTGTTGTTTAATTCCGTGTAATTGATGTCTAGGACTTGAACTTAACAAGGCTTGAGTAAAAACTTTTCTGTCCTCAATTTACTCCCTGCACAGAAAACAGGTCGTGTCTCTAGATGATGGAAGCCACTGGAAGAACCCGTGGAATTGCCCAAACATGAGGCTTGGCGCATAGAAGAAAGAGGTTTTTGCCGCTCACTTTGTGTTACTTAGAAAGAATATGAATCAATTTAGTCAGCTAGCAGAAGAAAGGGAGCTGGGGGTGGGGAGGACAAAGACAGCTAGCTTGCCTCCCATGCCCTTACTTCTCCATAGCCAAGGGGCAAGCAGATAAAGGGAATATGGAAGGAGCAAGACGACATCAGCCCACAGCATGGTTTAAAGAACATCAAGAAGCAAAAACCTTGCAAATCATTTCACTTATTCGCAACACTAACAATCAAAGTAAGGGTTAAAGGAACATGGTCTCCTCCACTGTACAGAGTGGAAAGGAGCGGGTGAACAGAGATCCAGTTAACTCAGGCATCACTGAGGTTCATTTCTTTATCACATCCGTATTTGCTGGTGAAAGCATTATTTGAGGATGCCTTCATTCTGTGGGAGCAGATCTTGCCACTGCATATTAGATGTCCTTTTGGAGTGTTAAGCTCCCATTTTATAATCGCTTTAGAACAGCGTACTTCCGCACTGACTCTTTTCTTTGGAATTGTCACCTTTCATTTTCTCTGTTATTACAGAGAATAAAACCTAACATCATGCCCCAAACATTGGCAGTGCTTTTCCTATTGCTCTCTTGTCTTTTCAACACTGAGCCTTTCTCTTGTGTAATGGCAGAGCATGAATGAAACACCTTGTAGGAGAAGTGGTCCATATTGATGATGTGACCTCTTTGCATTCCTTGCCCTGCTTTTTCTGGTTTCATTGCCTGTCTTACACATGTAGACCCCTTTCAAAACAGGTGAAAGTTCCACAGACATTTGGGAGATGAAGCCCTCTTCTTTTCCCATGACAAACAGCTGACTTCCTTCTGGAGTTACACTTCCTGGACTGCTGTTTATCTCATGTCATGCAATACTTTGAGGACACACCAGTCAGAAAGATAGACAAGAACTTTGTTGTCTCTCTCCAACAAGAACAAAACAGCAGTGGGGAACTTCTGTTCCCACCCAGACAAAACTACTAAGCCCAGTGCCACCAGCCAGTGTGGTGTAGTGGTTAAGAGCGGTAGACTCGTAAGCTGGGGAACCGGGTTCGTGTCTCCACTCCTCCACAAGCAGCTGCTGGGTGACCTTGGGCTAGTCACACTTCTCTGAAGTCTCTCAGCCCCACCCACCTCACAGGCTGTTTGTTGTGGGGGAGGAAGGGCAAAGGAGATTGTTAGCCGCTTTGAGACTCCTTCGGGTAGTGATAAAGCGGGAAATCAAATCCAAACTCTTCTTCTTCTCTTCTACGTAATGGCACCATCCACACACCAGGTTCTATGTTTTTGAAAAACAAACAAGCCCTAATTTGTAAAATGGTCGCATCAGCAGTTAAGCCCTCTCTATTCCATTCTTGAAAGGGTTATGGTTTACCAAGAGGATGGCAGCCAGGATGGTAAACAGTTTGGAACCTAATTCCAATGAGGAACAGTTGAGTTGGGGATATTTCACAGGAAAGAGAATTCTGTGAGGAGATATGACTGCAGTCTTCAAATACCTGAAGGGCTGCCATGCAAAAGATGTAGGCGATGTAATATCTGTTGCTCCAGAAGGCAGAACTCCAACCAATGGGTGTAAATTGCAAGGAGCAAAGTTTGGCAAAACATTCACATTAGAAACTTCCCAACAAACAGAATTGTTTGAGAATGGAACAATTGTGGAAGGTGGTGGGCTCTCTATCTGAGCAGAGGCTGGGTGACCATCTCTGTTGCTAACAACAGAGATAAAAAATATAAAAAATTATTTCCAGAGACCAACTAAGTTTGTCATAGAGACCAACTAAGTTTGTCATAGGTATGAGCTTTCATGTGCATGCACACTTCTTCAGATACATGGACACGAAAGCTCATACCTATGACAAACTTAGTTGGTCTCTAAGGTGCTACAGGAAGGATTTTTTTTAATTTTTTGTTTCGACTACGTCAGACAAACACGGCTATCTACCTGTAACAGAGATAAAATTAACTTTGAAATTAACTCCTCACTTAAGAAGTTCCTGCATGATGTTAAGATGGTTTTTAAACTCTTGGTGATAACAAGGCAAATCCACCAGCCTTTGCAGCTAACAGGCCACAGTCTTCTAGCAGAAAGTTAATTTTATCCCTGTTGTTTCTCAGTATGGCTGTAGTTTCATCTGGCATTGCAGGTCCTGCATTGAGCTGCTGTTGAATCAGACGACCTCCGGGGCCTCTTCCAACTCTACAGTTCTACGATATATGGAGAACCCTTGTTTACTGCTTTGTTTTGAAGCAAAAACTTCCCTCCACATGTACAGAACATCCCCTCTGAGTGTCAAACTGAATTCTTGTGAAAACATTCAGGTCTGTCTTCAGTAAAGATGATGGAGAGGGAAAAGGAGAAAGGGGCAGATTGGATTACAAAGGGCTCCATACAGGTTGGGTTTCAGTCTACCACATCGGCCTACTGGACCACCCACCGTCTAGCATGCAGGTCTATTGAGCAGAACGTTTCCTGTGTGAATGAGGAGCAAAGCTTTAGTGCTCTGTGGCTGCAGTCAGAAAAGTATTCTGCCAGGTAATGAATGAGGAGTTCAGTGGGGACACAGTATGCGTGCACACAATAACAAAGGACGGTTTTCAAAAATCGATGTGTTGCTGCGCAAGAGGCTAACTTGGTTGTATGCTGTGTCCAGTGTAAGAAGGGAAATAAAGCAAGAGGTGTTAGGCCTTAGAGAGCTGCTCACTTACCCCTTTGGAAAGGGGGAAAAAGGAGAAAGATAATAAAAGGTTCAAAATTAAAGATCTTTCTTTTGCTTGTAACCAAAGGATGGGAAATAATGTCACATAGAGATGGGGAGTTGTGATACAGTGAGTAAAGGCTGGTTTCTCTAAAGCTTATGAGGATTTCAACTGCAAAAAGAGGAGGGAAAATGATGAGCTTTGCAATTGATTTTTTTATAATGTGGATTTTCCATGTTTTGTTGCATATGGTATCATCCACCCCAAGCTCTTGGAGTGAGGTGCAATTTTTTATAATTTGCAGCTTTTAAGCATCATAGGTCAATTATTCTATTTTTGTATGGTTAGTCATTGCTTGGGTTGTGTGTTTTTTAAGTGTATAGTGTGTAAGCCACTTCAAGCCAATGGATTAATTAGTAAACCAGTAAACAAACAGGATAATAATACAAATAATACTTCCCTGCTGTGGAAGTGTCATTGAGATGAACTGGAATTGGCACTGGAACATTTGTACAAAATAATCCAGAATTGGAAGTTCTATACTCTTACTATTTACCAACATTTTTGGAGTGTTATCTTCTTTCATTGCTTATGTTTTTTAGCTACCGGTACTATTTGTACTGCATTGATACTAGGGCTATCCACAGGGTAGCCAACCCAGAACCCCAGTCAAGGGACCCCAGATCACTCTGACCAGACCCATTGTGAAGATGAAGCAACCTGCACACTGCAGCCTGGTATCCAAAGACATCCACCACACACCAACCCTACCTTCACCCAGGAAGATGCAGCCAGTCCATGGTCTTTCTTGTGGTTTTTGCATCCTCCTGCCCAATGCATGCATCTCTTTCTTGCCTGATGCCCTGACCCCTGACAACCCAGGATTGCACTGGGCTACCTGACACATGGCAACCTGGGGATGTGATGCCCAGATCCCCCTGAATCAGCCAAATGGTATGCACGGCCCTATTGGTTGACCCACTATGGTGCAATCCAAACCCAGCATTTGCTGGGATGAGCGGTTTTATATTTGGCAGAGGTTGGGCTTTCCTGGATCTTGGGTAGGACCTGTACCTCAGCTGAGATGTGCCAGAATAAGTCCCTTGCACAAACTCAGCTGGTGAAATGTAAGCTGGCAAACCTGATCCCCAAAAGGAGCATTTTAGGGGTGTGGTTGGGGCAGGACTGGGAGGGGAGAGATTTACACCTCTTTCAAAACCCTTTCAGCTCAGTCATGTGATTCATCAACTTGGTGGAACTTAGCTGGCAAAAGCAGTATGTACTGTAGTATAAGTCAATTTCCTCCTGAAAAGAGTTTGGAATTGGGTTAAGTAAAGCTGGGCTGTGTTACACTGCCTTTCCACGGTTAAGATTGCTCTGCATATGCGTGTCTGCATCCATATGTCTACAATATTTTTAGCCACATTTTTCCATTGCTTTTGGTCTTGTTGGGCTAACAACAACCAACAACAACAACAATTATTTATACCCCGCCCATCCGGCTGGGCTTCCCCAGCCACTCTGGGCGGCTCTTCTTTTTCTCATGATTTCTTCTTTTTCCTATGTTTCTTTTTCATTTTTGGTTAGATTAAAAATATGACCAACTGATTACATGCAAACCTTGGTTAAGCTATCATAATGGTGAGCTGTATTTACCTTAGGTTTAAACCACAGCAGCACTTCTTATTTTGCTCTGTGCCTATTGTAGGAAGTGTATGGTCCTTGCTTCTAGTTTTTTGAGGAAAGGAATAGCACATTCTATTGCCAATTGTGATAATTGTTTGGGGATTCCGTACAACCGCCTGCATACCTGTTTGCTGGATACGTTGATAAATATTCTTATACCTATTTGACGGAAATTGAAAGGGCACAGGTCACCGATGAGATATCCATGTTAGCACAATGAATAATTGAATGAGGAATTAAGAGGTAGAGAGACCTATATTTATTTGATATCCCCAGTTCATCAACTTTATTCTGTCCTCCCACACTTCTAAGTGTCAGAGAGGATATTTGTTGCCTCAGCGGCCCAAGCGTCTCAATTGCATCATGTCGGCAGATCTTTTCCAGCTTGACACTCAACACTAGATAGGGCTGGTTTACGTTTTCCAGGGGGGGGGGAATGAAACCCATCTGCACCAAATTCAAACCAGGGCTCTGTTGAAAAACAACAATAAATATTGATGACTTGAGGCATGCTTAGCTTTTTATGATGTTTGATGACAACTGGTATCACTTATAGAACTTGCATCATAAAAGAAAACACAATGATGCTGCATGTCATCGGACGGCATTAAATGTCAGGAGAAATGTGTTTTCCCTTTGTGTTTCAATCCAAATTTGGTTTGAGTCTCTACATGAAAGCGAAACATTCTGCTGTTCATAATACCGTTTTATGCAAAGTGTTGGACTGCCCAAAACACACCCTGTTTGTTGGCAGGCATAAAGGATCATTGAGCTAATTTGTGCCCCTCTAACATGTCATAGACACTTATTTCTTTGTGTCCACTAGAGAAACAACAGTCCTGTATACCAAAATAGCTCAATTAGATATGTAGAAAAAATCCTATAAAATCAATTAAATGTTTATTAAGGGCAATGATGTGTGGTTATATTAAGCCATTGTGAGTTGGGCGGGGTGATTATTTTTAGTAGTGTGCCGAAACTTGTCCCTCGGTTTCCTGAAAGTTTTATTCCCCCACACAAGAGGCTTCAATTTTTTTCTGCCTCAATCTCAGGGTGCTTCAGAATTCCTTTAGGTTTTCTTCTGAATTTTGGCAAGTGCAGATTTGAGCTTACCTTATAACTACATAATGACTGACGGTGGTTTGTGTGTGTGGTTTTTCTTTCTATTAAACATTTTTCTAGCACTCTGCAGACTGCACTTTGAACATGCTTCCTGATCTGAAAAAATCCATGAGAGAACATTGTAGCTTCCCATGGGTTTAAACCAGGCATCCCCAAATTTGGCCCTCCATATGTTTTGGGACTACATTTCCCATCATTCCTGACCACTGGTCCTGTTAGCTAGGGATGATGGGAGTTGTAGTCCCCAAACATCTGGAGAGCCGAGTTTGGGGATGCCTGGTTTAAACTGAAGGGCAGGAAGGCACTTGTGATCAGTATACTCACTGATGCTGGGTTTTGTTTTGTTTTTTAAAGGGAAGTGCTTCCTTTTTCTTTTTCTTTTTTTAAAATATCCACACTAATTTCTTTAACAGTAAAAAAAGGCTTAAACAACAATAACAAACAGCTATCAGGTTCACTGTAAGCCTTTCTGTACTTCCTGTCTTCCAGTCAGGAAATCCCAGTTGAAGATAGCATGGGATTGTCAGAAAGCATGGCCAACCAAGGTTACAGAATAAAGGCCACCCAAGAGATTACTTGTAGAATGAAAGAGCGAACACTCACAAAACCCTTCAACCAACTCAAAACTAAGGTGAGTGCAACAATAACAAAAACACCACTCATATCATTCCCAGGAGAATTTCACCCAAAATTTCCCTTTCTTTTGATAATCTTCAAATGTGATTTCTTTTCTCATTAATGGATTTTCAGCAGAACACTAAGATTTCTTTTGGGGGGGGGGAATTGGATTTATTGTAAAATTTCAATATAATTCCACACATGGGTTACAATCATAAGCATTTGGTGTTTACTTTTTCCTGTGTACAGGAAAAGAAATAGAAAATGAACCCAATGTTTTGTCATTGTTCTTTTATTCATAATTGTTCTGTTTTTAAATGACAATTGGAGTAAAATATAAACATTAAAGCACTGTATGATATTAAGGCTGCAATTCTACCTTACCTAGGAGTGAGTCTTGTTGAACTCAGTTGAGCTTACTTTTGAGTAGGCATGTATAGGATTGTGCAGTAAAACAACTTTATTTTGTATCAATCATTTGCTACATGTTTCTGTTTTTCAGAAAAGAAGCAATTCCTTAATATACTACAGCAATCACTGTTTGCATCTGAAGTTACAGCCAACATCTCCATCTCCACCAGCTGCATCACTGGCCTTCATGCACTGAGATCAACATGCTTAGTGCAATCTTTACAGTATCAGTTCAATACCTGGCATGTTGTCCCTTTCAGAGAAACAGCTATGAACCAGGAGGCCAGCTCCAGGCATGCCTGCCAAGTTGCTGTCAGAGAAATAAGGGACCGGGCCGGAAATAGCAGACTGGAAGTAGCGCTGCCGCCATTTTGGAACTGGGCGGAGCATGCTCAGAAGTGACTTTTGATGCTGCTTTGCCCAGTTCCAAAATGGCCGCCGCGCCAGAATAAACCGGGGGGGAAACAAAAAAAATCCGTTTTTTCAGCTAGGAACAGCTGGAAAAACAGGGATTTCCCGGGGAAAACGGGAGACTTGGCAGCTATGGCTCCAGGAGAGCTGACTTGGACGTATGGAGTGGCAAGAGAAGTTTCCAGGCCTCGTCATGAATTTACAGTTTACTCAATCCACAATTTACAATTTACTCAGCTTGTAATGTATTCACGCATAAACAGCAGAAGACAACACACTTAGAACTCGCTGTATCATCACCAGTCCTCCATAAAAGGGATTCCTGATCATGACGGCTATTGTAAGTTGAATGTGTTAAGAATCCCTCTTCAGATCTTCTGCCCAGTGCATGAAGGGTTGAGTATGCAGTCATTGTGGATGGGGCAAATGGGTGTGGAGTAGGATAGGGAGCTCTTCTCCCTCCATACATTTTCAGATGAATGTCATAATAGGCTTGCCGATCAGAAGGTCGGAGGTTCGAATCCCCGTGATGGGGTGAGCACCCGTTGTTCGGTCCCTGCTCCTGCCAACCTAGCAGTTCGAAAGCATGTCAAAGTGCAAGTAGATAAATAGGTACCGCTCCAGCGGGAAGGTAAACAGTGTTTCCGTGCGCTGCTCTGGTTCGCCAGAAGTGGCTTAGTCATGCTGGCCACATGACCTGGAAGCTGTACGCCGGCTCCCTCGGCCAGTAAAGCAAGACGAGCGCCACAACCCCAGAGTCGTCCACGACTAGACCTAATGGTCAGGGGTCCCTTTACCTTTACCTTTATGCCCTGTAATACCCAGGTTAAAAGGTGTGTGACAGATCCTAGCACTTGCAACCACAAACTACACCCAAATGCTGCTATTTGTCTGAACATCGTGGGAAGTCCCATTGATTTCAGTTCAGGTTATACATATTAATGTACTTAAGACACTGTCCTTTTGTCGCTTTCAAGTTAATTCCACCACTGGGAGAAATGATTGGCAGCCTTTTACCCCAAACAAATCGAACCCATGTGTGTCATAATGAAATAATGTAACGTAATTTGCCTATGTCTTTGGTCTGATATATTAGGACATTGGTTCCAATTAGGATCTTTGTTATGAAAATTCACATCATTCATATTCAAACTGAAAGAGTGTCTCTGTCTCTCTGTGTGTGGCATACACGATAACCCTTTGGGTACGCTTTGGATTTTATGTGGCACTCCCCAATGTAAGTCCATTTGTGTTGGTTTAAATGTCCTTATCAAGGTATGCATTTGTATGAATTATGCACCTTCAAATTTGACATTAATTTGGAATTATGCTTGAGGAAGGGTATGGATGACCAAGATTATTTTAAATAACTTTATAAACATTTATCATGTTGTAGGTCCAAGAGAAGGTTTTCAAATATTATTCTATATTCTGCCTGTTAAGAGAATGCTTAATTAGTTACCAATTTGGCTGAGAATAGTTGGTATCCATCTATCCTGAGAGGTGAAGTTAAACCACTGTGTTAGCAGCACTGAAGTGACCTCCCTGGGGCGCAACCTGGGCCGTGTATATGAAGATCCTGGGCTCCACAGACGACAGGATCTCCCTCTTGGGCTCACTGATGTGGTCCAAAGGAAAGCAGCACAATACTTTTGGCACCAGCTTGGCTGCAGGAGTTGCCAGAATGAGGCGTACAATGTCCCTTCCAGCAGTCCTAGGGACTCCACTCAGGTGTGTGTAGTGTTTTCACTGATCCTAAACCTCCGCTACCTTGTGGGAAATCTTCAGGAGAGAGAGAAAAGCCTAAGGAGAAAGAGATTTCCTTCTCCTAGATGGGTCATCTTCCCAGGTTAATGAACCCCACCTGCCCCGCACTTCCCTCTACAGCAGGTGAAGAAACTGCCTTCTTGACCTTTGAACCCACTATTGGTCTTGTTTGCTAAATCCACCGAAGCCTATCTCCACATGCAGGGGAAGTCCCTAATTCACTGAGGGTTTGAGACCCATTGGCTATCCTCACCTGGTTTAGCCAGCCAGTCAAAGCCGTTCCCGGGCTGTGGCTGCTATCGCATGTTGTCACATGCTTCTAAGAGCCACAGGTGAGAGCTGAGTGCAGGGTAGGGACCAGAGGTGGATAAACTATCCCCAGAATGAGCGTAATGTGTCTCCCACCAGAGGTACTGCCCCTCCTCTAACACCCCATACAGCCCTGAGAGCATATATGGTTAAGAGTATATATATGGTTTCTCAATGCTGTCTTAAGAAGAGCCATTAATGGAATTTTGCCTTTGTATACACACAACATTAAACAACATTAAACAAGAAAATTGGAGATATGAAAGGAACATTTCGTACAAAGATTACCATAATCAAGGACAAAAGTGGTAAGGACCTAACAGAAGCAGAAGACATCAAGAAGAGGTGGCAGGAATACACAGAGGAATTATACCAGAAAGATATGGAGGTCTCGTACACCCCAGGTAGTGTGGTTGCTGACCTTGAGCCAGACATCTTGGAGAGTGAAGTCAAATGGGCCTTAGAAAGCACTGCTAATAACAAGGCCAGTGGAAGTGATGATATTCCAGCTGAACTATTTAAAATTTTAAAAGATGATGCTGTTAAGGTGCTACACCCAATATGCCAGCAAGTTTGGAAAACTCAGCAATGGCCAGAGGATTGGAGAAGATCAGTCTACATCCCAATTCCAAAGAAGGGCAGTGCCAAAGAATGCTCCAACTACCGCACAATTGCGCTCATTTCACACGCTAGCAAGGTTATGCTTAAAATTCTACAAGGCAGGCTTAGGCAGTATGTGGACCGAGAACTCCCAGAAGTGCAAGCTGGATTTCGAAGGGGCAGAGGAACCAGAGACCAAATAGCAAACATGCGCTGGATTATGGAGAAAGCTAGAGAGTTCCAGAAAAACGTCTACTTCTGCTTCATTGACTATGCAAAAGCCTTTGACTGTGTCAACCACAGCAAACTTTGGCAAGTTCTTAAAGAAATGGGAGTGCCTGATCACCTCATCTGTCTCCTGAGAAATCTCTATGTGGGACAAGAAGCTACAGTTAGAACTGGATATGGAACAACTGATTGGTTCAAAATTGGGAAAGGAGTACGACAAGGTTGTATATTGTCTCCCTGCTTATTTAACTTATATGCAGAATTCATCATGCGAAAGGCTGGACTAGATGAATCCCAAGCCGGAATTAAGATTGCCGGAAGAAATATCAACAACCTCAGATATGCAGATGACACAACCTTGATGGCAGCAAGCGAGGAGGAATTAAAGAACCTTTTAATGAGGGTGAAAGAGGAGAGCGCAAAATATGGTCTGAAGCTCAACATCAAAAAAACCAAGATCATGGCCACCGGTCCCATCACCTCCTGGCAAATAGAAGGGGAAGAAATGGAGGCAGTGAGAGATTTTACTTTCTTGGGCTCCTTGATCACTGCAGATGGTGACAGCAGTCACGAAATTAAAAGACGCCTGCTTCTTGGGAGAAAAGCAATGACAAACCTAGACAGCATCTTAAAAAGCAGAGACATCACCTTGCCGACAAAGGTCCGTATAGTTAAAGCTATGGTTTTCCCAGTAGTGATGTATGGAAGTGAGAGCTGGACCATAAAGAAGGCTGATCGCCAAAGAATTGATGCTTTTGAATTATGGTGCTGGAGGAGACTCTTGAGAGTCCCATGGACTGCTAGAAGATCAAACCTATCCATTCTTAAGGAAATCAGCCCTGAGTGCTCCCTGGAAGGACAGATCGTGAAGCTGAGGCTCCAATACTTTGGCCACCTCATGAGAAGAGAAGAATCCTTGGGAAAGACCCTGAAGTTGGGAAAGATTGAGGGCACTAGGAGAAGGGGACAACAGAGGACAAGATGGTTGGGCAGTGTTCTCGAAGCTACGAACATGAGTTTGACCAAACTGCAGGAGGCAGTGCAAGACAGGAGTGCCTGGCGTGCTATGGTCCATGGGGTCACAAAGAGTCGGACACGACTAAACGACTAAACAACAACAACAATACACACAACATTGAGTGACATCTATTCGGAGTGGATGTAGATGTTACTATAGCCTTTACCTTTTTGCCATGTATTTCCCACACAATCCTGCAGCGGACGATGATGGACTATACCATTTGGGAATCACTTGCCTACACAAGATGAAAGGGCATTTCCCCAGAAACTACCTGCTGCTGACATTTTCTGCAGCTATCTCATTGTGACAAAATCCAATGACAACACAGAGGCCATGTTGTAGTGGCAGGATGCTACTGCTATTGAAGGAATGCATCCCAGATTTGTTGTGTTCACTTTTTCAGAGTTTTATCACAGGGCTTCATTTTTGCCTTTAGAATTCTAAATCACTAGGTATTTTTCCCCCTTCACCGGAAAAGTCCTGGAAAATAAATACTTGGGAAATAAATGGAGCCGTTCTTTGAATTCCTTGTCAACATTGGCAGGAAAGAAAGGAAAAGAAGCCTGCCTTGGGCTGTACTAGTGGTGCTTACATGTTTATTTCTACAAGATCATTTCCACCTCTTTAGCATAATACAAGAAGTGCTCAGTCCTCATTAAACCACCCTAATCATACTTCCAGTAGGAAAAGAGAGCCTGAATCTGGAATGGATGAAAATGCCCCCAGGCAATCCATCACTATAGTCCGGCTATCATGGGCACCTGCAGAGACCCACACTCCAGGAAGGGGGCCTATTCCAAACCCCTGGAGGAGCCTAACTGTGCTCCTCTTCCTTGCAGTGCCTACTTGCTTACCTGTCTCTACAGCAGTGATAGGATCAAGGGAAAGGAACTCTGCCCTCACCATGACAGCAGCAAGGACCGCACAGGAAGGGTGCCCACTGGTGGATGGCACTTTGCCCACAAAACCTGGAACCAGTCATGATTTTACCTGTGTGTGCATTATTTTTATGTGATGCCCTACCACAGAGGTGGGTTATCTGTGGCCCTGGCCAGGATGTCTGTCTTCCACGTGTGAAGTTTTTAAAATATATATATATATTTATTAAGATTTTATAACAACAACAAAATACATCTACAAAACACCCTCTACACAATATATAAAACTGCAAAAATACAAAAATACAAAATACAAAAATACAGAAATACAAGAAACACACATAAAAGAACAAAAAACATAAAAATCAAAAATTCTCACTTGTATACCTTATTTCCAATCTATTGACTTCCTCATTCCTCCTCTTACTGCGTTCCATTATAAATCATCTTTAGTACAGTAATTTCTAAATCTTACATAATATCTAAATTTTATTTAATACTAACTTATTTCTATACCTTTTCATTCTTAATACTTTACATTCCCAACTATGTCTTTTCTTTTTACTCAATTATATCTAATTCTAACAACACTTATCTCTCACCATTATATTATCTACAACTTCTTTGTATCTTCCTCACTTCCATTCTTCCACGTGTGAAGTTGTTGTTCTGTGTATGAGTTTTGTCTAAAGGCGTTCAGAACAGAACAATATAATCTGATACAAATGTCCATAGTGTGGATGGGGGGCAGTGGTGTGCCCACCTCCAGCATCATTGTGTGTACTATTTTGAATGGGGAAGGTGTGCAGGGGGCTTTATCATGCTCCCTAGCTTTACTGAGGGTTTTACTTGCATGTAAAGCCAAGCAGAAGTCCTGGGCAGGCTTTTCTGACCACCTGATTTCGATGGTTGTGTGGGACAGCAACACATACAGGGGTGTTAGGAGGTGGAGCTTGTGAGTGCCGCCATGCAAATGCCTGAATATGCCTAACGTTGCCGCTTTATTTATAGGTAAAGAGCCTCAGAAGTTCAGAATATGTTAACAGAATAGGGCAAATAGCTCTATCGGAGAGATGAACATTATGGTAAATCCCGAACAGGATCAGTGTGCAGTAACATAGTTCATCTTCCACTGTATATGGATGCATTGCTGCATTGCCACTATCCACTGGCAACTCAGGAGACTTCCTTAAGAGCAGGCATCCCCAAACTTCGGCCCTCCAGATGTTTTGGACTACAATTCCCATCATCCCCGACCACTGGTCCTGTTAGCTAGGGATCATGGGAGTTGTAGGCCAAAACATCTGGAGGGCCACAGTTTGGGGATGCCTGCTTAAGAGGAATCAACGGTTAACTTTTCCTAGTTGATAGCATTTTAAAGTGTATGCAAAGCCAGTATAACTTGAAACAATTCAAATGGCCACAGCTTATATTCCAGTTCGCAGAGAACTTCTGGATCTGAGTAAAGGCCTATCTACCCCATCATCCCATTGCAAATTTGGGATGTCTTTGGAGAGCCTACAATCAGGACATGAGGGTAATAGGGAGCTATCTCCCACTGTTCTTCCCCAGCAACTGGTAAACCAGAGGCGTCCTGCCGCAGCACTACATTCCGCTGAGAGAATACAAATGCAATGCTCTCAGCCACCCCACCCCACCCAATACTAAGTGTTGAAATGCTATTTGGATAACTAGGGTAAAGGGTAAATGGACCCCTGACCATTAGGTCCAGTCGTGACCGACTCTGGGGTTGCGGCGCTCATCTCGCATTATTGGCCGAGGGAGCCGGCGTACAGCTTCCAGGTCATGTGGCCAGCATGACAAAGCCGCTTCTGACGAACCAGAGCAGCGCACGGAAACGCCATTTACCTTCCCACTGTAGTGGTCCCTATTTATCTACTTGCACTTTGACGTGCTTTCGAACTGCTAGGTGGGCAGGAGCTGGGACCGAGCACCAGGAACTCACCCCGTCACAGGGATTTGAACCGCCAACCTTCTGATTGGCAAGCCCTAGGCTCAGTGGTTTAACCCACAGCACCACCTGCGTCCCATTTGGTTTGGATAACTATGGAGGATCTATTCCTCCGGATGCTCTATAAAAATACAAATGGATTGCCCTTCACAAAATCGCTAACATACACATCTAGAGGTCACCCCAGGTTAGGAATGCCATATTTAATCAAGATTGCAAGCAGCCATTTTAATGCATTTGTGGACACCCCATCTCCCTCTGCCAATGTGCCCAAGGTAAATCTCCTTACTTTGTTGTTTTATAAAGTGTTTCTCTCCTCACCACCTCTTTGCAGCAGTTCTGCTGCTTTTGACAGATACTCCAGTAAAGAGAGACCCTTGAGATATTTTTGCTGGTTAATTCGTCTCCACGTTTTGGTTTTCATAATTCTTCTCCAAACTGAGAGCGATTTTCTCCAGAAAGGTGGAAATCAATTAATAGTATCCTGCCTCTTCTAGGTACATAGGTTTTAAAGAACAAACTAATCTCTTTTCCAGCAATTAAAACAAAAGGTAGGGAGCGATTATTATTGCTCCCTCTCTCTCTCTCTTTTTTGAAAGAGTATTGTGTGTATGTTTTTTCCCCACACTAGAAAGCTGTTCTGCCTTCAGCTGTCTTTACCAACTAGGAATTCTATAAGAAAGAGGCCATTAAAGTTTACTCTACCCAGTTTAAATTTGGCACAACACACATTCACTGCCAACTTTTCAGACTCAACAGCTTAGTAAATTCTTCCTGACAATAGTTAGTGACAAGCATGTCAGAAACAACAAACTCAGTCACATATAAGGCTTATCAATAATTTAGTCCTTCCCCCCCCACCCCCATGAGAGCCTGTGTGTTTTGCAATAATGAAATATATGATTTTAAAAATAAATAATAGGCTGTTGTCAGGCCGATTGTAGCTAGAAGTTATGAATTTGATTGATTGATTGAACATTTGACTTCATTCTCTCTAGCAAGATCAAAGAGAAACTCTTCCATTTGCCCACGGCCACTTGCAATTTATTTAGAGATTGTGTTCATATCCCAGCAGGTAGCAATATTGGACTGAGGTACACAGAAAATCAGCTCTTTGAGGTTTTTTTCTAAATCCAAGGGATGCAACAAATGAGATTTTTTTTTAGTTCATTAAATCATTAACCACTTAATCACTAAAAACAAGCCATTAGTTGTTTCTTCTCTTCCTCCCCACCTCCTTCCCCTTCCAAGCTTGTAATAACCAGGAAACAGGCATTTTCTTAAAATGTAAAATAAAAATAGCTGTTTTGAACACAGGTCCCTTTTCCAAATGTGACAGAGTGTAATTTTTTATTTATACAGCTATTTTTCCCTCTGCCTCCCTATCTCCCCCTCTCTCTTTTTGTTTGCTTTTTAATCAGCATGGCAGGAGGCAGTGACACCCGAAAATGACAGGCGGATGAATTGCAATGAGGAGCCATACAACAGCAATGCAATGGAGACGGTGGGGAGAGAAGACACATACACAAAAGCGCACGAGAAATGTTTGTAGAACAAATCTTGCAATTACCCAAATGAGAACAAACCCATAGAGACTGAGGTGAAGGCTTCTGTGTGTAGTCAACATTAATCAAAGAAACCTGGCTCCTTCCCTTTAGTTTCACTGGGGCCAAGCAGATGGATTCCCCCACCCCACCCCCAAGGTTTCCTGGTCAAAATGGTTGAACGGCTGCTGCCTGCTCATGTCATATGTGTAATGCAAGGACTCGCTGCCTTTCTATAGACCATCATAATCTTTCTTTTTATCTATCGATCTGCATTAGAAGCCATTGGGGTGGCAATTGGTTGGCAGGGCCGGGATGTGCATACAAATTGGCAGCGAGGTTTCTGTTGTCAAGTTCACAGCACAGGACTGCTGCGAGGGATGTACAAACACGAGGATTAGGAGGGAGAGGATTCTCCCCCCCCCCCCAGATGCTAGATTATCCCACTTCATAAAGGAAGGTTCAGATTTATCAGATCAGATTACTAAAAATTTGCATTCATAAGAGTTGCTGCAGTAAGTCAAGTCCAGTATCCTCTAGCTTGGAATGGCTTTGGCAGTGATCAGGGCAATGACCAAGTTCTCTGAGACTCGTGTCCACAAACTGATAGTTTTCTCCAACTATGCTACTTAGAAAGTCTTTTCTCACTTTGTGCACATACGTAGTTGATACTCACTGAACTGACCTCAAATTCCTTATCAGGTCACACAGCCAATGTAAATATCAGGGGCAGAATTGTTCTGGGCCAGATACAGTCGTACCTTAGAAGCCAAACGTAATCCGTTACGGAAGTCCGTTCGACTTCCAAGGCACTGCTTCTGATTGGCTGCAGGAGCTTCCTGCAGCCAATCGGAAGCCACGGAAGCCCCGTCAGATGTTTGGCTTCCGAAAGAACATTCACAAACCAGAACACTCACTTCTGGGTTTGCGTGTTCCAAACTTTAAACCTCCCCCTTAAAGAAATTCACACAAGACTCAAATTTTTGGTTTGGTTTTTGGAGAAGAATTTAGGCCACAACTTTATTTATTACAGCAAGTGAGTGGTTGCATAAGCTATGGTTCGACTACCTCCCTGCACCGTTGCAGGTAGCGCTGACCCAGGGCTCTACCATAGATCAGCCTAGGGTGAACACCTGGAATGGCAGAAAGCCGGGGACATGCTATGTCCACCATCCAGATGTCCCCCTGGACTCAGGCACAGACACAATCCCTCACAGGGTTGACCAAACCATTGAGTCCCTGGATTCCTTTAACACAATACCCCTTCACATAGGCATGCCGAGACCGTTCCCCCATCCCTATCACCTGAACCAGAGCCTATCCGCAACCTTACAAGTTGTGATGATTTGCTAGCAGCAGGCGAAACCCAAATGGCACCAGTCAATCAGCCAAGTGGGGAAAATTCCTGCCATGCCCCTGTCCCAATGACACACGATGGCATAGCAAGGTCAAGTGCTCAAGCCCTAAATATAGGGAGAGGTGGGCGGGTGTTCCGATGCACTGACCAAGAGAGAAAGCTCAAGGTCACGTGCATTGGCGTATATACGTCCCTTGATCTATTTGGCTAGCGTCCCAGTGGTCAGATAAAACCCAGCATCAAGGGACCTACCAATCGGGTGTTGTGGCTATTCAATCGTACCCATCCACAACACAAGGGTTTGGTCACCAGGTCTCACCACAACACGTGCCCTCTTTGAGGGAGGACACGATTTGCGGCATTCGGGAGCCGTAACATTTGATTGCTAAGGTGTTTGTCAACCAAGGTATGACTGTACTCCCATTTTCCAAAGTACTGGTAGACAATCTACACATCACAAACAATAAGATGGTAGACTGAGGAGATTAAATGATGGAGATTGTATTATGAAGACTACATAGCGTAGTATATTCCTGCTGACAGTAAATGATCACAGCAAGTAGGGAGACTATGCTAAACCTTTTCTTTTCTTTTTTGTATGTGCTAATTTACTGTATAGGGAGCATTCAAAACCATGGCTCTTTCTCCCTGCTCGTTAAAATGATACTATCTGAAATTCTACCACATCCTTCAGTGGCCTGTGCAAATTGATTCCCCCACGGGCATCATGTTCACTTTCCCTGGTTCCTGACACAAGAAGGCACAAGCAGGAGGAAGTGCAGGGGCTGCCTAGCCAAATCACATGGTTGTCACACGGTTACTTAATGCTCAGTTTTGTGGCCATATGTAATCAGACTTGTAGCACAATATTGATCTTTCTCACCTCACACATTAGTGCTCAGTGCAGGTCAGCTCTTTTCCTCTGTCAACAGCAAAACTTTGCTCCTAAGGCAGAGCAAGCAAGATGGTGCATCCATTTGCTTTATCCTAGAAAAAGTATGCACCTCTCTCCCTTCTTTGTCAATTACGTAGTTTGACTGAAATAGTCTTTTCTTGCTTCAGCATCGGGGATGGAAGTTCAGCCTCCCTTTGGTCTGGCTCCCTCTGCCCCCCTGTTCCAGCATTCCCTAAAAATGTTTGTATATACTGGCTATCTATCCTGTGGTTTTTTTTTACAATCTGTAAATAATTTAATAGTATATTTGCATTATTAGCATATATAACGTGTGTGTAAAAGGAGAGAATGTGTATCTACAGCTTCACAGTCATTTGTGTATAGCCGGCATGGTCAGAACGTTTGGTCACTCCAGATATACAATTCCTGAAAACTTAAATTCTACACACTCTGCTTCTGTATTAACCTCGGTTAAGCTTCATTTATTTACCCTTGCTGAGACTTCTATCGGTAAATTGGCAGTTGCTCTTCGTCATTTTTAATTTTTTATCCCCTAGGCCTTTCCTTCGTGAAGTGCCATTTCCCACTTATTTCTCTTTTTGGTGGTGTAAAATAAATCTCTATCCTCTTATGGACGCAAGACTTTGCTATCTGTAATTGCAAGGGAGAAAACTGGATTATGCAAATATGCTTATTACGCTAAGGTTTGTTGTTAAGTTTGGGGCTCATTAGCACTCCAGACAGCATAGGATTTTGGTGCTGTTTCAATAGCACATCTTGGTCTCACACACACACATATATTTCTGCTTCCCCTTATTTTTTTCTGTCTCAGTTGGATACACTTAGAAATAGCTCTGAAATTCTGGGTTATTTCCTTTTCCCTTAAGCACACCAGTCCTTTCTCCCTAGTCTCTCATGCCAGCCCTTGGTTGCAAATGGTGAAGATGAGCTAGCAGTGTATATGTGAGTGTGCATGTGCACATGTGTACCTTACAGTGAAGGTCCAGAATTTGATAGATGTCAATACTATCATATGTAAATGCTGCCAATTTCAAAAAAAATCAAGAAAACGTGGATAGTCACCAAATCTGTCCTGTAATATAATGTACTATATGCAATATAATTTGGGGGGGGTATCCCTTGTTGGAGGTCATCAAGCAGAGATTGGACAGCAATCTGTTGAGGATGCTGTAGCTCTGGGTCTCTTGCATCAAGCAATGGCCTACATGAGCCTGCCTTCCTCTATGATTCTATGGCATGTATGTGTCATATATTCCATTGTGGTTTAGCCGTTAGGGTGATGGACTAGGATCTGGGAAACCAGGGTTCAAATCCCCACTTGACCAATATGCTTCCTGGGTGACCTTGGTCCAGTCACTGTCTCTCAGCCTAACCTACCTCGCATGATTGTTGTGAGGATTAGTTGAGGACAGGAAGAACGCTGTACTCCACCTTGAGCTCCTTGGAGAACAAGTTGGAATATAAATGCAACAAATAAATAAATCTCAATATATGTTCTTGACAATTTCCAAAGAAATTAAAAGCAGGTGCTTGCTTATTTCTCAATGTGCTGTGCTTAAACAACATTCGGTGCAGATCATGGCCATCAATCCCCATGACAAAAGGGCCAGGCAACCTTCATATTTTTGTTTACAGTATTTTAGACAGATGTCCTTTTCAGCTGAGAGATAAGGCTTTGCTAAGCATAAGCATGATTTCAGAAGCACAGTTGTTCTCGCCACACACTTCCACTTGGGAGCTGTTTATTGGATGATTATAATAGCTTTTAATTATACCTGGGAGCCAATGTATTCCAGAAGCAAAGTACAAAGTACCTTATGTGTTGTTTTGTCTAAAAAGTTTTTGTCCAGGTCTTTGTCCAAAAGGATAAAGAAAAACAAAGTTCCCTCACATTATTTCTGGGTAGAAATGATGAGATCCTTTTCATCTTGGTGAGGCAGGAATTAGGATCCGAGGATGGTGTACAACAAAGCACACATCTACCCAAGTCCTTAAAATTCCAACCACACCTTTTGTGCTGAAGGGCAGTCCTATCCCATTCACCAGCGAGAGCATCGCTGGCACTGATTATCCATTCATTCATTCCCTTGATTGTTTAGTACTTTTCCTAACATTTTCCCTAACATTGCTGGTGGGAAGATATTATTTCTTCCCACAATAGCCCAAGTGGAGTATCTTTCTGATTAGACTGGCAAATTTGAAGGTGCTTCCTTTGGCCAACTGTCCTAATCAGGTGCTCGTCCATGTTTTAGGGTAAATTTAGGCAAGTTGCATAAAAGCACCTCCAATGTGCTTTTGTATTTTTAATCCATTGAATTGTTGCTTTCTTAATTCCATATAATTTTTTAAATAATAAGGCAGTCTGAAACTATACCAGTGTTTATACGGATGTGTCTTCTTAAAAGAAAGCAGGAACGTGTTTTGTACTGACTTTGCCCAGCATTGTACAATCTATGAATTTCATAAAGAAGAATATGTTCTCCTCACTTCCGCCTCCAGTGGTAAAGAGTGGTGCTGCTGGTTTGGAGTCAGACTACTTTTATCAGTGTTAAACTCTGTTGACTCGGACTGAACTGAAAGCTCCTGTTTGAAAACATTTGGCTCAAAACTGGATACTAGCAATATTCTTGTCCCCCAAAATGAGGGGGGAAATTGAGCAGAAGAGGACCAACTTTACTGCAGTCAGTAGCACCAGAGCTCCTCCCAGTTGGCAGTGACTGGCAACCTTCTAAGGAAACAGTACTGCCAGAAAATGACTGCATACAGGTCATTTGAGGGGAAATGGCAGAGCTCTGTTACTGAAAGGCTCCCCCCAAAAAACCTGTCACTTGTGAATAGGATGGCAAATTGGAGGCATTTTTGTTCAGTTGTCTTCCTTACCCCCATTTTCTTTATCTGCATACATCCTGACGATGTTTACTTAAAAAAATGGGAAAGGCTTTTAGCCTTTTAATTCAGCATTTTCTGATTTGGCTGCCACCACTCAGTTATTTCCTGGTGCCTTTGTTAGTATCCAGCAAGCTGCAAAGACACATTTGGCATGGATGTCATTACCCCTGCAAAGACAGATAAAGCATGCAAACATGTTGTAGTGATGTTGGCAACTGCTTACTAGTATACATCGCTGCTGTTCTTCCTTATCCATATTTCACTTCCCCAAACTTTACCTTTTTTGATTGGATGGCATGCAATAAAGAACTCCTTACTGCCACTGGTGGGGCTCACAGTCAACACCTGTCAGCTGATTGACATTGTCAGTGAGTTCATTTCAAAGGAAGATGCATGAGCACAGCCTAAGCCCCCAATTGTTCCTTCATAACCATGTCCTGGACCATAACGAAGGCTGATCGCCAAAGAATTGACCCTTTTGAATTACGGTGCTGGAAGAGACTCTTGAGAGTCCCATGGACTGCAAGAAGATCAAACCTATCCATTCTGAAGGAAATCAGCCCTGAGTGCTCACTGAAAGGACAGATCCTGAAGCTGAGGCTCCAATACTTTGGCCACCTCATGAGAAGAGAAGACTCCCTGGAAAAGACCCTGATGCTGGGAAAGATTGAGGGCACAAGGAGAAGGGGATGACAGAGGACGAGATGGTTGGGCAGTGTTCTCGAAGCCACCAACATGAGTTTGACCAAACTGCAGGAGGCAGTGGAAGACAGGAGTGCCTGGCAGGCTCTGATCCATGGGGTCACGAAGAATCGGACACGACTAAACAATAACAACCTTGTCCTTAACTGCCCCACACCAGGCACTACATATGGCATCAGGTGGGGGGGCAGGTTGACTCAGGAGCCAAATTGGGAAGGCCACGAGTCATAAATTCCCTCTTTCTCTAGGGTTGTGATAATTCCAGTCCTGAATTACAGAAGCCCCTATTCACGGCTTGTGGGATGAACTCTGAGCTATGGAGGTCTGTGTGCTCACCCACCTTGAAATAAGTTGCTTTGATTTGGCTGTATTTGGCAGGAGGTGAATCAGAGCTCCAACCGGATAGTGGCAGTCACATTTATTTATTTATCTGCAGCAAGCCCAATTCTTGGGTGCTTTTTGAATGTTGGGAAATTTAAAATTATTACTACCATAAGAAATGGGCCTCCCATGGTAGTGGGCAGCCAATAAATAGCTATAGAAAAATACACACTTGTTCAGAATGGGTGGATCATTTCTCCAGTGGGTAGATCATTCAATACTGCATCAATACTTGTTCAAACAAAGGCAGTGATTGAAACAAACTTACAGAAAATATGAAGTCAGGGTGTCTAGTTCCATGCAACCCTATTTTTCAGTGTGAAAAATTAGTAAAGCATTTCTTTTGGATTTTTTAAATTTTCTTTTTAAAAATAATGAGCTGCAAAATCCCAGCGTGCTTTATTGAAACCAGAGTTTTAACATGCAGTCCTATGCATGTCTATTTGGAACCAATCTGCACTGAGTAAGCATGCTGATGTATCAACAAATTTATCCAGTGAAACAAAGTTGAATAAAGTTGAGAATCCATGTGGCAAAACCGTTTCTCCTCTAATTAGTGGGTCAATTTTTGGTTTACAAGGTCAAATCACTGTATCTCTGCAGCCATAGAATAATCTTATTAGTAATCTGGGGGAAGAGGTTCATGCTCCTAGGTGGGCTTAAAATGACTCAACATGCAGTCCAGCTCAGCGTGAGAGATGTTAGCTAGAGCAGAGAGATTTGTGTTGAGAGAACAGAGTGGTTTCTACATAGCAGGGATAGAAAGAACAAGGAATAGACTATATTGTAATTTTATGTTGTGAACTGCCCTGAGATTGATGGGTGATATACAAATTCAATAAATAATAATAGACCACACACAAAATTACTCAAAGGGGGTAAGATAATCCAGGGTTTATGTTGGGAGCTCTATTTAAACTCGTAGGACTTGTTGCATTCAATTCTTATGCATTTGAGAAGCTAGAGAGAAGTCAGTTAGATTAATGGATAAGCTTGGCCTTTTGCTTTCATACTGTAATACTTACAACTCTTCCATTTAATATGGGACACGATAATGGAGTGGTTTGGTGGCAGTTTTATTGATTAGAGAATATTATTTTTCAGTGGGGTCAACACCTCAACCCTCTGGAGCAGATTTTGTGGACACACATGGAGATGCACAGGAGAGAAGAGGAATGGAAGGTTGTGTTGCGCAAGTGGAAGTCTTCCTCAGGCAGAATGACAGTGTTGGATAAAGTATACTGTTTTTCATTGTGGCCTTTGGATAGGGTTGTAAACTTCTTAGCTGACCGCAATTTGTCCTTTTCTTTCTGATACTTTCCCCTTCAATTTCATGGCTGAAATCAGAGATGGGATAACTTCAATTCAGCTGACATTTACAGGCAATCCTACCTAATTCATACTTTCTGGAACAATACACAGTTCATGTCTCTGAATTTTGCATTGCAATTCTCCAGCCAAGTAATACGTACCAAAAAAAAAGGCATATACAGTGGTACCTCAGTTTACAAACACAATTGGTTCCGGAGGTCTGTTCTTAACCTGAAGCGTACTTAACCTGAAGCGAACTTTCCCATTGAAAGAAATGGAAAGTGGATTGATCCGTTCCAGACGGTCCGTGGAATACTTAAACTGAAGCGTACTTAACCTGAAGCAAACTTTCCCATTGAAAGTAATGGAAACTGGATTAATCCGTTCCAGACGGGTCCACGGAGTACTCAACCTGAAGTGTACTTAACCCGGGATATGAGTGTAATTGGTTCCGGAAGTCTGTACTTAACCTGAAGCGTACTCAACCTGAAGCGAACTTTCCCATTGATAGTAATGGAAAGTGGATTAATCCGTTCCAGACGGGTCCGCGGAGTACTCAACCTGAAGCGTACTTAACCCGAGGTATGAGTGTAATTGGTTCCGGAAGTCTGTACTTAACCTGAAGCGTACTCAAGCTGAAGCGAACTTTCCCATTGATAGTAATGGAAAGTGGATTAATCCGTTCCAGACAGGTCCACGGAGTACTTAAACTGAAAATACTCAAACCAAGGCATACTTAAACCAAGGTATGACTGCACTAGGATAAAATATGCATAAAAAGCATGCATAAAAATTATTTATCTCAGGTGATATTGCTTTGCAAATGTGTATGTGAGGTAGAATTACATACCAATGTAAATACAGTGGTACCTCGGGTTAAGAACTTAATTTGTTCTGGAGGTCTGTTCTTAACCTGAGATGCCACTTTGGGTAATGGGGGCTCCTGCTGCTGCTGCGCTGCTGCCACACGATTTCTGTTCTCATCCTGAAGCAAAGTTCTTAACCCGAGGTACTATTTATGGGTTAGCCGAGTCTGTAACCTGAAGCGTCTGTAACCCGAGGTACCACTGTATTAGGAGACATTCGCTGAAGAATTTTCATGAGGGGAGGGCGGGTGGAAACAAACTGGTGTAGAAATGTGGAGAACTGAAGACTGGGTCATTTAAACGAGTAACAGATATTTCAGTTAGTATTGCTTCTGAAGAGAGAGAGAAAGGGAAAGTATGACCACAAGATTGAGACCTGCTTTGCTTCGTTCAGTTCAGTTTTACCTAACTCTAATTATACAAGGAGTAATTCTGCATACACACACACACACACACACACACACACACACACAAAACAGTCATCAAGCAAACAAATAAAACAATTTCCATATGCTCCCCTGGACTTCCTTTCTCCACTTTTGTGGGTCCTTCCGCTAACTTTTTCTCCTGCATCTTCTGTTAATCTAATTCTGTTAAATCTCAGATAGAACTATAGTCCAAATTTTAACTACAAGCATCATTCCAATCCTACTAATAATTTTAATTACTTACAATGTTTTATTTTCTTTTTTTAAGGTAAATTATATATTTTCCCCATTCCTTGCTGAAATTTTGATCTTCCTGATTCCTAATTATTTGGGTCTTTTTTTGCCATTTCTGCATAGTCCATCAGTTTAATCTGCCATTCTTCTCTGGTAGGGACTGTGCCTTCTTTCCATCTCTGGGCAGGAGTAATTCTGCTTTTCAAAGTTCTTAAAATGCCTGCTCTTCCTTCTTCTTTCCCGCATAACCTCCATAAAGAGAAGTATGCAAAACAAACACCGCTATTCTTCCTAAGAGCTAGAATTGGCATTTCATTTAAGTGAAAGCAGGAGTGAAGGTACTGTGTAGCCTGAGAGGAAAAAAATTATGCTGTGCAGTAAGTGTGAAGTGTAATGAATGAGGCATTTTGACTTTTGAATTATCTTCATGAAGTCATCTGCATTTGTTAGTAAGCCTTTTGTCCTGCATTTCAAAAGCAAGCTTTCAAATTGCTACTTCTTTGGTGAAAGTAAATATTCCTTAATTAATTATCCAGGTTTAAAAACACACTAGAACCTAGCATTTTCAAACTGTGTTTATTAAATGTATCTCTCTTTTTTTAATACCATGACTCCTAGGTTCTTTGGTGCTATATTAGAAGAGAGAGAGAGAGAGAGAGAGAGAGAGAGAGAGAGAGAGAGAGAGAGAGAGAGAGAGAGAGAGCGCTCTTGGAGAAAGCTGCTCAAAGTCAACACCACCACAGGCAAAATGAAGAACCAAATCCTGTCCCTTTTCAAGTTAAGAAGCTTCCCTTTGTCTACTGAAGGAGGTTTTTGTCTTGCTTTGGGGTGTGATGATGAGCTCATCATGCAAGGCAAAGGTAAGCTGAATGGCAAGAGTACAGCTGGTTCTGAAAGTATGAAAAGTTAATTGCATATTCAGTTCTCTGAAACCTTGCAGACAAGTAATCTAAAAATATAGATTTCCAGTGCAGCCAATTCATTATTTCCAGTGGGAATGAAGAGCAGCTCGGGGTTTCTTTAAAACTACTCTGCATTCTTTCTCTGCTGGTGTTCTCTGAGCATCTTTCCAAGAATGCTGTTCACCAGCTAAAAGAGAAGAAGTTAAATATAGTTTGGTTTTTGCTCCAGCTCGCTCCGTTCTGTAGAATAAGTACTTCCAAGTGCTCTTCTCAGAAAGTCTCTTTCACGTGCACACTAAAGAGTGAGGAGAGACAGGGTATGGGGGACAGGATAGGGTTGTCCTACTCTTGGTCGACCCACTGAAATGATAGCCATGACTAACTTCCGTTCATTAATTTCAGTGAATCTACTCTTAGTTGGATACAACCCATGGTGCTGAGGTTGCACCCCATCTTTGGAAACCCCTGCTCCTTGACAGCTTTCCAGTTATTGGAATTAAGTTTACAAAATGATTAACCTTTATTTTTTTTTGAAAAAATAGCTATTTAATGTGAAATTATTTATTGGGATAGTAACAAACCCAAGGCCCCCAAAGGAAGATTCGCAAGCGCCAAGCAAATGAAGCCAGGTTTGCTTTTCTGTATTCTTCATTCTGAACCTTAATTGTGCGCCATTTGAAATCCCTTGTCATATCCTTCGTATAACTACCTGGCTGTAAGAAGAGGAGCCACTAAGGGATATTGCAGCAACAGAGGCATGTGGGATTAGAAGATAAATAAAAAAATAAACCAATCTCCACCATTGTGTCAAACTTGACAAGTATGTCACTGGAAAAAATCTGACGCCTCTTTCTTGTCAAGAAATATTCCGGTAAGTACCTGTGAGCGCTCTAATGAGAGCAAGGAGATCCATGCCACGTAAAATGGTCACGATAATGACAACACAGCGTCGAAACTGCAGCCGATTGTGGACTCTTCAGAGCAAGCCTCCCTTTTCGGGTTTGGTGAATTTCACAAGTCAAACATGTGGAAGAAACCCCCTGAGAAATCAACAGGGCTGACCAAATAAAAGGAGAAGAAATTTGAGGATGCAGAAATACTGTCAAGTAGCCTCCTTTCATCCATAGTGTGCTATGAGAGCTGTCCCCTGTATGCTGGGTAGCAGTGATCTGATATCTCTCCTTAGACTATGTAGGCTAGAGGAGAAGCACAGCAACTCTACTTACTTCCTGCCATCATCTGTTGATGAAGCAATTGCTGCCACAATCTTGCACCCTGTCATCTCTCCACGCCAGCCTCTTTCTCTTTTCAAGCTCCTATAGGCCTGGGAATGATGATGATGTTGTTGGTGGTGGTGGTGTTTTTTTAGGGGAGTGTTGGCCTGTTTTAGGCAGTCCTCCAGAGAGTTTCCCCAAGCTAAAAAGATTACAGCAGCTGTATTTATGTATGTGGAAGTATGTAGAAAATTGTATGTAGTATGCATGTAGAAAAATTCTTTATATTCAAAAGAACCTCAAAATGATGTAGAAAACAAAAATACTTTGCAATGGAATATATCAGTGATCAACTATAAACCTTTTAAATTACATTCCAAGCCAAGTAAGATTGTCTTCCATAAACACGGTTTTAACAATGGGTCCGTAAGTGACTGTGGAGGCCAATTCTGGATCCACATGTCCTTCCACAGTGGGGACATTGGTTTCCAGGCGGGAGTTGATCACGGTGTGGATTTGCCAAGCGTGCATTCCTCTTAGCACGTTTCTCCCTTGCGTCCTGAAAAGTCTAAAGCCAGAATTATCCTTCAAGGAAGGTCTGTTGGAATAAAAATGCATTCAGTGGGTGGCAAAATCTCCCAAGGGTTTGTGCCTGTTAGGGATAGGGAACAAAATCTATTCAGTTTGCATTTGAAGGTGCACTTCCCAAAGTGGTACTTTTTGAAATTATACATGAACCAAAACATGGCTGTCATTCAAACTCTGCACTTCTCCAAATTTTCCACTGCAGTTCTCCAGCCAAGTATAGTGTACAACAATAATTGGGTAAAGTGTGCATAAAAATGCACATGTTTGTGAAATACATTCTGTTAGGGGAAATACCTTGCAAAATTGTGTATTTTAACCAAAACTGAATACAAAATCATGTTTCTTAAGAAAGGTTTACACAAAAATGCTGATAAATTTTTGTGAGGGTTAAATGAAAAAAACACAGACAGGTAGAAATGTGAAGAAATGAATTTCAGAGTGGAAAATGAGAATCTTTGAGAACCTTACATGAAACAGCTGTCCTTGATACTTGATGTTCTTGGCCAAGTGCTTTGATCTTCTGAGAGTAGCATGCAGCTGTGTGGTGTGGATGTCCTTGAAAACCACCTGGAAACTTCAATTGCTGCAGAATGTTGCTGCAAAGATCTTGACCGGGGCAAAGTCTTAGGATCATGTGAGCCCCTTACTTGTATCAGCTTTACTGACTTCCAGCCCCTTTCTGGATGCAATTCAAGGTGTCAGTTGTTACCTACAAACTTTGCTATGCTTGGCACCAAGTTCCTTGCAGGACCATCTCCTCTTAATTTGAATCTGCCTATCGGGAGATCCGCAGCTTGCAAGTATTATTGCATTTTGAGGCAAGATTGATGGCAATGCAGCAGAGGGCTTTTTCTGTGTCCGTGCCCCTTGAACCTGGTACTCTGCCTACAAGAGGTTAGTTTCTCCTTCTCTCTATTTTCATTATTCTGGCCATAGAAAACATTCCTTTTTAAACAATGTTTTTATTCTCTTGCTGTTTAAGGGGCTGAACGTAAGTGCTGCTCTTTTCTTTTTGGCGCAGATCTTAGTTTGCAAATTTGTGTTTTAATAGTTGGATTGCTGTTGTTTCTATGTTTTGTATTTCTTGCTTCCAAGCTGCTTTAAGCAGCTTCTTGTGTGGAGGGGGAAAGCAGTGTGTGTGTGTGTGTGTGTGTGTGTGTGTGTGTGAAATAAATAATATAGTATTAAATAAACAAATAGAAGAGGGCCTTGTGCAAATAGGGTAGGTATCTGCCCAGAATATTGCTTCCAATTCTGCAGAAGTCAAAGACTCAAATGCTCAGTTGGTCTTGAACAGGCAACTTGAGGGATAGAAGAAAAGAAATCAGCCTATGCGTCACTATCCACTTCTAGCCAAAGAAAGAAACTGCAGGGAGTGTGCAGCCACACAAGCAGTGAAATATTTCCTGACTCCTTTAAAGTCTTCTTTTAAAGGCCAGGCTTGCTCATTCATCTGAGCAACGAGGGACCAGAGCCCAGTGGCAAAGCATATACTTTGCTTACAGAAGGTCCCAGGTTTAATCCCTGGCATCTCCAGTAAAAAGGAGATTTGAAAGACCCCTGCTTAAGACTTTAGACAGCTGCTGCCAGCCAGAGTGGACAACATTGGCCGAGATTAGCAAACAGTGTGACCACATAACACTGGTCTCGAAAGATCTACATTGGCTCCCAGTATGTTTCCAAGCACAGTTCAAAGTGTTGGTGCTGACCTTTAAAGCCCTAAATGGCCTCGGTCCAGTATACCTGAAGGAGCGTCTCCACCCCCATCATTCTGCCTGGACACTGAGGTCCAGTACCAAGGGCCTTCTGGCGGTTCCCTCGTTGCGAGAAGCCAAGTTGCAGGGAACCAGGCAGAGGGCCTTCTCGGTGGTGGCGCCCGCCCTGTGGAACGCCCTCCCATCAGATGTCAAAGAGAAAAACAGCTACCAGATTTTTAGAAGACATCTGAAGGCAGCCCTGTTTAGGGAGGCTTTTAATGTTTAATAGATTATTTTATTTCATTTTTCTGTTGGAAGCCACCCGGAGTGGCTGGGGAAACCCAGCCAGATGGGCGAGGTATAAATAATAAATTATTGTTGTTGTTGTTTGTTGTTGTTGTACAAGGCAGTTTCCTAATGAGAAGATACTGCTGGGCACCATCTTTGCTCTGCACATATCCCGTGACAGGATAGGGAATGGCCTTACCATTCCCATGTCTAGGGGCCCATTACTGGCAGTAGTGTCTGGTGTCATATAATCCATATTTTACAGATGGCAAAAGTGCTGCAGAGAAAGTGACCTGCTTAACATTGCACAGAAAACCTATTGTAAAATCTGATACTTAAATCTGACCACCCGGGAATCACGAATACTAGATTTTTTTTTCTTCTGCCCAGGATCAGAGATTACAATGGGGGGGAGGGTTTCAAGGCAAGGAGATTTTATTAACTTATAATATCAAACTACACTTACTGGCTGAATATAATTTGGTGAGCTGCACAGCTAGCGGTATTGTGGTTATGATGTACATTTAACAGAAAGAAAGGAGCTGTTTTCATATACCTTTGTACCATCTCATATAAGGAGTGAAAGCAGTGCCCACAACAGTAGATAAAAGTACCTGTTTAAGAAGCTCTACATGAGTTTTGGAGGAGATGCTCCCAGGATTCAGTAAAAGTCTACTAAGATCAGGTCCTTTAGTGTGATAGCACCCACCAATTGGAATGTTCTCCCAATGAACCTCAGACAGGCACCTATAATACTGGCATTTAGGCATCTACTTAAAATATATTTGCTCATCTAGGCTTTCCCTGAGTTGTTATCCAGTTATGTTGATGTAGCAATCTGATCTACGGATCAGTTATGCATTTTATTATTCTTTATGGATGTAATTGTATTGCTGATTTTGTGCTTTGCAGTGCCAGCATATTTTCTTCTTAATGCTGGTGTTATAGAGGTTTTCGTTTTGTTTTGTTTTTGAAAATAATAATAAATGAATAGCTTTGTCTATCACATTCAAAAGATGAGGTGCCCACAGTGTTGGTGTTGAGCAATCTACCAGCCTCACTGGTGGTACATGTTTCATGTGCTTTACAATGGGAACCCTTATCTCACCCAGCAACACATAACATTCATTTCCTTTATAGACTATCCATGGAAGTCCATACTGTAGTTGTATCCTGCATGGATGTAGTGCAGGAGACCCAAGTGTCTTCTCTTCTTTGTCTGCTAGAAATAGTGGATATATTCATTAGCCTTACTCTGCAGGATTTGACCAGTAGTGGAATGGAATAAAAGACCAATGGCATTCTGAAAAATGTTGACATTGCAGGTGTTCAATGACAAATTGTCCAGGATATTTACATATTGAAAGATACTATTGTTAGCTGAATGAGAAGCTATACATTGTCAGATAACCTGTCGTTTTCTGCTCAAAATTACTTACAAAATTACTTATATCAGGCCCATGCAGAGCTTGTCTGAGGCCCGGGGTGGGAGCCTTGTTCTTGGCATGACAGCGGACGTCCGGCAGACCCCTGGCAGGGCCACCCAGCCAGCTCAGCCCTCTGATGCCCCCCTCTCTACACAGGCCTTCCAGCTTCCTCACCACAAGGCCCATTGTCTACAGCCAAGCCCTACAATATAACTGCAACTATTCAAACTTTTCCAACAGAGACCCACAGCTTAAAAAGTTGCATTAGTCATTCATCAGTCAGACCAGTGCTTTTCTTCTAGAAAAAATGGTGTCAGTAGTCATCAAGAAGTTGTTACAGTAAGTCCACATTTTAAACCAGTGCTTTTTGTCTAGGGGAAAAAAGTTCCAGTACTACGTACCCTTGAGTAACCCCCCCCCCAAAAAAAGCACTGGTTAAAAAGCATCAGACCATAATATCCACCCAACAAACTGCAATCAGTATGGCATGATTAGTAGCCAGGAATAGACTACTACAAGATAGGCCTAAAAGAGGAAATGATAACTCACCACATATTGTCACTTACAACTCCCAGTTAAAAGCATTGAAATGTATCCTGTGATCTACAGCCTATCCAGTAGAATGGCATTTCCTTGGGTGGCAGGCCTGTACTTGATCACAGGCGGCTTCACAACCTAAAACAGCTGATTACCAGCTACAAGAGGCAACAACAGGCCTACAACAAGGGTTCATTTATCTGCTCATCTTTCAGTGTGAGAAATGTCATTGTCTTCCACCAATGCTCTTTTGCATTCTACATATAGGCCAATCTTAGGGTTGCCAGACTCAATAGAGGACAGGACTTCTGTGCCTTTAATTTTCCTGCTCTCTTTTGAGTCTGGAAACCTTAAAGAGAAACCAGCAGACCCTTTGTTTAATTTCCAAGCAAAGGGCCTGCTGGTTTCTCTTTAAGGTTTCCAGACTCAAAAGAGAGCAGGGTAATTAAAGGCACAGAAGTCCTGTCCTCTATTGAGTCTGGCAACCCTAGCCAATCTCTACGTGTGCATAGGTAAATGGGCTTAATCTAGCACAGCTACCCCACTGAAAATTATTGCATATAGTGAAAATGCAATTTACTGTTTTCAGTAACTACCGTAGTAATCCCATTTTCCTTTTGATTCTGGGGAGGTCTGTGCATCAGCCCAAGCACAATCAAACTAGACATAGCAATATATGATATTGAGTCAAATGTGCAAGAGGTCAGTTTCCAACTGCAATGCCATCAAAGAGTTTTTGCTTGGTTTTTTAAGCAGATACCTTCAACAGTTAAGTAGCAAAGTTTCACTCGATGCTAAAATATGCACATGGCTCTCTTTTAGCTAATGAAACTGAACCTCCATTTCAATTCTCCCATCTAAAGTTGAGCTAGATGAATTTTTCCCATATGAATATTTGCAATAAAAGAAATAGGAAAGCCATTTTGCTAGTTAGAGCTTCAGACTGCAGTGCCCCCTCCCCTTCTTGCCTTTCCCTTTTTCCTCCTCTTTCTTTTTTGGTATGGTGCCTCCTGTTGGGATACAATCTAATAAAACTTCCATTTTCACGTTGAGATGAAAGCATTACCTATCTGATAAATCTGGCTGTAGACACTAATGCTGCTTGGCTTTGTTTTCATATATTATATGCACAACTAACATTAATTGTCACCTTTTTTCTTGAGTCTTTCCCGTACGTTTTTAATCTCTGTGGGCTGTATTGATTTTCTTCTCTGTTGAATCTACCGTTGCCACCAGGACCTCCTTGTAGATAAGGTGTTTCAATTCTGTGTGTGATATTTCATGGGAAAACACTTTTTTAAAAAAAAGTATTCCCCACCCCCACTCCTTTTTCAACGTATTAAAAGGAAGATGCTGTAAAAAAAGAAAGAAAGAACTCAGAGCACAAAGAAGAGACTTTTGATGCCCTTTCTTTTTTCGCAAATCCTTTTATTCGACTGTTGGGAATGAAGCGTTTTTGTTATGGCAAATGCAGACTTGTGTTTTACAGCCAAAGCTGTTTAAAAGGTTACGCAGCTGGTCTGCAATGCTGAGCAGGCTTTCAGTATTGGTAAGAAGGAAGTGGTGCTGTAGCACCATCTCTGTAGTAAAGAGCTATCTTTTCTCTTTCATTCCCCCCCCCTCCCTTCCTCTCTCATTTATAGCCCAGTGGAGTTGATAGGAGAAAGTGTTAACATGGAATCTTGAACTGACATATTCTGGGAAGTTCAAGGATGATTGTCCATGAATGAATGTAGTGACATCCATTCTCCCGACATGATGGATGATGACTGATATTCTACCATAAATAACCAATTATAGAGAAAGCTACTTGGGACATGGCGGGGGCGGGGGGGCGGGTCTGATTACTGGAAGGACATACATTGGAAAATCATGGGATGTATTTGCAAATATACCACATTGTATTTAAGAAGCAGAAACTTGCAACGAATGCCACTTTCATCATAGTGCAAAACTTTGTTCAAGGTGTTTGTGGGCCAAATGAAGTAAACCACAGAGCATGTTTCCATATGTGTGCCCTGAGATCTGGTTGAAATCATAGAATCATAGAATTGCAGAGTTGGGAGGGAACCTGAAGGTTCTCTAGTCCAACCTAGTGTCTCTTCATCCCTGCTTTACTCATTTTTTTCTCATTATTTGACAGTGAGAAGGCAGCAACACAGAAATGATAATTTTTAAAAGGGTGTTTAAAACTTCACACTCTTGTATACCTCAGCTGCCTCATATGAGCGTGATAAATGATGCAAAGCCCTCAAATATTCCATAGTACCTTCCCACAATGCATTTCACTCCTGGTACCATGTGTTCTCTTTAGCATGAAGCTCCAGACTCAGTGTAGTAATTTAGAAGAGATACTTTATTAACAAGAAAAAAAATACATGTGCGACATCAATAAGCTGAACTTCACCTTCTCCAACAGACAGACAGACTTGCTCTTAATATTTTGTTCCTCTTAAAGATACAGTAACAATTAGCAGCCTGAGATGTGTGCACAAAGGAGGGGTGCTGAAGAGGAGAGAGGATAAGGCATGGAAATGGGGGTGTAAATGAGAGTTGAGAAAAGTGAGGGGTGTGGAGGGGGGGAAGGGAGTGAAAGTGAAAATGGGGGTTGCACGAAATGAAAGGGAGGCATGGGAATTAATGGCAGAGAGGCAAGAAGGCTAGTGAGCAGGGACAAAGCACCTAGAATATCTATGTCTGCATTAATATCAATAATTCCTTCTCCCTATCGCTGTGTTACAATGATTTATGATATTCATTTGTAGGAAACTGGATATGGTGAACACTGAATTCCCTACAACAAATAAATAAAAACCTCGTGGCTCATTGCAACATTCGTTCTCCACATGAACATTGCCATTGTATTTCCAAGGATGGATTTGCATGGAATGCATTTCTGTATTTCACAAAGAAACATTAGGAATGTAGTGATGACATGGAAAATGAAGCAATTTGAATTCAAATTGTAATCTCTAGAAATTCGGCTGTTGAATTATGTACGTTTTTCTGTCTTCTGCATAGACCCTTCTGAAAGGCCATTTATCTTGCAGCAGAAGTGGTAAACTCCCATTAGCCCTTACAAACATGGCCAATGGCCAAGGATGACAGGCTTTGTAGTTCAACAGCATCCCCACACCTGTCTTTCAGAGACATGGCCATATAGCATCAAAGCTAACATCACAGATGAATGAAGAATACCCTGGCCTAATAAAATGATCAGTTGACATCCTGACGTGGCTTAGTCTTGTAATACAGCTCTAGTTTCTATCCTACCAAAACTTCTTATTTAAAAACTATACCTCAATGAAGTTAATGGGTTACTGCAAAGTCAGTGGTATAAGGACTGGGGCTTTTGAAGGCAAAATACCACACCACACACCAATCAAGCCTTTGCCAAACAAATCACATTTTAGGAATAGGGAAAAGGGGATCCTGTATCCCAAACTGAACATACTAGCAGCAGAGAAGAAATATTTAGCCCCACTGTAACCCCTGTTTCTAGGCTGCATCATTAAAATGATTTGGAGGAAGCTTCCACAGCTGTTACAGTCCTGTCTGACTAGCTCAAAATTCTGCTCAGGAAGCAAGCTAAAAGCAGCATATCCACCCCCACCGGGTAATTTCACAGTTTGTAATAAATATACTATTACTTTAAATTCCATCAGCTCCATCCGTATCAGTGATGGAGCAACACAGATGCACAAATTGCATCGCTGCTTCTGAGCCAAACGTAAGCAAAGCAGGCCGAATACAGAAACTCCCTGTAAAATAGAGCACCTCTGAAAAAGTTGGAGCAGAAAGTGAAATGTTTTGCAGTTTTGTTTTGCTTCTGGACGAGATGACTCTTGAAGAAAGAGGTGTGCAGGAGAAGAGTTTAACTGGAAGAAAAGAAAAGTGGAAGGAGTTAGAGAAAAATACCAGTATCTTCCCGGAGAATTTAAAAGGTTTCTTTCTAAAAAGGAGTCTGTGTCCAAAGAGCTGGTGTTTTCGTATTTGTTCCTGATGGGAGGAATATTGGTCCATAAATCTCCCAGTGATGCAAAAGAGGGTGGCTGAACGCATACTGAAGTCAGGAATGTTTAGCACTTGTTGTTTAGCAAAGACATAATTTGCGTTGGGGAGAAAATGGTTCAAGTGTTCTCTTCTGCCTGCATTGCAAGATATCAGGGTGATTTAAACTTGGTGCATGCTGAATGTTCTGCAAATAACCCAGTCACCCCAGGAGAGAGAAAGATGATTTAAAGAAAGATGGTTTATTCTTCTTACTTAATATTGTAGTTTCCTTTAGCAGCAAAAGCAATCCTTCCAGATTTTAAGACAGATGTTTCTTTCAGATTTGTTTTTGTTTATTCCTGCTTTGTATTCAGGAATTTTGCAATTTGTGCGCGCACACACACACACACACACACACACACACAATTAATTTAGAAGGAAATAGCAAAAGTACTGCAGACAAAAGCAGAAAGCAAATCTGGCCTATGGTAGGTCATTTATAAGAAGAAAAGGTGTAGAGCTCATGCCAGCCATAAGCATAACATCCTTGTTATCCTTATTCATTCCTAATCCCACATATGTGAGGACAAGGTGTGATTACTTGGTGATGAAAAGAAAGCACTTTGTATATACTCCTCTTTCTTTTTACCGTACTTCCAGGGCTGAATTCATGGCATTCCATTCCAATTCAATGTTTCCAATTCAGCCCTCTGTGTGTGCTACAAAGATAGTTCCAAATCTGCAAAACTGGGCTTCAGATGATCACAGATCAACCATGTAGTCTTTATTAGCATGATATATATTTAATTATGTGTAACCTTAAGAAGCCCCTAAATTGTTAGCAAATATGGGTGGTCACCATATGACTGCTGTTGAATCACTGGCCTCTCCTGCTTTCCTGATAGAATTAGGCTGTTTGTCCAGCTGCTGTGCCTCAGTTCTTCATCTATAAAATGGGGATAAGAATGACATGCCTCATAGGGTTCTTTGGTAAATGAAGGAAAATTCCCCTTTAAAGGGGGGCAGAAGTATTTATAACAAACTAGCACAAACATATTAAAGTTACCATCTGAATTTCCCCCCAAATATAACTGAAAAGAAAAAGAGAAATGAGAGAATATGATTTTGATTGTAAATAAAAATGTAGTTGTACCAGACAACATTGTTTTCTTGGGATGCTGGCCACACACAGAAAAAAGAAAAACCAGCCATTTGGGATTCAAAATATGATACAAAGAGGAAACCTCGGTGTATAATAAATCAAAGCAAATTTATCAGAATCGCCATTTATAGAGGAGCCAAAATTTTCTATCTTCTGAGAGTTACTCGAATGGAAATGCTCCCTATATGGTGACAATGAGGAAAACGTGGCAATTGAAATATAAAATTTAGCTGTTAAGTGTTGCCAATTGACTTTAGGAATCTAGGACACCTATTCAAATAAAACATTCAGATTGATATCTGTGTCATTACTTCTGGGTATTTTAGAATACCTTCACAAAGAAACAATGTGGAAGTATCTTGATCAAGTATTTTCTTTACTTTTATTAAATGAAAGGAAACTCATAAATTACTCCATACTCCTTCGGAGATCCAACATGTGATTCAGGAGATCCATGACTCAATTGTCCCAACATTTTATTTTTTACTTAAAAGCAGCTGTGGAAAATCAGGGGCGGTTCAGATGGGATTGGCACAGCCATTTTTCTCCCCACCCCTGTGGTTACACTGCTCTAAAGCACCATTAGTATATCTCAGTGGAAATACTGTACCTGTATTTTCCCCCAGCAGAGCTAATAGCAGTCTTGGTAACTAGGTAAATGGCTTGAAAAAGGAGGAAGTGTTCAACAAACCATCTCCCAGCATCTCTGGTGCTATCTATATATATATATATTCTCCAGTTCAAGGTTTGGGACAATCAACACCATATATTTAAAACACTCTTATAGCATAGATAGCATAGATGCCCCCAAAGGATCCTGGGAAATGCAGTTTGTTAAGGATACTATGAGCTGTTAATTTCCATCACCCTTAATAAACTACAGTTCCCAGGATACTTTGGGCAAAGCCAGGATGGTTAAAGTAGTAAGAGTGCTTTAAAAGTAGGGCCTAAACAACTTGGGTCCCTCATACCTAACAGATCAATATTGCCTCTCATGCAGTCCAAACTGGATTCATCTAATGAGGCTCTGTTAGCAATTCCACTACCCTCAGAAATTCAGCATGTTGAAGATGTTTCGCTCAAGTTATATGCAGCTTGATCGTGGACCACAAAAATGTTATATGTAGCGTCCCAGTATTTATCATTTTGCCTTAGATTAACAAAATTACATTCTATAGTTTTTGTTCAAGCTGTCCATTGCCAAGAAGTATAATATAAATAATTTTTGCATAGCAAGAAATGACACTGTGAAAACTGTTGCGGATATTATTCATGTGAAAGTAGGGGAGAACCATTTAAAAAACTGGATGTTGTATTACATTCACTATTACAGACATGGGGAAGATTTTAGAATCATTTATTATAATCTCTTCACTCCAAGGAAGCCAAAATCTGTACTATTTGATATCATAGGTACCTTCTGGTCATGATAATTTTCCTTATACAGTATTTTCTTTTCTTCCATCACTTGGAATCCTTTCCCCCCCTAATGCTTCCTATGAAAAGCCTAACATTGCTTAAATGTAATAAGCCGGGAAGCCAACTAATCTGCATAAAATACAAAAGAATTACTCTAAAAAGAGGCATATCGCAAAATCTTTATTATTTGCTCTTGCTGACGTTATCTCTGGAAGAATTTCAGGTGGTGTTTCATCACTTCCATTTCAGAGCCGACTTTTGACATTCCCATTATGCTGTACATATTCTGCATTATATTGGCAGTGGTTTTATTTAAACGGCGTAGTTGCTAATTTTTTTACTCTGCCAGAATTGTTGCCTCAAATGCAATACCATTTTAAATATGTGTGTTTTTCGTCTTCCTTCCTTTTAGTAAAAAAATTAATTCTATGAGAACTGTGTTAGCAAATCAAAAAAGATAGCTGTGTTTTAGCTATTTAGATTTAGAACTAAATACAGCTACATATATCTATCTGATTCTAATTCTTTACTATATAGCATGCATAAATTGTTACTATAATGTGACCATATTTTTTGGGGGGGGGGGGCAGGGAAATAGCTTATAGTAAATATACAGCAACGAAGACCAACAGAACTAGAAAAGGTATGAATATTTTGTTCCTTTAAAATAAATTTCAAATATATTTTGCTGGTTGCAGTTTTTAAAACAGTCCAGTGTTCTATCTAGTACAAGCTTGCTTTGCAAAGACGCTTGTATACCAGTAAATGGAAATGAGCACTACTTTTGTTTCAAACGCCTTCTGGACTGGATATGTGGTAGTAAATGTATATATATGCTGGTTCTTTCCCATTTTTAACTGAAAATAGAACTGCAGAAAAAAGAATAATTCAGGTCAATTCCTCATCCCCAAAGTGGACAAGAGTAGAGCTCAACATATTTTTTAAAGTTGAACTATTTCAGCTCATGTAGCCTTGTACTTTAGTGTCCTCTAGTGGCTGAATTCACAATTTTCTGTTGTGGTGTGAGAGGAGGTGGGGGTGAGAATAAAGAAACTAAAACATTCATCATTGGGCAAAAACGAACATTTTACCTCACTGTGTATAGCCAGAGGGACAATACACATAGCCATTGTTGGACTTTCCCCCTACCTGGCTTCTTTTCTATGAAAACCTAGTCTAAGCCCAGCAAATTAGTCCTATCAAGTGGCAAGAACAGATAGCTAGATGTGCACAGTTTCATATGTACAGTGTGTGTGTGTGTGTGTGTGTGTGTGTGTGTGTGTGTGTGTACCTCACAAAAGCAGCTTGAGTTTTATGGTGACTGATTCACCATGCACACATATAGATAATGCAGGTATTAGCAAATTGAAAGAAGTCAAAATAGAGGGTTTAAAGAATGACTTTTGTTGAGTTAAATCACCAGTTTATCTGGTTTTCTGTTCATTCTGACTAGTAGCAATTTTTCAAAGTTTTACAGAAAGGTGAACTTCACCCCACCTTGATTGGAGCCAGCATTCCAGAATGCCCTACATTTATTCAGGAGAGTCCATCTCACAGTTTATTCAAGACGGGTAGGGCAATATATGAAAATGAACTGGGAAGGATTTTTCTATATGTGGGTGCAAGGCACCCTAAATTCCTGGAACCAATAGTATTAGAATTATTTGAAAGTCTAATTAAGTTAGGCCAGGGTTTCCCAAACATGGGTCTCCAGCTGTTTTTGGACTACAATTCCCATTGTTCCTGACTCCTGGCCCTGCTAGCTAGGGATGATGGGACTTGTGGCCCCAAAACAGTGGGATGTTATAAATAGAGGTGTGTTAACTGTATCCCTATTTTCATCCATCAGGCATCGGAAGGTGTGCCACCTCATCAGAGTTGTTCTTGTGGGTTTTGGAAAAACATTCAATCCCAAAATCTGCCACGGTTTCATTCCAGACCTGAGGAATCTCCTTCAAGTGTTGTCTTAAGCAGCATTCAACAGCAACTCTGGACATTTTTTATATACACACATGTATCTATAAATGCATGTGTGTATTTATAGATACATGTCTTGAGGGACGCGGGTGGCGCTGTGGGTTAAACCACAGAGCCTAGGGCTTGCCGATCAGAAGGTCGGTGATTTGAATCCCTGCAACGGGGTGAGCTGCTGTTGCTCGGTCCCAGCTCCTGCCAACCTAGCAGTTCAAAAGCACGTCAAAGTGCAAGTAGATAAAATGGTACTGCTACAGCGGGAAGGTAAACAGCGTTTCCGTGTGCTGCTCTGGTTCACCAGAAGTGGCTTTGTCATGCTGGCCACATGACCTGGAAGCTGTACGCCGGCTCCCTCGACCAATAACACGAGATGAGCGTCGCAACCCCTGAGTCAGTCACGACTGGACCTAATGGCAGGGGTCCCTTTACCTTTACCTATCTATAAATAATCATTCCTACACAGAGGTCATGTACTGTTGATTCTACAGGGTTCTAAGAGAGTGTATGTATCATCCCAGGGGGTGGGGGTGGGGAAATCTGTTCTTCCTTTTTTCCATTGCTGGGAGAGTACAGTTTGCAGCATGCACAGCCAGCCACCATGGGAATTGTAGCTGAGAAGTGTTAGGATCTCCTACTCACGAGTAGGACGCTGGCAGAGACACATGCCCAAATGGCATGTTCTCTCCCTCCTGGTCGATCGTTCGGGAGCTTCAAAAGTTTTCTCCAGCCCGAACATCACAGCGACTGATGCCAAGAAACATCAGCACACTTACGGATCCGCAGAGTTTGTGCAGTTGCGTAAAAGAACTCAGCAACTCAGCATTTTGGCCAATCTACTTTTATTTACAAATAAACACACACGGAGCACTGCAACATGGCTCCCTCTCGCTCTAGCATCAGACAGCAAAGAGAAAGAACAAAGGACAATAGTCCCACTTCAGGAAACACAGTAACACAAACATCCTGTCTTCGTCACTTCCCACTGTGGAATGAAAAAATATACCATCATGTGATAAACAACAATCCCATGACAGCAGACATGGGGAATGAATCTCCAACAAAAAGCACAATGCTGTTTTTTTAGCCTTTTTGGTGATACAAGTTACCCCCCAAGAATATGTTTTGCCCTTTTTTACTACACCTCCTCCCACTATTATTATTATTATTTTGTAACAAGTGTAACTAGATCAATGCATCTCGTTACATATGCCCATAACCACATGTTCCAAACTAATATACTTTTGTACAGTTGTAACCACAAAGGCATCCTGTTTCAAATTTCTTTTCTCCAGAGTAGTGTTATGTCAGGAGGATGTTGCATAATACACTTCAATTAACAAGAACAACCCAGCCATGAGTTGGGTTAGCTCACTTGCCTTCCCAACCCTAAGTGCTGCTGTCAGTTCCTGAGAGGGTGAGGGGTAAGGTGAACTCAGTACAGCCACAGCCTTGGAGCCAATCCAATGCTCCGGCCAAATCCCTTTCACTTTCCTCCATTGATCACTGCATGGGGCTGACCCAACTGTTGCGGGATGACCATCTCATATAATTCTAAGACTTCAAGCTATATACTTCAGAAATATATTCAAATTCCTATCCATTTACCACTAACAATTTCTACCTACTGCAAAGACTGAGCACTGACTGGTACGCTAGTCTCAGAACTACCAGCTCTATCTAAGTCCTTCATCCTTTCATGCTCATCATTCATGCTGCTGCTTGGGGGCCTCCATCTGTCTCCACCAGCCTGGACCTACAGACCTGCAGCTGCTGAGAGTAGTGCAGGGACTAGGACCCTGGGCAGGCAAGCAACATTGATAACACTTGCCGTCCCAGCTAGGTGTGGACCAGCTGCTGGGGGAGAACTATAAAGTGTACCTGCCTGCATTGGGGACCTCCATGTGTCTGGACCTGCAGCTGCTACTTGAGAACTTCCATCTGTCTCCATGCACCTGGGCGTGCAGACCAGCAGAGAGTCATGCATGAACTCGGACCCTGGGTGGGCATGCAGCACTGTTAATACCTGCTGACCCAACTAGAAGTGCACCAGGTGCTGGTGTAGAACCTTACAACCTGCCTGCCTTGCAGGTGGGGGTTCCACCAAAGGGCTGACACAAAAGAGGATTGTCCCTTTGGTGGAGGCAATTCAGAGATGGAACAAGGGTGTGGGCCAGCCCCCTTGTGCCAATGCTCTTCCCCAAAGAGCCTTCTCGCTGCTGGAAGCCGAGCTCAAGAGGAGCTGTCGCTCTTGGCCCCGCAAATGGACTGCCACCCACACCTATGCTGGCTGCAGCAGGACCTGTACCAGGAACTCCCACCTGAAAGTGTGCCTGTGGACCCATACAGGGTGAAAACAAAGTCAAGGCTAAAAACTATGACAGATCTTGCTGCCTGGAAGTGTGCTACCTGTGGCCTGCTGCCCTGAAGAAAATAGAGACCCCCTTCTAAGAGAGGATGCCATCTGCCACAGGGTAGGTACTCAGCAGCTCTTTCTGATATTTTGAATTACTATGACTTTATTGAATTGAATTAATCATTTTGGTCATAAAGAAGGCTGATCGCCGAAGGATTGATGCTTTTGAATTATGGTGCTGGAGGAGACTCTTGAGAGTCCCATGGACTGCAAGAAGATCAAACCTATCCATTCTGAAGGAAATCAGCCCTGAGTGCTCACTGGAAGGACAGATCCTGCAGCTCAGGCTCCAATACTTTGGCCACCTCATGAGAAGAGAAGACTCCCTGGAAAAGACCCTGATGTTGGGAAAGATTGAGAGTAGAAGGAGAAGGGGACGACAGAGGACGAGATGGTTGGACAGTGTTCTCGAAGCTACGAACATGAGTCTGACCAAACTGCGGGAGGCAGTGGAAGACAGGAGTGCCTGGCACGCTTTGGTCCATGGGGTCATGAAGAGTTGGACACGACTAAACAACAACAACGAAATCATTTTGATGAATTTGTCATTTGCTTTATTTGTGTGCTATTGTGTTTGATAGTACAGTGACTGCAATGTTTGTTCTTTCTTTAATGCTGTTGCGATTGTTGTGAGCCGCTTTGAGCTCGGCATTTGGCATAAAACCATCAAGTGCAGCCCATTCAGTGCTTGTTCTAATCCGAACTCCTTTGCAGGTGAAAGGGCATTAAGAGACACAACACATTTAGAGCACCTGGCTTTCCTCAGATACTTCTGAGAACTGTTGTTGTTAAGGGCCCTTAGAATTAAAGCTCTGTATGAGCAAACTAAAGTTCCCAATATTCTTTGGGAGAAGTCATGACTGTTAAAGTGATATAAATGTGCTTTAAATGGATGGTGTGGATGTGAACAAGCTACTCCTTCCTTCCCATTACCATTCCAACATATGTAAATAATGTGCTTCCTGTAATAGAATTGCTTAACCAAACATTTTGTAATTCGGGGAGAAAAGGCCAGATTAATGGTTAGCTGTGTGCTAACTCAGACTCTGACCCATCTACTGCAAACAACAGATCAGCTGTCATCACCATACACACACACACAAACACACACCTGGTAACACACAGCTTTTTGGTGTGGCTTCTCTTCGATTAGCAACACTGTAGGTGATGAATGGTTTATAAAATCTAAAAGGGCCTTTCAAAAGGTCTGTGGGTGGAAAACAGTCATTGAAAGTTAGCGGTTATATATTTGAATATAATGGTTATATATCTGAAATTTGTCCCTTCAAATATGACTTGAGTGTACACAAATCTATTGGCTACATTTATGGCATATATTGCGAGTGGATGCAAATTACATACACACATCCATCTATGAATACTTTTATTCATTTAGATATATCACCCCTAATTTATCACTCCATTTCTGGAAATATATACCGAAGGTTTCAACAGCATCTTAACAGTATTTTTTATTGAGGTCACACTTTACTGCATTAAATTACATAAGTCACTGACAACATTACATATATCGATATGAACAGCCATTAGGAGATTTTCCCACTAGTAAGCGGATGGCACTCACACACAGAAAAAGTAAGATGATGATACCAAGTTCAAGTTTTCTTTTATGTCTGATTCAGTGTAGCCATGCAGGTTCTTGACAGGTGGTGGGCTGAGATGGTGGGCTGAATGAGGGTCAATAGATTAACCTGAACCTTGACAAGATGTAGTTGATGTGGGTGAGTGGTTCCTGGGTCTAACAGTCCTGATAGGCAAAGTCAACTAATGGTAGTTTGGTCCCCATTGTCCTACCTGCTTAGCTCTCCAAGGGCAACACTGAGACTAAGGACCAGGATGCTGGCAGGCAGCGTCATCTTATGGACTGGTTACAAATAAGTAGGCAGGGAGATGGGAACTGGCCGAGGGCAGACTGAGGTCGGTTGGGCAGTGTTCCATTCAGTCCAGTAGACCCATCTCCACTACCCAGCAGAAGTCATCTTCACTCTCCTTCCCCAGAAATTCAGCATCTATTACTTACCTTGTATGTTAGAGGTTTTATATCTGTTACGCTATTTCAGGAGGATTTATCTTGTAGCCAATAAAGCTGAAAGTTCTTAGAAGACTCTAGGTGTAATTTATGTGCAATTATCTGTTTTTTCCCCCATTTTTTAGCAGCTTCAACTCTTTTGGATCCTTTCACCTTAGGTTTTTATTTTTTAAAAAAACGCCATATAAGTAATTCAAGTAATGCCACTGTCATAGCATACAAAGGAGATCTAATGACAAGTCCTAATGAGCCCTCTGACATTGGCATTGCCAGTGTGAATTGCTACAATGGCTCTCTCGGCATTTTCACCAATATCTTTGAGTGAAACGGACCAGCTAAACAGTCCTTGAAACTGCTACTCCAGCTGTTCCTTTTTTTTTTTTGCCAATTCTATCATTGGATAGATTGAAAATTCTGTTGTCAACTTCACCCTGTCCAAAATGAGCAATCTTAATCCACACAAGCAATGCATAAAGGCATATACTACCTAGCACCCTGCATTCCGTGTTTACATAATTTATCCTTAGGTCATAACTTTGCTGTAACTTTGATATGGTTCTTGGGCATTGCCCTGAGGGCTCATGCAATTCAAATAAAATGTTTTATTGAAATAAACAAGTGAAAGCTCTATTTTTGCAGAACTAAGTTTTATTACCTTGAGATGAAGTAAAAGAATAGGGTAAATCAGCAGGGATGCAAAAGCTATTTATTGCATATATTCTGGAACCTAGAAAAGCAGAGTGGAAATCTGCTCTCTTGGATCACTGAAGCTCATACCAAGAACACTTCTACTATTTTAGTTAGATTCTTGGCTCTTACATAGTCAAGCTTCTCCATATCCTCACTTCTACAAATGTTAACGTTGATGCCGTAGCACCTTGGAGAAAATTAGCTGCACCATATGTTAGCAATATTGGGCAGCCCATAAAATGACAGCCATTTTGCATCCTAGACATGAGCTGTACTTGGGCATGATTATTAGTTTTGGTCCAAAGTGTGATATGTGTACATAACCAGATGGAACAGCTAATAGTAGAATGTAATTACTGCCTTTCCTGGTCTATGCTACACATGCACCTCTTCTTCGTGGCATCTGAGGCAGAATGAAATTCAAAATGGTGGCCACTCTGTGATGTCCAAGCACTCCAAGGCTGCTTTTCTAGAAGGTAGCTGCCAACCTCAAGTAGCTTGGTGTCTTCAATTCTTGAATGGGATTGTGTCTCATTGACGTCTGTGAGGCTTACTTCTGAGTAAGCATACAAAGGGTTGGGCTCCACCAGTAGCATAGGCCCTCTCCTCACAAAAGGAAAACACGCAGCTACATAGCCAAGTGTATCTCCAGCTAGCCGGGAAATCATTTTATCCTCCTACTGCTCTTCACTTGTGTGTTGAGGTGAAGGCCTCTAGCTTTTGATAGCACTTTCCCTAACTCTCAAAAGAGGTCCTTTGATTTAGACGTCCATTCTTCCCAGTTGACAAGCCAAAGCCATAGATCAGAATGCATGGAGGTTCCCAGTCTCCCCCTCTTCCAACCCGTGGCTCACAAGATGCAAATCTCAGGCCTATTCTTTTCAAGTGTTGCTCCTAATTCCTTTAAAACAGTGTTCCCGGTGATACACACCACCATAACGAACATTTTTCATGTATTATTAATGCATTTCTTTGTTCGGTGTTCGAAAGAAGGAGGTTAAAAAAAAGTTTTGATTTATTCCATACCTTAAACCCAATGTGACAAAATTCTGAGATGGCAGCGGGCTGCCTCTTTCTTTCACCAAGATTTGAAAACTGAAGTTAAAAGTCTGGAATTATACTCAGATGCATTTCTCTCTTGTAATATTAACATTTTTTTTTATTACCTGAACTATTTCCCCTGTCTCCCTTGACTCCCACAGCAGGGACTCTCATATTATTTCCCGCAGCGTTCCACCTCCACTTTCAGAGACGTGGATTTCAGGAGCTGCCCTACCGTTTATCAAAGCTTTCCCCTTGGTCATCAGAGAGAGAAAGAGGGAGAGAGAGAGAGAGAGAGGCTTGTCTAGTTTGGGCTGGTATGAAATTGTCGGCTTCTACTCTCCCCCCCCCCAGCTTTTTCTTCTTCCTCTTCTTTGTATTGAGTTATCTGTTCACAGCTGAGTAATCTCACTAGAACTGCTGGGATGATGATCTTCATTCTGCACCTCTGGCAGCTAAGCCTAGGGCTTGTAATAGTGCAGTGTATTAATAGCTACAAACACAAAACTGGGCATGCAGCGGTAAGATCCACAGGATACATTGCATTTATCACACACCTTTGACCACCACACCTACTCTTTGGCCACCAATGCACCTCTTCCAGGAATAATTACCTCAGGAATTGAAGCCACCAAGATAATTCATGTTGGTGGCTGTCTTCTGAAATTCAAGCCAAAGGACAAAACTTTCTGTAGGGACACAAGAACACCACATTTGGTGTCCCCTAGCAACTAACCTGATGTTTCTGAGAAGTCCACAAGTTGTCCTGCCCAGCAACTACAGGCCTTGTAGTCACTAACAACCCACGACTGAAGGCCTGTTGTAACCTGCTGCAATAGCAGAGCCAGGAATATACTGATAATAGAGCCATTTCTTTAATGTAGGTATATTAAAGAAATATAAGGAGGTCCTTAAATGTTACTCTAGTCATGTTTAAAGTGCTTATACAGGCCTCCCCCCCCCCACATAATTGCAAAGAAAAAATGCTCCAGCCTTCTGGCAGGCAAGATACCAATTGCACCAGGCCCAGTAGTTTGCATTTAACTTGGACAACAAATTTATTAGATAAAAAGAATCTGGAGAAGGGTGAAAGAGCTGGCGTGCATCCCGGGGGCGTGGCACGCACCCTGGGGGCGTGGCATGCCGCCTGCAGGGGCATGGTGCCCAGCGCAGGCGGGGGAACAGCCACAATGGCACCCCGCCAAGATCGCGCTGCCAGGGGCAATGCGCTCTCCCCGCACTCCTCCTCCTCTGCCAGTGTGCCTGTGTCACATCTAACAATGCAACCCTAGCCATGTCTACTCAGAAGTCCTGTTGAATTCAACGGGGCTTACTCCCAGGTAAGTACGGTTGGGATTGCAGCCTGAATCACCATCTTAGAGGATGCATTCCCTCTGTGAGAGAAAAGGTAGAATACTGCTGCTGATAGGGGTCTTGTTACCAAGTTTTTGAAAACAATTTGTTTTTAAGCATATTTACATACAAAAAATATAATCTGCCTAATTAATTGGGGAGACTTGTTTTTATTTGATCAGAAATTAATCAATTAGGGCACAATACTATGCTTTTGACAGGCATCCCAGGGATCTACCCCTCTCTGGGCAGAGAGAGGTCTGATCACATAGTAGAGAGATATTGTTGTGCTCCTCCACCCAGGGCCAGATTTAGGTTTGATGAGGCCCTAAACTACTAAAGGTAATGGGGCCCTTTATATGTCCAGCTGTCCTTTGTCAACAACAAATTGGTGCTGTTTTTTGTGTTGAATATATGGTAATTTATGGACCTAATAGGTCCATACACAACACAAAACACTGTTGCTGTGTATAGGTTTTATTTTATTTGTTTTTATCTTATATTTTGGAAATGTACATCCAGTTGTTTTTTTCCTTTAAAGTTTTTTTGGGGGGCCAAGAGATTGTGGCCCTAAGCTATAGCTTGTTTAGCTTATATGTAAATCTGGCACTGCCCTCACCGTTCGTGATTTGATGTTGGAGAGGGCAAAAGAGTGCATTGGTGGTGTTGGGGGAAGATCACAAGGCTATGGATATGCCAGATACAAAGCACTCCCGTTCCCCTAACACACACCCAAAATGAGACAAAAAGTACAATGGCCCTGGGTGTCCTTAAAGAAGAGAGGAAGAAACACTGATGTAACAATCATGGCTACCTCATTTTTTTCCCTTGCAAGGACAAAAATACAAGTTTTGGCGGTTCATCCACTTTTGATCCTCCCTCCCTTGCCAAGATCAGATTGGTCTATCCATCTAAAGCAGGCACCCCCAAACTGTGGCCATCCAGATGTTTTGGCCTACAACTCCCATGATCCCTAGCTAAGAGGACCAGTGGTCGGGGAAGGTGGGAATTGTAGTCCAAAACATCTGGAGGGCCGAAGTTTGGGGATGCCTGATCTAAACCAAACACTGCAGCTGTCTACATGTAATGTTTTCCTTGCCACACATTTAACTGATTACACCTGAGGGTAGGATGTTGAAAAGAGGAAGTTTTGTAGTATTTCACATGAGCAATCATGGTGCCAAGGTAAAATGAAGTTCTGTGTTTATGTTTCCTCTAGGAAACCCAGAGGTATCTGATTGAACTAATCATTTGGCCAGAGAAGTAAATATTGAGGTGATTGGGGATAACTTGAATCATTTAAAAGCTTACAATGTGTGTGGCAATTCAGTCTGTAAGCTCTAGACTCCGACCATACAGTTCAGTTCATCATTACCTTTCAGCCACCTGCAAGGCGAAGGGGGCCATAATTCCAGAGGCTCAAATGCATGGACAGGATAGAAATGAAATTATTGATGCCAGGCAGTAAACTTTTTAAGTGGGTATGTATGGCTCCTGGATCAAGTCTAAATTGGCTGTCAGCTTGATGTGGAGCAACATTGTCCTGTCAATGTGACAGACACTAGGAAAAAAAAGGGTGTTCCTAAATCCCAGCAGCCATTTGGTTCCAGGTGGGCTTTTGACAATGTAAATTTAGAAGACATTTCCTGTGATAGCATTTCTCTCTTTTTTAAGCTGATTCCATAGATCTTAAGCAAACACAGTGGCACATTCTCACCCTCCTTTCATTCAAGTACTCGGAAAGGAACAGTTTATATGCAGAGGTGTTTAACAAATCAAAGAGACTCTTACAACAATGTGAATGGCTCAGTCTAGGTGATTAGTTTTTGTGTGTGTCTTTTTAAGTTATTAGAAAAGGAGACCAGAGCATGTGGACTAGTCTCTGTGTACAAATGACTGATAGAATGGGGAGAGATCAGAAACAATATTGCAGACAACAGATGAACACAGAATATTTAAAAAGCAAGGAGGGAAGAGAGGAGCCCTGCTGAAAGATTAAAGAAGAGAGAGAAGTACAAATGAGCAAATCAATTATTGTGTGAAGATTTCTAGGATGTTGTTTAATTCATAGTGGTCTGCGCTATATTAGGCTCCCTCACAGTTTATTTTCTCTTTTTTTATTGATGTTTCTTTTAGTTCTGTCTCTGGCATCTGATTCTATGGGAATGGGTAATCCTTTGAGGGTAAGTGTTATGAAATGGAGGTCTGATCCTGAGCATCATTTCTGAGAGTGTTCACTGGGTTCATCCACACTGTCATATTGATTTCCACAATGATGTGGAAATAAGTGATGCTAATATGAGAGAACCACAAGATTAGGCGTTCAGGATGTGGGGGGCTTAAAAGAGTTGTGCTTTCATGAAACTGAAACTGAGCAGAAAGTCAAATGATCGCACATTTGTTCTGGAACAGACTTCACTAACTGGAGGCAACTTTCTGCCATTTTTCATGTACATACAAGACGCAATAGGCCCAACATGACCCTATGTTAGGAATCTACTGGCCTATTTCATGTGGGCTAAACAAAGGAAGTATGTCTCAACAAAACACATGCAGTAATAGTATAGAATATTTCATTTGTTTAGCCCAAATGGGGACCAGGGGGGGGGGAATGTTGTAGCTGTTAAATCCACTGTATTACCCCACCCCACCCCAATCCTTGTTTGTTTATCATTGTGCAAATTTCATGGGCCTAAATACACCTAAATAAATACATTTTTTTAAAAAAATTTATGAAAAGTTGCATTTCTAACCCTTTAACAAACTGCAACCCTCTTAGGAATATCTCTTCACTTTTCAATTTTTTTCTCCCCAGGGAATTCTTGCAGAGAATTAATGTGGCCAAAGTAAAAAGGGAGTGTCATTGGAAGTTAACCCTTCCAATATTTTACATGAATTTCTATCTATTCTGTTCCATTCAGCTGATACTTTCATTTGGTAAATGCCTACAAAATTTTGATTCAGTAATTCACCTCTAATCTTCAAGTAAACTATCCAGTTATGCTATAGAAACTCTCTTTGTACATCTCATGTAACTTACCTTTTGAACATTTCTATTTTGCCGTTTCTATATGTACTTCAAAATCAATAGTATATATTATTCCAATTTTTCCACCTCTGATGCTGCTGCTACTATTACAGTTGTATCAAAGTTTGTCGAAGGCATTACACAAAATCTTAAGCCGCAAAGATCTTTTGTGTCACACAGATCTTACAAATGCATTAGTATATATTTTTCAAAGGCACCTTGGCTGTTTTGTCATCCAAACCTCATTGACATTCACAACATTTCTGTAGGAACTGCTGTAGTTCAGTAGCTAGCATGCATGAAATGGAGTAAGTCACAGCCATGGGGGAGGGGAAGTCACTGACTGATTTCTCTCTCACTTTCTCAGATATGAAATGTAAAATGGTACCTGGTCATACCTATGCAGCGTAGCTCAGTTGGTAGAGCATGGGACCCTTAATCACAGGGTTGTGAGTTCAATCCCCATGCTGCACATAATGATTCTTACGCTGCTGAGGGTTGGTCTAGATTACCCTTGTAGTTCCTTCCAACTCTACAACTCTGTGATTCTATGATTCCATGACCTCTTTCAACAGTGTTGTAGCTTATGGTAAGTGGTAATTTCCCACATATCACTTTGTACTCTGCATATTTAGTTGCCAAAGTGACAACGACTGTATGTTAGGATTGTAAATAGATCCTAGTCATGACTCAGGGAAATTTCACTCAGTAATTTGTGAGGATCAAACATTTCTCCTGATCAACTGCCCAGCGACCACCCTAACATAAGGCTGATTTAGGATACATTTGCCCAACCTAATGTTTGCATAGTACAGACAAATCTGTGCAGTGTGACCAGTTTGGCCCACACATACAAGAAGCAGAATTTTAAACTATATTGGTATCAGCACAACATTATGTTTAGTGTGTACTATATAATTTTTGTAAAGAAGTTACTGAAGTGATGCACAAGGGCACATCTTAATAGAAAGCAAAGAAAGTGGCATCACCCAAATATGATCTATATTTCACTTGATCAAAGACTTTGTAGGGGAAAATAATTAAAAAGTAAAAGCCTTACGCAATGAGATTTAAAAGAAAACTTAGGAGGCTGACAAGATGCATCTGGCACAACTTCAAAGTCCTTCAAAGTACATACAATCAATGTTTGTCAATAGCAGTTTTGCATCCTTTAATTTATCTTTCATGGGTTTAAAGCATGTTGTTATTAGGATCCAGTCCACACTTTAATTCTGTTTGAGATTTGATGAATCAGGGCTTTATTAAAATTCAGTGCACCTCATCTTTGTCAAGGACAGATTACATAAAGCTGTGCTTTATTACATTCCTTTCATCTTCCTGTCTTTCTAGCTAGAGAAAGTTACCTTATTTATGGAAACTTTTGTAAGACTGCAAAGACTGTTTGGCAGTGAGCACCTCCACATGAACGTGTGTGCTAAGACCTGCGTGGATTAATACAAGAACATAAAATAGCCATACTGGATTGACATAATGGTCCAGTCTCCTGTCTTTGACGGTGCCTGAATCAGAATGTTTCAAGAATCATAACATTACAGAAGAATTATTTCATTCTCTGACAGTCATAATAAATTCTGGGGAAAGGGAGTTCTTCAGTAGCTGATTTGGGAGGGTTAGTGAGACAATGTGGACAAGCATCCCTGGAAGAGAGCTATCCTACCACTCTGTCCCAGGGGCCTCAACACTGTCAGGCATTTTGACTGCTCCTGGAATCCTTGGTACTTCTCTGGAAGTTAGACCTGTAGTGTCAGGGGAGATTGGTAGGGCAACAGTTGGAAAGCAGTTTGGAAGAGACTTGTTATGCTTTAGATCAGGCATCCCCAAACTTCGGCCCTCCAGATATTTTGGACTACAATTCCCATCATCCCTGACCACTGGTCCCGTTAGCTAGGGATCATGGGACTTGTAGGCCAAAACATCTGGAGGGCCGCAGTTTGGGGATGCCTGCTTTAGATGGCTTATAAGCAATGCCTCTGCTAACTGTACTTGTTCAACCTGTCCCATCTTATGCAGCAGTTTTTCCTTCACAGGAGGGATGGGTGTGTTGCGCCTCTGTACAAACTGCCACAAATTTCCTTTCAATTGGAGAAAGATAAGTGTAATACAAGAAACAAAACAACTGGGGATTGGCCCAGTCTTGCCCGTGGACATCAATGCATCGCCTCACTGGTGCATTATCCATTGCATCTACTCATTGTAGTCCCATTGTGTTCAAAGGGGTTTCATCCCTGGTACCTTGGTAGGTTTGACAGTGCAGCTTTGAAAGTTTAGTCTCAACAGAAAGGTGGGCTGTGGATGCTGGGCAAAGCAACCCTCAATGAGGGGCAGAGATGAGAAGACGGAGAGAGATTCTGTGGTGGAGAATCACCATGCCTATCAGTCTGCCAACTTGCTGCAGCTAGGGCAGGGCGAATGGGATTTTTCATTTCTCTTCCCATTGACTTCAGGGGTGGGGTAGGGGCGTTAATTAGTTCTAAGCCAATTTTATGGGTATATCAGGAAATTGGGAAGGGAGTTGGATCTGGTGGATCTGCCACCATACCCAACATACGCACTTCCCTGGAATGTCCCTGTATGCCCGCCGCCACCAGCGGAGGGACATGTATACTTCTAGAGTTCTAGAGTTCTTTTCAGGCATTGGGGTGTGGTGGGTGACACTCCTGTAGCTATCATCCTAAACTTGGATTTCCCTGTCTGCCAGCAGAGCTGCACTTATCCCATTTCTTTTTATTTTGGAATAATGTCTTAATGGTTGTCTTGATGGTGTATGTGCTCCACCCCTGGGGCCATTTTGTGAAGGGTGAGTTATAAATAGAAATAATAAATAAATAATGTTTCTTCATTATATTGGCTGGCTGTAGGATTGAGCCTTAAAAGCAATAAAATAATAATAATAATAATAATAATAATAATAATTAATAGTAATAATAATAACAATATATTTATACCCCGCCCATCTGGCTGGGTTTCCCCAGCCACTCTGGGCGGCTTCCAACAGAAACATTAATATACACTAATTTCTTAAACATTAAAAAGCGTCCCTAAACAGGGCTGCCTTCAGATGTCTTCTAAAAATCTGGTAGCTGTTTTCCTTTTTGACATCTGATGTGCTTAATTTTGGTTGGATTACGACCTTAGACAGCAAGGACGTTTAGCTCCCCAAAGAAAAATAAGGACTTGAAGCAACTCTTATATCTTACCATGGACCTGCTACATCTCCCACTGTAGGAGTCAATGACTGAAACTAGTGATAAATTCAGATGAAAAAGAATAAAGATTGATAAATAAACAGCTGCATTGTCCCTTAATATATGCCGTAGAGAAAGCTCAGATTGGGAAACTTTCTAGCAATAGTTGTTCTTGGATCAGGATAATCAAAATGGAAAACGTAGTTAATAATTTGCAAGGCATAAACCTGTTCCCTAGCTATTTAGATTGACTTAATGGGAGGGAATTGGAAAGAACGAAAAGCTTGTTCACAAAAAAGGGGGGGGGGAAGCCTTGTGAAAATAAGGATGGTTAACTCTTTTGTCTGTCTGCTGATTCTTCCCCTCATTGTCTTTTTTGGAAGAGCATATGTTTGTGTAAGTATATCTATTTAAAGAACTTATTTAATATGGATTGATGAATTCATGTCAGAAGAGTATCAGACTGCTCAAAAAGCTGAGCTTTAGATCAGCAACCAAGGAAAATACATAGCAGAATTTTATGGATTTAACATTTAACATTTATCAGAACATTATTGGGAAAATATGTTCCTAACCCAGTGGAAACATGGAAATGGTTAGAAAAGGGACACAGCACTTGAAAAATGTAAAATTAGTAAACATATTTTCCAGCTTTGGCATTTTCTGTTACTGCTTCTTCCATGATTCTTTTTCTTTCTTCCTCAAAACAAAATCTGTATCTGTGAATGCCACCTACAATAATTTATGCAAATTGTGGATCTTACATATTTTGTTCACTCCTGTCCAAAAAGTTGATCAACCACTGTCTGGAATTCAACATTCATGGAAATATAGATCTTTCTTACTGAAAATCAATTAATGTTGCTAAAATGCAAAGTAATCACAGAGAAAGAGCACAGCAGAATATGCAGCGGGATAGTTTTTAATAAAACATGGTGTTTCATCATAATTAATGTAATATGAACTTCTCTGAATAAATCCTGCCAGGAATGTGTTGTGATCACTTGTTGTAAGCTGACTATATTCTTGGCCATAGAGGCCCTTTCCAAATAAGATGTGAGACAACATCTGTTGCCAATGTAATTCAGATATTAAATGTTGTTGTGTGGCTGGGGGACCTTGTGATCTATGAGTAGGTGTGTGACATGTTCTGGGTAGGGTTGCATTGAAAGTTCCATCTAGAAGGCAGCAAGAAAAAAATGACTGTGGTCAGGTTGACTTGGGGTGAATGTAAAAGAGGAGGGGAATGAGAGAAAATGAATGGATGATAGGAGAATAGGGGCATTGTGTGTGTGTGTGTGTGTGTGTGTGTGTGTGTGTGTGTGTGTGTGTGTATTCTGTGTGTTTGTGCCTGAAAGCATGGGAAAGAGAGGATAGGTGTTTGACTTAATGGGTGGTGGTGGGAGAGGGAAAGTGGGGGGAGGAGGGTGTTTGCATTTAATCCACCCATTTCAGCCCCACCCAACTACTCCTCCAAGAAAATGCAGTCACTGACTAAATAATATTGACGTTGTCATTGCTGAATTAAGGAAGTATATAGCCTGAATGTATTTATGACAGTACCAGCAGTTCATAACATTTAATACAAGTCATAGGTTTAAGTCCTGGGGTCAAAGGTTATAGTACCCACAGGGCATTAACAATGTCAAGTTTTCTCAGGACCAAGCCAGATGTGTGGGGCATGTAGCAGATATAAAGCAGCAATGGGATTCCAACTCTATACACAATAAGAAGCACGCAGTTGTGGAGGAGAGCAGAATCTAGAACCATCTCCTCTCTTATTTCTCTGCTTTTAAGCAGCTTTTGACCAGCTTGGCTCTGACACTAGAGGTGGTGTTGCAAGCATGGAGTAAAAGTCTGAAAGCTGGTGCAGTGAGGTACAGCAGAGGAAAAGGAGGCTGGTTTTGCTCCTTTCCTTATATGGTTTATTTTCTGTTAAGTATAGACATACACACACAAACACTTGCTCTGCGAACACGACAGACACATGTTTAGGCTGCACACATTTGGCACTATGTATACTTATTAGGAACTAAGCTCTGAACTTAGAACTTACTTCTGAGTAGAACTGCTTAAGAGTTGGCTGCAAACGTTTACAAAAGGAGTTTGTTCTTTAAAAGCGATCGCCAGGCATCTGTTCTGTGCATGCGAGAAAATGTCTTCTGTTCTGCTGCATTGTAACCTATTAGTCTCTAGAGGGGGAAAGCAAGTTGCCAATTCAGCATTGTTCATTGATCAAGGAAACCCAATATGCTCTTTTTACAGGATGGGTCTGGGTCTGCCTGAAGCTACAGGATTGCAAAATGTCTTAGCTAGATGCATTAGCAAATGTTGCACTGATCTCTTATAGGGGGGAAAATTCTTTCTGACCCCTGAAGGCAATCAGCATATGCCCTGAAGCATGAGAGTTCCCTTACAGCTAAAGAGTCTTAATGGGCTTCCATAAGCTTTAAGTCGAGCTGCATAACCTGCATTCTCAGCACAGATAGCAAAAGGTTTGATGATGCAGAAATCTTGTGTCAGACTCATCGGAAGGCCTGCCTCTTGAGCTGTAACCCAACAAGCTTTGCTGTCCCTGTCTAAATGAAATCTGCCCTGTCAAAGGGACCAAGTACGCAAGCTCAGCTAAAATGGTGCAAAACGGTGTAAATTCTTGCTGTAAAATGAAATTTAATTGGGATAGGGTGAGAGAGAGAACCTTAAACCTGGAGGTGCTACTACTTACAGGATTTTTTAAAAATAAAAATAAAAATGTTTCACTCTATTTTAAATTCTACAATATTTTTATGTAATTTTCTGATTCTTCAGCTTCTTTGTCACCCCCAAAGTAAGTCTCTAAGCCTTAAAATTGTTGAGCAAAGCAGGAAAAAAGTGCTTCGGTGCAATGCCAAGCTACACTGTAATGTTACTGCAGCATCCGCCTCATTCACATGAAGGGGACTGGTTGTGAATTTTGGTTGTATTTTGATTTTACCTAATTTGCAGTCTCTGAAACAATACCTGAAGAAAAACCATCTATCCTTTGAAACTCTGTTTAGAATGTCAATGTATGGCTTTTTTTTAAAAAAAAAAACCATCACACTTTCCTGAATTTTGTAATGCAATTCTCCGATAAAATTTTGTGTTAAAAATTATGTATATTAGGCAGGCAGAAGTGGCTCATGGGGTGGGGTATAACTGCTATGCTAGCTTCCTAACACTGCTGCTTAAAGGGAAGGGAGGCAGCAGGGAGGCTATCATGGCGCAAAGGCACCATCAGGAACCCTTGAATGGCCCTGCCAGCGTGTTTGCACCATGGCAACTTCCTTCCTACCTCCCCATAAGCAACGGCAACACACCTTCTAGAAAGCTGATATAGCAGCTCTCCCCCACCTGCTGAGCCACTTCTGTGAGTAGGAACTTGTGTTTGAATGACAGCAAGTTTTATTTTAATGCCAACAGCCGGGGGGGGGGGGGGCAGGAAGGACCAACGTGGCTATCCCTCTGGAAATACCTACAGTTTTGCCATTCTCTCTCATTGTTCCCCAGTACTGTGGAATTGTTGTTTTTATTTAATATGAAAAGGTTGAAAATATTTGTGGTGAAACTTCCTTCCATTTTTCTTTTCCTCGGTTGCTATGAAAATGCATTTTCTCTTTGCTTTGTATGGTGGACTTTTAAGCACTTCTTGGGTTTCATCTCTTATAGTTCCAGACTGAAATGACCTATACTAGGGGAATTTGATTGCACGTGTACAGGTGAATGTGTTACAGCACACAACTCTTAATTTTGCTGCTTTCATTGTATCTTATGGCCTGATCCAGAACATGAAAAACTTGAGCATTTACCAGGACCCCAAAACAAGCAAAGAGACCAATTTTCTACCAGTGTAGCCATAATCTAACTAACATAATCTAACGTGCAGCACTCTAAGGCTGTACATCCAGTGTATATTTAATGCACATTTAAAGCACATCTAGCCCAAGAATCCTGGGAACTGTAGTTTAAGTGTGCCGAGAACTCTAGCCCTGTGAGTTGTAAACTACAATTCCCAGGATTTTTTTTTTGGGGGGGGGAGGCAGGAATCTGCATGGTGTTTGTGAAGGCACCTTGATTCTCTGTCACACCCATTCCAGCTTGAGGGGGCCCATTAGCCACCTTGCACATTTTTAGAATTGAGGAGTAAGATAGAAATATAGTGAATGAATGAATGAATGAAATAGCACCAAATTCCAGGTGCTCGGAATATTATTATTTTTATTACCTGCATCCTCCAGGCTCTTTCAAACAAAAATACAACAAACTCTCTAGGGTGCAAATTATTCTCTGTAATCTGTGGCTTCTTTTACTTGAGCAGCAATGTACTTTGGAAAAAGTCCCACATGTTGTCAGGTGAAATTAAGATAATTCCAAGTTTTGACATTTTGAACTGCAACCGTTTTTCAAATAAAATTCCAATATATTAATATAGGCTCAGGAATATCAAAATGATTCTAAGAACAGTTGTTCCTTGCATTTTTTAATTAAGTGGTTTTTGTCATTGGTTTCCTGAAATAGTGCATTAAAATAAAGCTCCCAAAAGTCTCTCAAACTTCAAAATGAATCTTGTCTCAGCTGTTTACAGAATTAGCATGTATATTATACAAAATTATACACAATTATGGCATTTAGTGTGTTTGTCCCTTAATAAAAATGCAGTATCTAGCTACGCTAGATAGCAGAAACAATTGGTTTTGTGAAATACAGTATCAGTACCTATTTCCCCATTTCCTTTCAAACTTTGAAAGACAAGCCCTCCCTCTTCTGGCTACGTATAACATAACAAGCAAAAAAAGAAATGGACAAGCAAATGAAAGATTGCAGGCTTTAAACAGTGGCATATGTACTAGTTTGTAGTTCAATAGTAAAATGCTGGTTATATATATTCAGGAGCGGGCTGAATTTATATACTAGAGTAGCAAGCAACTGGTGGGTGTCTCATCTCACGCAGCTAAGCATTCTAGGTGGCTTTAACATTAGAACTTGGGTAAGAAAGGAAAAGATGGTAGAATCATGAAGCTGGACATGAGAACCTCAAATGTAATCTATTCTATCATTCTGCAATTGAAAGATGCCTGCATTATGTGGTGATACCCAGTGGTCCATCCACTTGTACAACAAAAACCTGTTAGCGCAATGGGACTTCTGGCTTCCTTCTCTCCTCAACCACTCCAGCCCTTTGTGCACCCCTGAAATCTGGTCTGGAGGGTCCCCCATAAAGACCAGAATTGCAGGGCAGCTGCAGGGGATGGAGAGGAAGGAGAAGACCCTCTTCATGAGTGGGTGCCTGCTTGTGCCATGTTGGACATTACCCATCTATTTTAAGAATGCAAGGCATGCAGAAAAATGGTGAAGTTGAGATTGTCCCTTATGCCTTCAGCATAGTCCTGATTCGGAAGAAGAAGAAGAAGAAGAAGAAGAAGAAGAAGAAGAAGAAGAAGAAGAAGAAGAAGAAGAAGAAGAAGAAGAAGAAGAAGAAGAAGAACTGTTCCCCTCCTTAACTTGTTTTCCTTAAACTTGCATTTGTGTGTGTATTTATTATACCCAGCTAAGCAGTTCTCCCCAGGTCTAGTCCTGATACTTTCCCCTTGCTTGTGGATAGTGTCATTTTGGATACATAATAATCAGCACTCAAAGAATGAGTTCACTATTAGTAAATAGGATTTATGGGAAGGACTATAAAGCATTTCAGAGAAGTAGAGTCCTAGAAATCTAAATCCGTCTCTCTTCTCCCCTCTGAAATGATCTATCCATTGTCCAGCAGAGATTATCCACGGAACATAAAGTATTTGTCAAGTTTGTGAGCTGCTTTTGAAATTGTTACGAGAAAGCTGCATGAATGATTTTAAATAAATAAATGTGCAACTTCGTCCTTGAAAACTGTGCAATATTACCGTCTGCATTCTTCAAATGCATTTGCTTTGAGTAACAAGGAAGGGTTTAGGATAATCCAATTTCCAAATGGAGCAGCTTTATTAAAAGGACTTCCCAGGCAGTGCCTAAAATCTGACTTAGTTGGCTTTATACATGCCCATTTTTCTTCTTCTCTTGCAGCTTTCTTATAGCCTGTCATTTGACCAGCAAGCTGGTAAGCAATACAACTCCTTTTTTTTATCTTTGTAGCAAATACTTCAGAACATGTGCACTATCATATAGTGAAGGAGGCTATAATTTAACTGAGCAAGAAGCATAATTGAAGGTTTGGTTTTAAGCAGCTTAGCAAATCCACTGATTCTGGTGGAATAAGACTTGAAACTTTTGTTGGCAGTGTGCAAAAATAACAGCACAATCCTATGCATGTCTTTTTCAACTGCTCTTTTAAGTGGAGATTTTTTTTATTCTAGGCTGTATTTGCTCTGAGTTGCATCTAGCGCAATGCAGGGAGATTTCCCCTTCTCTCCTTTCTTGGGTGCCCTCAAAATCTGCTCTGGAGGATCCTCCAATCCTCTGGAACAGATTTTGGGGGTTGGGGGGCAGTAAGCGCTGTAGGGGAAAGGAGGAGGGGAAAGTTTGGTTTCACAGACAGAAATCTGCTGCGCTAGCAGAACAGCAGCACTGAATATAACCTATTGGATTTGAAATTGTCTTTATAGGAAATTGTTTGAATTGATTTTATACATCAAATTATTTTACATATGTTTCTATTACTGGTGTTTCTATTGTTCAATTACTTTGAGATGTTTCACAGGAGATGATTCCTAAATGGAAATAAATAAATAAATGTCTACTCAGAAGTAAGTCCCATTGAGTTCAATACTGCATACTTCTGAGTAGACACATATAGGAGAATACTGAACATTATATTCTGCTGGTTGGTGAGTATGACACAAAAGTAGTAATGAATTAATAGCAGATAAAATGTGTATTACATGTTATGGGAAGTGATCTGCTTTATTTCCTGTATTAAAGTTTACAGAGTTTGGAATAAATTTATGTCAAAAACTATGTAATACTTCTCTGAGGTCCCCGTCACATACTATGAAAAATATGTTTATACAGGAAGCATCGATCTTTATTTTATTTTGGAATGGCGCATTTCAATATAATGTTGGGTCATCATTTTCTATTTGTCATCTTGTGGCGTTGTGGGTTAAACCACAGAGCCTAGGGCTTGCCAATCAGAAGGTCGGCGGTTCAAATCCCTGCGACGGGGTGAGCTCCCCTTGCTCGATCCCAGCTCCTGCCAACCTAGCAGTTCAAAAGCACACCCAAGTGCAAGTAGATAAATAGGAACCGCTACAGCAGGAGGGTAAATGGTGTTTCCGTGCGCTGCTCTGGCATAGCTGCCAAGTTATCCCTTTTTTAAAGGGATTTTCCCTTATGCTGAATAGGCTTCCTCGCGAGAAAAGGGAAAACTTGGCAGCTATGTGCTCTGGTTTGCCAGAAGCGGCTTTGTCATGCTGGCCACATGACCTGGAAGCTGTACACCGGCTCCCTCGGCCAATAATGCAAGATGAGCGCCACAACCCCAGAGTCGGTCACGACTGGACCTAATGGTCCCTTTACCTTTACCTTTACTTTTTGAAAACTATATTATATACAAAATGGTACAACTTTGTACAGCTGGAGACCTTTAGAAATAAACAGTCCAACTTCTTGGACTAGGGATGGGGAAGAAATTCCACCCAGTTACTATTTAAAGGCAAACCTAAGTAATTCAAAACAGTACAATAACTGAAATCCTTCAAAATTCACACTCCGAATTTTGCAATGCAGTTGTCCAATCAAATAATGTGTACAAAAATGCAAACAGTAAGGTAAAATAAGCATCAAAAAGCATATATTAGTGAAAATAATATACTGTACACAAATGCATTGTATTGGGGGGGGGGACATTGCTTTGCAAAAATGGGTCTATCAGGATAAATTTGCAATAAAAAGCTGGCAAATTTTCATGAGGACTTAAATAAATAAAAGAACTGCAAAGTGATGTGGAAATATGAAAAATGTAACTTAAGATGGGATACATGAGAAAATGAGAGAAACCGAAATTGAGAGATTCAGCCATTCCTAGATGTGGGGTTTATATATGGAGGGAGATGCAGGTCTTACATTCTGAAAGTTACTCAAATGCCTGAAACAAAATTCATCTCAGTTTCTCAGAAAGCACATATTATGAATACATTTTTAAATAAAATGTGCTTTCTCCCAGGAGCTAATGTGAGGTTACATTTCAATCCCTTCTCCCCCCCCCAAAATATTTGAGGGGTCCCCTCCCAAGTTGATGGGCATTGCCATTCAAATAGTTTGTGTGCTGCATCTTCTGATCAATTATGCAGGGCGGGGCTTACCTGGGCCTCCCCCATATTTTATTCAGGTTGGCACCCCTGGCTCGAACCCATGGCCCTGAAATTAAGAGTCTCATGCTTTACCAACTGAGCCAAATTGGCGGAACTCCCATTTTTAATAACTGAACCCAACTCTTTGAAATTTTAAATTCTATCCCCCCCCAAAAAAACTGAATAAATATTTTTATATACAATATTTTGTTTGTTTTTTATTATTAATCCCAAACATGTTATTTCTAATCAAAGTTTACACTGTTTCAATCCTTTTGAAAATGCATGTAAAATAATTTGAGGAGCGTGGGATTTTTATATTAGTTAATAGGGCACATGGGTTGAGAAACATGGTTCTAGACAGTTGTTAAAACCAAGGTAGCACAGGCTTCATTGGGACGGTTCAGAGATATAACAGCAGTTCTCTATGGTAGAGTGGTTCTTTTCTCTGGAACAGGGTCTCTATAAATGAATGAATCAGAGAGTATTGATCAGAAATTCACTAATTGATTCACAACTCAAACAACATACAAAAATGCAGATGAAAGTATAAGCAGTTTAAAAGATCGTCCAAGTCCTCAAAGCTAATTTCAAGCTTTTAAAATCAATCTCTGCCTATCAACTACAGTAACAGAGAGGAGGGTCTTTTTTGTACTACACAGAAGAAAGTTATGCTTTGAAAATACATGTAGGATGTCTCATTTAATTTTGTGTAATAGTCACATTTCAGTGACAAATGTCAAATCACTGCATCTTTAAGTGTGTTAAGATTTTTCTGCATTTACAGAGAATGAAGGCTGTGATTCTGTAATATGTTAAAATAAGCCAATGTATCAGAATTTGAGTGTTAATTATGTGCTTAGATTTTTTTTAAAAAAATGTTGCTTTTACTTTACTAAACCAATGGCTTGTTATGAATAATTTAAATGAATGGAACAGACACACTTCTTAAATAAAAGATATTAGATCCACAAAGTTATTTAGTACTGAGGAACTAGTGAAGAGAAGTAATAAAAAATGTTTCATGGAATGTATTCCAATTTGCCTTCATGTGTGAAGGTCAATCTCACCTTTCAGTAAACAGAGGATTTTTATTTTTTGCAATAAACCCCTAGCTTGGCAACAGAATTCATGCCAAAGAGAAAAACCAAGGAACTAAGGTTGCAGTCCTGCACACACTGTGGAGTAAATCCATTTTTTAAAAAATTAGATTTACATTTGAATAGACATAGTCAGAATTGGAGTGAAACGCTATTAAGTAGTGTGCATGTGATACTACACTAAGACATTCTCAAGGTCATTTGAAAGAGGTAAAATATAAAGAGATGTCCCTGTAAAGGGGAAGAAGACAACTATGAAGAAGGAACAGTATTCCTATCATTAGCAGACAATACGGTGGGATGCCACTGTGTTGCTCCTGCTTCCCGGAAGGTAGAGGGAGAGGGGGAGACAGAAACAGAAACAGGGGCACCAGTTGAGCCAATCTGGTGCTCCTGCCATTACATTTGCAATATACTGACCTCACTGCCGTCTCACTCCTCCTCCTAAACCACCCAGGAAGTAGCAGTGGTGCTATAAACCAAAGGTCAGGCGAGTGTCAGCATTCCACCGTGCTGTCTATTGATCCATATTTATCACTGCTGCCTGAGGTAAAACTACTAAACTGGACCCACCTTTGTAATCGTATAGCTTAAAAATCAGGTTGCAATTTCCCCCAATCACTTTATGCTAAAAGCATGAGGGAACGTCGTCATTTTGGGTAACTATATGATTCACACATTCACGTTCTTCCTGTCCAAAAGAATCCCTATTGAAACCTAATCCTTCTGCAGTTTGACTCAGGGCTGGTTTACGTTTTATGGCTGTCATGTGGAAGCTACTGTAGTCATTCTGCAGTGGTACCTTGGTTGTCAAACGTAATCCGCTCCAGAAGACCATTTAACTTCTGAAACATTTGACAAGCAAAGCGCAATGGGTGGTCAGCAAATTCAATTGAGAAAATTGAGAAACGCGCCTCGGAAGCCATTCAACTTCCGAGGTGCATTTGAAAACGGAAGCATTCGCTTCCGGGTTTTCAGCGTTCAAAAACCAAAACGTTATACTTCTGAGATGCTGGAAAAATGAGGTTCCACTGTACATGGTGCCTGATATCACAAAGCAATGCAGTTTTGTTCAGAAGCTCATCAAAAGGATATGGGAAGCAGTTTTTTCTTGCCATACCAATGAAAATATTCCAAGAGGAAAGTTTAACTGCCATGGTGAAATCATCTACTCATTTGTGAGCACATTTGTGGATGCTACACAGAACCAATGACTTTCATATGATACTGCCATGTGTAAACAATTTCCATAATAATGAACCTATATTTCACAACAAATTCATAGGTTCATCATGCTTATTAGGGATGTGCAACTGATACAGCTGGCTCCTGAATTGATTCCGGACAATTTGGACAAAAACTTTGCTTGTGAAATGCAAATGGACATTATTTGCCTAGATATATATTCCCTTTTCTTAATACCCATTTGTACCTTCGATAGTAAAGTGGTAAATTAGGCACGTATAGTGTTTTTAATCTTATAAAGTTATACCCATTATTAACACCTTAAATGAATTTCCAGCTTTAAAGATAGTATTGTTATTTCCTACCTGACTGTGGAAGTCTGGTGAGATCAGCTGCTCCTAAATTGGCATCTTAAATTAGTTCAAGCTCCTTGAAGTGACTTGGATTAGAAGCTAATCCTTACATTTCCTAGGAACAATGTGAAAAAGGAATCTTCTTCCCCATGAAAATGTTGTATTTCACCCCATCTATGGAGAACTGTTGTTCTGTCATGTGTATATCTGAATCCTGTCCTATCAATTTTTTTGTTTTAGAATCAGCTCAGCATAGTGCCATCAGTGTAGAGCTAGACATAGAGACAGAAGTATTTTAAAAGCTATATTTCAGCTTTTCCTAGCTCTCTAAAGATTAGCAATTAAAATACACAAGCGGGACTTGTTGAAAATATTAACATATCAAAGTGCTCCTTTTGCAGGATACTCAATTTCATTTTCCATCCTCCATTTTCTCCACTCACCCCACCAGTCAGCCAGCATTCTGTATCCACTCAACATGCTCATTCTTCACTGGGCTGCTTTGGGAATCTATCCTGACATAACTTTTCTAAATGCTTTTTTGTACATCTACAACCTTTAGTTGGAGAGTGAAGTCAAATGGGCCTTAGAAAGCACTGCTAATAACAAGGCCAGTGGAAGTGATGATATTCCAGCTGAACTATTTAAAATTTTAAAAGATGATGCTGTTAAGGTGCTACACCCAATATGCCAGCAAGTTTGGAAAACTCAGCAATGGCCAGAGGATTGGAGAAGATCAGTCTACATCCCAATTCCAAAGAAGGGCAGTGCCAAAGAATGCTCCAACTACCGCACAATTGCGCTCATTTCACACGCTAGCAAGGTTATGCTTAAAATTCTACAAGGCAGGCTTAGGCAGTATGTGGATCGAGAACACCCAGAAGTGCAAGCTGGATTTCAAAAGGGCAGAGGAACCAGAGACCAAATAGCAAACATGCGCTGGATTATGGAGAAAGCTAGAGAGTTCCAGAAAAACGTCTACTTCTGCTTCATTGACTATGCAAAAGCCTTTGACTGTGTCGACCACAGCAAACTATGGCAAGTTCTTAAAGAAATGGGAGTGCCTGATCACCTCATCTGTCTCCTGAGAAATCTCTATGTGGGACAAGAAGCTACAGTTAGAACTGGATATGGAACAACTGATTGGTTCAAAATTGGGAAAGGAGTACGACAAGGTTGTATATTGTCTCCCTGCTTATTTAACTTATATGCAGAATTCATCATGCGAAAGGCTGGACTAGATGAATCCCAAGCCGGAATTAAGATTGCCGGAAGAAATATCAACAACCTCAGATATGCAGATGACACAACCTTGATGGCAGAAAGCGAGGAGGAATTAAAGAACCTTTTAATGAGGGTGAAGGAGGAGAGCGCAAAATATGGTCTGAAGCTCAACATAAAAAAAACCAAGATCATGGCCACTGGTCCCATCACCTCCTGGCAAATAGAAGGGGAAGAAATGGAGGCAGTGAGAGATTTTACTTTCTTGGGCTCCTTGATCACTACAGATGGTGACAGCAGTCACGAAATTAAAAGACGCCTGCTTCTTGGGAGAAAAGCAATGACAAACCTAGACAGCATCTTAAAAAGCAGAGACATCACTTTGCCGACAAAGGTCCGTATAGTTAAAGCTATGGTTTTCCCAGTAGTGATGTATGGAAGTGAGAGCTGGACCATAAAGAAGGCTGATCGCCGAAGAATTGATGCTTTTGAATTATGGTGCTGGAGGAGACTCTTGAGAGTCCCATGGACTGCAAGAAGATCAAACCTATCCATTCTTAAGGAAATCAGCCCTGAGTGCTCCCTGGAAGGACAGATCGTGAAGCTGAGGCTCCAATACTTTGGCCACCTCATGAGAAGAGAAGAATCCTTGGAAAAGACCCTGATGTTGGGAAAGATTGAGGGCACTAGGAGAAGGGGACGACAGAGGACAAGATGGTTGGACAGTGTTCTCGAAGCTACGAACATGAGTTTGACCAAACTGCGGGAGGCAGTGCAAGACAGGAGTGCCTGGCGTGCTATGGTCCATGGGGTCACGAAGAGTCGGACACGACTAAACGACTAAACAACAAAACAACAACCTTTAGTGTTCCCCCAAGCCTGTGGGTGCCTCACTCTTTTGTACATCTACTGCTGTTTTGGCTATGTTGGGATCCACACTTAGAGAACATGTTTCCTATTAGCATATCGGATCCCTGGACTCATATACCATTGACTGGTGTCATTCTGCAAGTTCAAACTCACCCAGTGAACCTAAATGTTTTGAAACATTGCTGACTGTAAGAGGATTAGGTTTAGGACCAACTACTTCCAAGAAAATTGCTGGGTGGGGAGGAGGCAAGGTATCACCTACCTTGCTAAAGATTATATTATATCATTCTCTGTACATTTTTACCATATAAAGATAGAGAGGAGCACTGGAAGCTGACAAATGTCTGAGATATGCCTCAGGAGTAACCTCAACCCGAGCACATGACTCTGTAAAAAGTGGGAACCTCCAGTCCCATCAGGTGACGTGTTCAGTGGCCATTCTGTAACCTAAAATAGATTATCAGGCCACATCCAGGCTAGCAAACAAATGGTATGGCAACTTGGCTACTTTCACTTCCAAATTCACAGTTAAACAGAAGAAGAATAAAATTGTAGGGCTTGGAGCAGAAAGCCTGGAGCCCTACTTATGTAGTCTTTTAATGTCTGAAATAATGCAGACATGAATGAATCAAAAATGAATGAATCAAAAATAACTTTCATTAAAATTTACCTGCTGAAATAGAAGGTTTGTTTTGATGATCATTATCATGATCATTATCAACGCTGAAGAAGGATTTTTATTCAAAACTCATTGGGAGTCTCAATGTTACCTTTCTGTCATTGTTGAAGATTAACGTCCATATCTGAGAGCCAGTTACTACCAATGTTCGAATGAGCTTCACTTGTTCCTTTAAAAAAAATAAACTTCACACCTATATTGGCAAGTTACATATATTATTTTATAAGTACATGCTATTCATTTCTAATGTCTGTTCATGATATCTATTCATAGGCTTCCTATTGGAATGATTAATGACTCCCCTATGTGCGTAATCATAGATTTAGAACTAGATTAAGCAGACACAGCAGATTGTTCCTGTCAAAATTAGCTGACTGAAATGGCCTGAACCCAGATATAAACTCCTCTCTGTTTCTGCCAGCTTTGTGGGTTGAACTTTCATTAGCAATTACTGAACCAAATGAACCAAATAGAAATGCTCACAGAAAGAGGAACAAAGAAAGACCAACAACTGTGTGAAACATACTGAAATAGAAGTTCTGAATGGCTGGTGCTATCATGCAGCTGGCTCAAATGATGTCACCCAACATTTCATCAGGAACTAAGAAACGCAAGTTAGACAAAAAATAATAATAATCAAGGAGAAGTCCTCAAGAGGGGAGAAACCATCAAGGTGGCCTCAAAGGATCCAAAAATGGATCCTTTGTTCAGAAAAAGGGAAAAGTCCAGTTTGTTTCATCTGTACCATAGAATGTCTGGATGACATGCAGATGTTAAAAGTACGTGTGGAGCCAAAGGCACCTTTACTTAGATGAAGTTTCATAAATAAACAGAGGAAAATCTAACTTCTTGAAAATCCTCCCACGCGATGTCAGCTTGAAGTCTCCCTTTGGTTTCCTCTGCTTTTCTATTGTATCACATTAAAGTTTATTTGCTCAGTGAAGACAATGGCCTTATCTTGGAATGAGATCCTTATTCCTCCGCCCGGCGTGCACTCCTGCAGCACTTTCATATTGCAAAGACTCAACTCTTGTGAAATAATGAGCGAAGAAAAGAAGTCTTGACTTGACATAACGATAAATGAGGTGAAACTTTTTTTTTTTTTTGCCGTCAAGATACCAGGGTTGGCACATAGAAAAAAAGAAAGTACTATTTTAATATGAAATATAAAGCATCCATTGTACAAAAAGTTTTTTTTTTATCAGAAGCAAAGGAAGAATAAAGATAAAGGCTGCAACAGAATGAATGAGTTGAGAAAACTAAGATAATACCGTTGATAATCAGTTCAAGGCAAAGCGCTATCCACCAGGCCATCGGCCCAGCCCTAGGGGAGAGCTTTTAAAAGTGTCCCTGTATGCTTTTTCGCTCTCCTCATTACCATACCTGCTCTTTGAAACTCACCGGTGGTTCCAACAAACTGCAGTGACACCTGCCGGAAAGAGCGGATGACCCGTCTTAATCAACTACTTCTGTGAAAAGTCTATGGAAAGAACTGCTGTCCCATCTTCACTTTGCTGTTCTGAAAGCTATTTGTCAATGGGTATCCTGAGAGCCATGGCTATGAACAAAGATCTGTTTCTGTGCATTGGAAATGTGGCACCATGATCAAAGCTAAGGAGAATCTCCCACTTGTTCCCTTTGTTCGTGAATATGTCCCTTCTCTTATGCGGCTACGAAGACTGGAATAATTATCTGTACTTTATCGTACTACTTGTATTCTAGTAGTGTGCTTTCGGCAGTCCCTGAGTGGGATTGGGACCCTAAAGCAGTCTATATACTTTCTCCTGGCCCAAAGACCATAAGCAAAGTTGCCGTGACCTTGCAGGGGTATGCGAGTAGTCTCGATGTACGAGGGGGATAAAAAATAAGCTGGCTGAACGATGCAGGTAAAGAAAAGAAATGAGCATTAAAAGTTGAAATGTAAGTGCTAAAAGCAACAGAAGCTTTGTCATAGACTGGGATGGAATATGAACTGCATCCTATGATGGAACTGTGTTCTTCAGCCATGTGCTTGGCAGACTAAAAAATATACAGATATAAATATTTAGGATAAGATTTCTGTTTAAATCGAGGTTTCAAAATGTCACATTCTTCGTTGAAATGCCATTTTAAATAAAAATTGTAAATGTATATTTTATGTGTGAGGTAAAGTGCCATTGTTTTGAGCAGATCAGGTTGGTAAATGCCCATGTCTTCAGTCATCACAAGTGTGTTTGCAACTGCATGCACATTCACATGAACATAAGACTAAAGCCCACTTCTAAAAGATACAATTGAAATTGCCACATTAATTCTGTATGATGAGTATTTTCTTTTTATAAGCTCTCAAAACTGCTATCTATTTATAGCACATTCATGTGAGCTCTAGTGATTAAGAATTCACCAGAAAGGATAAATATACTAGCTTTCATCAAATAATAAAGACAAATATTCAAACAAAGGATGTGCCATAGAAAATTGACACGGTAAGAATGAGCTTATGTGACTTCATCATGTTCAGTATTGTGAGAATTGAACTGGAGTTCCATTGTTCCCTATGGGATGCAATTAGATACATTGTCTCAGTAGGAAAATAATTAGGTCTGGATAATGACCTCGACTGTGGAAGATTTAAGGTCAGAACCCTGCTCAGCCATAAAACACATTTTGTAGCCTAGGACAAGTCATTTTCTCTGAATCTCATCTTCTGTTGTAAAGGTAAAATAAATTAAGGATGACCTGGCCTGAGCCTACAGAGATGATGGGAAGAAAAATTATAAACCACCTGGATTTTATGTGTTGCATTTACCGTATTTTTTTTATTACATGTATATTCTGTCTTTCCTCCAAGGAGCTCTAAGCAGTACCAATGCCCCAATGTTATCTCCAGATCAACCAACCTTTGAGGTAGATTAATCTTAGAGATAGCAATTGGCCCAAGCTCATTCAAATGTAGTAGGACCTCTTATAGAAAAAGTGCTTCCAGTTACTTCTGAGGTCTGCTACATAAGTAAGTATTTTCTGTACAGACTTCTTGAAATGCTATTTTATAATTCACGTAGTAGTATTGTCTATAGGTGCAGCTGACAGCTATTACTATGAATACATCGATGAAGATGCACAGCCAATGGAGGATAATACCAGATATAGCCTCCCCGCTAGACATCCTGACTGGTTTCATGAATACGTCAGTTATGAAGGTATTTTACTGGGTCACACTTTGTGATGGGAAAGTGGGGAAGCGTGGGGTTGGGGAGAATTGAAAACTACTTCCAGGGTAACAGGAATTGATATAGTGGTTGTTATTAATGGATTGTCTATTATTGATACTGCAATAAAGGATCTAAACAAATTCTGACTCAGCAATTCACTTTGGATTCCTGCTGAGAATAGCAAATTATTTTTGTCTCTAGCAACTTTTAAATAGCTTATTTTCAACTTAAGTTCCATCTATACTTGTAACAGAGAGAAATGTGAGATATAGTTATTTCTGTGTTGATACAGTTCCCAAGATCCAGCAGCTTTTATTATGAATATGAGCTCATCTGTGTCGTTTTATGATTAGCATGGGGAGCTACACCATGGTTTGTGTCATATATAGAAAATCTGAATGGAGGAAACCCTTATATTTTCCACAAAATGTCAGATACTTTTTTGAGATCTCCTATGTGTTCTATGCTTGTTCCCCCCTTTGTGCATACTAGTTGACATCTGCAATCTAGCTGTTCTCTGTGTAAACCAACCACTTTGGCAAATATTATTGGCTTGAACTGACTGTTAAATAATAAACTGGGTAATTCAATCCATGACTGGTTTTACAAAATGTTAGTTGCACACATGCAGCAAGCTAATTGTAAAATAAGCTTCAGCTTTCCACTCCCTGTACTAGAAAATCCATGCCTGAAGATGCCGTGCCAGAATAATGGTGTATGTGAAAGGAACAGAAACAGGTATACATGTCGCTGCCCCGAACCATATGAAGGGTCTAAGTGTGAGAATGGTAAGCAGAATTTTCATAGTGTTAGATAAAGCCGAGTGGAACATTGTCTTTCAAGGAACTTGATAGCTACTTTATTTGAATTCTTATGGTCACAAGTGCATACCAGTAATTACTGTATTTATATTTTGGACAGAAAATATTTTATTTGCATTCCAGCTTAATAAAACAGTATGGTTTTATTGCAAATTTAGGAGACTTGCCAGGATCTTCAAGCTTAGATCTATAGGTTTTTTTTAATTCTATTGTGTTTGTCGCATTCCCCTCCCCTCAAAAAAAAAAAATCACAAAAAAGAAATCCCCAGTGCTGATCTCTAACATATATTAAATGTCACCTATATATATATTTGTTGAATATACCATATTTCTTTGGTTGTGGGGGGTTGCTATCTTCAATTAACTTCATAATAATGTACTCAAATGTGGTAGACTATATACTCCTTACTTTATTCAGCTGAATGCTTCAAGCTCTTGCCATACAGAGTCAGGTCCACAGAAGGATCAAGGCTGGAAAGGAAATGGAAGGGATCCAAACCACAGAGAGCAAAGGCATAGTCCTAGAATAATCTTCATCAACCTCATAGCCTCCATGTTTTTCATAAGTCCCTGGCGCCATGTTGGTGAAGGCTGCCCTACATAGCTGTCAACTTTCGGATTTGAAAATAAGGGATCAGCAGCCTCACCTGTCCCGGGGACAGTCATACCACAGACTAACAATCTAGGATAGCAGCGGGGAAACGGCGCTGGAATAAGGGAATTTCCAGCAAAAAAGGGGGGAAGGTTGACAGCTGTGGCTTGGAATAAGGGAGTTTCCTGCAAAAAAAGGAGGGTTGACAGCTATGCTGCCCTAGGAAAAAAGAGATAAAGTCTGGCTTTTTTGGGTGGCAGCATAGGGGGTGGTATTTATGGTTTCACAGAGATAGGAGCAAGGACAATGGAAACATTTATTGGGAAGGCTTCCGAGTAAAGACACATAGAGTTTGACAATGAATGAACAATAGAGAGTTAACCTTAACACACTTGTCCATTTTATCTATATCATGCAACATAGTGAAAAACACATGTGAAAGGATCAACTGCAACAGAGGAGATTGCCTTATAAGCTTAAGAGCTCCTTATTATAGATGCCATTGCAAGCACCCCTACAAAGCGCAATTCTGTGACAAAGGTGAGTACCAAACTTGAGGGATATGGTTACTATCAGACATTTGTCTTACTGCTGCCCTATATGCCTAAGGATAAACCAAAGAATGAATCATCATCTTTGATCTCCAAATTTACTCTCCAGATTGTGTCAGTTGCTGCCTATCCTGTTAGTATTTCTTAAATTCAGGCAGAAGTACTTCCTCCTTTTTACAAGGTGCTCAAGATGGCTAGGGTGAAGCTGTCTCACTGGGTAGGGATGATTGTAGGGAGAGCGATAGCACCACGTGGAGAGCTTTGATGAGGAATTTAACGGTGGGCTTCCCACATCCATACCTGTGCCACTATGCTTTACTTTACTTTTCTGCCCATAAAGGTGTTTCTTCCTGGTTAGCGTTTTGTTCATGCAAGCTATGAGTCTTACTTAAATGCTCTGTTTTGTTTTCTGGAAACTAACAGCACAGTCATCTTGCCGACCAAATCCTTGCAAAAATGGGGGCATCTGTCAACGGCATCGGGTAAGGTCCAAGTTCAGCTGCAAGTGTCCTGAGCCATTCAGAGGAAGGCTTTGTGAAATAGGTGAGGGATCCAGTTCTGGCCTTTTGGCTAGTTTCCTACCAATTTACCAAGAACAGGGATTTGTGAATGCCTCTGAGCACATATGATCTTGCTGCAGAATTTGGCACATGGAAGTGGTTTTGTCCTCATCATTGTTGCCATTGGCATGCAGGACGTAGATTCAAGATGCCCAGATTTGCACTTTTACGAAAGCTGAAGGTCAAAACAACAAATTGAGCTATAAATGAAGGAGGAAATGGGGAAGGGGGTCTGCTTAAAAGTTGTTAGGTTGGGTCTGCTTAGATGAAATGAGAATCACTGTGAGATAATCGGTCAGATCCACAGCATACATCTAAAGCACATTTATACCAGCTTTATCTGTTGATGGACGGCCGCCCTGACTTGGCCCCGGACATACTGACCAGATGCTTGGAAGCTGTGGCTGGATGGCTGCGTGGGAGCCAGTTGAAGTTAAATCCTTTGAAGACAGAGGTCCTCTAGCTGGGTCAGGACAATATGGGGTTGGGGGGGGCCAACTCCCATCTCTTGGGGCTCAATTAGTGCCAGCGCCTTCTGTCAAGAGTTTTGGGTGTAACCTTTAATGCCTCCCTTTCTATGGAGGTGCAGGTTGCAGCCAGAGCAAAGGTGACATTTTTCCATCTCTGCCGTATTAAGCAGTTGGTCCCTTACCTTTATCGCCCTGATCTGGCCACAGTAATCCATGCGACAGTCACCTTCAGGCTTGATTATTGTAACTTACTCTACATGGGGCTTGCCCTTGAAGCTGACCCAGAAACTCCAGGGGGGCAGAATGCCGCGACGAGGCTCCTTACAGGGTCCTTGCCACGGGATCACATTCACCCAGTGCTTTACCAGCTGCACTGGCTCCCGGTCGAGTACAGGGTCAGGTTTAAGCTGCTGGTTTTGACCTTTAAATCCCTATGTGGCCTAGGACCCTCATATCTACGGGACCACCTCTTCTGGTATGCCCCGTGGAGGACCTTAAGGTCCATAAATAACAACACTTTGGAGGTCCTGAGCCTCAAGGAGGTTAGATTGGTCTCAACTAGGGCCAGGGCCTTTTCAGCACTGGCCTCGACTTGGTGGAACGCTTTGTCACAAGAGACCAGGGCCCTGTGGGATTTGACATCTTTCTGCAGGGCCTGCAAGATGGAGCTGTTACGCCTGGCCTTTGGCTTGGACTCACTCTGACTCCTTATATGGGATTTGGTATATAAATTTTCCCTTGGCTTTTTTGCTGGCCCATGTAGGTCCAGCATGGATAGCTGACTCCGGTGAATATCTGATGTTTCCTCCCTTTATGGTATTGATTTATGGGCTACTACAAAAATGAGGCTGTATTTTAAGCTGTATTTTAATTAACTGGTGTTTTTTTCTATTTTCTTTTTTCCTATTATGTTTTATTGTAATTTATATTTGGTGTTAGCCGCCCTGAGCCTGGCCCTGACCAGGGATGGCGGGATATAAATAAAAATTTATTATTATTATTAATTATTTTACTACCATGGCTTTACCAAAAGAATTGGGGGAAGTGCAGTTTACTCACCACAGAGACTTTTCAAGTAGTATAAGAGTGCTTTAAATGAATGGTGTAGGGGTGGGTGGGTGGGTGAGAGAGCACTCTTCTTACGAAGGCAATCCTTTTGTAGGACCTGATGACTGTTTTGAAGAAAATGGCATTTCATACAGAGGAACTGTTAGTCAAACAATTCTCCATAAGACCTGTCTTCACTGGAATTCTCACCGTCTCCTGGAGTGGAATTATAATGCATTTATTGAAGGTGCTGCCTCTTATGGCCTTGGTGACCATAACTTCTGCAGGTAACCTACCGCTCATTCATCAAGGAAGGCCTTCTTCCTCCCACTTCCATGAATGTCAATGCCATGCATACAAATACGTCTGCTCTCTCCCTCCCTCCGAAAATGCAATATCTGTGTGAACTATATCAGTGTAATTCAATTGCATTTCTTTTCTGTGATCTTCATTGAAAATCATTACTGATTCTTCTTGGCTAACCAAGACACCAAGGATATTACCCCAACACTGGGATGGTACCTCAGGTTAAGAACAGTTTCAGGTTAAGAACGCACCTCCAGAACAAATTAAGTTCTTAACCCAAGGTACCACTGTATTCAGTTGGGAGCCACCCAGAGTGACTGGGGAAACCCAGCCAGATGGGTGGGGTATTATTATTATTACAGTGGTTGGCCACTGTAAGAACAGGATGCTGGATTATATGGGCCATTGGTGTTTTTTTTTATGTTCCTAATATACCACAGTATACCGGTGACCCTGTAAAAACAATGGCCATAGACAACACCCTAAATATAAGGCATGCTATCCCTTCAGGCACAGTTTTTGCTTAGAGGAGATCTCTGGATCTTTTGTGCTTTTGTGAGAGCCTTTTCCAATTCTCCTATCTTTCAGAACTTCAATTAGTAACTTTCTTTCTTGAGACATTACACTCTTCTGACTGGTGAATTTTGAAACCTCCTCCTCCAGGAACCCAGATGGTGACGAAAAGCCCTGGTGCTTTGTCAGTGTGAATAACAAATTGAAGTGGGACTTCTGTGATGTATCCGCGTGCTCAGAAACAGGTATGGTGGGAAACAATATAAAGTGGGGCAAAATAAATGTGAAAGGTGTAGCAGTAATTCAGATTGACAGGCATTGTGATTATTCCCCCACCCCACCCTCCATCCATCTCCCTTTAAGAACTCAGCCCACAAAACTGTAATGACTCTAGCATGATTTTTTAAATAGTCTTCTTGAAGCTCTGCCCAAGAGTTTAGTGAAATTTTAGGATCTGTTAGCTTTAGAGCACGGGAAAGTATGCCAAACAAATAACAGGTATCGGGATATCTATTGTCAAGAGATGTAAGAGGAAATGAAATATGAAACAGTACAGCAGAAAATAAACCATTCACAGAATGAAGGAATAATATTCTACATGGATCTTTCAGGAATTATACTCATGCACTGAGAGAGACAGCTTTGATTTCAGTTTCTGTGGGGAGCTATTTCATAATTGAAAGGTCTATTCAGGAACATAGGAAGAAGGGATCACTTCTATTTATGCCCTACTCACTTAGGTTCCCGAATATGGCCATGTCTTCTGTATTTGTGTGCTTAGTTATTGTTGTAGTTTCAGGATGGATACACTAGTGTGATTTTGTTATTAGAGTTAGATAAGGGCCTGCGAGAGCAGGTTCCACTCAGCGATGAAGCTCACTGGGTGATCTTTGGGCAGGCAAGGTCCTAGCCTGTCTCACAGAGCTAATGTGAGGAGAAATGTGTGAGGAAAAATTGTGGTACATTTGAAATGAGAGGTTTATGAAATGTTAATTAACATATTGCTATTTTGCAATGGGAAATTATACAAAAAGAAAAGAGGGGAGAGACAACAACAACAACAACATCATCATCATCAACAACATTTTATTATTTATACCTCACCCACCTGGCTGGGTTTCCCCAGCCACTCTGGGCGGCTTCCAACAGGATATTAAAAACACGATAAAACATCAAACATTAAAATCTTCCCTAAACAGGGCTGCCTTCAGATGTCTTCTAAAAGTCAGATAGTTGTTTATTTCCTTGACATCTGATGGGAGGGCGTTCCAGAGGGCTGGTGCCACCACCGAGAAGGCCCTCTGCCTGGTTCCCATCTGGAACCATGTATCCCATCTTGAGCTCCTTGGAGGAAAGGTGAAATAGAAATGCAATGATGATATGAAAGATGTTGCCAAGTATTTTGAAGATATAAACTTTTTCAGAATTAGGGCTAGACCTCTATATAATAGTTCATAATACTGCAATATTTTCCCAATTGCCTTATCAAGCCTTGAGTTATCATATTGGCCCGAATATGAGCCACACCTGAATATAAGCTGCACCTTTAAAATTGGAGGGGGGAGGGAAAAAAAGAAAAAATGCCCGAATATAAGCCACTCCCTTCCTCGCTCCTCCTGGCTGCGTACTGGGGGGGGAGGGGCTGCATTGCCGGCGGCCTTTTCACTTCCTCGCTCTCTCCCTTCCCGGCCTTAGGGGAGAGGACGAGGGACTACGCATGGGGCGGGCACTACTTTGCCACACTCCTGCCGCTGTTCGCCCCACACTCCTGGCTGCATACCATAAGATTGTGAAAAAACACCTCACTTTAACGTTTCACGGTCAGAATTTGGGGGGGGGAGGTGGGGCTTATATTCAGGCCAATACGGTAAGATACAACTCCATTGATTGTGCTATGCCAGTGGTCAAAGCACAGTGTGTATGTAGACTGCCTGAAGCGTCCTCCTGAAAAACAAAATCGAAAGGGAAGGAAGGAGGAAGGGTCTGCTTATGAGTTGTTAGGTTAAATGAGAAAAAGTTGGAGTGAGAGCCTTTGTAACAGAGACAGTGCCATTATACCATTTCCATATCTACTTCTTTCTTTTGTATTGCAGCACAGTCCTCTGGGAATACAGCCACCAAGAATTCTGCAGCGGATAGCAGACCTTATACATGTGGAAGACCAGAGACAGAAAGACCATTAAAGAGAATCTATGGCGGTGCCAAGTCAACTCCTGGCAAACATCCATGGCAAGCCTCTGTTCAGAGGAAGGTTTCAAGGGGCATATATTTTCCCAAAGGACACTTCTGTGGAGGTGTACTGATTGAACCATGTTGGGTTCTTACTGCAGCACACTGTGTTTTGTAAGCAAATCCATCTTTCATTTCTGACCCTAAGAGTTGTTTGGCAGTGGAATGGTCTCCTTCAAGAAGTGGTGGATTCGCCTTCCTTGGAGGTTTTTAAGCAGAGTCTGAATGACCATCTGACCTGTATACTTTGGTTGAGATTCCTGCATTGCAGGGGGTTGAAGTAGATGGCCCTCAGGGTCCCTTCCAACTCGGCAGTTCTAGGAGTCTATGAATAGATCCATATCGGTATGGTTTATGTGTGATTATGATTTAGTTACATTTTTCCTCAAAATGGCAAAACAGAAATAGCAGAGATATTAAAATCAGATATAAAAGCAGCAATAAATTGAAACTAAAATACACACACACACACACACACACACACACTATATATATGTGTGTGTGTGTGTGTGTGTGTGTGTGTGTGTGTGTATGAACATGTCTTACCTACCCCACTTAAAGCATGGACATAGAAAAGTCCACATTCGTGCATCCAGGTTCCCATATGAGAGTAGATCTACATGACTTGGATCTGATTGTCTAGCAGTGCTGTGCCAAGACCTGTCTTTTGGTTTATGGAAAGGTTTCCCCCCCATGAAAATGTGGTTTCCATTTTTTTCTGCCTCATTCTAAGGCACTTGAGAATTTCTTTAGAATTTTGGCCAGTGTAGAGTTTTGAGATTCCCTTATCAATGCAAGGGTGTGTGTGTGTTTTGTTTTGTTTTGTTTTGTTTTGTTTTGCTTTGCTTTGCTTTGCTTTGCTTTGTTTTTCTAATAAACATTTCTCTAGAACTCTGCAATCTTCCTGACTTCCTGGTCTGAGAAAGGCCTGTGGGAGGAGCTACTTCATGATGTCTTCTCCTAGGCTTTAGCTGAAGTATGAGTACCCAGGAAGCCTACCAAGCGTTGAGTCTAGTAGAGATCGTTTCCATGATGGATAATTCCAGTATACGTGTTGAACTGGATTGTGTTTGAAATCTCTTGAGGTTCTATAATTACAACTGATCATTCTTTGTGACATTTTTCTCTCTTTCATAGGACAGATGCCCACACCCTTGAAGTGTTCCTTGGGAAAAAAGATCTCCGAAGGAAAGAGCATTATGAACAGAAGTTTGATGTGGAAAAGTTAATTATACATGGACACTATGGAGAAATTGAGGATGTCCCATACAATGATATTGGCAAGTTGCTTACAAATGTTCAAATCACTGTCAGTGTGGTTACAAGATGGAGATAGTGGACATTAGGCTCAATAACTTTGATGTGGGCTAAATATCATGGATAAAAGATTTTGATGAGTTTAGCGGTGGAACAAACATTCATATTCCCCAAAGCTTCAGAAAATAGGTTTAATTAGTATTTCCATAAAAATATATTCAATTTCTACATTTTGTATAAAAAAGAACTGGTAAGCCTTTCACGGATGCTTTTACTGACTTAACATTCCCAGGATAGAGAAACGAGTTGGATAAGGTTGTGAGAAGCCTACAAATACTTAGCTGTTTCTGTTTCAGTGAAAATAATGCTTGATGACAGATCTGGTTGCTTCCTTAGCTAGCTTTGCATGCTAATTACCTAGCTTTATTTCTGACATAGGACTGGCAGATCCATGATATTTCCTTGACCCTTTCCCTACCTGCTGTCTGTCAGCTCAAAACCACCCCCTTCTCCCAGATGGTTTGTCACCTATAGAAGAAGAGAGATGTTAACTTATCTTCTCCGCCACAGGAAGAAAGCCAGCCGGAGATGATTTTCAGTGGACTTTGGGAAGGGGAAGGGGTCAAGCTGCCAACTCCTCTGCCAACTGTCCAATTCCCATTTTGGCTCCCACAGCTGCTTTTCATATTTAAAAAAATCAAGAGGAAGAATCATGGAACACGTATAGCTTGGTGACCCTAAGATAGCAACAGAGAAATGAAAACCATTCTATAATTTCAAAAAAGTAGTCTAACAAGCAAGAGTATTCAAAAAAGAAAGCTTGAGAATATGTTATTTATTACATTCCTGATACTGTTCACAGTGAACATGTCATCAGCTTTATTGCACAAAATTGTCTTCCATTCGGCCCACAGCTTTGTTGAAGTTGAAACCAATTGATGGCCACTGTGCAGTGGAAACAAGATACGTCAAACGAGTGTGCTTGCCTGATTCTACATTCCCTGATGACACAGAATGCTATATATCAGGTTGGGGAGAAACTGAAACAGGTAAGCTATCGTTTAATGGTGCAGTCCTTTATAGTTAATACATTGACAAAATTATATTAATTTTTGTATTCCTCCTCCTCTCTTCCCAATTTGGCCTTTAGTGAGATCCCTCTGCTGCTGCAGATAGGAGGGCCATCACTGTTTCCTAGATGGACTATAATTACCACCCTCCTATAGTCTGTGTTTTGGCAAGGTTGTCTCTCCATAGTGGCTGGCTGGCTGGGCTCTGTTGCTGTCCTGGCTACTCAACACTATGGGTCACTGCTGCTTACTGAGGTGGGCCAGTGTGAGAACAGGGTGCTTTACCTTTCCCAACATTGAGAGATATCTGATGTCAGAGGATGCTTCTCTAGTATGAAGTCACATACCTTCAGGTGTCCCTGTTTCTAGAAGGATATAGACATCCACTTAAGCGTTTACATATTTAAATCAAATGGATGATTATATCTGGCTCTTCTCCCAAACACCTGATTTGGCTGTTCTCCCAAATTCTTGGCTGTAGATAAGATGACTAATTGTCTGGCCAGAGAGAACATGTTCAGGAAGACCAACCACCCCTCATTATTCCTGCAGAACAATTCAATCAGAGAAGGATATGCTACAGATTATGTATAGCTATTTTAAAATCAAGCAATTTTTGAAAACAAACTTGGTTAAAAATTCAGAATGTGCAAATCTGTTTGGAGCTTTTAAAAAATAAAAGAAGTAGTGGTATTTAGGGCAAACCTTCCATCAAATTCCTTGTCCCTTTTTCTGTCATATGCCACTTATCATCTTAACTTCATTCAAAGAATCAAATCAGAGTGAATGAGTCTATGTGCTTCCAGATAAAGATTCTGAGCCATATCTCGGAAATAAACCCAGGAACTTTGACAGTATTTTCCAGCCTATTGGTTTGGATAAGTTTTTGATAAGCAGCATCTGGATTTCTGGATGCATATTGAAACAGAACTGCCAAATCTATTCAAGTTCAGCTAAACCTCTGTGACATACTGTGAGTTCCTTGGAAGGAGGAAATTATTCTTGTGCTTAAAAATAAGATAATGAGACCTTTCTGGAAAAAAATGCAGTTTTTCACTTTTCAGTTAATGAGTTGCTGTAAAATTGCAGGTGGACAATATGTCAATCATGTTCCCAAAAGTACCCTTATGTTTTATGAGCAATATAATCCAATATGAAGTATATACATCTTTTGATATAATTCATATTGAAAGTAAGAAGCATCTGGTATGCAGATTTGATACATTATGTGCTGATGATATGAGTTAATAAAACATCATTCTTCCATGACACAGTCTCCTTTGCAAACTACCACATTCACAGTCTACTGTCTATGACTGTTGCCCAAGAGTGAATAGCTGATCTGTTTTAATGCCAGAAATGACTCCAATTTAAAAAACATTTGCTTTTATCCTGCCCGTTCCCTTTTTAAAAAAATCTCTCAACAGCCTATGACTTAGCTGAAGTATAGAGCTAGTTTTATGACTAAGACTTCCCAGGGAGTTGAGCAAAGAATTGCATTTTACACACATAATTCCTACAAATCCATTAGTTTGTGTCACAAAAGGCCAGTCAACCAAAGAAGACATTAGAATTGCAATTCAAATTTGCCTTGCTAATTTAAAATTACAATGTTAAACTGAACTGAGCAAATATGTGGCTAGATCCATAACTGGAAGGAGAGCTCTACTCATGGAAGGGCCCCTTCTGTTCACCCAAGAGCCAGTGTGGTGTGGTGGTTAAGAGCGGTGGACTTGTAATCTGGTGAACCGTGTTCGATTCCCTGCTCCTCCACATGCAGCTGCTGGGTGACCTTGGGCTAGTCTCACTTCTCTGAAGTCTCTCAGCCTCACTCACCTCACAGAGAGTTTTTTGTGGGGGAGGAAGGGAAAGGAGAATGTTAGCCGCTTTGAGACTCCTTACGGTAGTGATAAAGCGGGATATCAAATCCAAACTCCTCCTCTTCTTCTTTCTATGAATGGAAGCTCTTTAGGATACAGCCCTTTGCCTTATGTCAGGGGTTCTCAAGTGACATCTTCTGATACATGCAAATTGAGATACTTTGGCATCTTTTGATTAAACCAGGAAACACTTGCATGGCATGTGCTAGCAAGAAACGTCTCTGTTTCCATAGATATTTCCAACCTTCTGCTTGATGGCATCAGTATATTTATCTGCAACCGTCGATATGTGTTTGTTTGCCATGCAAATCCTAATCATTATAGCACACTAAATTTATGTGAATAATGATAGCAAATAATGTTGAACAGCATAGACATCTCTCAAATGCGGAGCTGAATAATTCTTCTGCATAACATGCACAATTGACTTAATTGCGCAAGATTTTATGGCTCCATCCACCACTTGTTTCATTTGTGGATCTAGTGGTAATTCTCTCAAATCTGTTTCCTGTTTGTGACATCTGCAACAGCAAACACTATTAAAGGTGGGCTATGGAGATAACTTGCAAGCCTAGCAAAGGGTCCCAAAAGAAGACAAAATTACATTCATGGATCAATACATGGAAATTATTGATGTAACAATCCCAGAGTAAACATAACAAATGTCAGGATTTCACTCAAACAGTTCTGATTTAACACACCTTTGTGGCTGTAAAGTCTTCCAAGGTCAATCAACATCTTGCAAATACAACACAGTGTAGGTTTTTCAAAGGCAAAAGACTATTGAGATGCCTAACTCCTATGCAGCAGTAACAGAAATTCACTGTCAAAAGCTGTTTTTGGCTTGATAGCCTTCTTTGGGCTTGTTCATTTCCTAACCCTGCTCCACCAGAGTTGTGGCTTTTCCCTTGCAGCAGATGATCCTATCTTAGGCCCAGGCACAATTCTATTATCCCATAGATTGAAAAGAAAGATTTAGCAGAGGGAAGAAGGGAAGTTAAGAGGTTTTTTTTCATTTTCCTGCATCCTGTAGGTGAATCATCTCATCAGCTGTTAGATGCCAGAGTAAAGCTGATTTCCCAGGTGCGGTGTAACGCACGAAGTGCACATAATAACAGACTGGATGAAAGCATGCTTTGTGCAGGAAATCTTCAGAGAACAAGCGCTGATACTTGTCAGGTCTGTTGCTTTTTCAGTATTTGAACACTAATTTCTCTTTTAACAAAATGTAAATAGGCTATGCAGAGTAATGTCTGGCAGGGTACTACATATGTATCCGCATCTTGTATCAGATACATTACAACAACTTCCTTCCTTTCAACATGATGTGAGAGGCATGTCCTTCAAACAAACAGCAGCTCTTCTGGTGACAGGCAAGCCTATGGGAGACGCAGAGGTTCAGCTGCAAACTTGGGAGTTTTGTCATTTCACAAGGCCTGTCCCAGTACATCTTAGGTGCATGATCCCTGCACCTCTTCTTTCCCCAAACCACCACGTTTAATGTTCTTCAGGTTCTTTGTATTGCTAGCCTGAAAGATCTGTGGTACTGAATATGTCTTTCATTTACTTATTTTTCATCCGACTTCTACCCTGCCTTATCAAATTAGCTCCAGGCAGCTTACAAGCAATCATGTAATCTACTAACACTTGAAAATATCAAGAAAATAAAATACATCTTCTGAGGTCTGAAGAATTTAGCGGGGCAGTCGCAGAAGGGTATGTGTGTTGTCCTCTGAAGAGCATGGCCAGAACTGACCCTCCCGTTTTGTGAATGAATGGAAACTCGCTACATCCCCCCAGGACTCCTTGAAACATGAAAGGCCTACCACCACACAAATATATCATGTTGGAAATTCCACTGCCAATAAAACATGGGCTCTGCACCCCCGGGTGCCATAGGAAGTACTGAATCTCCTTCTCCGAGGGCATCGCAGGAGCCATAAGGAGTGCCAGATTCCCACCAATGAAACTTTTTATGTCCCTTACTCTATTAATATCAGAGCTCCAAGGTCAGTAGGGCTGGAAATGGAGTGTGCCACAGGGCCTGCCACTGATAAACTGGATTTGCTTGGCATGCCCCCACATCATAGATTAAACAATGCCAGCCCTGGAACTGGTGTGGCCCATTTCTCTCCCATCACTTCTAAAGGAAACTGAAAAGAATGGAGTTGAACAGTATTTCTCCATGCTCACTTTTGTCCTGCTGGCGCTGGATAACGTAGATGAACCACTTCTGTCTCCCTCAGCCATCTTAGAACTGCAGCGTAAGTGCAATGAAATGGAGAATCCAAGCCCAGGGATTTAATATCATCAGTTCCTGAAAAGACCACTGAACTATACTCGGAGTCCTGTAGTGACTTCATGCTCTTTATTGCAGCTTGTAAAACAGTGAATGAAATGCCCCCCCCCCAAACCTCAGGCCAAGCTTGGTACATAACCACCACCCAATGCCTAGGCCCATCGTGGACAACTGCTCTCCACTTTCCCAAGGGCTACTTACTGTGCTGAGGACAAAACAGAAGAAGAAAACTCTGGGCCAGGATTCCATGCCCTCAGCTCTAGAAAGAGAACTCAGGTTTGAGGTCTCCCTGGTGTAGGCATTAAAAAAAACTACTGTTGGTCCATATTTGGGATCACTTAATTAAATGACCTATTTTATTTGATGCTAGGGAGATTCAGGAGGCCCTCTAACCTGCGTGAAAAATGGCTCTTATTACGTCTATGGAATTGTGAGCTGGGGAGAACACTGTGGGCTAAGACAAAAACCTGGAGTCTATACCCATGTGATAAGATTTCTCAACTGGATTCGTACAAAAATTCAACGCGAGTCTAGCTTTGATATCTAGGAAAGCCCTTCGAAAAATAAATAATGGTAAGCCTAAGACATACTGATATATCTTCCTATTAATCTCAGATAATGAAGTTTTTTCCTCAGTTATCTTTTTGGCATTAAGGTTGAAATCTTATACACACCATCTAACTCACTCTCTTCTTTGTAGAAATGTGTGGGATGATTATGCTTCCACCAGCCATGCCCCAACCTCCTCCTAGCATAAGGGAACAACTTCCAGAAGAACTGTGGGGATATGGGAGTTCTGGACTTTGGGGTCTAGGAGTATACAAGTCATGGGGGATTGTTTGTTACTACCGCTATTAGTTTTAGGGTTGCCTTTGAATATTAATTGGCTTGTGTGTTCATAAGCTTTATGCTTAATTTTCTTTGACGTATTTGAATGAATCGTTGAACTCTTCGCTGTAGTGATGTTAAAAATTGAATTGCATATTATGGTTACTGTACTACTGTATTGAATGTTCATTTTGGTAAGCCTCTTTGAGCCACAAATCTGTGGGAAATGTGGTATTTGAATAAATTGACTGCAAGACTTTATTTTCTGAAAAGGATTTTAAGCACCGAGAATTGCAAGTTCCACTGGATAATTCAAAACATGCCATGTTTTATTCAAAATGCAAACCCTGACACCCTCTATTAGGATTTAGCCTATTGGCTTCGGTTTCACCAGTTTATTATACAATGACACGTGTAACCACGTAGCCTACACTTGGAACGATATGCCTTTTTTTAAAAAAAAAAAATATTTGTTATGTTTTTATGCTCCAATGTGTTCAGGATAGCAGACCTAATCCCCATTTTATCTTGAAAAATGAGTCAGATTCGTAGGCTGAAATATGTTGGCTAGCCCAATATACCTCAGGGAAGCTCGGTTTCATAAACCAAGAAAATCCTATCATTAAAATACCAAAACAATTTTTTTTATGGAAAGTGATTCCTCTTATTTATTTTCAATACAAATAATTTTACTTTCAACAAATCATGTTCATTAATTTTTAGTACAAAGTTGAGCCTGCCAGTCATCTACTACCAATTTCATTTGCTGTCAGGCATAAATACTACATTTCATAATACATACACTTAAAAATTACTTACATGCAAAAAAGTAGAAGAACAATATTAAATTATTTGCGTAGGGTTTCACTGTTGCTTTTTCTTTTAGCAAATTCAACCGCTTTGGTGCAGCCTATGCTTCTGGGGGGTGGGGTGGCTCTACTTGCACAGCAAGCTGAAAAAAGGATGCATTTTCTTAAGACTGATGTCTGTGTTTCAGTTCATTACTTGACATCATTTTTCTCCGCTTGACTTGCAGGATCTCTGCTGCATCAGGATTCACTCTCACTTGTTGGGATCCTTCTCCAGCTGCCTGTTCCTGCCAACCAAAATAGATACGGAATGTGAGCTACTTATGAAGACAAATTTGCAGAATTCCCATTTATTAAAAAGAAACAGTACTTTTTCGGGCAAAACATTAACGCTATGCTAATGCCATCTTTCTGGGGTTGGACGGGTTTGTTAGCTTCAGCATGGTGTTACTTTTAGGGAAGATGCAACTTCTGGGTTACTCCAGCTTCCTCATCCAAAGGCCTCTGTGAGCTTCTTGTAGATGCTTCAGATCAGGGGTTGCCATCGCAGCACTTGTGGGTGCACATACTTCCACAAAGGGCTTCTCAGTTACCTGCAAGCTGCCCTTCCCCACTGATATTAGGCTTGGAAGAAGCATTGTATTGAAGCCAAAAGGTTGTGGTGTGATGTATCCCATAGCCACTTACCTAGCAGTAAGTCCCATTAAACCTCTTAGGAGGCTTGTACAGGATTGCACAGGAACTGACTTTGCAACAAGCACTAGTCCTACAAGCCTTATTCACGTCAGAATGAAGATTTGTGTGATGTAAAAACATAATGAATTCTTCAACTACTGCGTGAGTCTTGCTTTGCAACTAAAATGTTGTATGCCATCTCGTCCCTCCAGCCATGATTCAACAGGCTGACTTTTTTAAAAAGCTTGCAGGACTCTCTACATGTCCTTTATCCATTAATTTGTTGCCTTATTTTTAGAGTTAAAAAAAATAAATAAAAATAAAATAAAATTGGTGACATCAGGGTAAACGAGCCATTCAGTCTATTTCTGCTGCAACCTTACAGCAGAATCTTTTTGCAGAACTCAACCCTAGAAAGGGATGTGTGCTTTTGGAATGAACAGTCATTGGGATGGGCAAAGAGTGTCGTCTAGAAAAGCTCCACTGCTCTAAAAACATTGTGTGTGTCTGCACCCTAAGAGCAGTTGATTCATTTCCCTACCCAATATTGTCTGTGCCTGGTAGGTGTACAGTCAAATCTCGAGTGTCAAATGTAATCCATTCCAGAAGCCCGTTCGGCTTCCGAAACATTTGACAACCGAGGCTCAGCTTCTGATTGGTTGCAAGAGCTTCCTGCCCTCAAGCGGAAGCCGCGTCAGACGTTCGGCTTTCTGAAAAACATTTGAAAACCGAAGCATTAACTTCCTGGTTTTCAGCATTCAGGAACCAAAACGTTCCAAAATGTTCAGGAACCGAGGTTTGACTGTAAACTTTATTCACATAAATTTTTCTACTATTTTTTCTAATAGTAGAAAAAAATACTTTGTAAGGATATGGGCATTAATTAAATCTCACTGCTGATACCTGAAACTGCCTTGTTGAGCAGTTGCCACTAAACTGCTTTTCTATATGACACAGAGTGGGAAACAAGCACTCTGCCTTATGTCTGGGATTCTGCATCCTAGGTGCTTAGAAGGAAAGGGGCTATTCGCTCACGTACAGTTTTCAGATTGTTCTGATCCAAAGTTCCTTGAGGTTCCTGTTCCTGAGCATATGCCAGCTCAGCAGCCCTCCTGGCCATTTCCACTTTGTAGGAACCTGGAGGTGTCCAGCCGACGCCTCTGATCCAGTTCAAATCAGATTTGTACTTGACCTGCAAAACAAATACACAAACCTCACGGAATTAATAAACCGCACACGCTTCAAATCAGATGGGAAGTAAATTGCATAGAACAGAATCTTAGCTATCAGTTTCCTTCACTGTCAGGACTTGATTCATTTATTTCAAACACTAAGAATTCTATAATGATGAGGAGAGGTTTACAAAGTAAGAAGTGAATGGCAGCATGTACAAAAGGCTGTGCATTTCCAGATTGTCAACATTTTTTTCCTTATTATTAACTGAACATCTTTCTTTCTCATCACTGAGCGAATGTTAAAAACATGGGGGCAGTCACTTCTGAAACCTCAGAAATCATATGAGGGCTACTAGAAATCCAAGGAAGAATGGGACAAGTAAACCTATTGTATCTTTCCGGTTTTCTCCAGAACTTCAAATTACTTACTATGGTCCCACCACTTCACAACTCCCTTTGCAGGCAGTGAAAGGAGGGGATGTTCAAATTTTTCAAGGTGGTGGGAAATTGCAAGGTAGGAGAGCAGCTATTCACCCTTAACTAGTCTTCCCCTTTTCTTTCTCCCCCCGCCTCCACTTTTTTCTTGTCACAAGCTGTGGTTAGTAGCAAATATAACTTTTTTCAGTAGCTCATGAACCACCATTTACTTTCCTCAAAACTGCATGGAAGCAGCATTGTTCCAGGGCAATGGGATGCAGGGAGACAGCTGCCTCATCCCTTTGGTCTTTCATTAGCATTTTTCTAATGTGGTTTAACCCAGGTGGCGCTGTGGGTTAAACCACAGTGTCTAGGGCTTGCTGATCAGAAGGTCGGCAGTTCGAATCCCTGCAACGGGGTGAGCTCCTGTTGTTTGGTTCCAGCTCCTGCCCACCTAGCAGTTCAAAAGCACATCAAAGTGCAAGTAGATAAATAGGGACCGCTCCGGCGGGAAGGTAAACGGTGTTTCCGTGCGCTGCTCTGGTTCGCCAGAAGCAGCTTTGTCATGCTGGCCACATGACCTGGAAGCTGTCTGCAGACAAACACCGGCTCCCTTGGCCTATAGAGCGAGATGAGTGCCGCAACCCCAGAGTCGGACACGACTGGACCTAATGGTCCCTTTACATTTACTTTTTGAAAACTATATTATACAAAATGGAGACCTTTAGAAATAAACAGTCCAACCCCTTTACCTTACCAGCCAAATTCTTTAAAATGCATTCTTTTTTAAAAGGGGGGCACTTTATGGATGTTTCAAGGGCAGAGTTTTGGTACAGAGTATAGAGCCCTGGAACAAGACTCTAGCCAGGCACCCCCAAACTCAGCCCTCCAGTTCTTTTGGGACTACAATTCCCATCATCCCCGACCACTGGTCCTGTTAGCTATGGATGATGGGAGTTGTAGCCCCAAAACATCTGGAGGGCCGAGTTTGGGGATATCTGCTCTAGCCTATAGATCAATGCACTTACATCACTCTGGAGGTTGTGTGCTTGCTTAGCATGCTTTAGGTTCAGCTGTTCCGGGTCACAGGTATACTGATGCAGGTGCTGCCTGTAATTGACGTCACTTATCAGCTGTTGACTTTTCTTTGCATGGATAAATCTTGGCTGGTCAATGTGGCTCTTGAACTGCGCTCTGTTTCTGACAAAATCCCTCTTGTATTGGTTGTCACTCTGGAGGTAGCCCATCTTGAGAAAGTGCCTCATTTTTGGATCATCATTCACATTGCGAAATCCAATCTGCTGCCCCCTATCTCTCAGGAAGGCCTCTCTGTATCTGAACTGCAGAGTAGTGAGACAGAGCAAAGACAAAAAGAATTTTTATTCCCTTATTGTAGTGTTTTTGTATAAAGAGCTGTGACTTCCATGTGGACATACATATAACTTTGCTAAATCAGAGTACAAGTATCTACATCCAGAGGGCAGAGCTGCCTTGTTGGAGCAATTTTTAATTGGAAATAAATGGTCATTGGATTTACAGAATATACAGTTGCACCTCTACTTACGAATAACTCTACTTGCGAATGTTTCTACTTACGAATGGAGCTCCGTCCGCCATCTTGGATGCTGTTTAGATAGGATTTTTTCTACTTACGAATTTTTAGATAGGGTTGCTTCTACTTACGATTTTTTTCTCCCAATGCATTTCTATGGGATTCGACTTACAATTTTTTTCAACTTACAAATGTGCATTCGGAACGCATTAAATTCATAAGTAGAGGTACCACTGTACACAGTTTTATTATCAATAGCATACTTAATGATGAATACATTAACAAGCATGTGGATGAAATGGACACCAATGGTGTAAGACAGCTTGCACAGCTCAAAAAAAATGTGACCCATGACTAATGCTCCATTAAATCAATGAGACTTATTAATTCAACAAAATGTATGTGCACCTAAATTCATCTGGATTGCATTCTGGCTTTCTAGCAGTTCCAGATTGGCCTGAAAGAGTTTGAGTGCATGTTCCCCAAGTCTTTGGATACCAGTGTCTCCATTTAAACTGCCAAGGAAAAGTCATGGATTGCATAGGGGCCTGCCATTCCAATAAACTTGTCATGTGATCCTAAGACAGAGTCTTGAATACATACATCACTGGCAATGTCTCTGGAAGCTTTAGCCGTCTGGAAAGGGATGGCATCCAGTCTGAAATCATAGCCAGCTGCCCGTGTCTCCTCCCAAGATGTTTTATAAAGTTTCTGCAGGAAGGAGTTAAGAAAGATGATGCCTTAGTTTACAAGTCTTTTGTTCTTATAGTAATAAATATTTGATTCTAATGGGATCATTTGTGTCTGGGACAGCCATAAAGGCCTTTAAGATTTTCCGACTGCCCTGCAGCCCTTCAACATTCCCACCTACAGAATACTGTACATTGGTTGGAGTCTCATTGGTGGGGAGTCAAAAATACCGAAATTGAGATTTTGTTTTGCATTTCATGCATACATTGATTCCAGCTTATTTGGTTTCTGTTAGACACTTTGATGCATCAGCCACATCAATATTGCATTGACACACTGCCCCTATTCTGTCTTTCGAAACATCTCCTAGTAGCATCTTGGGTTTTGCAGTGTAGGAATGTCAGTGCTACAAGTCTCCACTTTTTGTTACTTCAAGCGTTTCGAATGCTTTCTGTGCTAGCTCCATACCCCTGATGGTTTCATCAACTAATCTAAAATAATGAGCTGCTGGATAAAATATTGGATATGATTGATATGAATAAGATGCAAATTTTGAAGATAAGAAGTCTCATTTCAGTCCCAAGGGTTTATATCACAGTGTCTGAAGTTATTGTGATACTGCGTCATTGTCCTGCCCAAGAGATGTTTCTCAAGTTTAGCCATTCAGCTTAGGAGAAATAAAATAAATAAATAAAATATTTTTGTACATAGGTGCAAGGATGCTAATGAGCAGATACACAGCCTACTTTGGTGAGGGTCTACTTTGGTGAGGGCACATTCTCTAAAACAGCGGTTCCCTAACTCTAGCCTATGGACCACTGGTGGTCTGTGGGCTTCATTTAGGTGGCCCGTGGCATGTCTGCATTAAATATACATATTGATTTTCAATTGTATTTTTATTCTACTTTTATTTTATTTTATCTGCTTATTTTACTTCTTATGTGGTATTTTATTGTATTGCGGTTTGAATTCTATGGAATGCAAGTTATAATACAATCAAATACAATGTAAGAAAAAAAGCAAAAGCAAAAACAAACCCAATTTAAAATCATACAGCGTCTAGCACAGCATGTACAAATTGCTACAACAGGCAGAAGAAGAAAAAAAAATCATTACGTGGTCTGCCAGCAATTTTTTAAGTGGTCTGTGGTAATGATCCCAGGCCTCCAACTCATTATTACTTACTGACCAAATAATGTTTATTTACTATGTGACTGCGATAAAAATGTACCTATGAAGGCATGGAGATTGGAAATGCAAGAACTGGGACAATCCACACTTCCCAGTGGGCTTGCAACTTCTAATAAACATACTTAGAGCCCCCGATCAAATTCTTGAATTATTTCCTCCCAGATCCAGGGTCCCATAATCATGACAGTAGAATCCAAAATTATCCCAAATGAGATAATATGGGAGGCATTCCATCCAAAAATGACCGCAGGTGGCACATTTAAAGGGCAAATCTAGATAGATTCTTAAATTTATTTAGAATAATCAGGGTATGAAAATTTGGAATCACAAGCCCTTTGGGGTGGAAGGGAATCAGGTGGGCAAAGTCACACGGCTGCCTGGAAGACCAGTGGTTCCTCCTCAGCTGTGTCATAAGTCCAAATCTGGAGTGTCTCTTGCCATAAGAGCTTCTATCTTGCAACCACCAGCAAGTCCTAGCCATTTCCTGCCTCTTCCTCTCTTCTCTCTTTTTAATCTGCCAAAGCTTTTGCCTTGCTGCTGCGGATCATTCTGTAACACAGGTCCTTTGATCTGAAACCCCATGCATCATTTTACTTTATCACAGTTTGCACAGCTTTTGCACTCATCCTCACACATTACATTCATTTGATTTACAGCTATCTTTGCAGTTTTACAAATACCAATGTGGTTTTTGTGTGTGTTGTAAGGTCAGTCTCTCTCAACAGCTTTCTGTGTGTGGTGTCTGATCCAATTGTATATCTACCAAAAACAGTTTCATTTTTAATGAGAGGCCCCCAACTCTTCCATCTCCCCATGCTCTCCCTGGCTGTTTCAGTTCAGATACATGCTGATCCATTTGAATGTTTTGAGAAGAAATGGTACATATCGGACTTACAACTGTGACATTCATCTGTGCATGGCAATACAGTTCTAACTGCATGAGCAATACATCTCACTCATTCTTTTCTTCTAACAGGAGAGTAAAGGTTTGTCAATGCACAATGCTCTTTCTATTTTGATTTCCAGTAGCTGACTAAATGCACCTTTTAATGTAATTTAATGTAACATAATTCCTCTAAAAGTACTGTAATTTGTGCAAGAAATAAAATTGCGAATTAATACACATGAAACGACTATATTCCTTTTTGAAACAATGCAACCTAGACTAAATAAAAATAAAAAATTATCTACAAAATGGAATTACTGGGACAAGTGACGGCCAGACGTATTCCTGGTACGTATGAAGTCAAAATACAACTACAGTGGTGCCTTGCTAGACAAATTTAATTCGTTCCACAGGTCTTTTCTTATAACGGAAAATTCGTCTAGCGAATCCCATAGGAATGCATTGAATTTTTTTTTGCCCATAGGAACGCATTAATTGAATTTCAATGCATTCCTATGGGAAACCGCGATTCGCTAGACGAATTTTTCGTAAAACGCATTCATCTAGCGAGGCAACCTCCACTAGAAAAAAACCTTTCGTTAAGCGGAAATTTCGTTAAGCAGGGCATTCGTTAAGCGAGGCACCACTGTAATTGTAGCTGTGTTCATTCACAAAACCCATCACCTGAAATGAAAAGATCTGTCACTTACATCACTGAGATGGAGCGCATTGAGACGTGCCCTTATGAAGTCAGGATGGTCAGGAGGCAGAGTATATGCGTGCATGGATTCCAAGTGCGCGGCTCGGTACAGCCTCTGACAAACCAAATGACATTAATTACTTTCACAATTTCTACAACGATAACAAAAATCTCTTTTCAGCAAGAGCTACAGTACACAATGCATATAGTATTAAATTATACCTATGCTTACTAAAGGTGCCTTAAGACAAGCTATTGCTTGACTTTCAATATCACGCTCTTCCAATCATTTCACCTGTTAAGCAGTTCAGTTTGCCACACAGAACAATCCCCCGCTTTCTTCCCCTGTGCACCATTCTGGGGGTTCTGTCCACCCCCACTCCACCACCCCCCGAGCCAATTTCAGGGGACATATGGGAGGAAAGCTTTGTTGCAGGACTCATTAGGTAAATCCTGCCATAAATATTTGCACTGGTTTTTAATTGTACTTTTAATGCTGCTTTTATTTCTTATGCTGTATTCCATTGTATTGCAATTTGAATGTAATCAGATAAAATACAATGAAAGGGGGGAAAGAAGCAATAGAATACAATTGAGAATTGTTCAGCATCTAGCACAGTACACCTAAATCACAATAACGGGCAGAAAAATAATTAAGTGGTCTGCCAATACCATCAATGATTTTCAAGTGGTCCATGGAAAAATAAGGTTTGGGAACCACTGCTCTACACCATAAAAAATGTTTAACTTACGTCATTGCACTGAAGGTAGCTATTTTTAGCATGGAGGAAGTCCAGAGAATCGGTCACTGTGGTGAACTTGAGACTATCTGGTTTCTGACGATACTTTGTCTATAAATGGGAATATAAAACATGCAATAAAGATTGGAGTTAAAAACAGAATATTTCATATGTGTGACAGCAGATGTAGAAATAATACATAAATGTGTGTTTTATTACGTATTGTATAGGATCATATATATATATATATATATATATATATATATATATATATATATGTATATATACCATTTAAGAAACATTGAGAATGTTTGCTCTCTCTATGTCTCTGCTGAAATAGCCTGCCCAAAATAAATGCATATATAATTTGACTATATCCAGAGATCCCCAATGGATTTGGTTTTGTCAGAAGGGTATACAAACGGGAAAATGTCATTTTCAACACTTGTCTTTACTGTGCAATTGTCCAAAATGATTCCAATACTGTTCAATTGTCCAAAATGATTCCAATATGGCAGTGATGCACAGAGAAAAACACATAGTTTTGACTGGGCAAAGAGAAATCTGTACCCAAAATGTCATCCTGTTAGATCTCCAATCCACATTTAGGACATTTTCTCTGTTAATAAGCTATGCTGATCACGATAGAACCACTCTCCACCGACTTCGCTGTCAGTTTCAAGTATGCAATTTTCAAAACTATGTTATCAGCTGCTTAGCATTCCATTGCCGAGTTTGCCGTCTTTATTTATTGCTATGTGTTTTTGTTGTCGAAGAGTCTCCTGTTCAGGGTAGAATATATGCAGCAGGGTGTCACAGGTGGACTCCTATCTTGTGTACTGCTCTTTGGTAACGTACAACTGTTGTATAAACAGGCTCCCACATCAAAAGGAAATGCTAAGCTACATCCATAAGTGTCATGTAACAAGGAGCCTTGATGGTAAACAATTCCTACAGACGTACCATCCCATGAAAGATTTATCAGTACCTCACTGATGAGTTCTCCAGCCTTCTTTACATTCTCTATCTGAGGGGATCTCAGAGCCTCCCAGCTAACCCCCTTCATGAAGTTCAGGTCTGATTTGTAGCGAAACTGCCAAACAAACAAACAAAAAACAAGCTTAGACTTCATCAGATTTTTTTGTTTTTTGTTGTTGGCCTAGCGATGACTCGAGTTGCATTAAAAAAAAAAATCTTGCCTTTTCCATGCATACATCATCTCATTGAGCCAAGCTTCTTTGCATTCATCCATTCCTTTTGGAATTAAATAATGCATCATATACAAGATACAAAAGGAGCTCCCACAACTGAATCAACATAACCGTAAGCAAGAAGGGATGCCACCTGTTGGCACTGAAACCTCTACAAAGCTATTTTAAGAGGAAGGAGCAATTCAGGGGTGCAAATTGTTTTGCGCAAAATCAACACAAGTATTCGTTACTCAGTTACTCAGCTGGTTGTGGTTGCTTCTTATTAAAAGTGGAGATTTTACAGCGAGCTAAAAGAAATTGGGGTGACAACTTAAGCTAGGTGTTGTACAATGTGATTCAATAAGATTGCCAGGAAGCCCTTTCTCAAGAATTCCACTGATGGGGCTCCTTAAGTGTATCCCCCCTATACCTGTGGCCTGAAGCCAAAACTTGGATAGTTAAACTATCGGCAGCATATCCTTTATAAATATTCTGCCTAGTAGTTAATATCCAAGTGTAAAAGTCCATGTCTCTATCAAAGCACAGCAGAAAGAAGTTTGAAGCACCTCTTAATGCAATCGCCAAACCTCATGTTAATGGGTGGCTTTATAGTTTCGGATCTCCCAGTTTCTGCAGCAGATTGCCTTTGTCTCACCTCAGGAAAAGAACAAAGGCAATTGGCACATTTGTTACACTTAGAGGAAAATCCAACAGGGATTCTTCCGTTTTCTCGAAGGCTTTCATTGACGAGATAAAGCATACAGAGCTCTTTCAAGTTGCCTTTTGTTGCAATATAGAGTTGAGTCTTACAGTAAAGTAAGGCAAACAGGTTGCAGACACGCTTGGGCTTTGATCGAGGCCTAGGTTCCTATCAATGGCATTTCCACTGTTCATCTAGACAAGCTTCTGTGATTGGTTTTGAATGGAACAATAGCCGCCCCGTAACATTCTGAGCTCAATTAGCCACAGAATCCCTAAAGCCATGTAGGCATATGTGGGATTTGACAGGCACATTTTTGAAGCAAATAGTTGACTTTCTTTCTCACTCATCAATCCACTGCATCGGTTCACTGTGCACCCCCTCCCCTTTTGGCTAATCAGTCACAAAATCAAACAGGCCATCACCTAGTGAGTACAGTGGAACCTCGGTTTATGAACACCTCGGTTTATGAATTTTCGGTTTATGAACGCCGCGGACCCATCTGGAACGGATTAATTCACTTTCCATTACTTTTAATGGGAAAATTCGCTTCAGTTTATGAACGCTTCAGTTTATGAACAGACTTCCGGAACCAATTACACCCATGTTTCAGTTTATGAACGCTTCAGTTTAAGTACTTCACGGACCCGTCTGGAACGGATTAATCCACTTTCCATTACTTTCAATGGAAAAGTTCGCTTCAGTTTATGAACGGTTACTCCGCGGACCGTCTGGAACGGATTAATCCACTTTCCATTACTTTCAATGGGAAAGTTCGCTTCAGTTTATGAACGCTTCAGTTTATGAACAGACTTCCGGAACCAATTGTGTTCATAAACCGAGGTACCACTGTACTATTTATATTAAGGTCTAAGCAGTATCTTTCTTTACCTCGCTCTGCAACAGGTGGGCTCTCTTGGCCCACTTCATCTTCAAGTCCTCGGGGAGCACTGTATATTCGTGCAGCCTCTTCCTGTAATCCTGGTCACTCGCTAGGTTCTGGGCCTTCCTGGCATGGACCAGGTTCACCATGTCCAAAGGCAGGTGGTACTGAGAACTGGTATCTCGGGATCCTTTCCTGTACTCTTGCTCACTCTGTAGCTTTGCAGCATACAAACAGTGCAACAGGTTGGTATCATCCAAAACGCTCTTGGCACCTATGTGCTTCCCTCTCTCCTTAACAAAGGTATGCTTATATTCAAGCTGCAAAAGGAAAGGAAATGTTGTTTAGCTCGCATTCATGCCTTTTAGATCCTTTAAAAGTAGGTATTATGCCTAGGTAACTGTGAGATAGAGAAAGAGAGACATGGAAAAGAGAATTAGCAATGTAAAATTCAACGCAAGAGACACATGCAATTCACATTACAGGTCTATCTTTCCTTCCTTTGCATCTTTCATTCACAGCTCTCAACAACCATATTCCATATTCCTATGTTTTAGTGAAAGTGGTATCTCTGCAGCCAAAATACTAATTCTTTTAACGGATGGATTGGGCAATAGGGGACATACCATGTTCAGATAAACATGGAACAGCCAGGACTGGATGTAACTTTCCTTACACTGAGACAACAGTTTGAGAGTCAACAGAGAGAGTCTGACATTCTTACGGAGTTCTCTCAACAAACAACTTTCCCATTGGACTTTGGCAGCAGCAACGGTCTCAAAGCTGGCGCACACAACTTCTGGTGTTGCTCGGCACAGCCAGGACTGAACCTCGGGGCTGAAGTCCTAGGGCTGTACCACATGACCACCTAGAGTATTGTGGATGACAGAGACAGTTCAGCATCAGCACCTAGGCTGGCCATAGGCATACAGGGCCCACCAGAGCACCTCCTATTTGCATTTTTTTTATATAACATTTTATACTCAGGTGACATCCAGTTAGGCATGGACATGATTAAAGAGTCTCATTTTAATATTTTTACTTTAAACGATATTACATATCTTTTCTTATGGCAAAATGGTGCTCGTTCCCAAATACAAGCAAGTAGCATCAGGAGGAAAGAAGCTAATACCATTTTATGTCCGCAGTCATGGCGGTGATATGATTTAAGACAGTTGTATTTTTTTAATGCAGAAATGCTCAGAATGTATCTTTATGTTTTGTTTGGTATTTTACTGTAATGTATCAGGAGTTGTGAGGCATGGGCTGCAATGTGTGGAGGGGGAGAAGAGAAATGTTAATGGTGTGCTTCACAACTCAGGTAATGCACATGGTCATCTAAAATCCCCAACCCCCACGCAAGACCCTTAAGCCCAGAGTCTAAAATCATCTAGATGTACCACTGTTGGGTGCAGCCTAAATGCTTGATTTTCTAAGGGATTTTTCAGAAAAGTTGACAATTACCTTTGGCTGCTAATGCTTAGTATCTCTAAATTCATTGGTATAAAATGAATGCAGAACGACATCCAAACCGATACACCAATACTCCGAGCCCTTTCATGCATGCTTAACTTTATTTTTCTTTCGTTGCCCCTAATTGCTTTGGTGGACTATTCAAGGAAATAAAGGAATGGATTAAAAATTTGCCTAGACAGGTAGTATTTTGGATACTTTGGATAAATTGGAACTGAGTATCCAGAGATACATTTTCCTTCTCCAATTCCCATCGCAAGATCTTCAGCATGCCTGGGCTTCTGATTAACAGTGACTCTTTTTTTTTTTAATTCACACAAAGAATCTCATTCATAACTAATATATTCTGTCTCACACCCTTGTCTCACATGATTATGGTGCTGCTTTAATTCGGTATAATCTGCTTTAGACGATGTAGTACATGAAGTTAACAAAAATCAGGCAAGATGGATGGCTGCATAATTCAACTCACATCACTGGCAATTTCTCTTGAGGCCTTGGCAGTCTGGAAAGGGATTGCTTCCATTGTCAGCTTGTAGCCTTGAGCGCGGAGATTATGCCAAGATTCCCTGTATTTTGCCTAAAGTGGAAATGGCAACTTTAAATTTTAAAATGCAAGTAAATTGACAGAAGGAACCTTCTCTTGGTTGTTGTATAGAGTGAGCAAGCACGTCTAGATTTTCTTTTTCTTTTCTTCTTTACTCTATTGTAGGAAGCCCCAATCAAAGCAAATACAGTCACAACAATGCAGTTAAAAAATGACAACCGTTTGGGCATGGTATTGTCCTTGCAGCATGTGTGCAGAATGGTAAGTGCCAGTGATGACAACTCAAGCAAAGGCTTGACACAGGGCAAGTGAGGAAGCCATGGCCAGCTTCTTAATGCAAGGACCCCTGCACATCATGCCAGTTCCTCACAACAGTAAAGGGGGGGACCTGAGTCAGGGAAAGGGGCCAGGAAGGAATCTTATTGTCTTCAATTATTGAACTGCGTTCTGTGCTGGCAGGAGGATTCTGCCTCCATAGCTTGGGTTGGACATCACAGAGTCCTTAGCAACCATATAGCCAATATGACAACATGGAGCTGCACTGGATCTTGAAGATAGTGGAGGTGTACTACTAACCCCCTCTATCACCCAGAAGCTATTAGGTAGGTAAACAAAGCCTGCCTTCTTTTCTCCTTACTTGTCCTTTGGCTACTGCAGCTTCCATCCTCTCACGTCAAGTTTATTGATATACTCTGAAATTGCTGCACTCATTATTATTATTTATTGAATTCATATACCACCCTATACCCGGAGGTCTCAGGGCGGTTCAAAGAATAACTGATACCATAATTATAATATCATTACAATATCATAATTTATATCATTACAAAAGCTATCATCAATGCAGTCTTTAATTTCTAGCCACACGTTACACCAGAAGATATTTATTGATTTATTACATTTATATACCACCTTTATGTTCCAAAAATCTCAAGGTGGTGTACATGGTTCTCCACCTCCCTATTTCATCCTCACAACAAACCTGTGTAAGAGATGGCGACCAGCCCAAGGTGAGCTTCATCTCTGAGTGGGGATTTGAACCCTAGTCTCCCAGGTCATAGTCCCAACACTCTAAAAGTCACCATTTGTTTACCTGATCAAGCACTTACCTCACTGAGATTGATAGCATTTGTTCTTGCCCTTTCAAATTCAGGCAGGCCCAACGTCACGGTGCAGTGATGCAAAGTGTCCTCCCCTGCTGCCTTGTAGAGGCGCTAGGATAGATTTAAATGAAAATGAATGAATACATTTATACTAGCATGCTGGATTTCTTTCTTTTTCTGAGAAATTGTCTGACAGTGCAGCTGTGTGCGCATCTACTCAGAAGGAAGTCCCATTAAGTTCAATGGGACTTACTCTCAGGTGTCTATGTACAGAACTGCAGCCTTGCAGAGTTGAATGCTTCACCGTAAATTGTTTTGCCTTAAAAAAGTCTAGCCACAGAGGGTGCATATTAGTCAGCTGTATGTTTTTGGAGCCCAGCTCCCATCCTCCCAGCCAGCATGGCCAGCTGGACAGTTGATGAGAGTCCAAGAGCAGCTGGGGGGAACTAAGTTGTCTACCCCAGGATAAATGATTGCATACACCCATCTCTATAAAATAAAATTAAAATTAAAAAATTCCTTCCAGTAGCACCTTAGAGACCAACTAAGTTTGTCATTGGTATGAGCTTTCGTGTGCATGCACACTTCTTTAGATATCTGAAGAAGTGTGCATGCACACAAAAGCTCATACCAATGACAAACATAGTTGGTCTCTAAGGTGCTACTGGAAGGAATTTTTCTATTTGATTTTTATTTTATTTTCGACAGCAGACCAACACGGCTACCTACCTGTAACTAGACCCATCTCTATAAACATTCACAGGTTTAAAAAGGCTTTTTTAAAGTGTTTTTTTAAGAAGCACAGGGTTCAATAGTGCATGGCAAATATCTAAAAAGCTATATAGCCCAGCTAAGGTCTGCACTGCGATCAAAGAGGCGCCCCTGCTTTTTTCTCATGCAGGGTGGGCAGCTTACCAGCAATTCCCGCACACAATCCAATATGGCTTCTGATGCTGAAAGAAAGTACTTGCTTTGGAAATAATCTGGGGCACTGTTGTAGTCCATCAAAATGCTTTAATTAACTAGTCTAACAGATGCCACAAAATGAGTTGCTGAGGGCTACAAACCGACGAAAGCAAGGCTGACTTATGTCAAACACTGGTATGAGCCAGCATCAAAATCAGACTCTGAACTGGCAATAATACATAGAGCTCTGATGGCAGAGGATGTTAACGGGTAACATCCCGTTAACTCTTAGAGCCTTATTTGATGACACCTCTAGGAACATTCAATATTGCTGTGAAAAAAGCCATGAACATTTTTAAAGGAAGCTCACAATTTGGGGGCATGTCAGCTCCCAAATGTTATTCCCCCCCCCTCTCTTTTTTAATGGCATAATGAATTTGCTAGGCCATCTGTATGTTTTTTGAAAAATCAGAAACAAGATTCTTGGCCCCAGGTGCATTAAGTGGGTTCCTGAACGAATTATTCAGCACCTCACACATTAACCATCACGAAGACTGTCCTCCTTGTATGCTCCTTCTTTGCATTTCTTTGCATTATGGCTGCTTTCAAGTACAAAAGGAAAGCCAGTTGCATGAATTCATATCAAATGGCTGCTCTGATTTTTATTTCATTTTTGCCGTTGTTTTCTTTTAAAGGAGCAAATCTGATTGACAAAATGATACTAAATGTTTGTCCAGGAATAATAAAAAATGATCTAACTATGCTAAAGGATAAACCGATGATGCCTTCTTCTCCCCTTTTGATGTATTATATTTCTCAGAGCCTGCTTCCCTACTCCCTCCTCAGCTCATTGCATTTTAAACAGCATATTTTCTGATCCACGTTAGCAGAGCCTACCTCATTAGCAATCATATTGCTGAATTTTGCATGAAGGAGGCCAGGAGAGTCTGTCACCGATGTGTACTTGAAGGAATTCGGCTGCTGACGGTATTTACTCTGAATTCACACACAAAGGAAGAGGAATGCAGAAGCTAAGTTACATTTTGAGATAAGGACATTTTTATTTTTAATGCTCCTGGTGATTTAGACTTTACAATGGGGTCAGCAAAAAAGATTGGTTCGGTGACCTCTATGCCAATTTAATCCCATGCTCCCAACTCACTGCTGGATCCATGTCTATTTATTAAGTTCGGCAGAGACCCCATAAATGAAAGGGCCAGTTGGCAGTACCACTGCTGAAGTGTGCTCACGACCTGTCTCTGGAAGGTGGTTATGGCAGAGATATATAGAAAGAACCAGGCATTTTAAGCTTCTGGGATATATATATATATATATATATATATATATATATATATATATATAATGTGCTAAAATGGTAGGGGCTACTTTAACTATATTGTATTATGCATTGCTCTGGAATCTGTAAGGGTGTAGGATTTTTTATAAAATAAATAAATAAATTGAACGAGTAATTAATTAAGTAAAAATAAAGATGAACTGCTCACATGCAAGCTACCAGGGCCAGGGCAGAGTCTCAATGTGAGAAGAATGTTTTATGTTGTGAGTTACATTTCATCCTGAGTTGCCAGGAATGTTGGTTCATAGTCCACCAAAGGAATAGAGAACAGCAAAACAGAAATAGAAATACACTATTTCCCACTGTATACTAACTATGTCTGGTAAGCCCATGGCTGATAGGGTGCGATGGGCTTATGAAGGGCATTTTGCTGGGAGTGCCTTCAGGCCAGATGGGCTGTTCAGCAGTACTTTTTGTGTTTCGTTTAAGATTTTTAAAACTGGGTACTTTTATTCCGAAAAGGAGAAATTCTGGCTTTCATTACAATTATCAGCATTTTGAGAATGCAATGAGGAATGTGGTTTCAGTGAAATTAGGACTATGTCACAGAGATATGACTTGTGAGCCCAGACAGAAAATGATGGCAGGTCATCATTTTCTAGCAAAGAGGGAAACCTAAGGAAATTCCTGACCAGAAGTATAATATTTCTCAGCTAAAACCAATGGGAATTTCGCTCTTCAACAAGGTTCATGCGAAGCTTGAACTTTTTTTTTGTGTGTGTGTGTGTGTGTGCATGTGGTGTCCTCTGCAAAAGAAAGAAGTCCCAGAAACAAAAGAGACATATGTGATCATTGGAGACAAACTGAGGGCCAAACTAGATGTGATGAGAGTTAATAAAGAAAAAGAAAAAAGAACAGAGATGGGGAGAAGGAGAAATTCTCTCTCCAGGCCACTTATATGGAGCCACCTGGGTTTTGAGAAATGTGATTCTGTGTCTAATAACAGAACACAGCCTCTCTTTCATCTGGAAAGGAACATTTCCTTCCATAAAGGTTCACCCTAATGTACCAACCACTTGGGTCCTGATTACAGAATAGAAAGTTTGTGAAAGTAGTTAGCAAGGTCTGAAAAACCTTGAACTCCACTGAGTTCACCCAGGACATGAATTGAGTGATCAAATAAAGAGGGAGGGTGAGGAAGGGAGCCCACCCTTAATCCAGGGAGTTACTTTGCCAGCCCAGTTTTACACAGACATCTGGCAAACTCTTGTTTGTAGTGAAAAAATCAAAACCCTCTTTTGTTACCTCGCTGATGAGTTCAGAAGCTTTCTTCTTTGCTTCAATCTCTAAGGCCCCTGGTGTAATACAGCCAACTCCTCTCATAAAGTTCAAGTCAGACCTGTATAAATTCTATGGGAAACCAATCAAAAGTAATTTACAATGTGGAATAGGAGAGGCAATATAGCCATCTAAATGTATTCGTTAGAAGTAACATCTGCTACTCAAGACGTCTGTATCATTCGAGCATATTGGAGTTATATTTTCAGATTCTGTGTTCATGTGTTTACTTTGTACATACTTATATCTATTACAGAGAGATGCAGGGAAGGGAAAGAGAGGAAGAGAAGCTCAATATAAATAGTCTATAAGAAAATTGCAGATTATCGCTGTTTTTACCTCCCAAAATAATTTCAGGTGGAAAGACCATTGAAGTGAAACTGTGCAATAAAAACCATTTCTGGTCACTGATACCGAGAGACAGATATACTGTACAGATAGGACAAAGCATAAAATCACACTCTCACAGTCACCCCCCAATGTTAAAGACTTATGAATAACTGCATTTACCTCACTCTGTAATTTATAAGCATTCTTGGCGCACCTCAGCCTAACATCTTCAGACAGAGAAGTATAATCATGAAGCAACTGTCTGTATTCCTGATCACTGACCAAAGACTGGGCTTTTCTGGCATGTACCAGGTTCACCATGTCTAAGGGCAGGCGGTACTGGCATTTCTGAAGGCCAAAAGCTTTCCTGTAATTTACCTAGGGAAGAAAGAAATATTGTTGTTTTGACGCCGTGGCTTAAACCCAAACCTGCTTAACAGTCTATTGAATTTATTTGCTTACAACACATACACAGAACAGCAAGGAAAACTCAGGCAGCCTCATTCTACAGTACATACTGTGCAGTGTGCACATTATACAGACCTCTGGATGGTGACAGTGAAGATGGTTAGGAAATCAGAAATGTTAGGTGTGGTTGTGCGTATATATGTATATAAAACAGTGGTTTTCAACAGGATAAAAACATAAAACCTAACAATAAAATCATAAAAAGTTAAAAATAAATTAAAAACAAACATCAATAGACCATTGGGGTGGGGCAGGCAGTGTACTCTTAATAGCCTGCATTGACAGGCCTGGGGAAATCATAGCTGCCAAGTCTCCCTCTGAAAAATGCGCGATCAGGAGCGGTGCGGCACCGGAAGTCGCTTCTATGCATGTCTGCACATGCGTAGAAGCAACTTCCAGTGCCGGTGCTGCCCGATTTCCGGTGCCCATACATGGGTAGCGCGGCACCAGAAGTCGCTTCTATGCATAGAAACAACTTCCGGTGCTGCTCAGCCCAATTTTCGGTGCCCAGGCATGGGCGGAGTGGTACCGGAAGTCGCTTCTACGCATGTCCGGACATGCGTAAAAGCAACTTCCGGTGCCGCGCTACCCATGTATGGGCACCGGAAATCGGGTGGTGCCAGGACCCAAAATGGAGCCTCCCTGGCAGGAAGGAAATCCGGGGGATTTACGGAAATTTTTCCAATCCGGGCTGCCAGCGGGAAACGGTTTAAAATACGGGGGTTTCCCGCGAAAAATGGGTGACTTGGCAGCTATGGGAGGAATAGAAAAGTTTTCACCAGGCATTTAAAAGTTGGCACCTGCTGAATCCCTATTGGCGGGTTGTTCCAATGACACTAAAGGCTCAATTTCTCGTTGTCTAACGAACCTCACCAACAGTTAACCAAAGTTCAGATATAATGATATACCATCAATTGCTCTGAAAGGGAAATGGGGATGGTTCGGAGGAGAAGGTAAGAGTTTGACCATACAAAGGGAGCAGGAAGACATTTATAAGCCTGCAGGCTGCTTCTTATCTCCCATAGTCATTTTTAAGTCTGGGTTGTAATGCCTGCCCATGGTAGAGAAGCCCTCTTGCACCGGCTTCCGCTGATGGGACTCCTTAGGTGAGTCCTTCCCAATATGGATAAAGAAATTGTGCTAGTGCTGTGAGAGTACTGCCAACTCAAAAGGAAGTTGTTCATCATTCAAAGTACCTATCAAAGGTCATCTGCCATGCCGAGCTATGTTTATTCTATGTTCATCTTCCACGCCCTGTGATACTCACGTCACTCTGCAGCAAAGCTGCATGCAGAGAATGAGAAATGTTAATATCTTCCACGCCACAGGAGCCAATCACCTGTCCTTTCATTTTCTCAAATGCTTCCTTGTATTTGTGCTGAGGAAAGAGGGGGAAATGAAGCAAGGGCATAAGGATTTACAGAAACATACTGGCCACCACAGCATTACTTTTTCTTGTCTTCTCAGCCAGCAAGCATTTTAAATAAGGATCCAAATAAAGATCTGCATTAAAATAGGCATGGTCTGTTGTTTTTTTAAAAAAAAAGGATTGGGAGTTTGAAATTTCAGTTTATATCTAGTAAGCAGAAGAAACTTTGTTTCACTGAGAGAGGCCCTCATTAAAAATGACACCTGCCAATTCAATCAATGTAGGGAGTGGAGCTGTGCCAACTCGATCTGCCACCCTGGCATCCATGCATTCAGTGGGAATGTCTGCAGCAGGGAAGACATCAAACACACTTGCCCAGGCTCCTTGCAATCTAGACCTTTTCTTGACTGTGGTTCCAGATGACACAGAAACCTTAGTATATACAGCTGCCCATGTGAAAGGCTTCCCTACTGCAAACACTTGCACTGTATGCGCAGCAAGCTCTGGTGGGCAAAGCTAGTTGTCGCAGCCTTCATTTGCACTCAGGCATCAAATGAATGTAGGTTTGTCATTTCTGAAGAGGGCTATAATTTCAGCAGAAGCTGCAGAAGGAACATAAAAAAACCCACATGCTACAGTGTTTCTCCGAAAATAGGCCATACCTTGAAAATAGGCCATACCCCGAAAATAAGCCATACCCCGAAAATTAAAAAAAAAATTAGACATCCCCTGAAAATAAGCCACTATGTGTTTTTTTGAGGAAAAATAAATATAAGACGGTGTCTTATTTTTGGAGAAACACGGTACCTGGTTTCAGGCACAATGACTTCATATATTTGAATTCCAACCTAATACAGTATCATATGGCACTATTTTTGATTATATGCATTTTTGATCTGCTGTTTATGTCTTATCTTGGAATACTGCTGAATTGCCTCTCGTTTCTTGTTATATTTTTCTTTATATGTTTTGCATCCATACCTTATACCTGACCATGCTGAACTGTTGTTGTTTTTTCTCTTTTGTTGACTTTTCAAAATACTCTGTTGGTTGCGTTTGTTATACATTTAATAAAATAATGTTGTGTGGTGTGTGTGTGTGTGTGTGTGTTATTTAATAAAACCCAAGAGTTCTTCTATCCCAACAGGCCATAAGAGAGCAGACTTCTCCATTCAGGACTCCTTTATCGTTATTTTTGACTCAAGGGATATGATTATTTCAAAGCATGGTAGCAAAAATACTTTTCTGTGTTTTATCTTACAGTTCTTGAGCTAAGGAAGGATGCAGGTTATATGCTGCTTTCTTTCTAGCCTGTCCAGGACCCTTGTTAATATTCCATTTGGCTTTGCCACACCACTGCACATTAGGGTCCTATTTTCACTAAACCCCAGGATTTCGTCCCAGTTTAATTGCAGCCAATTTGTTAATGTGAATTGGATCATGAAGGACGGTAAAGAAATATTTCAAGTAAGTATTCAACTCAGGAAGACTGAATATAAAATTGGAGAAATCGAGAGATACGTAGCCGCTCCGGCACCCTACCTCTCCTTTCTCTTATCAAAAAAACGCAAGAAGGGCTTATACACTTGCCAGAAGCGCGGCCTTGCCCACGCCTGTTTTGGAAGGATCATACAAAAAAATCCCATACGCCCAAAGACTCTGCGCCTGCCCTTTGAGGGAAATAGGAAGCCCAGAGCACCTTTTCTTCAGATGCCCCTTCCAAGAAGAGGCACGGAGGGAGATCCTGGACCCTATACTGGCGAGGTCAGCAGGCCTCCTGGAAAAGCAATTATACGACCTGCTCCTGCTAGGCAAAGACCAGAAGATAACCAGGACGGTCGCCAGATTCTGCGTCCAGATATGCAGGCTCAGACTTTCTACTGAGAATAACCAGCCCATCTGAACATCCCAAAATACGGTTTCCCAAGCGACCTAGGCCCAGTTCTCTGCGGCAGCTTATTAAGTTTTAAGGCTTAAGTTTTAAGTATTCCTATGCGCATTGCATTTACAAATATCAATTTTATTGTTGTACAAAGTGTCACATATATGTTATGCTCCTTGGAACTGTTCTTCCAAAGGAATTTTTACAAGAGCTGGTCTTTGACTGTAATAAAGTATTCTATTCTATTCCATTCTAACTCAGGAAGACACAAATTTATCATTATGCACATCAGGATACACTTACTTAACACTGAATTATGTCTGCTTTTTCAGTCCAGTCACACAATTTGTAGAGATCATCAAGAGCCGTTTGTATTTTCCCTTCAAACATAAAACACAGGCTTTCTTTCTTCCTCCCCACCGTCCACGCCAAGTGCCCCCCGGAGAATTTCATCAGCTAAGATCTCCCATTTTGTACCAGTCAATATTGCTGTTAAATCAACTTACATCACTTATAATCTCAGTGGAAGCCTTTGCTGTCTGGAAAGGAATGGCATCCAGTTTCAGTTTATAACCCCCATCTTGCATCTTCTTCCAGGATTCCTTGTAGCAAATCTGTTTTAAGACAGTAAATGGGAACAGTTTGAAGCTCTCTCCCCAATCATATGTGTGAATCTATGCCGTGAAAGAAACCTGCATTAATTCCCTTGTTCCTAGTTTTGGCAAATATACCTTTAGGCTCATCTTGTGCACTTCAGGGTAACAGCTCTCTTCCAATGCTGCACTTCAATGGTGACAGTATGCTGGATCCAGGCCCAGTTATTTGAACTAAGGTTACAATGAAATCAATGGGGCAAATGCCTTAAGCCCTATTGGTTTCTATGGGAACCAAGTCCAACTATGTTGGTCTGGTTTTAATCCAGTAAGTTTAAATGGGGGGTGGGGGGTGGAAATCAAGGATATAATCTACCGAGTTATGATTTCATGACTCCATCTGCAGGCAGCAACACTGGGAGGCCTTATTTTCAGAGAGCACTTGCCTTCAGCAGTGTTTTCTTTTGTGCTTCATTTTGCTGCTACCACCTGGGGAAGTGGCAATAATATGGATGTTTCCTTAAACATAATATTTCAGTTGCAGTACTGTTCCAAGGCATGGGGGGGGGGGGTGGCAGCCATACAGTAACAGAGATGGTAATTGCCAGTGTTCATAAAGGTAAAGGTAAAGGGACCCCTGACCATTAGGTCCAGTCGTGACCGACTCTGGGGTTGCGCGCTCATCTCGCATTATTGGCCGAGGGAGCCGGCGTATAGCTTCCAGGTCATGTGGCCAGCATGACAAAGCCGCTTCTGGCAAACCAGAGCAGCACATGGAAACGCCGTTTACCTTCCCGCTGTAGCGGTTCCTATTTATCTACTTGTATTTTGACGTGCTTTCGAACTGCTAGGTTGACAGGAGCTGGGACCAAGCAACGGGAGCTCACCCCGTCACAGGGATTCGAACCGCCGACCTTCTGATCAGCAAGCCCAAGGCTCAGTGGTTTAACCACAGCGCCACCTGGGTCCCTGCCAGTGTTCATATGAGGGCACAAATGTTCGTGTCAGCTGCCATTGCCCTCCCCACAATGGCCTAGAATGATGCTGTATCAGAAGCATCCTGACGTTAAGGAAATGGTGGACAGTTACTGATGCTGCATATAAAGAAAATGAAGCACTCACTCTCCCTATTAACCTGTCAGCAATTTTTTCCACTACACCCCACTCCATTCAGGGACCTGAATTTATTCCCTGACTCACATGAAGATTGGCAAAATTTATTTTCAGCAGTTTTCACCTCAGCCCTAGTTGTTCAGCTCTTCTGCGTCTTCCTAGCAAGTCTTTTTAGACCAAGTCACAGAACCTATAACACAAACCTGTGCTGCCTTTTACTAAAAGTAAAGGAGGAAACTAAGGCACACGGGCATGGGATAATGCTTCGATGGCAGTCATTGCATGCGGGCTGAGATAGTCTTAACATGATCGCCCTCAGGATGCAGTGTCAGAAATCCAAACGGATTGTAATCAATTCCAGCTATGGTGAGTGTAAAGAAGTCTCCAAGAACAATATGTTATTGAAAGAAACAGTGTGACTGCAAGACATGGCACAAAAATGAAATCTTACCTCGCTGATATTCACAGCGTTTTGTTTAGCTTGAAAGATCTCAGGAAGTTCCGCCGTTTGGGTGTAATGATGTTTTACATTCTCTCCATGTTCCTTATATATCCTCTGCAAAATATGAAAAATACTGTATAGGACGCTTGCTACATATGCCACAGTGGTTCACACAGACCACTAAAAAGTTATATTATGTTAAACAATTCTTACTACAATTACTAAAAATATTTGATGGATCAGCTCTCCCAAATGAAGCTGTCTGAGCACTTTGATTTTAGAAGAGCCCCACAACATTATAAAATATTAAGTAAATTATTAAATGAATAAGACAGTAGTGGTGTTTAATACTACAAGGTAAGGCATTCCCCAACATGCAACTGTCCTCAGGCATGGCCATGCCTATGAGCACATGGGAATAATTCTCTATTAAACAGACCACACATTTTCATAGGGTGGAATCCACTTGGTGCCCTTGCAATCACAGAAAGGCTTTTGATCCAGCAGTGGCACCCACCAAATTGGAAGAGGAATAGAGAAGATGCAATGTTGGCAGAGTCCCCCTCCCCACTGCAGAACCCAACTTCCCCTGAAAAATGCCTCCAGATAATTGGTGAACCCTCTAGAATAGGATGGAAGGTGGAATGAGAAGCTGCATGGGGGAATCCATAGATATCACCACCCCTTCATTAGTCAATACTGTACCTCCGATGAATCAAAAGTCTGTCCATTAGCGCAAAGGAACTTATTGGATCCCATTCTCATTAGCTTGAATGAGTGCGAACTCGACTGCTGGAATGAATTTTTCAATACCCAGTTTGAGAATATTATTCATTCATATTTTTTGGTTTAAATTTGGAACCTCCCAAAAGGAAACAATATGGCACTGGTCCAATTACAGATTGCAAATATTCTAATTCACTGATATAAAATTTTATCAGTCGGAATAGAGTTGAAAATGCATCTGCCCGAAAGTTCATTTATGTTACATGTTCTATACAAGGGTTTCCCATTGGGCTCTGCGGAGAATGGAAGGTTTCCATTCTGATTAAAAGTGGCCTTTGTAAGGTTCATCTGATTAGAACACAAATTTCTTGGTTCCTAGGAATGATCTCAGTGACAGGGAGTGAAAAAGAAAGCCTGTGTTTCAATGAGGTCGTTCAAAGAGGATACCACTCTTATAATCATAATGTATATACATTATAACTTACATCCACAGCCTGGTTATAACTAATTCTAGCCTGGATCATCTCAGGAGTGTCTTTAATACTGGTAAACTTCAAAGCATATGGATGCTGACGGTACTTCTTCTGTTGAGCAGAAAAAGATCAAAGCTGTGAATTTTGTGCTGCTCTTTCATGCTATTTGAAAGAAAAAAAATCATAGGTTGCTTGAGATTAGAGTGAATTTGTGAACATAATTATTATTCCTCTTTCCTTTGCTTCATCTCCTAGGAACTTTCAGATTAATATTTGTTTCCACTTAACAATAACCTTTACCTATTAATCCTTAAAAGAAATCTCACTTAAATTTAAGGAAAATATTTCAAGATTATCTACGCCTACTAAAATACCCAAGGTCCCACGACTGGAAAATCTTTTCCAAATGGCCTGAAACACAAAACAGCATTTTGAATTAACAGGGTCTTCTGGAGGCAAAAGAATCAACAAGAGGAGGCAAAACAGCAATAATTCCCTGTCATTCAGGTGTTGAAAATGCAATGTCCTTGTAAAAGAAACTACATGAAGGGAAGATACAAGGGGCATGCTTTCATTGGAAACTGAAGCCAGTAACGAACAATATTTTCAGAGAGTTGAACTCAAGTGGGTATGACAGAGGCTCTGACTCCTATCTGTGGCATATGCATTTTGAACGTACACTTTCATTTCTTTTGCGCCACCATGGCTAAAGCACTAAGAACTTCCTACAAGACCTATGTGCAGACTGAGATAAAGGGGCACACCACAGACATTGATATATCATCTTCACCTCTCTGTCTTCAATGTGAGTGTGCATAAAGGCCTTCTAAGCATACAGTGGAACCTCGGTTTACGAACACTTTTACGAATTTTCGGTTTACGAACGCCGTGGACCCATCTGGAACGGATTAATTCACTTTCCATTACTTTCAATGGGAAAGTTCACTTCAGTTTATGAACGCTTCAGTTTATGAACAGACTTCCGGAACCAATTACACCCATGCTTCGGGTTAAGTACGCTTCAGGTTGAGTACTCTGCAGACCCATCTGGAACGGATTAATCCACTTTCCATTACTTTCAATGGGAAAGTTCAGTTTATGAACGCTTCAGTTTATGAACAGACTTCCGGAACCAATTGTGTTCATAAACCGAGGTACCACTGTAATTAATATAATTGTCAGTGATAGGACCCTTTAGAATCTCAGAGGTTCTAACTGTGGATTATGCAATTTAATTGTGTTCAAAATAATCACCAAGCTGCATTGTTGCTCTTTGTTGAAGTGTGTGTGTGTGTGTGTGTGTGTGTGTGTGTGTGTGTGTGTGTGTGTTCTCAGCCACATGATTTTCCCAGAGAGAGAGAGAGAGAGAGAGAGAGAGAGAGAGACCTGGTTAAAAGTAGGTTCTCTGTGCCTGTAAGTACACCTTATATGGCTTTTTCTTGATTCACTTCATTAAAAAACCTAAGCTAGTGGGGTAGCAATTGAGCATTGTTTGATTGTCATTATTATTCATGACATCATTTGTCACCTACTTTGTTTTTGCAAAGGCTATATGGACTCCTACTGTTTTGTGTTTGGTATCTGGCTTCCCTCTAATTATGAGTCCTATTCCTGGTTTTGAGGGCTTTCATGTGGGATGCCTTTTTCTTTTCCCCCCTTTGAGTGGAAATTATTTTAATTTTATACAGACATTTTGCACGCATTATGCAGCAAGTTTTGTTATGTGCTGTCATGAAATCTCACCTCACTAATGAGTTCTCCTGCCTTCTTAGCTTGCTTCACATTTAACGACCCAGTGGCGATCCATCCGACGCCTTTCATCCAGTTCAAATCTGCTCTGTATCGGTTCTGACAAAAGGAAAAGGAAAATGCCCCATTGTTGCTGCTCACACATTTAAAATGCCACCTAAAGAATTCGCACATCAGAACACCAGCTGAGCCAAATTAGTGACTGCTTTTGTTTTATCCACTTCTTTGCAGTTGTGGGTAGGAATGGGGGGGTTAAGAAAAGAGATTGTGGTATCACCAACAGCAAACACTTCTGCTATAAGATTTAAAAGAAAAGGCTTTTCAAAAGCTTTATTTTTTTATATTAAAAAAAACCCTCCTGTTATAGCTTGCTAATGGTTTGTGGTTAAATCAACACTGCAGGGATACTGAGTACTAAAAACAGTGCAGGAATGTTCCGGAAGATTTCTCATCAGACATTCCACTCTATCCTGTGCATATTTACTTGTAAGTAAGTCCCGCTTGGTCCAATGAGACTATTCCCATGCAAGCGTAAACATGATTGCAGCCCTAGGGTGGACGGTAGACATTTGCCAGAACTTGTGATGTGTGACAACATGTAACCACTTATCAAACTTGTGGCATAATGCCTGTGGGGTGGGGAACAGGCATCTCCATGGGGTGTGTTTGTGGTTTACCCTTATCTTGCACCTTTTTGATCAAATATGGGGGAGAAGCATAACATTCCTTTAAACGAAAAGTGTGAAAAGCTGCAGTAGCTTCTTCATTTCCCATTCTAGCGTAACATTATACAAACAGGGCACTACCCCACCAACCTCAGCCTGCCCTTAACCAGCCCCCATCTGCCTGCCTCCTTACAACAACAAGGCAAGAAGGTAGCCTTGGCTGTCACCTTTGGCCTTGCAGAACTCAGTAGGGAGGGAGATGGGAACCAACCCACAATTAGTTGGCTCCACCTGTCATTGGCTCTGTCTCCATTGACTGCTGGTTTCCATCTATTATTGGCCTCCCTGTCTTCTGCACTACCAGTTCCAACGGGTACCAACAACCACTGAACAAATGTAATCACTTTTTTTTGTCTAAAAATGAAAAGAAAGGTCCTTTGGTCTTTAGATGGAGCAGAAGGGAAAGGGCAGGTTGTTTCGGTCGACCTATCACTGAAATATGCCCCATACTAGCCAGGCTACAAGTATTTTTAATTTCTCCTCAGTCTGGAATGTGGCCATACTTTACCCTGCTATGGCTAACGGCCGCCATGTTTTCAGCTGGTAATGATTTTGAACTAGAACAGAGTAGGGACTGGCATAGTCTGTGACGCTTTCAAATCATTAAATAATAACACAGAACCTTGTGCAACAGTGTTCTTAGCATAATAGTTAACCCATACTTGACTGTGCTTGTGAGTTCTCATTTAAATCGCTTAATTTATTTGATTAACCCAGAAAGGCTTTTCCATATGGTGATTTAATTGGTATTTTCTTATGAATATTTTATACTCTTTTATGTAAACTATTTAGAGGGTGTGTTTTTTTAAAAAAGTGGTATATAAATCTTAAATAATAAAAATTAAAAATTAAAATTTAAAAATAGATAATGTGTAACTTACATCACTCTGCAGGTCATATGCCCGCTTTGCCCATTCCACCTTCATATCTGTAGGCAAGGCAGTAAAACGATGAAGAATCGTCTTGTATCCCCTATCACTGGCCAAATCCTGAGCTTTCTTGGCATGGACAATATTTATCATATCCATGGACACATTATACTGGGTCTTTACATTCTCAGACGCCCTTTTATATTCCAGATCACTCTGCATCTTCGACATAAGATGCGAGTGAGCCATCTGCGAGTCTTCATTCACACCTTTCACCCCAATCAACTTTCCTCTCGTCTTCTCATAACTCTCCTTGTATTTTACCTATTAAAGAAGGGGGGAAGGAATGGATCATAGGTACAAAGAAAGGTAGCAAGCTCAAAGCCATTGTAAGCAACAGCATCGGGTTGAAGTAAACGGAACCTTTCAATAAACCGGTTTAATAGGCTTCTTCAGAAAAAGCACTGTGGCCTCCTGCAAAACTACTGACAAGCATGCTTAATATGTCTAAGTACAACACATCTGTACATCAAAAGCATACTGTATTTTTCCATCTCAACAAAAAGCAGAAAGCAAGTAATAAGGACTAACTTTTATATGTGATTGAAGTGCACAAAATGAGGATGCTTGCATGCTCTTTTTTAATGTTTCCAAAAGGAGCATCTTTTTCATTTACTGTTTTATCCCAGGGTAAGGAGCCTTTGTGTTACTTGAAAATGCATCATATGATTTGCGTTTTATGTCATTATTAGCACAGTCCTATGCATCTAGGTCCTACTGTGTCCAGTGGGGCTTATTCACACTAGTAAAAAAATTTAGAGCCGCAGTCTAAACACATTTCTCACTGAATACACTGAGATTCGCTTCCAAGTAAAAATGCATTGTATTGCATCATTAGAGTATGTTGCACCTTCTTGACTGAACCAGTAGCCCAAAAGAACAACACATTTGGTAAAGAAACACTAGACAGCACTGGTCCTACTATTAGGGAGAGTGAGGTAAATGCCTAAAGCAGCAGTTTTTGCATACCATGAAAGGGCAGCACATTTTCAGTGTTTGTATTTTGTATTATTATTATTTTTCTGCAGAAGTCATAGCATCTTGGAGTGGTACTGGGAAGCTGCAGCTCAAAAGGTCAAGTTGTGCTTTTGAGCACTAGCACAAGCTAAATAAAATGTATTGTTTCAGGTAAAGGTCAGTGCAGAGATATGGAGCTCAGGTAATATATTCACTCAGAGGCTTGGGAATCAGATCCTAAGACAGGCTTCCTCAACCTCGGCCCTCCAGATGTTTTTGGCCTACAACTCCCATGATCCCTAGCTAGCAATACAAGTGGTCAGGGATGATGGGAATTTTAGTCTCAAAACACCTGGAGGACCGAGGTTGAGGAAGCCTGTCCTAAGACCTTTCATAGTAGCAAGAGTTTAGTTCTTCCCCTGAAATTTTTTCACAGAATTGTGTTTGATGGCAATTCAATAGCTTAGTTTACTTGCGCAATACATTTTTACAGAGCATTCCACCTGGCAACCCTGTGTTTTGAGGGATAAAAGTGTCAATAACTGATAATGTGGGAGACTAAATACTACTATTTGCAGGATGTTGGACTAGTAAGTGGGGCAGCCAGATGAGACCATTGTAATGCTGTACTGGTTGCCAATGAGCTACTAGGCCAAATTCGAGGTGGTAGGACTAGCATATAAAGCTGTAAATGACATGGGATCCAAGTACTTAAAAGAATACCTTCCCTGATATAAACAATCTCAGCAGGTGAGGAACAATCTCAGCAGGTGAGGCCTTGTTGGTGGTGCCGCCACCGTGGTCTACACAGTTGGCAGTCACCCAAGACAGGGTCTTTTTAGTAGCAGTTCTCTGTGGGATGCCCAGGAAATTTTGTGGGTTTTCCGGGGGGGGGGATTTAAAACATCCCTGTTTACTCAGACCAACAGACACTGCCCCGACAACCCTGAGATTGCACACTGAGATAATGCTTGTAACCGTTCCAATATCTTTTGTGTTTGTTTGCTTTATAATTTTCTGTGCCCTGGGCTCTTTCAGGAAGAAGGGTGAGATATAAATCAAACGAATATAAATAAAACAAACAACAGCAACATCTGGAACATACAGCAAGGTCATTTCAGTTGGGGTTTATTTGTTTTGGTCAGTCCTCAATACTGTGATTTGGAGCTCGGGTAATGTAAGGGTGAGGAACCCATGGTCGGCCCCAGCAAGCATAGCCAATGGTTAGAGGTGATGAGAGCTGTATTCCAGCAACATATAGAGTGTCACAGGTCCCCCCCCCCATCCCTGCTATAGACTACACTACCCTTAAATTATGTCCTAAGACCTGGTCACAGGGACACACTTTAGCTCCCTAGAGGAACGATGGGCCAAATTCAACTAAGCTGCTGCACAAACAGAGGCCCGTGTAACAGGACCTGCCTCCTCTTCCCCCCAGATCTGCTCAGGAGGGCAGAGAGAACCCCCCCAGGACAGCGCACAGGGGGAGGAGAGGGGAGACCATTCCAATGCTTAGCCTGATGGAATGACCGCCTTAAGGTGACACTGAATCCCACCTGGTGTGTTCACCGTGAATCAGTACTCACATCACTTGCCAGGTCCCTCTTTGCTTTGGCTGTCAGGAATGGTATGGCATCAAGATGAAGTTCAAACCCCTTTTCCTTCTGGCTCTCCCAGCTACTTTTGTACAGTTTCTAAAAAGATTTTCAATGCCTCAATTACTTTTTTGTTACGATGCACCAGTGCCGAAACAGTAACACCCAAAGTTTCAAATGGTACCAGAAACCTATGGCTTCATGAGCTATTAAAAACACACTGGAGAAAATTGTTCTTATTCTAACCTGCATGTTAAAGGTAAAGGTAAAGGGACCCCTGACCATTAGGTCCAGTCGTGACCGACTCTGGGGTTGCGCGCTCATCTCGCATTATTGGCCGAGGGAGCCGGCGTACAGCTTCCAGGTCATGTGGCCAGCATGACAAAGCCGCTTCTGGCAAACCAGAGCAGCACACGGAAACGCCGTTTACCTTCCCGCTGTAGCGGTTCCTATTTATCTACTTGCACTTTGATGTGCTTTCGAACTGCTAGGTGGGCAGGAGCTGGGACCGAGCAACGGGAGCTCACCCCGTCACAGGGATTCGAACCGCAGACCTTCTGATCAGCAAGCCCAAGGCTCAGTGGTTTAACCCAAAGCGCCACCTGGGTCCCTAACCTGCATGTTAGGTAAAGGTAAAGGGACCCCTGACCATTAGGTCCAGTCGTCAACGACTCTGGGGTTCTGGCGCTCATCTCGCGTTATTGGCTGAGGGAGCCGGCATACAGCTTCCAGGTCATGTGGCCAGCATGACAAAGCCGCTTCTGGCGAACCAGAGCAGCACACGGAAACGCCATTTACCTTCCTGCTGTAGCGGTACCTCTTTATCTACTTGCACTTTGACGTGCTTTCAAACGGCTAGGTTGGCAGGAGCTGGGACTGAGCAATGGGAGCTCACCTGCCACGGGGAATCGAACCACCAACGTTCTGATCAGCAAGCCCTAGGCTCAGTGGTTTAACCCACAGCGCCACCCGCTGTCCCGTAACCTGCATGTTACCTACTGCTTAAATTTAGGAGTTCCTCCGTTAGCAAACCAATATTGCATATGTTAAAGAGCTGAAAGAGCAGTTTAAGGGCATAACTACTACAACACAGAGTAAAACTAGCCCAATAGTTATTTCTTCTCCTAAAGCCCCCTGGAAACTGTAGTTATCTGGCAGTGACTTGCATTCTCAACACTCTGATTAAACTGTAATTACCAAAATTCTTTGTGGGAAGCAAAGATAGTTAAAGTGGTAAAAATAAACCCCAAACAACCATACATTTATAGTATATATGCATTGAATCACTCTTGAGAAAGCATCCATCATTAGCCACAGAATAATTGTTTCAATAGCGTGAAAGCACAGGATTCCCAGCCAACCATACCTCACTGATATTTGCTGCATTTCTTCTGGCTTGTATGAAGAGGGGCTCATCTTTGCTGATGCTGTAATTATGAAGAAAACCCTCGTTTGCTGACCTGTATGCAACCTGTTTACAAAGGCAGATCAAACAGTATCAGCACTGGGCATACTTGTTTCGAGAAGCAATATGTAACAATTTCCAAAGGTAAACTTCCTGAATACTTACACCCAGTTACTGTATGGTTTATACCGTCAATGATTATTTTTTTTAAAGTTGCCTCAAAATCAATTTCTATTTTAGACTGAACAATTATGGTTGATATCAAAGAATAAAATGAAAAGAAAGATGAAAGAGCATGAGTGCTAAAACACTTGTGAAATGACTGGCTACCTGACTGTGTCTTTTACCTCAGTCTGAAATCCTCACTAGACAATACTTTCACTTAAACTGAGGGTTGTGCCTTTAAAGCACATTTGAAGCACAGTCCACACACAAACACACACAGCCCTGGGCACTGCAGTTTGTTGAGGGTTGCTGGGAATTGTTAACTCTGTGAGAGATAAACTACAGTGCACATAATTATTTGAGAGAAAGAATGTGTTTCAAATGCGCTTTAAATGAATAAGTGTGTACACAGACTTAGATTATCTTGTTCAGAACGTTAAGAAGGGTTGGCGGCCCACTTCTGCCATTTCCCCAAAACATCAAGACAGGGATAGCGAACACTCAGCCCTCCAGATGATGTTGGAGTCCATAGTAACCAATGGTCAGAAAGGGTGAGAGTTGTAGTCCTTGGAGGGCCAATGATTCCCTACGCACCGGGGCTTCACTTGTGCTAGCTATTGAATTGTAAGCTATATTATACAGCTACACTACATTGCTAACCTGTATTGGTGAAAGCCATACAGTGGTGCCTCGCTAGACGAATTTAATTCGTTCCACGGGTCAATTCTTATAACGAAAAATTCGTCTAGCAAATCCCATAGGAATGCATTGATTTTATTATTATTATTATGCCCATAAGAACGCATTAATTGAATTTCAAAGCATTCCTATGGGAAACCGCGCTTCGCTAGACGAATTTTTCGTAAAACAAATTCGTCTAGTGAGGCAACCTCCGCTTGAAAAATCCTTTTGTTAAGCGAAAATGTCGTCTTGCAGGGCGTTCGTTAAGTGAGGCACCACTGTACTGCTCAAACAGTGGTGTGGAGCCTGTGGTCCTCCAGAAGTTGCTGGACTACAACTTACATCAGCATCAGCCAATGATAAGGGATGATGGGACTTGTAGTTCAGCAACATCTGGAGGACCACAGATTCTCCACTTCTCCACTAAATAAAACACTGATTTCTCCTATTTTATAAAGGCAAAACATTGGTCTAAGGCAGGCATCCCCAAACTCTGCCCTCCAGCTGTTTTGGGACTACAACTCCCATCATCCTAGCTAACAGGACCAGTGGTCAGGGATGATGGGAATTGTAGTCCCAAAACAGCTGGAGGGCAGAGTTTGGGGGTGCCTGGTCTAAGGGGAATGAAACTGAATTATTATTATTATTATTATTATTATTATTATTATTATTATTATATTAAATAAAGCCTAAGCAATGGAAAATATTTTAAAATAAAGCCATGTGCAGACAATCTAATCCAGGTACCATGCAAGACAGGCAGCGTATTTTTAATGACAGAAAGAATGGCCTCACTGAGGAAGAACAGCCGCAGAGGTCCATGCAGATGTTCTAAAAGATCCAATTTAGTCTTTTTCTCTCTAGTTAGGTACATGGCCTTTATCACCATAGTATCTAAAACCTGGTCAGCACGCCTCTTGATAACCCTTTGGGTTTAAAGGTTTTCTACCTGCAGAAGTACAGGGAGTTCAAAAAAATCTTAGAAGTACACCTCAAAACTATGTAAAGCAATGACAAATTTCCGTGGCTGGATCCTATTGCTTTTTCAGTGGTGGTGCCTGTCCCCAAGAATTACCCGTTTTAATGATAAAGAATCTGTGTGGAGAGAAGGGAAAGTAGGAGACTCACATCACTCTGCAGTTCCTGGCTTCTCTTCGCATGTTTGATCTGGGAACTGTCTGCCACACTTGTGAACTTTAGAGCATCAGCCTTCTGTCTGTACTTTTTCTAATTGAAATGCATTTTAAAAAAAAGATGGTATAGATAACATTACCACATTTCTCAAAGGTAAAAAAAAAAATTGACAAGTTATGCCTTCCACTTACTGACAGCACTAGCAACAGCAACACAATCTTTTCAGGTTAAACCAACTCAGAAATAGAGGCAAGGTTACTCAGATAAAACAGGGATGGAGTACATAAAATGGAATAACCATTCTGTTTCCCAACTTTTTTGCTATCACTTTGCACTGATTAATTATTCCCCACCCCCAAAAGATCATTTTACCTATTTGGTTTCAACGTGAACCAGGTTCTTTTTTTGTCTACACACACATGCCTACTTCACAAGTTGCTTTAAACTAGAGCCAACATTAACTATGGTTTATAGTTCAACGAACAGTATACACTGGTACACAGGGCAAAAATCACCGCTGCTTTGCTCCTCTCCCTCTCCTGCTGCACTGCTGGGAGCTAAGCCATGAAAAATGCAGCCCTGAAAAGTTCACAATCTGCATTGCTTTTCAACATCTGTGGCAAATGCTCAACATAACAGAAACCATGTTATTTCTGAGTGAGGCCTGAATTTGTTGCTGTCAAAAACACCGTAAGAAGAAGAAAAAGACAGCCTTTTTCACAGTAATGTCTGTTGATAAAGAAGAGGCACATTCTTTTGCATACTTCATGTGATTGTCTTGTACTAACAATTCATCAATCAAGCACACAATCAACTCCAGGGTATGTGTTACATGCATGCCTCAATATAGCATTTCTGCAGGGAAAGACCCTGTCTCAGAGCAAACATACCCACTCTTGCCCTGTGATGTTCCCAGCTGAAAATAAGACTGAGATTGATTTATTTTTATTAAAGTGCATAAAGATTTCAAAGAGATGCTCATTATTCCACAATCAAGATGCGGGAGATTGTGAGGCATATTAGGAACAAGTTGTTTTCAAAAATGATGTTCAACTCTATATGATGTCATACAAAGAATAACAAAATGCCAACTCCTTGGCTGGAAATAGAAGCATCCAAGGTATGTGTTAGTTTTCAACTGATATACCTTTTATACAGTTCAGAAATGAAGAACTGTGTCACCTGATCATGGCTGGGTTCAACATTTTTGACAGTGAGTATTTATGTGGCAAACCCCAGCAGTAGACGTCACTTTGCTTCCTTGCAAGGTATGAGATCTGAGCACAGCTGTTTCTTCCTGCCTCTACTTCAGAATACCTGCATAGCCTGATGTCAAGGATCTACAGTATCAGAGTATAATCACTGGCAACTTTAAATAAGCCAATCCAGCTCCTATTCCTTCCTTTCACTCTTATATATATATATTAATTTCCTTTCTTTTAATTTCTGTTTTTCTTTGATAAGTTTGCAGAGCTTGTGACTGAAAAGGCCGAACTCAACCCAACAGGCATGTATGACAGTTCTCCAGGGACTTGATAAACCATCCAATTATAATACAGTGCATATATTTTCAAAATATTTCTATCTGCTTGCATCTTCCATGAAGGTCCTGCCAGACTTTATTATACTTAACAGTAAAATGAAGAGACATACCTCACTAATAAGTTCTCCTGCTTTCTTTGCTTGCTCAATATTGAGACTCCTGTCTGCTATCCACCCAACTCCCTTCATCCATGTAAGGTCTGTCTTGTACTGAAGCTGAAGACAAAAGAAAGCTCATTATTGCACAGACTGATTAGGTAGGCAGGCAGCAGGGCTAACAACTTGAATAAAATATTAGGGGAGGGGGCAGGTAAGCCCCATCCCACACAATCAACCACAAGACACAGTTAATGCACTCCATTTGAATGGCAATAGCCATCTACTTTGTGGGTCCCAGCCCCCTCAAATATACTATTGGGGGGGGCAAATGGACCCTGGCCACTAGGAGCTGGCTCCTATGCCAGGTAGGTAGATTTAGTTGTATCACTAAATACAATACATGAATTTGCCAGCCATGGGTGACAAGTCTTCAAGTTATAGCCTTTGGTATTACCCACAAATTCTCTTCCACACTAATACTAATGGCAAGCATTAGAACTCTGCTTAAAGCTATCTCCCTGCAAAGTCTTCCCACTGAAAGTTAATATTTTCTATTGGACAAAATTTAAATTGGATTGAATTTGACACTTGAGTTATCTGCATTCTCATATGAGACCCATGGATTGGTTTAATATAAAATCTGCCTTGTAATGACAAAGAGTTGAGCTACTCGGAAACCATAGTAGCTAACAAGTTGCCCTCCAGATGTTCTTGGACTACAATTTCCTTCATCCCTGCCCAGTGGTCATTCTGGCTGGGGCGAACAGCAACATCTGGAAGGCACCACATTGGCTACCCTTGTAGTCAATAAATTCTGGTAACACCACTGCAATCATCAGCTTTCAACCTCTGCTCCTACCTCACTCTGTAGTCCATAGGCTTTTTTGGCCCACTGTGTCTTTAGGTCTTCTGGAACCACCGTATAATCATGGAATTTCTTCCTATAGTCGAGATCACTAGCTAGAATCTGGGCCTTCTTGGCATGTTCCAAGTTTACCATGTCCATTGGTAAGTGGAAATTAGCTTTATTCTTCTCAGATTCTTTTTTATATGCAATCTAGGGAATATCAAAATATTGCATTCAACATTGTATAAAAGAGTATAGGGGAAAACAGCAGGAGAATAATAGCAACCATCTCTACTTTATATACACAACAGGTTGATTTTTTCCAACAGTCTCACTCTTTAGCATGTAATTACTATATACAGATCCATGCTTCCCTGACTGAGGCTTAAAGTTCTGATCCAACCTTAATGCCATGGTTGTGAATGTTTCATTCAGATATCTGTAGTGGCTCACTGTTTCTCAGTGTCACTTAGCATACATTTATCATTCATTATCATTATTTATATAGCGTGTAAAATGTTTTATGCTTTATCTCCACAAACAAAATGTGTCGGTCTTCACTTCACTTTACATTAAAGTTAACAATATAATAATCTTATGTATATTATCTCGGATGTAAATCCCACTGCTTTCAATGGGGTTTATAGTAAAGTGAGTAGGCACAGAACTCCAGCCTTGTTTATTTGTAACAAAGATTTCAATGCAATGTTTCTTGTAACTAGGGTCTGGTGCAGAACCAACAAGATCAATTTTCTAAACATGCTCAAGAGATTAAGAGTGCAAAGTGACCGCATGCACTTTCTCCCTCTCCACTCATCGGTGCGAACCTATTCTCGACTGTTAACCACGGTGCAACATTACATCTCTATTCCTGCTAACCATGGTTGGTTTTGCAAACCCTGATTAAGGCGAACCATTTTTAAGAGTATGTTTATTATTTTCTGTTACAACAACAAACTGCAACAGCTTTGACAAGCATTGAAGGACCCATTTTTCTTTTTGAGTTCTTTATTGGCAATAACTATGGCAAGCGAGGGTCCAGATGGTCAGGAAAAGAAGGGGAGAAACTGGAAGGGCCTGGAACGGGAGGGTTGTTAATGAGTCTGTGACATGCTTCTGCTAGCATAACCATGAGTTTTCTACAACCACCTTCTTACCAGATAAAACAGGAAGAGGTATTATTTTTTTACTATGTGCAGTAAAGGATATATAAATCCCAAGGTAATAATGAGAGCAGGAGTTTCAATGTTAAAATCAAATATTTAAAATAAGTAATGGGAAGTCATTTACCTCACTGCTCATTTTGGATACTTGTAAAGAATGAAGAAGCCTTGAATCTTTGGTTGCCATTGCTTTTCCTTTCGTTTTCTCATATTCTTCTTTGTATTTAATCTGTTTAGAGAAAATAGGCAACATTTACTCAAAAGACAGATAAATGCCAGCTAAGCTGTATTTTTCTTTTAAAGAAGGACCTTTCTCTTAAATTTTCTACTGACAAAAACGGAAAGCCAACTGCTCAAATCTCTTCCAGTTTCTCTGTCAAGTGGTACTTTCTGTTACATTTTAAACTATAGCAACAACAAAAAAGGAACAACTAGAAGAAATTGAAAGATTACGCTCAATTGTATGGGTATATAGCTAGTAACAATGTCTAGAAAACATAGTCTTAAAAGTAAATATAAGTGAAATAAATAAAGCAGACTATAGTGGTACCTTGGTTGTCGAACTTAATCCATTCCGGGAGGTCCGTTTGACTCCCGGAACAGTTTGAAAACCAAGGCACGGCTTCCGATTGGCTGCAGGAGCTTCCTGCACTCAATCAGAAGCCGCGTAAGTCGCATTGGACTTTTGGCTTCCAAAAAACATTCGCAAACCGGAACATTTTGCAGCGTTCGGGAGCCAAAACGTCCGAGTACCAAAGTATTCGACAATCAAGGTATGACTGTACAGAATGACACTGTTTGAAAATATTGTAAAATGGAGAAAAAGAAAATGGGTGGCTTACATATGTGTCCCTCCTCAAGGACAACACATTTCCTCTCATGCAACAGGGCTTTCCCTTCCTCTTCTCCTCCTTGCAGCCACCTGTGCACTCCGAATCTGCTCAGCAGGCCTGAGCAACTATCCAGAGCAGATTAGGGAGGCAAGGCTAAGAAGAGGAAGGGGAAATTCCACTGGGTGATTGAAAGCCTGCTCTTGCAACAATGGATGCCACCCATTCTTTGGCCCTTAAGGATGAAAGCGTCACCGGCTCATTAAGATATTTCAAGCAGCAGGTCGAATTTTCCAATCTGGAAATATATTCACTTTATAATTATTTATTTTTGGTTTTAGGCAATTTAAAGAGTCACTTTCAAAGACTAAGGTATAACTAGAATGTTATTACATTTCTCCGTTAGTTTATCAGTTTGTGACAGATTATTTTTTAAGGAAACTTCCAACTTAAAGCCCCAACTCAACATGTTTTCATTTCTCTTTATTATTGTAGACGTCTCTTATGCCCCAGATAAATACATATAACCTACATCACTGGCAAGATCCCCTGAAGCTTTGGCAGCGAGCAAAGACATGGAATCCAAATTCATTTCAAAGCCGTGGCCCCTGCTTTTCTGCCAGCCTTCTTTATACTTAATCTGAGGGAAGGAAATGCAGTAATAAATCATTAATGTCAATAAAGATAGGCCAAAAAAAACTAGCATGCACTTCGCTCAGCAAACTATCAAATCAGCTAGCGTAGCATGTGACTTATGCTTCTAATGAAAATCACATATTTGGATATATTATGCAAATGTATATTTGTGGGTTCCCTTACCTGACTGTATAATTCCGCATTGGCTTTGGCCTTGAGTAACTGTGGGACATCCTGTGGCGAGGTATATTGTGTTTTGGTTTTCTCATACTGGGCTCGGTAGTTCAGCTGTCAAACAATCGAAAGCATATTCAACATGTCAAATACAATGATATTTAACTGCAAGAGGAATGTTAATTGTTAAAAGCTATTCTTAAAAAGTCGTTAGGAAATAAAATCTGAAATTATACGAAGAGGGGCTATGACTACTCCCTAGCTTTTTTTTCCCAAGAAATGTCTGAATAATAAAAAATAAATCTGCCTAAATTTGAGGCTGCAATACTTCTTAAGGAGACTCTGAAACTGACTCCCTAGAATGCCTTTTACTTACAAAATGTTATCCATGGGACAACTGCAAGATACCTTCTTATTTATGTAATACTTCTCATGCGTTGGGGTACAATGGAAATAGGACTTACATCACTAAGTTGCTGAGCATTGATTTTCGCTTGAACAATCTGAGGTGTGCTGGTAACAGAGCTATATTTCAGCTTGTCTATACTTTGCTTATAGTTGACCTAAATTAAAAAATGGAGAAACACATTATGACTACCACAAAAGGTTTAGTAAAGCAATTCTCAAGGTAGCTTTTACTACAAATGGCAAATATATTGTTATCTAGAATATTTGCAGCAGTTAACCAAAAGCAGAAATCCTGTGGGGTTTGGGGTTTTTTTTTAACTACACTGCAATTTCATTGGTCTGGTATTTATATAAAATTAACAGATTTTCTGTCTCTTGCTCACTTTTATTTGCCAGCATTTTTAATTGGTTAGCCTTGTCAATTGTGTTAAATTATGGTTTTAAATATTTTAAAATATAAAGGGAAATCATTAAATAGAAAATGCTATATATGCAGAGTGTCGTGAAAAATCTTAATAAGGTAAAAACGTTATTTCAAAGTCAGTGACTGATAAGGTCAGAGCCCAGTAACTTGCTAATATATGAAGGCAGCAGCAACAATACGAACCCATACAAAGCAGTATATTAAATCCACATTATGCAAGATAAAATGTCATGGTGAGGTTTCCCTTTAAGCCTATTCTTCCCAAAGACCTCCATGTTACACTACAGGATACAATTATTATTCTCAACAGGCTTTAATTAATATTTGCCCTAGTTAATTACCTTCTCACTAAAATGCAAATTGCATGCCACTTTAAAGTAGTTGATTTAGTGAGAGGGTTTTTTCCACATTCCCTTTTTTTGGGGGGGGGCTGTGACATCCAGATTTTATTTGATGCTATGGGGTCCATTCTTACATATCTTCCATTAAAAAATGTATAACTTATCTAATATGATCAGTATAACTGAAACAATTAATTCATTGATGTCCAGTTCTCACATCAGCAGATGATCTGGAGCGTTCAATGCAATTTTCTACTGATATTTCATGTTTTGTTTTGTTTTAAGTGGATGAAACAATGATGAAATTTGGGCTGGTTTACATGGTTGAAAAATGACTAGGTGGAAAGAAGGGTAGGACTCTCGAGTAAAACAGTTGTTTTTGTTTTGTGGAAAAGGAACTGTGGCTATGAAAACCACTTGTGTGGAACAGGACATTTCAACAGATGCCACTTTACAGGTCCTCAAGTGTCACGCTGCACCTCTAAAATCCTCTCCTCTACAGAATTCTGGTTTATAAAGGAAATCTCTCCAGCTCTCTGCATAGTCATCCTGCTGTCCGACGTGTTGTCACTCAAACTGCCATATACTAGGGATTGATTAAACTTGAGGTGCAGGGGCTGCTACTTGAAAGCTATACACGTAACATTTTTCTTTCCATGTCTAATGCAACTCCAATCTTGTGTGGACTGCTCTGCTAGCATAGCAAAGCACACGATTGTGTTGTTGACCCCATAAAATCTCCTCTTAACTACCTTTGAATTCATCAGTGCAATTTAGAATGTGTGGAGGGTATTTTTTTAACCTAAATAAATGAGGAGTTATGTGAAATGCTAAGTGGTAGAACATGCAAAAGGTTCAATCCCTCGCATTCCCATTGTTGACAGTGCTGAGCTAAGTGGACCAAGGTTTGAAATGGCAGGCAGCTTATTTGGCACAATGGTTTCCTAAGCATCAATGCCCAGATATAACAAAAGTAATGGCTGTTCTCCAGTTTACATCTGTGATGTAGCTATAGTCTTAGTATTGATCCTGTTCCCAGTGGAATAGAGTAAACATTGGAAATATGTAGCATCAGTGGTCTACAGATAATAAGGTTAAAAAGGCAAAACCTGCAAAGCCTGTTTTGTCCTATGTGAAATTCATCTTCACACAACAGACGGGGATCCCTTAGGAATGTGCAGAGGTATTTTTCAACCAAACCTTAGTGCATGCCATCAGAAATGTAGGCTCTTTGGTGCAACATAAAAAGATAGGAAGTGACCAGAAAGAGGGAAATAAAGCTATAACTAATCCCGTGTTTTTGCTCTTCGAAGTGAGAGTTAATTACTCTTTTCCTATCGTCAGGGAATCCTGGACCTGTGGTTCAGTATAGGGGTGTACAGAATTTTAAGAGAATTCACACCACTTTCACCCAGATATACAGGTATTTCTCATGGCATTCTCTAAAGGCACAAGATGCAAAAAATCTTTCTGGAACTAAGCAAATCTGATTCTGGATGGGAGACTGCCTGAAAACTCGCTGCATGCTATCCCGAGTCCCAAGGGGTTAGAAAAGTAGGATATAAATGCAAACGGTGCAATAAATAAATGTAAACCATGTCTATTCAGAAGTAAGTCATACTGAATTCAAAGGGACTTACTCTCAGGTGGGTGGGGTTAAGATTGCAGTCCAAGTCCTTTTTTGGAAGTGGTTGTTAAATTAGTATAAAACCAATACTGTATACATTTTGTAGTGCAGAACTACCACTATGGGAAGCAGTAGTTCGGTAGACCTTCAAGCTATGCAGGGGGTGAGGTTCTGGAGATTGCTCATAGAGCCAAAATTGCACATAGTCAAAACCCATCGGGTTCAATGGCGGGTAGGATTGCAAAAGTCATTTTCCCCAAAACCCTACCCCTTTACACCCCTTTTTAATTTTTAATTTTTTTGTCACATATGTAAAGCTGAATGCACACAAGTTAAATGGATGCAAATTGCAAAATTACTGTAATCACTTTGGGATTACAACTAAAAAGAACAGGATCGACACTAGTACAGCTAAATGCAGGAGGTTAGATATCTAATTTCCAGTGCCCTGAGAATTTATGAGTACCAACTGGAAAACAACTTTTATCTCTTTTTTTCAGAGCACTGTTATCATCAGCTATATTTGTCACCGTAATTAAATTACTGCCTTATACAGACCGCAAATCATACTCCATCCCATGCAAGCAGAAGGGTGAGAATTCAGAAGGCTATTTACATCTTTCAAAGGGATCAGCTTCCTTGTTGTCTGGTATGAAGGAGTGAGAGTAGCTGGGTAATTGTAGTCAACATCATCGTGTGTGTAATCAGATTTATAGGCTATCTGGAAGAAGGAGAACAAAAAGAATCAACTTTTTTTTAAAAGCTGTCATTTGTTCTGAATAATTATCAGACAAGAGAAAAAGAAAAAAAACTCAGTAATATTAATATTAAACACAAGCAGCAAAGTAAATTCAGTGGCGTCAATGCCAAAGAAAATGAAATTATTTGCATAGTTTAACTGCTAATTGATTCTTTTTCAGCTGCGCAATTAATCCAGTGCCAACCACAGAAACATTACCTTAACTTCCACCTGTGACACATTGCTTTTATCTTCATGCTTACTTTTTGTGCTTCACACAGAGCTTCAAATAATGCATTTCAAGACAAGGTACACAGTGTCTCAACACAGGCACCCATCATTCAATACAGGAACTCCCTTCCCCTTAAGATACAGTTGGCACAGAACCTTACAAGCTTTTGATGCCAACTATTTATTCATCTAGGATTTTAGTTGAACCTATGTCACTGCATGCTGTGGTGGTTATTTTACTGTGTGCATACTCCCACCTATTTACAGATGGTGTGATTTTATTGTGTTTTATTGTTTATTGGACCCTACTTTGGGATTATTTTATAATCAAAAGTTTGTAGCAAATTTTATAAGAGTGTGTGTGTGTGTGTGTGTGTGTGTGTGTGTGTGTGTGTGTGAAGTTTGTTTAGTTAAATCAGGCATCCCCAAACTGCAGCCCTCCAGATGTTTTGGGCTACAACCCCCTGATCCCTAGCTAAGAGGACCAGTGGTCAGGGATTATGGAAATTGTAGTCCAAAACATCTGGAGGGCCGAAGTTTGGGGATGCCTGAGTTAAGTCCTATGGAGTGTTGTGCTACCTGCTGTGTAAGTAAAAAGCTGCAAACCATAATATTACACCAGTGATCCAGCAACATAATGCAGGCATGCTGTCCAATTCATGCAAAGTTCACTGGTAGCGTATAGGTACTTCAATATTGTTTACAAACACAGTGTTTTTTTTCTATTTTCATATTTCCTGCTCATGCTTTCACCTCCCCAGAAGTAATCAAACCTATGGCTATCCTTCATTTGACCCTGCTAAGATGAGAAGCCGTATCAAAATAGTATATTGCCGAAGCATTTACAACAACTTACATTGCTTGCCAGACTTCCAACCTTCATGGCATGTGCTGTTCGCCTGTCTATGCCAACTCCTTCATAATGACCTTTCTGGTTCTGGTAATGCTCTTTGTACTTGAGCTGTGTACAAAAACAAGTCTCCTCTCAGACACAGAAGTTTCCTTCTTTTATATTGCAATGAAAAGAACAAGACATAGGGTAGGATTCACCTCATGAACCCTCTCAATGAAAGCCCTACACAAGGACTTTTGCCCAGGGGCAGTGAAGGTGCAAAAGGAGGCCCCAAGTCTGGTAGAATTTCAATAAATTAAATGGGCCACAACTTTACTGATTACAGAGGGCAATAGGTTTTGGCACAGACATTGTATGTGTATCCTGAATCAACCAACCGTCTGCTGGTTGATTATTTTTGGCAGGGTTAATCAAGGTTACAGATTGGCCTTTGACACACACCAAATCAAAGTGATCCTGTCCAAGATCATGTGGATGGAGCCATGCTGCATCAGCCCCTGTCTAGGTGTCTGGACAGAAACATCTCTACCCTGGATCCTTTTAACGGGACAACCTGCTTCCTTGGGCTGGCGGTGGCTCTGACCACATGGTCCAACTACCAGTACGATACACCCCGATGCCTTATCTCCCATCAAGCTGTGACAATTGCTATGAGGTAGGCAAAATTTGTCTGAAGGAAAATTCCTTCTTGGCCCCAAATACAGTGAACAAATCCTTCCATAGCAGGGCCTCCTTGGGCAGCCCTACACAGAATAGCGCACAGGAGGAGGTGAGCAAGGATTGCCCCATCTAAGATGCTGATATGTTTGTGCAGATGGAATGTTTGTGATAGTGAATCCTGCCCATACAGAACTTTCCTATTTTAGTGCCACAGAACAGAAACAGAAAGCAATTCAACTTGATTGTTTATCAAGAATATATTTAGAGTAGCTATGGTTGACTTTTACTGCCCTTTAAGTATATTTTGCCTTATCCAGTGCATAATGTCTATACAGTGGTACCTCCGTTTACAAACTTAATTCATTCTGGAGGTCCGTTCTTAACCCAAAACCATTCTTAACCTGAGGCGCGCTTTCGCTAATGGGGCCTCCCACTGCTGCCGCCGCACGACTTCCGCTCACATCCCGGGGCAAAGTTCGCTACCCAAAACACCTACTTCCAGGTTAGCGGAGCTCGTAACCCTAAGCGTTCGTAAGGAGGACCGTATGTAACCCAAAGCTCCACTGTATCTGAAAGTTTAATTTTCAAGCTTAATTCTTTAATTCCATTGATTTTTAGGGACTTAGCAAAAAAAATCACACTAAGAAGCGCAATGTAGCTACTCTGGCGCCTTTTGTTTATAAAGGATATTGTGTTGAATTCAACTTCAGAACACTAGGCAACAAAATTATCTTCCTATATCTGAAGTTAATAAGCAGATGGCTTGGTCCATATTCTGCTCTGTAATTTGCACTCAGACAGTGTTGTCTGAGGTGACCTGGTGGTATTAAGAACCCACCAAGAAACAGAGATGAGACCATAAACATTTACAAATAACAAATAACTGTTTGATTGGATTACTGATAAATTAATTGTATTTTTTCTTCCCTGTAAAGATTTCTAAATTCAAACACCCAGACCTGTTTTTACCCAGATTTCCTGTTCTTATCTTGAATTCACATATGTACAAACTGCGATTCCCACAGTGACTACATTAAGCTTTCTCAGAACTGCATGCAAATGACTGAGGACTTACATCGCTGGTGTATTTTGAGACCTTGCTAACGTTCCTGAACTGAGGGGTCTCGCAGTAGTTAATACTGTGGCCTTTGCTGCTTTCTAGATCCTTCTTATAGCCCACCTGCAAAATGAGAATTTACAACAGTGAGAAGTGAAAATATATCCAATGGCTGGCTACGTATTTCAGTTACATCCTGCAATAAGAGAAATAAGAAGGTGTTTTATTGCATAGCAATACTCACTCTCATAATAAACAAAGGGGACGAACATCACGTTCCTCAGCATGAAAGAAATCTGAAATGTCCTGTATGCCATGAGGATACGGTGTATATTTCAAAGAGAGTTGGCAGGCAAAAGTCCTGCTGGGATTCTGGTCACATCCATGCCATACATTTAAAGCAGTCATGGAGAATTCAAGGGAACTGTAGTTTGTTAAGATTGCTGGCCTCACTGAGCTACCCTTAACAAACGGCAATTCCCAGGATTTTCCATGACATTAAACTGGTATAAGAGTACTCAGATTGTTTGGTGTGGATGTGATGTCAATCTCAATTAAATGCTTAAGGCCACACTGAATGCCATGGGACTTACTTCTGAGTAGACACACATCAGCTTATGCAGTAAATCCATGCAATTTGTTTCTATCAAATTCCATGCAATTTGTTTCTCTGACAAAAAAAATTATATCTGGCCTTCTTACCTCACTGTACAACTTGTTCACATTCTGGGCTTGCTTAAGAGCTAGGTTTTCTTGGGCAGAAAGAGAATGATAGTGAGCTGCTCCTTTCATCTTTGAAAAGTCCTGCTTGTATTTTATCTAGAAGGAAAAAGGCAGGATGAAATCAAGGTATAATGGCTACTGGCTGGCCACACTTTCAGTTTTCTTTACTGCTTCTCCACGGTCAGCATGGCAATTGGTTTTGCTGCCCTGCTTTAAGGATTTGGTTGTTTCTTATATGCCCTGCTCAAGTATTTATAAAGAAACAGTTATTACAAATACATCACACTGTAGATCCCCAGCTTGCTCCTTTACAAAGAAAGAAATCTTACAAAGAGGACCTCCCTTGAACTTCCTACCACTTAGAAAAGTCTAACAATTTATCACTGTCCAAATAGCTATCATTATACAATGATTAATACTTGAACCAGAATGGTGTAGTGGTTAGAGTGCTGTACTAGGGGTCAGAGGGCTCTGGGTTCTAATTCCCTGTTCAGTCACGAAACTCCTCTTGGTTCAATCACTGGTTTCCTTCAAACTGATTATGTGATAGGAACACGTCTCATTTCAGAAGTCAGCCAGCCCAAAACTTTTAATATAATAACTGGAGTTATTATTAGAAGCTTGAACTCATGTCTGCAGATTAGCTGGGATGCCAGGACACTAAGCTAGTACTAAATAATTCAATACTTACCCAGCGTTTAATATTACATTTCCACTCACGAGATAGATGGTGAGCAAAGCCTTGTTTAAACAGGAATGAAAATATTGACAAATAAGGAGCAAGGGTCCTAGTACTGAATGTTTGCTCTGGTAAAATTGCAAAGGTGATTCATGATGACTCCATCATCTGTCTGCTTTTTGTTGCTGTTGCTATTTATGGCGGGCATACATTTTCTGAATGAAGGTTAATCACTCCAATGCTAGTTCCTTGAGTAAACTGATTAGACGGGACACAAAGGTTCCCTCTCTGGAAACAGAGCAGACCATTCTGGAAATGGAAAAGCATGTTGGGATCCAAGCAATTATCTCTTTGGAATTTGAGATTCAGACCAAACATCAGGAAGAACTAGCTGTCCAACAGCCATACAGACTACTTTGGAAGGTGGTGGATTATCCTTCATAGGAGGTTTTTAAACAGAGTTGGGGGGGGCATTGCAGGGTTGGGACTAGATGACCCCTCCAACCCTACAATTCAATGATTGCATGGAAACCCTGTGAGAAGAACATTTTGGTGGTGCTCAATCAATTAAGATTATATATACATGCACGCATACATGTACACATGCATACAAGGTACAAATATTCAAAGCAAACATATAGCAGACAAACTTATTTAAAGACAATAGCCCATGGGCAAGTCTGCCTTTGGCATCCCAAAGAGCTTTGGTAGACATACTTTGGTAGATTTTGTACTCTCCACCCCTTTCATATAGCTGTTTTTCAAAAGTATCTTCTCTGTTTAGAAAGTGGTTTGGGGACATTAAAGTGGGGGCTGTTGGTTGAAGCCCTCTCAGTTGTGCATTTCTGTGTATCCTTCCTGATCATTATAGAAATCATGACTACTTTGCTCACTTTTGATACCTAAGCAAAAAAGGAATGTTGTGGCTACTTTGGGGGTGACAGGGATCCCTCTAGAGCTAATTCCAATTGAGAAAAAAGTTTGATCTTTCACAACATACAAACACATATCAATACTTCCATTTTGGAGGTCCACTAAAATAGAGTGCTCAGTCACAGACAGCTATATTTGACATCATTGGATGTGCTACAAGAACACCCAGAGTCCTAAGGGGTCTCACTCCTTTTATAAGTTCCCACTAGTTGTAAAAATAATATGACCCCAGAGAACCTTCTGGTTATTATAAGCGACTTCTTGCATCTGGCCTACGCTGACCGAGACCTCTTCTTTCATACTTACATCACTCGCCAGTTCATTTGCCTTCTTAGCGTTGAGATACGCTGGCGTGATCATAGCAGGAAAGCTCCCTTTCCCTCGGTGCTCTTCATATTCATCCATATAATCCTGAAGAACATCCAACAGTTATCATTTACTTATCTTTAAGTTATTCATTTTGGTACACTTCTGTCTTGCCAACAGCTTTCCTAACAAGCAGGCATACTTCACGGTTTCCGTATTTTATAACACAACCCACACCGTACATTTAAAGCACATCTGACACACATTTTAAACATGGGGCTTCTTCCCAAGAATCCTGGGAACTGTAGTTTGTTATGGATACTGGGAAGTGTACTTTTGTTAGGAGTAAACTACAGTTCCCAGAATTCATTGTGGGGGGAGCCATTTGCTTTAAATGTATGGTGTGGATGTGACTGATTTGTCTCTTCATCCAGTCTCCTTTTCAAGCCATCTCATTCAATTTCCAACTTCTGAGTTTTTTGTTTTATGCCTCTCAATGTCCAGTCAGCATTCTGTGGGATTTTTTTTTGGGGGGGGGGGCTTCCTAAGGCTGCCGCCCCATTAATATTTTTGTTCTTTTACAAACCTTATTACTGTATTCTTCTGAGTCTACTGCTGCCTAATTCTTCTGTGTGGTTGGTTTGGCTATGGCTATGGCTGCATAGCAGATCGTGCATAGGACAGATTGTGAAGCTGCATAGGACAGATCGTGAAGCTGAGGCTCCAATACTTTGGCCACCTCATGAGAAGAGAAGAATCCTTGGAAAAGACCCTGATGTTGGGAAAGATTGAGGGCACTAGGAGAAGGGGATGACAGAGGACGAGATGGTTGGACAGTGTTCTCGAAGCTACGGACATGAGTTTGACCAAACTGCGGGAGGCAGAGCAAGACAGGAGTGCCTGGTGTGCTATGGTCCATGGGGTCACGAATAATAATAATAATTTATTATTTATACCCCGCCCATCTGGCCGGGTTCCCCCAGCCACTCTGGGCGGCACGAAGAGTCGGAAACGACTAAACAACTAAACAACAACAACATGGCTGCATAAGAGCAAGCTATCAAAGCCTTGAGATCAGTACACTTACACAGATGTGAAGAGAGTGACATCAATATGCATGAATTAATATATATAGATGTGAATACTTTTGCATTGCTCCTTACCTGACTAAACTGATTCACATTTTCATTTGAGGCACCAACAGAATGACTTGCTTTTCCTTTAATCTCCTTTTCATATCTTTGATGATACTTCACCTGAGAAAGCAATGGAGGTGAAAAGGATGTGTTTATTCTGCTGATCTTACAACCTAAACAAATTGCATTTGTTTGCTTTTGAAGCCCACAGAGCTCATTTCCCATACAAATTGCTGAAAGGGGCATACAGTAGAAAGGCAAAATGAAAGATCCATCTTTAAGAAGTGGGCAGGGGAACAATGCCAAACCATCATGTTGTACAAAAGGGCTGTACTCACCCAAGTTTTCCAAATAATGAGAAGTTTTGCCAAGGTTGTTTTCTTTAGGAGGACGTCACTGGAGGTTTGTGGCATTTTGTAGTATACAGTTTGAGCCCAGAACAAACGGTCCAACCAACAGCCAAAGGTCACTGCTCCAACTTTAGAGCACCACAGAAGGGGGAGGTAACCAGAATCTTAAGATTTCCTTCAAACTTCAGCCTATCCTTTGTTTCATTAGCAGACACTTATACTACATTTTCAACAATGCAATGATGCTAAAATGCAGAGAAGTCTCCACTCCTTAACAGTGGAGATTCGTTGACCTAGCAATGTCGGGATTTTTCTCACAACAGTAAAGGGGCCACAATTTTGGAAGACCAAGTACAGATTTTTCTCCAATATGTGACAACATATAGGTCAGGCTTTTGAAACTTACGTCACTAGCTAATTCATTGGCTCTTTTAGCTATCTGGTAAGCCGGAGTGATCATCGCAGGGAAGCTCCCTTTCCCTCTGTGTTGTTCATACTCTTCTGTGTATTTTAACTGGAAAAATCGGGAGAGTTTAAATCAAACAGCTATAAACGAGCAGAAAGTCTATCTACTTGGTCTGCTCTTCTCTTCTACTTACATCACTCGCAAGCTGCCCCCCAGCCTTTGCATGAATTACATCTGGAGTATCCGCAACACTGGTGAATTTGGAAACCCGGTCTTCATGCCCTCGTTTATATTCCACCTATTGTGGAGAAGCAGAGTCAAAGAACGTTTGAAAACTATGAAGAACTGCCATCTTATCTCTTGCAATCAAGCATCAAATGACAGTAAAAATAGATGATCTTTGGATTTGCTAATATAAGTGTTTCCAATATTTGGCCCTGAATTTAAATTCCTTGGTTGCAAATGCAAATGAAACGGCAGTTTCTTATTGATGAAAATAGGCTGGAATAACAACACATTCTGGCCTTACTTGTCAAAATGTTGTGCTTCGGTTTAATTCACCCCAAGCCCATCAGTTGCCAAAGATGTTTATTTCATAACAAGGAAATGGCAGCAGAGGAGTAAATGCATTAAAGAGCTCAATCTAGAAGCTTATTAAAGCCTGTTAAATGACTAAACTAAATGGAAATGCTGAAATTTTTATTTGGATGAAACTGCTTTCTTGAACACAAGCCCAGCGTGCCTAATCAATAACAATCTCACATGCTTTCATTTTCAATCTCTGTTAAAGCATTATACATAATTCTTGGAATGACAACTAGAGAACTTTGCTTCATGATCTTCAAGGTGAATCTTTTCTGGGCTTCCTGTTTCTTTCTCATCATAAACGACATGCATATTGTTAATTAAAATAGATTTCTAGACCGTTGCGGATGTTATGCCCTACAAAGAAAGCAGGCAGGTAGTAAAAAACATCAGCCAATAAAGACTATTAAACACAGCTGAGCTAAAGAGGGCAGGGTGTCATTTAGGTAGGGGAGAAGAAATACTCCTGTTTTTCAAAGCCCATGGAATCATGCCTCCAAATCGTTGATATTTCTGGTTATGAAGCATTTAAAAAGTGATCACAACATGTACTCAAACTGGTGGGTTGTATCAAACATAGCACTAAATCAAAGTGAAAGGGAAAATACAAGTACATTACCAAAGATTTTTGTGAAACCGATTGCACAAGACAAATCAGCTGTTGTACAAGTTTCTGCTAGCACAGTTGTTTCATTTAATTCCTTTGTTGCACAACTTTTGCCCGCTGCCGTCTACTAGCACAAGGGCTCTTATGCTAGCAGACTGAGAACACTGGATATGGTCCACATTCTTTTTCTTTTCTTTTTGGCAATTTAATCATATATCAAACTTAGACCTTTGACTCTTGCTGTGAATATTGCCCCCCTGTGCTACAATCTCTTTGCCCTCCCTCAAAAATACATGCCCCAGGAACTTACGTTACTGGATAGCTGAGAGGCCTTCTTGGCTATTTGATAAGCTGGAGTGATCAAAGCAGGAAAGCTGCCCTTTCCCTTCTGCTGCTCATATTCCTCAGTATATTTCAACTAAGACAGAGAAAAAAATGTGTGTTTAAACTTTGTTCGTCAAACTAATTCCTCTAAGAGGTAGGAGAAGAGGGGGAAATTTTCTGTCATGAATTCCCTTAAGTTCACTCATCTAAGGATACAAGTCCATGTGGATGATCTCTCCTTGATATATTTAACTCACAAATAAAGCTGTCATAAATTGGAGGTTTGCTTACATCATTGTCCTGTTCTTGAGCTATCCTAAGCATTTCCGCATCTGGGATTGTTTCTGAGTACCACGATTTGCCTTCTTCATACGCAGCACGGTAGGCTTTCTAAGAACAGAATACATCATAAAATGAGGAATGGGCACAGTGGTAAACACTTTTGACTCCATCTCTAAAGATCAGGGGATTGGACTCTTGACAGGATGTAATCTATTAATGTGTAGCTGGCTGTAACCATGTTCCTTTCTTAAGTGGCTCCTGCCCCAAGCCATGTGGATTCTCCTTCTACTTTTCTAAAGGTAGTGGCTGCATGGGAAAAGTTCCCGGCGATTCCCTGCACTTTTGCACCCATAAGCTGCACATGAAATTCTCACACCTTAGTTCTGAGCACAGTGAGCCTCTTTCATTTCAGTTGAACTGACATTCCAGTTAATTTTATTTTATCACATCTAGAGGGGACAAGATCCTAATCCTATGTGCCTGGTGTGTCTGCCCATAATTGCAACATACTATAATTACAAGGCACTATAATCTAAACCTTTCTGAAAGTGAGTAGGCACAGCTTGAAGATCTCGACTGCCAGCGCTATTTTGGGGGTCCAGGAACTTCTCAAGGCACTTTAGTTGGCAGCCCTTTCGCCGCCACCACCTTTCCTCTAAACTCCTTGAAATTATAAGAGGGATCTGAAGGAAGGATACGCAAAGGGAAGGCCCCATGCAAGAGCAAGAAAAAGCACCTTCCTCTAACCACATCCAAATCTCTTGAGCTGTTACAGATATAATATAAGGAGGAAGAGGTGAGAAAGTAGTGAGGTTCTGGAAGTAGTGGGGCTATGAAACACAGCCTGCAACTAGCGCAACTTTTTGCTGACCTGGGGCTTTCCTCCCCTTCCCCATTAATTGTTTTCTATATTTTTTTTAAACAGAACTGCAAATATCTAGTTAATTAACAATGAAAACCGTATGGGATTTTTAAAAAAGCAAATAAATTGCATAATACATCATCCTAAGTATTTGCATGAAGGCATCATAAATCTTCAGATCAAGCTACCAGTATCTTAGCCAAAGACATGTACGGCCTGATCTATGAAGCATTCTCCTGGCGCCGGTTTCAGAGAACCAGATGAGGCTATACCCAAAGAGTGTTTTGTATCCAGGTCACAGCATTCCAATGGCAATAGTCAGAATAATTGGAGACATATTTTGAAAATGGCTTCCAAACCAAACGAAAACATAAAGGGGTCATTTGTATTACAGTAATACAGAATGTTAAAGGCATAAAATTGCAGCCTTGTAAATGGCGCAATCTAGGAGCCTGGAGGATAGCAGAGCATCTGCTGAATGTTCACTAGTAAGTAAGTTATTGATACGGGTCTCCTACCTGGCTGCTTAGCTGCTGCATCTGCCTCGCAGCCTCCATATCTCCGGATTTCACATTCCAGTGAAAAACAGATTTGAACTTCTCGCCCTCTTCTCGGTACTTAATCTGCATAGACAGACCCAAAATGTTATTTTGAAACCTATTTCAAAGGATTATATGCCAGCCTTCATATCCAATATTTGAAAAAAAGATAGGCTTCCTCTTCAATCTATTCCCTATATATTCTGAATTTCAAAAGGAAAATTATGTCGCAAATATTCATTTTTGAATACCTAGCCTCAGAATTTTGTATTTTGGTATAATTTTCTCCACTGCTGCCTGAACTACCAAAATGACTAGGCTAGAGCTGAAGTCACTTGAAATAGCAGAAAGACAAGGCAGCAGGTGTGGCGGCCGGGTGGGGGGGCAGGGAGGGAGATTCTGAAATAAGACATGGTCTCACATGCTTGAAGGGATACAAATGACAATGCTACCAAATGAAAAAGACAATCCCAATTTATATACATTTGTATACAAAAAAATAAAATAGAAAATACTGTCTTTTGATCCCAGTACAAGAAACTGGGCATGTATTGGCTTCTCTTGGTACCTTCCATCAGTTTCCCAATATGAATTTACTGTGTACAAAATATTAACATGAGAATTGAGTCTCATAAACCGCTCCATGAACCTCAAACTTCCTTTTGTGATTGAAAGGAGCAGGGTGTTTCTTAAGTGACAAAAGGAATGGAAAGTGACCTAGCACTCTCACACACATATATTGAAGTAACTGGATCTTGTCACAGCCATCAAACAGAAATAGAAATTGTTGTTAATCCCAAACACATTCCAGAGCAAATCTGTCATGCACAGTTTAGAAGGAAATGTATTTGTTGCTGTTGTTATAGCTTTAGTGAGAGATATCGCAAAAATCCTGCATGCGTGTTTTAAGCATGTACCGTAAGAATTTTTCAAGAATTATCTTGGAAAGGCATAATACAGAATGAGGCTGTTAAAGTTGTGACAACAATACTCCCCATACTTCAGAGGATATCTGTGTTATATCCTTATCCTATTCTTATCATACATTCCGACTGCAATCCTGTGTACACTTACCTGGAAGTAAACCTGAATGAATGCAGAGGGCTTTACTTCTGAGTAAGCATGCATAAAATTGGTCTAGGCATCAGCTCTTTCTACTGTGAAAACTGGGGCAAGATATAAAAATTTAAATCTAGAAATTTGGAAGAGCTGTAACTCGGAAGGCAGTTCTTTTTTAAAAAAATAATAATGAAAGCACAGAAGGATTTCAGATTTTCTACAGCTAGCAGCCCCCTGACATTTCACCAAGTTTACCCAATGCAACCATGTAAAACTCACTCGACTTTACAATTTTGTTAAAAACTCAGATCCAAGTGCCAGGTTCATCAGAGGTTTGAAAAGTCTTTTTGTGTGTGTGTTTAGCAAACCTGAGTTCAGATTCTAATGAATCTGCAGACACTTTTTGATTTGGTGTCAAAGACTTGACAGTTTCAGCGGAGTTTTCCTTTGAGTTTCCTGGTTCATTTGAAATGAAATTTCAAAGGATGACATGGGACCGTGAAACAAAGCGGCAGAAACCGTGCGCACGAACTCTTCTAACTGAATGAACCCGGCATACTTTCCACACCTTAGATCAGCATCCCTAGCAATTTTTTTGGTGAGCAAGAACGTAGATTTTCAATGGCTGAAGGAACCACTAAGATGTTTTGCAGTTCTTATTTAAGTAGGGCTCCTTCAGATACGCACTTTGTGAGTATAACCGGGTTTTTAAAATGCACAGACATTAAAACCTGGAGTTTTCACATTGCGTCACAAGCATAATCATTCAGTTCTGCAGTTCCTTACATTTGCAGGGTCTTGGGTGGACAAAGCGTGTGTCAATGTGCAAAATACGATCTCTAGTCACTACAGTGTTAGGGGCAGCTCTGAATGTACAGCCTCACTGCCTGCATGGGATTGCCCTTAGCACTGAAATGCTAACCCTTGGTGATGCAACTGCTTTGTACATACATTGCAACAGCAGTGATGCTATTTGAATTGGAATAGACTCCCTTGGAAGGTGGTAGCGTCTCCTTCATTCGAGGTTTTTAAGCAGAGGTTGAATGGCCATCTGTCATGGATACTCTAGTTGAGATTCCTGCATTGCAGGGGGCTGGACTAGATGGCCCTACCAACTCTACAATCCTATGATTCTATGAATCAGGCTGCTGGTGTATTTTCCCCCCTCTGCCTTTACAATGTAAGTCCACAAGAGAACCCTGTGCATTCCAGTACAAGCCCATTCCTTGAACACTAACCTGGTGTTTAAATTGACACAGAATTCATACCATTGGGTCAAAGTCAAGCCTGAGAGCTGTCAGTGTTTCCTCTTGTGTGGGCTTCCACATGGGGTTTAGTTAACTGGGATTTGGCTAACACAGGTTCTATTGAAATATATTAAAAAATTGTCCAGTAGCACCTTAGAGACCAACTAAGTTTGTTCTTGGTGCAGTCATACCTCAGGTTGCAATCGCTGCGTGTTGCGCGTTTTCGCCGAACCTGGAAGTACCAGAACGGGTCACTTCCGGGTTTCGGCACTCGCGCATCCGCAGAACTGCTAAATTCTGCTTTGTGTGTGCGCAGAAGCGCCAAATCACATCACGCGTGTGCGCAGACCCGGCGCTGCGGGTTGCGAACGTGCCTCCCATACGGATCAGGTTCGCAACCCGAGGTTCCGCTGTATAAGCTTTCGTGTGCATGCACACTTCTTCAGATACACCTTCAGGTTCTATTTTCTGTTATAACCTTCAGAAGGAAATAGGATGATCCAAGGAGGGGACCCACATTGTAAACAACTTCATTGGCACTGAAATACCCTCCAATTCACTCTGAAAGGGCAGCATTTGATAGTTAGATTCATGTTTGATGGCCAGATATCTGATTGGCTAGGATCCTCATGCGATGAGTATAGGAACCATCACTCTCCCTTTAAAGGTAGCATTTGTGCTTAATAATGCACATAAGCAGTTCATGTGGCTACACAGCACTATGATGTGATCAGGTACAGTATGTGATTACTGACTGGCTGAGATCGCTTTAGAAGCAATGAAACTGGGAAAAGAGATGGCACCAAAGCAGCAGCAGAGGTGGGAAACTGCATACAGATATGAAAAAAGGAGGATGAAGGGTTTGGTCCTTCTATCATCACCCTCAAAAGAATATGGATGGTTATGCTGATATTACTGACACATATCAAACACATTAATTCCTAAGGTATCTTACCTCGCTTACTGCTTCAGTCTGTTTTTTCACATTTATATTTACTGGTGTCTCAAAAACACTTGTGAATGTGTTGTTTTTTGGATTATGTCTGTAAAAGAAAGCAGATACAATGTGGAAAGAAATAATCAATGTCCCTCAAAAAACCAAATACTTCTTATATCTTAAAACACAGAACTGATTACTAAAATACAACTAGCATCTCACATACAAAGTTTAATTTTGCAGTGTTATCTACATCTTGATTTAAAGCTTCATTCTATCAATGTTGCTTTTCTAATAACAAAAGGAAATTGTAGAATAAAAAAAACCAAAAAAACAGAAGCCACTTCTTCATTTCAGAACATTTGAGAAAAACTGAACATACTGACTTGCAAGTTGAAAACACAGTAAATTTATTATCTTTCAGCTCTAACAAGCACATGTATATTAAATTATCATCATATGTAACTAAGGTCAAAATGCAGTAACCAAATTTCAGGTTATGAATATTTGATCTTTCAAATAAGAAATATCAAGAGGGCATAAAATGCTCCACGATTAAGGAGAGTTTCTTTTTCTTTTTTTCTATTACACCACATGGTCCTTTTCATAATCAATGCTGCACTTTATAAAGATTTTGACTAAGGAACCTTGGGGTCAATTAGTCTTCAATAAAGTTGCTACATAAAATTAGCCCCCCCTTAAAAAAAACTATTTACAACTGTCTTATTGATCCCAGATGCCTGCCACCAGATAAACTGAGCATCATTGTGCCAACTCTGATTTCATAATATGATGGCTTTGTGAGTGCTCCATCACATACTGAAAGCTTTTTGCAATTCACAATGAGGTTTTATTGCATCCTGACAGGCAAGCCTCATAAACTATTTTTCATTACTACCTGGTGCCATGTAAGGTATACAGTGCATGTCAGGAAGCTGGGCAAAAATTGTATTTGTATCTCTCAAACAAGAGCAGAATGGAGACTGCTGATACCGGTATTACCTATATACAGCTATTGTATGTCCAATGCCACCTAATGACTAAACTATACAACAACACTATCCACCAAGCATCAAAATGCATTGAAGCCGATACAGTGGTACCTCGAGTCACAAATGCCTCAGGTTACAAACGCTTCAGGTTACAAACTCCGCTAACCTCGAAGAGTTACCTCGAGTTGAGAACTTTGCCCCAGGATGAGAACGGAAATCGTGTGCCGGTGGTGAGGCCCCATTAGCGAAAGCACACCTCTTGTTAAGAACAGTTTCAGGTTAAGAACGGACCCCCAGAACGAATTAAGTGCTAACTAGAGGCACCACTGTATACATCACTGCACATAGGCTACACATTTACAACATAAGGATTATTCCAAGTTTCTTACAGTGAGGTAATAACTGCAAATGACTACCAATGTTTAAATGTGCATTTAATCATCCCAGAGACACTGTTGCGTGTTGACTAGATCATAGTTGTTTTTTACTAAATCCCCCTCCGGCTATGGGACTCAAAACATGGCCTTAGACAAGTCATTTTCTCTTAGACAGCAATTTAATGTGATATAGGAAATCTATGGTTATTTTTTCTCCTTTGGATTTAAAAAATTGTGTAGCAGTCATTGGGAGGGGCTGATTAATTTTGGAACTGTGACACTATGTGGAGGTGTGTAAATGCTGTTGCCTGTATTATTTTCCTCATGAAAATTAGCCCAAGAAGCTGCTACTTACCATGGGGGGGGGCACACAAATACAGTTCAGGTACTGGAATATTTCCCCTCCACTGAGCACATAGCAACTTCAAGATGGGGGCAATTTTATTGGGTATATGACATGATGGCAAGGGCTGACATGGAGAAAGAGATATAGATATCTAGCAATGAGAGATACTCTTAACCATTAACTCAAGATAGGCCACATCACATCTAGTTGGGCTCTTAACCTAAGCTATCACTACATTGAGTTCCTTGGATTTAAAAATAATATAATAATCTGTACCAAAGTATGCTTTTACACCAGTTAAATTTACTCAACTCTGATCCATAAAAGTTTTTCTCACAATATATTAAAGTGCCATAATCCTGTTTACAGGACTTTTCTTTTTGTTGTTGTTGTTCACTATGTTATGACTGATCATAGCATTTTTGTGGCCGGATAGCGTATATTCTGAGGAACAATCTTGACGTGGGGTATATTGTGGGCACTGTATTCCATTTCCTTTCAGAGCTGGAAACTCAAGTTGTGTACAGAACTCTCTTGGGAAGCTGCCTTGCCCTGCTCTTCTTTCTGTAATAATGACACACTGCGAATAGATAATAATCTAAAGATGAAGCGACATATATATTTACATTATATGACTACACCTCAGGAGTTTCCTACAGTTTTTCAGAGTAAAAACACTGAGAATAAAGCAAACTAATCTATGGGGTGGACTGATAATCTAAAAATGACTTCCATAGTATCAGAATTCAATCCAGTCTGAACCTGTTGATAGATAATATACCGTAGACATAATGTTGCCTTGCTATATATCTGGAGAAAAACTTACGCTTGACAGTAAGGCTTTTTCTGGTGGCTAACAAAGTTATTCACGGTAAGCATCATCTTGCAGACCTCGCAGTGAAAGCAGGCTTTGTGCCATGTCTAGAAATAGCAAGGATAAAAATACAGTGAAAGTTGCTTGTGTTTCAGATTTTATTAGTCTGTTTTAAAATCGTATAACTGATTATTCTTGGCAGTCTAATAAACAACTCTTCTCACAGTCTGAAAAAGATCCATTTCCCGCATGTAACCTTTAAAAGATGTAAAATGTTTCGCCAAATTACACCCTTGGCAAAGTTCAGTTCTGACATCCAACTTATGCAACATGAATAAAGATTATGAAAGTGTAGAATATTTTCTACCAAGTTAAATTAAAGGAGATGCAGGTTGTCTATCTGAAAGCATATTAGTGGGTTATTTATGTAAGATATTTTTTCTCCATAATGGTGAAGAATAACAGCATCTACTGACCTGATCAATACAGTTAATCTTCTCTGCGGGATAAACCCCATAGCCACATCTGGCACAAGGTTGAATATTCATCCTGAAATTATCGAATAGAAAAGACTGTATCAAAATTTCAAAGGAAATTATAACTTTAAAATGCCTTGTTTCCTAGAAATCACACTCCAGTCTTGTCACACCAATCCACAGTCCAAAGCTTCTGCTTGCCTACTGCTTAGCTTCTGCTTCAAACTCAGCTGTTGTCTGGTTTTTAAAGCTGCCAGTTACTAAGAGGGGCTATTTTGGCATCTGTGTAAGAGTTCATGGAAGGGAAAGAGACGGGAGAATTCAGCAACACCTTTCTCTAAATAGAAGAGTGAACTCACAGTGAAGCATCATGGTCATATGAGCAAGAACATCTAATTGTTAATATTTAAGCTATGGGGTTTAACGTTGAGTTGCCAGAACCTCAGGATGGGCTTCTAAATATATGTCGCTTCATCTTTAGATTATTATCTATTCGCTGTGTGTCATTATTACAGAAAGAAGAACAGGGCAAGGCAGCTTCCCAAGAGAGTTCTGTACACAACTTGAGTTTCCAGCTCTGAAAGGAAATGGAATACAGTGCCCACAATATACCCCACATAAAGATTGTTCCTCAGAATATACGCTATCTGGCCACAAAAATGCTATGGTCAGTCAGCCTTAACTGACCTTGCCCAAATGAAAAAGCCTTGGTTAACAGCATATATTTCTCTAGATGAAGTATATACCATACTTTTATTCCATATGCACAGAATGCCATACGTTTTGAGTCAAAATCTGCGTTGTAGGCATTGGGGCAAATTTGTCCTGGAAGAGTTGGCAGGGATTCAGTCTCCCCGCATCCATCATTCTAGACCAGGGCTCCCCAAACTTTGTTCTGTGAATTTTCAGTCAGCTGGTCTGTAGTGTGTCTGTGGCTTTGTGGTTGAAGACAGAAGATGGCATATCCATTGTACTGTAATTTATACACAGATAGTGAATGCAGAGGGGGAGACGTGCAATTAATGGCAGAAGCAAGCAGGAGAATGGCAGTGGCGATTGGGCGGGTGATTGATGGCTGCAGCAAGGCCTGCTGGTGACTGGCTGTGGCAATTGGGCAGGCAATTGGTGGCTGTGGCGAGGTGGACAAACAATTGGCGGCTGTGGCAAGTGGGCGGGTGGGCTGTTGGTGGCAGCAAGCAGGCAGACAATTGGCGGCTGCAGTGAGGTGTGTGATCGGCAGTGGCTGTGGCAAGCAATCGGCAGTGGCGGGAAGGTGGGTGAGCAATTGGCGAAAGTGACCTGCCCCACCCCAAAAGCTAAACTATTTCTTAATTTTGGGTTTTAAAAAATGGGGGTGTCTTAGACACAGAAAAATATGGCAATATTTTAATAGTATTGTATTGCATTTTTTTCTTATAATGTACTTTATTGTATTACAATTGGAATTCTATGGAGGTGGCCTGGGGAGGGGGGTGGCACGAGAGTCCTGAGGGTCTGATAGGGATCCCTGGAAGGTCACATTCTCCCTGTTATATTTATTTTATTTTATAAACATACCTATAGGACTTGTATCTATAGGACTATAACTATATAAATATACCTATATTTATAGCCCTATATATTTATAGTGCTATACATATTTATAAAAACATATTTTATATTTATATTTTTAAAAAAGCAGGACTTTACAGCAAAACATAGGGACCTGTCTTACCAGAATCAGACTCTTCCAGTCCAATAGTGTCTGTACTGCCTGGCAGCGGCTCTCCTGGATTTCTGAGAAACCGCTGCTGAAATACATCAGGAATCGGCATTTGAGATTTTTCTTGGGCTGAAAATAAGGAGACACAATAGGAACTTAGGAATCTGCCTTAGACTGAGTCACACCATTAGTTCATCTAGCTCAGTATCGTCTACACTGACTGGCAGCTGCTCTTCAGGATTTCAGACAGGGAACATTCCAAGCCCTACCTAGATGCCCAGGATTGAACTTGGGACCTTCTGCATGCAAAGCAGATTCTGTACCACCTACCTGCAGCCCTTCCAAAGACTTGGAGATTGAGCAGAAGGATCTCTAAGGGATAGCTCAGTCGGCCTAGCTAGGAACCCCTACTGCATACATACACAATCTCCACTAAGTGGCTGCAGGAGATTCCAGCAGCTCCGGGCACTTACCCAGGGTTGTGTTTCCATTAGGAAGACCCAAAGCAGTGGAGACTAGTGCCTTCATTCATTGACACCTGGAAGTCTTCACTGGAGGTGGTGCAGAACATTATGCCCCTGGAGTGTCTCTCATTGCCTCTCTTCTTGCTTCAGCATAGGACCAAAGCAGCAGTCAGCCATGGCTCCGGGTGCCTCAGTGCATCGTCCTCCAGCTAGAGCCAAGATGGTTCTCCCTTTGTTCCCCTCCACCTTCCAGAACACCTTTTCTCCAAAAACCAGAGCCTCCTGTAAATTGACACTTTTTTTCCTTCTCTGGGCAAAGCCTGCCCCCTTCCGTGTTTTCCTACTCATGAAGGCTGAAATTCTACACCTTTCTCCAGTTTTCCCTTTTCTCCCGAGGAAGCCTATTCAGCATAAGGGAATTTCCCTTTAAAAAAGGGAGAACTTGACAGCTATGCGCCAGACCCAAGGACCCATCTTTTAATGTGATAATGACCAGCAATCAGCTTATCCCTAGCTGGCAATGTGAGATTACTGGGCTTGTGATCATAACTTTAATGCAACGGAGATTGGCATAGTTTTAACCAAACTGTGCTTAACTGGTGAATTGATGAGTTTGCCTGTACTGTATTCTAACCCTTTACTGAACCTAGACGTTATAGAGAGTCTGTCCGCACACCCAAACTTATAACAATACATCCAAAGCGCACAATTCCTTCCTCGAAGAATCGCAGTAATAACTGCACTCCTCGAGGAGGTACAGCTCCTTAGCACCCTTAACAAACTACAGTTCCCAGGACTCTTTGGGAGGCATCATGTGATTTCAATGTACTGTATGCCTTGTACCCAAGTGTCCTCAAAGCAGGAGATATATTATTATTATTTATTATTTATTTCATTTCTATACTGCTTTATATTTTTTAAGAAAAATCTCAAAGCAGTTTACAGCACACTGAAACATCAATAAAACAATCTGAAGGAAGTCAAATATAGAGTATACAATCAAAGCAACATAACAGAAAACTAAAACAAGATTTCAAAATAAAACATTACAAAGGTCAACTACAGAATACATATTTAACACAAAGTTAGCACACACACAAAAACATTTCAAAACAAAACAGCTCCAACATTCCCCAACCACGCAGCGTCCCAGCCAAGCCACGTGCTGGAAGAGAAGCCGGAGGGAATTCCCTTCCCAGGATTTTACTTCCCCCTTGCCTTCCCTCGGGGCCTGTCTCCTTGGGTGGAATCTATGGTGCCATCGGATAATTTTAGACTGCGGGCTAAAGTGCCGCCCTCCCTCCCTCCCTCCCTTATAGATGGCAAAGGCGCGTCGCTTCACTTATTTCGAAATGTGGTTGCGCGTGGGGAGTATCTGCCCGGACGACACCCAATGAAACGGACTCGTCCTCTGCCCCGCGGGGTTGGCGTGTACTGCGCCTAGAAGGCTGATGATGAGTTCAAAGTGACTACAGGCCATGAATCAACACCTGCAGCGCCTTATTAGTTTCCAAAGGGCTGCCGGGGACGGGGAAACTCCGCTTTGGGACCTTTGCCCGGGCGGGGGCGCTGCAAGGTTCCTGCGCCGCCCAGGCGGGACCTTTCGCTTTCACTTTCGCGGCTCCACGTAGCAGAGCGCCGGCGGAGAGAGACGCGCCGCTTGCCCCTTCCTCACCAAGCGCGCCCAGGCAAGTTTTCCCCGGGGTGGGATGGAGGGAACGCTCGGCCCCCATTGCTTGCCTGCCTCTTTACGCGCAGCTGCGCCCTTTCCGACGCTTCACGCTTCGCTTTGGCCCTGCCTGCCCCGTCGAGCCTCCAATTCCTGGCGTCTTGCGCCGGGCTCCGTCCCGTTTACTTTTCCTTTGAAGTTCTCCGCTTCTGCGCCTCGCTCATTTCAACCCTTTATCGATAACCTATTGCGCCCGCCCACTTAGTTTCCAATATCTGTTCCCCTACCCCCACTTCCTGTACTCGCGACTGTCCCTTGTTTTCTGGAGGTGAAAGCAGCACCCCTAAATCCTGGCTACGCCTATGGCATTCCTGCCTGTAGAAACAACAACAACAACCCTGACCTGGTGAATTTCTGCTTGTTGAGGAAGCTGCAAATTGCTACAGAGGCCTGTTGACCTGTCAGTGTCTGAAAAATACCTATATAGTGCCACCAAACTCTCCTTTCTACCCTTTTCAATTTTAATATTTTTGCAGCTCCTTCGGTATCCTGTATGCAAGGTCACACACTTTAATTCTACTCATAATCCCTTGTCACTTACATAAATTTAAAATAAATAAAAAAGTAAAGAACGTTAAGCAGATTCATAATGCAGACTCATTACCACAAGATTGCATGATGCAGATTTTTTTCACTATTCTGTGAAATGTAGCCGGATACTGGGGTTTCTCACTGCCCAGTTTGCATCCTACAATTTGCCTAGTATAAATAATGACCACCTTATGGAGCCTAGAGAGTGATTCCGTTTTGTTAGAGGGACCTACAGTATAAAATTTCTGTACAGTCTACCCTCTCGTCAGGAATAAAGAAGTTACCTTTGTGATAATTCAGGGATAATTTTCATTCATGGCAAGAGGGGGACAGTGGTCAGGTCTTGCTTGCAGCTTTCCAATAGGCAACTGGTTGGCCACTGAATAGTATGCAGAACTAGATGGGCCATTGGCCTGATCCAGCAGGCTTTCCTTATGTTTCTTCTTAGGGGTTCTTGAAAGGTAAAGGAAGGGGCTCACAACTTTAGGCTATTTACACCTCACCCCTCCAGAAGTGTGGGGCTGGACCTTTTCATATCTAACAACCACCCTTTCATCTGGAAACAAGAGGTGCCTACCAGGTAAAAAGCGGCTGTGCGTTTCTGCATTCCCAAGCTGGTGTGGGGAGAAGCCAAGGAAAAGCAATGAGTTTCAGATGTAACCCAGGGGCTCCAAAGCAAGTGTGAATGTGCAGCCTTAGAGGTTCTGAGCACAGTCAGTCTATCTCTCTTATACACATATCTATGCACATGTGGGATTTTCCTTGCCAACTGCACACCTCTATGTGTAGATGAGTATACCACGAAGGGAGGTGCTAGGTACTCAGGATGTCTGTGGATATTTAGTTTTGAAGAGCATCTCTCTTAAGTTGAACTTCAAAAGCAAAATTCAAACTCTAAAATTCTAAAATTTCCTAAATTTTGAAAGTAATTTTTTAATCGGCTGAGAACACAACTTTTCTGTAATTCTGAAATGGGCAAGAAAAGGGGCTTTAAAAAGTGTTTTAATAGCATTCTTGTCATTTGTTTCTCTAAATAGTCGCAGATCCTTTGCCAACAAAGATGCAGAACGATGATGAAAGAGACAGTGGTGATGTTCCAGATGCAAAGCCAGATAGAAGACAACGATCTTCACTCTTTTCAAAGTAAGGCACATGTTTGTTAGCTGGTCCAAAAGAATTTTATCTTGACATTATTCTGGATCCACTGATAGAATTCTAATGGGAAAATAGCACTGGTTGTGCAACAGGTTTCTGCCAGTGCAGCTGTTGTTTGGTTCCTTTGCTGTGCAGCCTTCAAACTCAGCCGTCCAATAGCACAAAAGGAAGAGAGCATTGCATGCAGACCTATAAATGCACTACATACTAGAAATAAACCTTACACCTGTTCCACATGGGGGGAATCTTATAATTTAAACTATTACTTTTCCTTTTAAACTGAATTCTGAATATTAAATTCCAAAAATAGCTGTTAATTATATTTTGTATTTATAACCATTGTCAGTCCCAAGTAGATGTTTACCTTCAGTTAAATTATTCACAGTATTGATTCACGAGTTAAATATAAGCTTGTTTGTTAAGGGTGTAGAAGCAACACAAGCGGATTGGGTGGGGCACTGTACCTGACTTCCACTGGTCATGATTGCTAAGATTTGGCCAACTGGACGTGATTGGATTCTATTTTTTAAAGGGCAAATATGGGGAACCTGTAGTGCAGCCTATTTTAATTGGTATGTGTGTATGTTTAATTTCTGTTGTCAAGTGGCAGCAAGTTTGTGTATTTTGTGTGTGTCTGCCTTTAGGGATTCTCAAAATCATGGTGCTACTTTTTTTTTTTTTACCTAGAAGAGGTCAAATTAAATGCTAGTATGTGGATTACTCAACTCCAGTGCATTGTTGTTGTTTAGTCGTTTAGTCGTGTCCGACTCTTCGTGACCCCATGGACCATAGCACGCCAGGCACTCCAGTGCATAGAAAAGTATAATGATTGTTAACAAGGTAGAACAATTTAGGTTTCAAAAGAAGGTGAACCCATAGCTGTCAAGTTTTTCCTTTTCTTGTGAGGAAGCCTATTCAGCATAATGGAATTTCCCTTAAAAAATGGAGAACTTGACAGCTATGGGTGAACCTAGTAGTGTGTTCTCTCTCATTCACTTTCTATTGATTATGCTGCGTCTGTAAGAGGCAGGTGAGTTGGTACCTGTTTGAAACATGGTTAGAGAGCTAGAGAGGCAGATTATGATGCATTTTCCTGGCTCTGGCTCCTCCCATGTGGGAATATCTCAAGAAAGGAACCAGTGAAATAAAGTTGACTGCCACACTTGTATCCAGTCCAAACTGTGAGGCTGGGCCTTGCCTTAAATACTTAATACGCCAGTGCCTTCCATACTCCTCCCCACCCACCCCCATGGACCGCTTGTACATTGCTCAGGGTCTTAGCAGACCACATATTTTTCTGCCTATTGTAGTAATTGTAATGCACTATTCTAGATACTATTTATGTTCAGTTGTATTTTCGTTTCTGCCTTCATTTCTTACAGATTGTATTTTATTGTGGTACAATTTGAATTACATTAAATTCAAATTGTAATTAAATGAAAAAACAATACAAGAAATAAAAGAAGCAATAAAAATACAATTAAAATCTTATGAATACTTGATGCGATGGATGTGCTGTCTCTGGTCTTCGAGTACAAAACCACAGACAACACTGCAGACACCTGAGCAAAGCTCCCAGATCACAATTTGGGAATCCTCATCATAATTTGCTCCCCCTTCTCTCTCTCTCTCTCTCTCTCTCACACACACACACACACATCCATTTTTATTTGGACAACAGACTTCCATGTTTCTTTTTATAGTGCAGGAATGGGGAGCGTGTGGCCCTCCAGATGTTGCTGAACTACAGTTCACATCTGGGCCAGTCTAGGCCTGATGGGTGGTTGTATCCAACATCTGGGCGGTCTTGGGCTCTCTGTCTTTGGTTTAGTTTTAAGGCAAAATTGCCGTATTTTGAGAAAAGTCATCTACTGATTGGATTGGATTTTTAAACAAACCTGTATATCTTCTTCCCACTAGATGGCAGATGAATATAACTTTTTGCTTGTTAGAAGTCCTAAGATCTTTGAGATCTGTTTTTACTTGTCGCAGCTTAAAAGTTAATGCTTATTGTATTACATTACTGTAAATGTCACTGAAAGTACAATGACAAAACGGGTGAGGAAGATTTGGCAGCGGGAGGGGGGATCTTTTGACATTAATTCCTTCTGTTGGATTCCATTATCTTTCCTTCATTTAGATTAAATCAGACTAATGGTTCTGCTACACAATTCTTTGGGCCAATCAACATAGTGCTCTCAGAATAATTCAATGAGGGTTTATAAAATGTGAAGTGAGGCACATTTAGCATGCCACAAGCAGTCCACTTCTAGAGCATTTGTTACCTAATGATGTGTATGGAGCCAAATTTGGTACACAGTGAAACCATTCTGCAACTGCATTGCCACAAGATTAATTGCAGCGGGAGTGAGGCAACTCATATTTCATCACAAGAATAGGTGAATAATCTACTAGTATGCACACTCCAAGTAAGGAATTGTCTTTTAGATTACATCCAATATTGCGATTTGTGTTGGTGATTCGTTGACATTCCGAGAACAGCATTTCTAAGCGCATTTCAACTACCGGTAACTTAAAGGCATCAGGACTTTGACCTCAATGTTAGTTGGATCCAGAGCATGTACACCCAATTAGGGATCTTACATATGCACTTTTTTCCTACCATGCCTACACCATGCACATGGCATGTACGTACACCTGTGTGACAAGTTGTCTTTTCCACTGTTTTTCATCTGGGGTGGTGAGGAAAAAAGTCAGAATTCTTACAAACTGGGTACAGTGGTACCTCGGGTTGCAGACCTGATCCGTTCCAGGTGCCGTTTGCACCCCAAAAAGTCAGTGACCTGAGTGGCGCTTTCGCACATGCACAAAAGTGCGATAGAGCACTTCTGCGCATGTGCGAAGCATGCAGAACACTTCTGCGCATGCGCGCACGGCAAAACCCGGAAGCAAACACTCCCGGGTCTGCCGCATTTGTATCATGAAAAAACGCAACCCGCAGCGGATGCAACATGAGGTATGACTGTATGTAAGTGTGCATGCAAGTTTATTTTATTGTTTGCATTTATATCCCACCTTTCCTCTAAGGAGCTCAAAGGTGGTCACATGGCTCTCCCCTTCCCCATTTTTATCCTCACAACAACCCGGTGAGGTAGGTTAGACAGAGCTAATGACTGGCCCAATTCATCCAGCGAGTTGCGTGGCTGAATAGGTTTGAAACCTGGTATTCCCAGGTAAGGATTCACCTCTACACCACCTTGTTCGTTACCCAGGTGAGGAACAACCACTTTTTGAATGGACCACAGAACCAAGGAAACCCTTTCCAAGTGCAGCATCCAGATTTAGGGACCCAGCATTTATTATAGCTTTGCAATAAGGTAGGACAGCGATCACTCAACTCAGTGTGCCAGTTGAGAAGGTCTGCCCAGAAACACTTCAGAACCAAAGCTCATCTAGTAGTTCAAACACAGCAAACAAAGAGTCATAAAACATCTTCACATACATCAGGAAAGTTACAGGTCATGAGAAGTAAAGCACACATGGCTCCATACTGGTATCTTCACCCCTGCATCACCTTGGCGTGGCCCCAATGTTCCCAGGCCATTTGACCATTTTAGGTCTCGGATGTCCAGCGTTACCCTGGCAACCTAGCCTTCAGTGAGGGAATAGCATCATAAAATCCTCTTCCTGGGTCTCATATAGTTTCAAGGAGAGCAGATTGATAGTCTGGTGCTAAAACATCCTGCCATTTGTACAACTTTCACCCAGAAAGCAAGCCTAATACATTCTAAAAGGTTAAATGAAACATTATTAAAATAATAAAAATAAAATATACACCTGGGGTCTCTAATTCTTACATCAACGGTCATAATCGGAAACTAACCATTTGACCACACTGGTTCTCACTAACTGGGCAAATGAGCATGTACATAACATCCATGTTGAACTTTTATGAAGTGCTTCTGATGTGGGTGCACACAGCATGCACAAGAATCCTAGTTTGGTGAGTGCCTGAATGCATTTCTTTTAAGCAATTTAGATACAACACATTGATATTCGGCATATTTCTGAACTTGCCATATTCTGATCCGCACTAATAGTTTGGGGGTTGCTCTTGAATTGTTACCCAAAACTGTCGTCATCCAAGTTCTACTTTTTTGGGTCATTTCTCTTTTCAAAAGCTTGATCCGCTGCGTGACTTCAGTATTTTGCTGAAGAAAAGGAGCCTGGAAGACCTTGTTCCAGAGGCCTTGCATTCTTCTTTAATGGAGCTTGCACATAGCTTAATAGCTACTTACGTTGACAACTTCTGAGATGTAACGGAAGGGGGAGGGTTTCGTGCCAGCCTATTTCTGCTACCTGTCTTGTCTTCCACCACCCCCTCTCTTGGTTGTTAATTTCCACCAACTTTTGATGGCTGACAGGTTCCTGTCATCTCTTAGAGAAGCAAAACGTGCATAGCAAAACTTATTGGGGGGAAATTAATTAAGTTTGCAATCATTTGTCCTCTCCTGATCTAGGCATCTTCTGCACTAAAAGCTGACTTCTGTGAAATTAACCTTCATTGCCAAAGAGAAGAACATTGCTTTGTTGTTACACAGGGGAACAACTCATAGCCTGTATGTAGCCAGGCACAGGTTACTGATCCCCTTGCTGCTGAATTCATGCTATACTCCCCACGATCTATCAAGGACGTGGGGAGATACACTGTGAGATTACTGTACCTCCTCAATGCCCAGCTGAACTATGCTAAGAAGCTCAGACCATCACTTAGGCACCATAAGCTTTTAGGAATCGCTAATGTAAACATTTGGCTGGTTTTTCTACCTATTTGAGTGGGTCGTGGCTGTTTTATTTTGTTCCTTTAATTTTCTGTATCGGTTTGCATTCATTATTGTTTATTATTATAACTCAGTTGTACTTTTTGTTTTTAACCACCAGTATTCTGTTAGCTGCTGTGAACATACATACATTTGTATTGAAGTTGCAGGACATAATTATATAAATAAATTCAATCCTTATTTTAGCCATGGTTATATACATTTATGGTCCCCGCTCCAGAGGCCAATTGACTAGTAGTCCATTCTTTATCAACCAGGTGCTCTCCAGTTTTTGGGGCCTACAGTTCCCATCAGCTCCAGCCAGCAGAGCTGTGGGAATTGCAGTCCAAAACACCTGGAGGGCATCAGATTGACAAAGGCAGGAGTGGACCATCCATTCCAGACCTACCATTAAAGTCTCTTTATTTATTAAATTTGTATACTGCCTTTCATTCCAAGGATTACAGGATGGTTTACAATAGAACACAAAAGTACATGTCATAGTAACAAACGAAAACAATAATTTCATGCACACATAGATGATTTGATTAGCCAAAGGCCTGTCAGAAGAGGGATGTTTTTGCCTGGTGACTAAATATATTGTTACACCAGCCCAATCTCCAAGCAGTATGAGAACCCAGGGGCCTAGCTGCTTACCCAAGGTTCATGCCTCCTATTGGAAATGAAGCACAGTGGAGACTCTGTTATCTTTATGGTATATGGTTTACAACCCGAGCCTACGATGGAGAGGTTCCCAGCATTACTCTCCAAGAGGGTCTCTCACTCCTCCCATAGGGGCAGCCGCCTTGGATCCAAAACAGAAATCAGCCATGTTCTCTTTCTCCTTTTACGGTCTGTCACAGTTTTTTTCGCTAGCGTATCACTGCCAACTGCAATCCTAAAAAACTAGCACTGGCTTTTTTGTCTTACTGACTAAAACCAGGGCCCAGGGTGGGGCTAACTTGGCCCTCCAGCTGTTTGGGGACTACAGTTCCCATCATCCCTGACCACTGGTCCTGTTAGCTAGGGATGATGGGAGTTGTAGTCCCAAAACAGCTGGAGGGCCAAGTTTGGCTATGCCTGTGTTAGCCTGTCTGGGACCGAATCTCCCAATGGCCCATCTGACTCAGCCATTATCACATGATTACCTCACGAGGAAACTGCCCTGTGTTATTTCCAACCTTTGCCAGATCCAACAATTTAGGGGTTGGATTAAATTCTAACTCTTTATTGAATTCAGAACAATGTGTAAGGAGGCTGCTGGCCCATTCTTGTGTTGCAGCCCTCCAGACACGCGAAGAAGAGCCTCAGATTGCAGGGTCTGGGTTTTCTTTCGAATGTGTGTTCAGATACGTGTAATTGTCCAGCTTGGAATTTCATTTCTTTTAGGGAAAGGGAAATAGGGGGATTGGCAGCAGATTGATGTTGGATAATTATATCCTAGAGTTTGACAGTTTGTTCTCCAAGGGTACAGAAAGTAAAGTGCAAACCTATTTAATCTGTCCTGCGACAAATTTATTTGCGAGGATGTCAGGGGTGCAATATCAGAAAGAAAGAAAATGTGCATATAACTCTTTTGGTTTAAATTAATTAGGCAGGATCCCAACATCAGACATGTAGAATTTCATATACTAGTAAATATAGGGTATTAAATAGACTGAAATGCTTGTTTTTCTACAAAGAAGATTAAGAATTTTCAGGAACACTACTTTGATACAGTGCGAGGTTGTATATCAGAGTTAGGTGATGGCTTCAAAGGACAGTAACCTCCTGCTTTCTGCACACAGAGCCACATGTGTCTATCGCTGAAGCACTTAAAAAAATAAAAATCTGTGCATTATTATTACAGCAGAACAGTGATAGAATCACAGTGGTGGAAGCACATGCTTTCTGCCTGTCAGCAGGAGCGGAAGAAACCTGCATGACCTCGGCGTGCATGTTAGGCCATAGTTATGGAGGTTTCAATAGCCCTATAGAAATGTCCAGCGTGACCCATTGCTGACACAGACAAATCATTGGGTCTGTGAACACACCCGTAGGCTGCTTCAGTCACTAATGTAGTGTAAGCATGGTGGGATGCTGGCATTAATAGAGAACACTAAACCTATTCATCATCGCAAGGTGGACGTATTTTTCAGATGCAGAGTGGTGTACCACTTGATGAAGAGCCAAGGTATTGTACATTCTTTGTGTCTCCCTTTCACTTTTTGCAGGAGGGGGAGAATAGAGTTTAGATAATTTAGCACCCTGAACTCAGAAAATGAGCATTTTGATGTTCCTGAATGACTGGCAATCCACATTTGTTTGGTGAATTAAAACAGGTCAGTAAGGCATAGAAATGGAGAAGTATTTGCTCCCTTGAAAGCAACAGTAGTCTATTGGTACCTTCTCACATTATGGGATGGTAGCCAGTGTGATACAGGTCCTTCTTGTGCTCAGGTAACGTGAGAAGCTCCATGCCAGTGGGGGGGGAGGAATCCACCCTGCAACTCCTCCCCACATCAGTGTTGGCCCAACTTCCAGGCCAAGTGAGGCTAAGTGCCATGTTACCCTTAGTGGCTGTGTGCAGAGATAGCATGATGGCATGAGACAAGCAAGAGACTAAAAAGCTGTGCCAGGTAATAGCAGTCTTCAGTTCTGACAACAAACACAAGAGGAGCTACATGAGTGGTGTGAAGTTTGAAGCTGAAGCAAATTTGGTTTGAGAAAAGAATGATAACAGTAAAAGTATGAATGGGTGTGTTTGTGCGTGCAAAAGATGTTGTATAAATTGCCAGTGATCAGAGGATGGCAGGAATACATTCAGTTGGAAGGTTGGATTAGATGATCCCAATTATTATTCGTGATCTTAAATTAGGTACAGGGGTCGAAACCTTTGGTCCTGCCTCATTTACAAATATAATTCTTTTGTTTTCCCCCCACCCATACTGGCCGGAGGCTGCAACAAAGTTGTGCCATTTGTGGAACAGAACTTCACTCCCTCCCCTTCTCTCCTTTTCCCCCTTTCTTGCCCCCACAATTGCCAGATTTATTAGGTGAGAAGATTTGGCCCTAAGGAGTTAGGGCAGCTTTTCAAATAGCTTCTAAAAATTAGACACATTTCAGTTTGCGTGTTTAAACTCTACTCAAGGGACTTACTGGGTACACCCAAGACTTGATAATATCTGGTATTGGAATAAAAGAATTCAGAGCATGCATAGAATAAGATGCCCTATTTTGTCTGAAGGGACTATGATGCTGTTATCTAAACTTGATTATTTGCGAAGGAAAGAGCATTTTGAGGTATAATTAACTTTTACATTGTCAGTGGTCCCAGTGAATTCACTTTCCATGGCCCTGTGTCTCAGACCTACATGGGGGTTCTAGCTAATGTGTATAAGTAACTTTGCATCTGCATGTCTCCTCTCCACAGGCATTTGAGAATTATAATGTTCTGCAGCTTATTGTTTTATTGTACTTTACTTGAAATTGTCAGTGCAATCTTACATATGCTTACTCAGAACAAAGCCTCACTTGAGTTCACTGGGGCTTATTCCCAGGAAAGTTTTTCTTTCTTCAGCAACTGAATCTGCAGCCATCTGATTATCTCCCCCCCCCCTCCACCTCCACCTCCCCATGCAACAACTGCATTCAGCCTTTTCCAGAGTTCCAGAGTCTTTTATAGCTCAATATATTTTCTACGTCATATTTTTTTCATCATTGGTATTTCTTTAACAACTATTAATATGCTTGCATTTCAGTTTTGTTTTGTTTTGTTACATGCAGAAAAACATACAGCGTATTAGGTTACTTGTTAGATCAGGGGTCAGCAAACTGTTTCAGCAGGGTCCACTGTCCCTCAGACCTTGTGGGGGGGGGCGGACTATATTTTGGAAAAAAATATGAATGAATTCCTATGCCCCACAAATAACCCAGAGATGCATTTTAAATAAAAGGACACATTCTACTCATGTAAAAACATGCTGATTCCCGGACCGTCCGCGGGCCGGATTTAGAAGGCAATTGGGCCGCATCCAGCCCCCGGGCCTTAGTTTGGGGACCCTGTGTTAGATGCACCCAGGAAATAAATACTATGTAAAGAATGAAACACAAAAACATGAATGAGGAAGCAGCAGTTAAAAGTGCACCATTTTTTATAGCACAATGACCTACCACAATTGATTAATGAAAATGGCAGTTCTGGAACATTTACCAAGTTGTTCAGCACTTCATAATCGGTCAGTATTGTTCAGCTGTTGGTCTAAGCTGAAGACTGGGTTTTTTTGGGTGCATATCAAAGGAGCCAATTTAAACAACTCAGTGCTTGCCAGCCGTTTCTTGCTCTATTGAAAGCTAAACCGCTTCAGCAGTAAGATAAGTACAGTGGTACCTCGGTTTATGAACACAATTGGTTCTGGAAGTCTGTTCATAAACTGAAGCGTTCATAAACTGAAGCAAACTTTCCCATTGAAAGTAATGGAAAGTGGATTAATCCGTTCCAGACAGTCCGCGGAGTACTTAAACTGAAGTGCATAGCTGCCAAGTTTTCACTTTTCTCACGAGGAAGCCTATTCAGCATAAGGGAAAATCCCTGTAAAAAAGGGATAACTTGGCAGCTATGCTGAAGCGTTCATAAACTGAAGCGAACTTTCCCATTGAAAGTAATGGAAAGTGGATTAATCCGTTCCAGACAGTCCGCGGAGTACTTAAACTGAAATGTTCATAAACTGAAGCATGGGTGTAATTGGTTCCGGAAGTCTGTTCATAAACTGAAGCGTTCATAAACTGAAGCAAACTTTCCCATTGAAAGTAATGGAAAATGAATTAATCCGTTCCAGATGGGTCCGCGGCGTTCATAAACCGAAAATTCATAAACCGAGGTGTTCATAAACCGAGGTTCCACTGTACTAGAATGTATGTGTGCTAGACTTTTGGTGTGTGGTTTTTGGAGGGGGTGTGTGTTTACTGTTGCAGGAGAGCTTTGAAAAGCACAATAGGTCTCCCATAAGGTCTGCATGGTAGGACGACCTAAAAACTATTGGTTGTTACTGTCACTCATAAGACAGCCCACTTCACAAGAATGGTTAGATGTCCTTACTCACTAGTCAAATTCTCTGGGTAATCCTATGCATATTTATTTGGAAGCAAGCCCCACAGTTGCAATGTGACTCACAAATAAGTGTACATAGGATTAAAGCCTGAGTTTCTTGCTGGTGGCCGTAAGTATACTATTTCAGTCTTGGTGTTTATACTTCTTTCTTAACAGAAATCTTACTATTTGCATTAAAGCTTCCAGTAATTGAGCAGTCTGACATAAGAATTTGAAGGCCTCAAATTTCAAATAAATGTAAATTCATACTGTTACAATTATGCACTTCATATCCAGACAACCCAAAACCATATCTAGAAAATGATTAACAGAAAAGGCTTCTTTTCAATCTCTTGATTGAAAATGTTAACCCTGCAAGTATTCATTTTGATTAACTGTAACCCATGTACAGATGTATTTTATTTAAAGCATAGCACTGGGGGGAAATAAAAATGTAAACCTCTCTTGCCTTGAAACAAAGTAAGAAGTTTACAGTCCTGCACATAATTACTGTAATTGCACATTGTGTCAAAGAAAATGTCATGTGAAAACATAAAAAGTGTGATTGGTTTATGGGAATGTGTTGTTACAAGATGTTACTTTGGTCAAGTTTAAGAAGCAAACTTGTTTATTGTAATCAATTATACAAGTTGTGTTTTGTTGTATTTTTTTACATTTCTGTAAGCAGAAACTTAAGTTTGAGAATAGATTTATTTTTCACTAAAAAGGTATTGCATTGCTGTTTCAGTCTGAAGAGCTTGTGCTGGGCACAAATCAAAGAGTAATATAAACCAGTGACCTGCTTTTATCATTCTCAAACAAGCTAATTTATCATGATTTGCTTTGGCATGCAAATAAGGGAAATTCCAAAATCTGGTTTGTTCCCCACTACAAATTTGCTTCCTTCTTGTTCTGCCACTCCTTGGACAAGTACCAACTGTTTCTCACAGTTGTCCATCTAGATTAAAGTAATATGGGTCTAAACCTGAATCACATAGGGGTTCTCCAGCATTATCATAATAGCTTCCCCAAATCAAGAAGACAAATATGAGGAAGAAAGGCAGAGCGGGAAACAAAAGAAACATACTTTAGGCCTATTCACCTTACTTGCATGCAACGGGTTTAATGTGTTGAGGAGCTGGCCACACGGCTTCCCTGGACGTCCGCTTTCCTTTGAATGGGCATCTGAAAAGAATCCTCTTTTCAGCTACCTATGCAGAGGGGTTTCATGTGATCCGCACATGTGTAAAATCAGGTTGCCCTGGTCACATGGCACCCTGAGTTGTGAACAGCTGCTCACAAGCAGAGAACTCCATTTCAGACACCCACACTCAACATGCAGGTGCCAGAGGCAAGACTGGCGTGGGGGCACAGGGTCAGGGATGAGGCCAAGAAGGCAGACCCTCCCTGCTTCACCACATGAGTGAATGCATAAATAGGCAGAATGGTAGATTACCAATTGTTTTCCTGAGACCTCAGGTTCCTTGGCCAACTTAATCAGGGGCTCCCCTTTGAGATCAGCCATGGTCTGCAAGCATGGATAACAGCTGTCCTATCCCAAACAATCTTCCCTTACTGTACAGGGCTGAGGATATAACCTGTTCTAGAGCAGACTCTCGTTTCCTGGGTTAATGACAAGGCTGTACTGGCTATGCTTGGTGTCCCATGTGAAATCTCAAGCCCAGGCCAGGATAAGGAGAGAAGAGACCTCAAAGGTGCACTAAAATTATCTAGCAAAGGCAGAGGCTAGTTTTCTTGTATTTATCCCAGGTCTTAAAAATCCAGAGGCTTAATTCCACCTGTAACCTACAGGAGCCCAATACAGTATCTCACTCTGTTATTCTTTGCTGCACACTTACTCTTCCTAAGTACAGTGGTACCTCGGTTTATGAACACAATTGGTTCTGGAAGTCTGTTCATGAACTGAAGCATTCATAAACTGAAGCGAACTTTCCCATTGAAAGTAATGGAAAGTAGATTAATCCGTTCCAGACGGGTCCGCGGAGTATTCAACCTGAAGCCTACTTAACCCGAAGCATGGGTGTAATTGGTTCCGGAAGTCTGTTCATAAACTGAAGCGTTCATAAACTGAAGCGAACTTTCCCATTGAAAGTAATGGAAAGTCAATTAATCCATTCCAGATGGGTCTGTGGCGTTCGTAAACTGAAAATTCGTAAACTGAGGTGTTTGTAAACCGAGGTTCCACTGTACACATAGTTTCTTAACTTGCAGGTCTAGGATAGCAGACCCTGTTCTTCCTAGTTCAGGCTCAGCCCTTGAGCTCTGCCCTACAATCCTTTACAACATAAATAGGCATGTAGAGAGACAAGTTTGATAGGGAATGGTTTTCTTAAACATAGAAGTTGGAAAAGAACTATGCTAAAGAAAGAGGCTTTCTGTACACAAACCCAAAGCATGGCAGTTGTAGCAAAATCCTTTTTACAAGAGATGGTTAGCATCTACAGCCCGTTGTGCTGCTTCAACAGGGACAACCCTACAATTTGGCAGAGTGCCTCAGATGCTGGAGATCAGCAGTCCCCAGCTGTTTTCTTGTGCCCCTCAGCCATTCCCCTTTGTTGCCATCCACCCCCAATTGGCCTGCTACCTCAGGGTGATGGAGGACATGGTGCTGTTAACCATGTTGCCTTGGTCAGCAAAATGCCTTGGTCTGGCCTTATGCTTCAGAAGGCTCTGCACTTCCAACTCCCCTAAGAATGATTGGTTCAACAAATAGGATCAACTGATCACCTCATCAGGTTCAAAGCTATTTTCCACCAGACGATTTGAGCTCTGAGTGCTCAGAGGAATGAAAAACAATTGCACTTTTGCCTTGAGGAGGACTTTAGAAACGCTTCCATTTTTTATTTCCCCGTTATCCAAATCTGAGGAATGGTGGTTATCCTTAACTGTAGTTTGTTGAAACAAGCAAACTGCTTACCATAGTTCAATAATCTGACTTGTTTCAACAAGCCCTAGTTAAGATGCACTGTAGTTCAGTGCTTGGATAATGCTAAACCATAGAAGCTTTTCATCTCTTCCGCCCAGCCACTCCAAAGGAGCAGTGGCAGATGTAAGCCAAAGGCTCATTCTTTGCTGTGGCTCATTCTTGTAATTTTAAAACATAGTTTGGTGTGTGAATCAGTTTGGTGTGCGATTGACATCAGGAAAGATACTGTCATTTACTTGGTCATTTAAGAAATGTAAAATCAAGGCCCACCTCTCAATAAATTTGTTTTCTTGATTCCAACAATGCTTATTAGTATGAATCCAAAAGAGAACTAATTTAAAGCAATATTCCAATGGTATTAACTCCACACAGAATTAGACAAATATTTTGCCAAAACATGCATGGCTAGAAATGCAACGGAATTAAGGCGAATTTAAGATATATCTTTTGGAGCTGTAAAAACAAACGTTTCTGGACAGAAGTATTGAATAATACAATAATAAGTACAGGCTACAATCTCCTGAGGAAACCTAAAATAACTCTTCTTTTGAGTTATTCTTCATCCTGCAGTCATTAATACTGATTACTGCTGCTAACAACAACAAAACAGTGTATTGCACAAAAATGGAAAAACAAAGATCCCCCCAGCGTAACTATTTGGTGAAGGAAAACTTGGCAAAATATCTTAATGATAAAGCTTACATACGAGAGAAACACAATACTTAATAATCAATTAAGCATCAATGAAAATTTGAAATGCTTTTGTGTTCTGTCTATGAACATTTAATTACATTTCCACAGAAAAAAGAAGAATGGACAGGAAATTGAGCCAGAGACCTCTTTCCCTAGCCGAAACCGAATTGTTGCTTCAGAATTCCTGTATCGTATGGACTACAAGAAAATTGGAAAATGTGTTATTATAAACAACAAGAACTTCAAAGAAAGTACACGTATGTTTTTCACATCTATCATCTTAATATAACTGGGTGGTACTTCTGTTAGAGAGCTGTACACGCAAGCAGTGCTTTTCAAGACAATATGCTAATATCTAGGGACACTCATCTCCCATCTCAATCAACCACATTTGATGGGAACAAGGGAGAGTGACTTTTCTATTGCTAGTTTAAAATTTAAGACCCTGCTTTTCATGTTCCTTTTTGGTTTTCAGCCATAAATTTAAAAGCTTTATGTTAGAAAGGCTTTTGTGCTTTAAATGTCTGACATAACCACCTTGCCTATACAGTGGTACCTCAGTTTAAGTATACAATTGGTTCCGGAAGTCTGTACTTAACCTGAAGCATACTTAACTTGAAGCAAACTTTCCCATTGAAAGTAATGGAAAGTGGATTAATCCGTTCCAAACGGTCCGCGGAGTACTTAACCTGAAGCGAACTTTCCCATTGAAAGTAATGGAAAGGGGGAACTTCCTGGTTAAGCGCGACCGCCGGCGGACGCAGGAGAGTTTTCTCCTGTCCCTTGGGAGGGTTCTGGGGGGGGTTGCAGAGCGTGCAGCCCCCCAAAACTTCAGGAAGAGCGTCCTGAAGCCGTGGAGACTTGGCAGCGGTCCATTTGGATCTCCTTCTCCCCCCGAAGAGCCCTAATAAGGGCACGAGAGCGGGAGAAGTGGAGACGAGGACAGCAGCAAGTACATCGCTTCCCCCCCAAGAGGAAAGCTCCAAGAGCTGGCGGCGGACTCAGTGCTTAATTTCTTCTAAAATAGTCAAAATTTTGGAAAACCTTGGAAAACTTGGCTACAGTGAGTACAACTTTTAATTTGGATTTAATTTGGCCAGGGGAGAGCTTCAAAGAAACGGAAGTCGGGCTCTCCCGATGCTGCGGCAAAACTGAAAGCAACTGGCAAACTCCACAGCGGACTGTAAATTGATACTTTGTAGCCCCTGTTTCTCTAACTTTGAATGCAGGGCTTGAGGAAGAATCCCTGCTGATTTTAAAGGTTAAAAAACTGCTGAAATCGCTTCTGAAAGCCCGGAGCGGAGCTCCGTTCACCCCAGCCGCTCACTGTGACGTCACAATGAGCCTTTGTCTATGAACTTCTGTTCACCCTTTGACAGGCTTTGATCTGCCTGCTACCTTCCTGACAGAGGAAAAAAGACTGTTTAAAGAGGAATTTGCAACTTTCTTACCCTCTTCTGCTAAAAAAGCATAAGTTACCTTGTATACCTTGTTAATACTGTTTCAATTTGCTTGCTTAAGGCAGTTTACTGTGACTTATTGTGACTGTGCCTACAGCTGCTTCTTGCTGGGAAAAGCACTGATAAAGTTTGACCTTGAGCTAGCTACAGCGACTGTGCCTGCAGCTGCTTCCTGCTGGGAAAAGCACTGATAAAGACCAATCTTGAGCTAATCAGCTACTGTTAAAGGACAGCTTACTTTTTTACCAGCTAAAGGACATCTGGCCCAGGGACTAAAGGACTGTTGATTATAAAATTAAATATACACATCATTATGTCTGGGCCAGAGGCCTCAACTGGAAAGACCAAGAAAAAATCTTCTCTTTCAGCCTCATTTGAAGAACAGGTTTTATCAGCTTTAGCAACACTACCATCGCTGAAAGAAGGATTAGAACGCAACGCCCAAGAACTCAAAAAATTTGCTGACGAGCAACGGCGCACCACAGAAGAACTGAAGCAACTGAGAACCGAGCTGGGAGCCATCTCTAAAGACATTTCTCAAGTTAAAGTTCGAGTGGCTGGCGTAGAGGAAAGAGTGACTCAATTGGAAGAAGGGAAAGTCCACGAATTGGAAAAGCAAGCATACCAGACGCAGGTAGCGCTTGCTTTTGTTCAGATGCGGCAGAGGGAGGGGAATCTCAGGATAAGGGCGTTTCCATTAATAGAGGATAATCTGAAAGCCACGATAATTGAAGAATTTACCCAAACTTGGGATCTGACCAAAGAAGAACTTGAATCACAAATCATCAAAGCATTTAGGTTTGGAACAAGATCAAAGAAAGATAAAAACTTTGTTAGTGATTGTATGATTTCATTCCAAACCAAAGAACAGAGGGACAGAATACTTGGATTACACTACCAAAAAACCTTGAAAGTTCAAGAATCACAGATCATCCTCTTTAAAGATCTACCGAAGTTCTTCCTTGACCTGAGGGCCCACTACACTGATTTGACAACTATCCTAAGGAGAAAATGAATTTTTTTCAAGCGGGACTTTCCGGAAGGATTAAATTTTCAATACCGACAAAAGAAGATTAAGATTAGGTCTATTGACCAAAAAAGAGAATTCCTACAGAAATTCGAAAGAGAACTACAAGGACCTGGACTACCACCTCCAGGGCCACTTCCAGAACCAATAGAGTTGGACTCTGACTCGGATTTGGGAGAGGGCGCAACGGCACCAAGATAAATTCAAAAATGTTGCTGAAGATCCTGTCATGGAACTCGAATGGACTGAACTCAAGGTGAAAAAGGAACCAGGTTTACCACATCCTAGCAAAACAAAGATTGGATGTAATATGTTTACAAGAGACACATGTCACAAGATCACATCGAAGAATTCTACAAAATAAAAAATTTATTTCATCGGATAAAGTTAAGAAACGAGGAGTGGTAATTTATGCAAAAGAAAAATTTAATCCCAAATTGATATTCAAGGATGAAGAGGGAAGATATGTGGCAATACAAATAACATCTCAAGGCGAAAAAATTTTGATTCTGGGAATTTATGCACAAATGAAGGAAAATCAGACTTTTTTTAAAAAAAGTACATGAAAAACTCTTGGACTATTTGGATTACAAATTATGTTTGTTGGGAGACTTGAATGGAGTGGTCTCTACATTAATGGACAGATCACAAAGACAGAAAATTACCAATGAAGGAAGACTACCAAAGTCTTTCTTCGAATTAATTGACAATTTTAATTTGATCGATACCTGGAGGTTAAAAAACCCATTGGAAAAAGACCAAACTTTCTTCTCAAATGCAAATCAATCTTGGAGTCATCTCGACTATATTTGGATTACAATAGAGTTATCTCTGAGGATTATTGATGTGGAAATTTGTCCAAGGACTTGCTCTGATCATAACGCAGTACTATTGGACTTAAAAACATCTCAAGAGGGTACATTCAGATGGAGAATGAATGATGCTTTATTAAGAAATGAGAAAATTGTGGAGAAGGCTCAAAAAACTTTGAAGGATTATTTTGAGATAAATCTGAAAACCACGTTGGAAAAAAAGACCATTTGGGACGCCTGTAAAGCAGTGATGAGAGGATTCTTGATTCAACAAAATGCAATCAGGAAAAAAGAACAGAATTTGAGAAAGGAAGTTATTTTAAAACAAATGAAAGAAAAAGAAAAGAAATTAAGAAGCAACCCCAAGAATGTACAGATTCAGAAGGAAATTAAAGCATTGCAAACACAATTTTCACAATTGATGAATCAAGAGATTGAATCCAAAATTAAATGGATGAAACAAAAATCATTTGAATCGGCAAATAAATGTGGAAAATTATTAGCGTGGCAATTAAGGAAGAGACAGAAACAGAATACCATCACAAACCTGGTTCAAGAAGGGAAAAATCTGGAGCACCCAACAGAGATTCGCAAATGTTTTCTAAAATATTACAAACAATTGTACAAACAAGAAAAACAAGATAAAAATAAAGTCGAGCAATTCCTGGATAGATATGGACTGCAAAAAATCCCAGAAGACAAAAAATCCCTACTTTCACAACGTATATCAACACAAGAAGTAGAGCAAGCCATATCACAAATGCAAGTGGGTAAAACCCCAGGACCAGATGGACTAACAGCTACCTACTACAAAACAATGAAAGACTGGTTGGTTCAACCTTTAAAGGATTTATGTAATGAGATTATGGAAGGAAGAGGGGCCCCAGAGTCTTGGAAGGATGCCTACATTACTCTGATACCTAAGCCAGATACGGATAGAACACAAGTTAAGAACTATCGCCCAATCTCCTTGCTAAATGTGGATTACAAAATATTTGCCAACATTCTGGCTTCAAGATTGAAAAAGGTCCTCAACGACTTTATACACCACGATCAGGCCGGGTTTTTTACCGGGAAGGCACATGAAGGACAATATTAGAAATGTGGTGGACATTTTGGAAATGCTAGAACAGAAGATAAACAAAAAAGCTATATTAATGTTCATCGACGCAGAGAAGGCCTTTGACAAAATTTCTTGGTTATTTATGAAAAAGAATTTAGAGAAAATGGAGATGGGCAAAACATTCTTAAATGGAGTTAATGCGATCTATTCCAAGCAAAAAGCCAAGATTATTATAAACAACGTGGTATCAGAAGAAATTAGAATTGAAAAAGGAACAAGACAGGGGTGTCCCCTCTCCCCATTGTTGTTCATCTCAGTACTGGAGGTTTTACTTGAAAGAATTAGGAATGAAGACGAAATAAAAGGAGTGACGGTAGGGCAGAAACAATATAAACTTAAAGCCTTTGCAGATGACTTTGTCTTGACTCTACAAGACCCAGAGTCCAGTGCCCTTAAAGCACTGGACGTAATTCATGATTTCGGAAGTGTGGCAGGGTTTAAACTGAATAAGTCTAAAACCAAAGTGCTAGATAAAAACTTAGATAATAAGCAAAATAAGAAAATTCCTTCAGTAGCACCTTAAAGACCAACTAAGTTTATATTTTGGTATGAGCTTTCGTGTGCATGCACGAAAGCTCATACCAAAATATAAACTTAGTTGGTCTTTAAGGTGCTACTGAAGGAATTTTCTTATTTTGCTTCGACTCAGACCAACACGGCTACCTACCTGTAATTAGATAATAAGGAAAGGGAAACATTACAAGAACTTACTGGTTTGTCATTTGTTAAGAAAGTGAAATACCTTGGTGTAAATATGACAGCAAAAAAATTGAATTTGTTTAAGGATAAATATGTTAAACTGTGGAACGAAGTTAAGAGTGATTTAGAAACCTGGACAAACTTAAAATTGTCTTTGTTGGGCCATATTGCAACTGTTAAGATGAATGTATTGCCAAAAAGGTTGTTTTTGTTTCAGTCTATACCTATAATTGAAAAGATTGAATGTTTTAAGGAATGGCAAAAGGCGATTTCGAAATTTATATGGCAAGGGAAAAAGACGAGAATTAAATACAAGTTACTTACTGATGATAAACAAAGAGGAGGCTTCTCCCTGCCTGATTTAAAGATTTATTATGAAGCAGCCGCCTTTTGCTGGATGAAAGATTGGTTCACATTGGAAAACTCTGATGTTTTAGATTTAGAAGGTTATGACAATATGTATGGATGGCATGCATACTTATGGTACGATAAAGTAAAGGCCCACAAAGGCTTTAAAAGACATATAGTTAGAAAATCATTGTATAGTGTTTGGACCAGGTATAAAGATCTTTTAGAAAGAAAAACACCTAAATGGATTTCGCCCTTGGAGGCCAAGGCACGTAAAAGGTTAAATATGGACACCAGTTGGCCAAAATATAGAGATTTGTTGATTGAAGAAGCAGACCAATATAAGCTAAAAACATATGAGGAGCTAAAACAAAAATTAGATGATTGGCTCCAATATCATCAGATTAATGAATTGTTTAAAATGGATAGAAAACTTGGTTTTCAACCAGAGAAGTCAAAGTTGGAGACAGAATTGTTAGAACCTAAGACGAAAACACTTTCCAGAATGTATAAATTACTGCTGGAATGGCATACGAAAGATGAACAAACAAAAAATGTTATGATTTTGTGGGCAAAGGATGTTGGTCATGATATTATGATAGAGGAATGGGAAAAACTATGGCAAGAGAACATCAAGTTTACTGTGTGTAGTTTATTAAGAGAAAATATAATGAAAATGATGTATAGATGGTATCATACACCAGTAAAGCTAGCTAAGATTTATCATATGCATGATAATAAATGTTGGAAATGTAAGAAGGAGGAAGGTTCCTTTTACCACATGTGGTGGACGTGTCCACTAGTGAGTGACTTCTGGGAAAAGATTTATAATGAAATGAAGAAGGTGTTGAAAAACACATTTGTTAAAAAACCAGAAGCATTCCTAGTGGGCATAGTAGGCAAAGAGATTCCAAAGAGAAATGTCAGTTTTTTTATGTATGCCACAGCAGCGGCAAGAATTTTATTAGCAAAGAACTGGAAATCACATGTAATACCAACAATTGATGATTGGCAGATGAAGATGATGGAGTTTATGGAACTGGCTGAGATGACCGGAAGAGTCCGCAACCGGGGTGAAGAAGCGACAGAAGAAGACTGGAAAGAATTTAAGTTGTATTTTAAAAAATATGCAAAAGTTATATTTTAAGATTAGAAGCAGGCTGGAATTAAACTGTGGAGACGATGAGCATGTTAAGGATAAGATGTAAAATAAGATAAAAATTGAGGAGATTAAATTGATATAGAATTTGCTTAAATGATATAGGCCAATGAACCACAGTGGATGGGAGCCCGAGGGGGTCCCTTTATAAAATGTGAGAGGAGTTTAGATATAAATAATTTTTGGTTATGTGTTTACGTGTTTATTTTCTTTTATTGTCTTTATTGCAATGTGTTTTTTTTTGTCTGTGTTTTTTTATGTAAAATATAATAAAAAATATATTATTTTTTAAAAAAGAAAGTAATGGAAAGTGGATTAATCCGTTCCAGATGGGTCCGCGGAGTACTTAGCCAGAAAATGACAGCCCACAAAAAGCATGCCATAAAATATTGTTAGTCTTTACGGTGCCACAAAACATTGCTGCAGCAGTCTCGACAGGGCCACTTCTCTGGCCGTTGCTTGGGTCTTTGTTAATATAACAAGCTGTTTCTGAATACTGCACAAAGGTTTTAAGTTTTAAAATCATTTTCTCTCCCATTGGGCGTTTGGGTCTTCAAGCAACCTATAATAATAAGTATGCCTCCTCTGCACAGTCAGCAGCAATCTTCTTTGTTTCTTATCAGAAATGGGTATACGAAATGGCACTGACAAAGATGCTGGTGACCTGCTAAAATGTTTTCGAAGCATTGGATTTGATGTTTCCATCCATAATGATCTCACCTGTGAAGCTATGGAGAATAAACTCAAGGAAGGTAACAATGACCACCAATTGCATTATGTTCCCTTGTTTAGATAGTTTGCTGGTTTACTTAAGAAGACCAAGAGGGCCAGTGTGGTGTAGTGGTTAAGAGCAGTGGACTCGTAATCTGGTGAACCATGCTCGTGTCTCCGCTCCTCCACATGCAGCTGCTGGGTGACCTAGGGCTAGTCACACTTCTTTGAAGTCTCTCAGCCTCACTCACCTCACAGAGTGTTTGTTGTGGGGGAGGAGGGGAAAGGAGAATGTTAGCCGCTTTGAGACTCCTTCAGGTAGTGATAAAGTGGGATATCAAATCCAAACTATTCTTCTTCTTCTTCTTCTTCTTCTTCTTCTTCTTCTTCTTCTTCTTCTGTGTTCTTCCTCTGGTCATTTGAGAAGCTGAATTCTTAATACATAATTTAAGTAGTACTAAATTAACTGGGTTGTTAGTGCAGCACTAAGGAGATTTGTTTCTGTTTGCTCAATGGAACCATCTCCCCTCATTCACTGTTCTGGGAGTTCTCCTGACCATCCAGAGAAGATTTGGGGAGTGGAGTTTCATTGCACTAGCAGGCATCATTGCACTGGCTTCCTCTAACACAACAATTTTGTTGAATACAGTGGTACCTTGGTTGTTGAACTTAATCCGTTCAACTCCCGAAACAGTTCAAAAACCAAGACACAGCTTCCGATTGGCTGCAGGAGCTTCCTGCGCTCAATCAGAAGCCACGGAAGCTGTGTCAGACTTTCAGCTTCCAGAGAATGTTCGCAAATCGGAACACTCACTTTGTGGCGTTTGGGAGCCGATTTGTTCAGGAGCCAAATCATTCGACAACCAAGGTACCACTGTACAAGCGCTTCTTGGTGAGAAGTTCAGACTTAGTCAGGCTTAGAATTGAGTCATTGAAAACAGTAGGACTAATTTAATTTGATTTCAAAGGGTCTCTTTTAAGCACGACAAAGTCTAGGTCCAACCCAGTGGGAGTTATTTCTGAGTAAACATGAATAGGATTGATGTTAGCCGCCCTTTTAATTGTGCAGAAAAAAGACTTGCCACATATAGTTTTTATTAAGTAGAATTACCATTGTGTAAGAGGAAATATGTTTGATTTGCAGTTGCCCTTGAAAGCCACAGTGATGCTGCTTGTTTCGCCTGCATATTATTAAGCCATGGAGACGAGGGGTTTATCTATGGCACAGATGGAGCAATGGCAATAAAGGACTTGACAAGTCTTTTCAGAGGAGACAAGTGCCCAAGCCTCATTGGAAAACCTAAATTGTTTTTCATTCAGGTAAGGAGGTATTTGATTCAAGCTAGAATGTGCTGGTTAGAAGCTGTTTTCCAAAGTTTAGCAGCAGGAAGCTAGAATCTGAAACAGTGGTCCAAAATGGTTGCAGAGTAATGCCTAAGGCGAGGCAGATATGAGAGATATTTGGTCAGCTTTTCTTTAGAATGATACTCAATACTTGTATTTTTTTCTATTTTCTCAATTTGTGTCTCAATCACTACAACCCACTTTCATTTCCTTTTATTGTCCTCTCCCTTTTTTTGTAGATGTTACGTTATTTGCCCTAGAGTAATTCATTTGTGTTGGGATGCGGGTGGCACTGTGGGTTAAACCACTGAATCTAGGTCTTGGCAATCAGAAGGTTGGCGGTTCGAATCCCCACCACGGGGTGAGCTCCCGTTGCTCGGTCCCTGCTCCTGCCAACCTAGCAGTTCGAAAGCACAATGTGCAAGTAGATAAATAGGTACCGCTCCAAGTGGGAAGGTTGGTGGTTCGAATCCCCACCACAGGGTGAGCTCCCGTTGCTCAGTCCCTGCTCCTGCCAACCTAGCAGTTCGAAAGCACAACATGCAAGTAGATAAATAGGTACCGCTCCAAGCGGGAAGGTAAACGGTGTTTCCGTGCGCTGCTCTGGTTCGCTAGAAGCGACTTGGTCATGCTGGCCACATGACCCAGAAGCTGTATGCCGGCTCCCTCGGCCAGTAAAGCGAGATGAGCGCCACAGCCCCAGAGTCGTCTGCAACTGGACCTAACAGTCAGGAGTCCCTTTACCTTTACCTTTTAATTTATTTGTTATTAATTAAAAACTGATTTTTAAAAATTCTCATGTATGAGTATTTTGGATAACTGCACACACAAACACAAAATGTCAGTTTAAAGCCAATATTAGGCACTTTATGAATAATGAATAGGATGCTCACCAGCAATGGCATGGCCTATCTCCGTACTCATACAAATGAACTGCAGCTAATATATTTAAGTTGTAGCCCTAGGATGAATATGTTTTTCATAGGGTTGATGCTGCTGGTCCTAGTATATGTCATTAATGTACCATATTTCATTTACAAGGTTCAAGTATATGTTGAGTTATAATGTGAATCTGTTTCAGTTGCAAAATTATCATAAAATTCCATAACTCCTGTAAATTGTATGTGATTTATGTGTACACTGAATTATTTTGCTCACTGTTTATATTATGGTTTCAGGCCTGTCGAGGTTCTGAATTTGATGAAGGGATTCAGACAGATGCAGGTTCTCCAAATAACGATCTGGAAATGGATGCCAATCCAGGATGCAAGATTCCTGTAGAAGCAGATTTTTTGTATGCATATTCCACTGTGCCAGGTATAAATGGGAAAAGTGACAAACTTGACATACAAATGAGTGAGAGTAAAACAAAGTGTCACATATTGGGGAAAATATAAGCATTTGTCAGCTGAACTTAAATAAAAATGTATTTTCTTTACATTGAATTATGAGCCAGTCTTGAAAGTTTGAAGCACTGCACTTTATATTCTCACATATCAAGTTTGTTTCCTTCTGAAATGTATATAGGCTTTTCAGTGTTCTAGTTTGTGTGTATAATCAGGGTGAACGAAGGCTAACTGACACCCGGGGCCGAGCAAACTGCTGGCTGCGCACCGTTGTGCCGCTACATATGACGCATGCATTGTACGTAGCGGTTTGCCACCGGCACCGCTCGAATGCCGTACGGATGGTGACGAGATCCTCTGCTCGCGGTTGCAGCCACGAACGGAGGATCCTCCACATGTGGCTATGTCAGCGGCGGAGGGATCCCACAACTGTCCGTACAGCGCTCGAGCGGCGCCAGCAGCAAACCGCTATGTACAGCGCATGTGTGGAGTCACTACGTACAGCGCATGTGTGCGACACTGCACACGCGTTGTACGTAGCGGTTTGCCACTGGCGCCACTCGCATGCCATAAAGACGGTGGCGGGATCCTCTGCTCACAGCTGCAGCCGCAAATGGAGGATCGTCCACATGCAGCTACTGAGGCACAATGGCTGCTCGCGCCACCGTGCCCAGGGTCACACACACACACACAAACATGGCACCTGGGGCAAACCACCACCCCCCCCTTGTGACACCACTGTGTATAATTAGTGCAAAAGATCAAATGTGAGCTACTGGAACAACTCCTCCTCTTGACATTCTGCTGCTAAGCCATGGATTGACTCAGCATGGCATCCAAACCCAGGTTCATGGTTTAGCTCTCTCCATATAAACCATGTGTTGTAAGCTAGGTTTATCCTATGGTTTATAGCTCATTGTTTGTCTTGGAGAGCTAAAGCACAGTCCCAGGTTTGGACAGCACAGCAGCAGAATGAACAGAGGAGGACCAAAGCAGCCGCAATCTCCTCTGTGGGATCCCACACATTTGTTGTACATGCTAAATTGTGGTGCTAACGATATCAATGTCCTCTTTTATTTTTAGTTATATTTCTCTATTTCAGCTAGCTGGGAAACTCTTAACAATTCCATATTATTATTATTATTATTATTATTATTATTATTATTATTATTATTATTACGGTATTATTATTATAAAAATAGCCCTATTTACGTGTATCATGTTGGTCCGGGATCATTTCAGTTGACATAGTCCAGCCCTATGCACTTTCCGAGAGTGTTGCACATGCCTGGGTTTCCACAGCAAGCACTCAACACTCTTGAAAAAGCAAAATGCTTTGCTTGCCTCTTCAGCAATGCAAATGATTGTGACGAAAACCTATAGACCAGGCATCCCCAAACTGCGGCCCTCCAGATGTTTTGGCCTACAACTCCCATGATCCCTAGCTAACAGGACCAGTGGTCAGGGATGATGGGGATTGTAGTCCAAAACATCTGGAGGGGACTCAGGGGGGTGGGGGAGGGGGGGACATAAACTCAACTACAAAATGGACCATCTTCAACTGCCTGCCTGCATGGGATTCTCCTGTGGCAGGGGAGGGCCCATGGGAGGGGGGTGGAAAGAAGGTGGAAAATCTGTCTATGAAAGTGTCTTTCTTATATATGTTTTTTTTGTAATCTGTAAAATCAATAAAAATCATTTCAAAAAAAAAAAACATCTGGAGGGCCGAAGTTTGGAGGTGCCTCCTATAGACCCAAATTGGTTCCCTCCTGCACTTGCACGCATACGGCTTGGATTATGACCCTATTTATAATGTGCAGTAAATATCTCTTCATTATCTCCTTCATTATGGTAAGGAGGCATTTTTCCCTTTTGCTCTTACTTGCAGGTTATTATTCTTGGCGGAATCCCGGGAATGGCTCCTGGTTTGTGCAATCTCTTTGTGAAGTTCTGAATGAGTATGCCAGAGAGCTGGAGATCTTGCAGATGCTCACCATGGTGAACTACAAAGTAGCAAGAAACTATGAATCGCAGTGTGATGACCCACGCTTCAATGGGAAGAAGCAGATTCCTTGTGTGGTCTCCATGCTAACCAAAGAAGTTTACTTCTGAAATCTCATTTGTTTTGGGGCGTATATCATCTGCTCATCTTCCAAAGAAAGATTGAAATGTACAATGGGGATCTTTTAACCAAAACATTTCAAATCAAACCAATCTGGATCCAGAGCTTCATCAAGATAATGTTTGAAATATGCAAAATGACGATTACCTCAGTTGATAGTTAAAATCCTTTTCAACACGCCGCCTTGACTGTTTATGTGTATAATGGTAGATAATTCTGGTCTTTTGTTGTTTCTGGCCACACTAGAAAAAGAAATACCTCTAATACCGCTCTTGTTTGACCACATCTGGAGTCGTGTGTGGGTTTTTTCTCATGAAAGTTCCTCATAATTCCCCAGTTTTTACTACTTACAATGTGTTGGCACTGTGCTGTTGCACTGAAACATTTTTCTTATTTTCTCAAGTATAAAAGGGAGGAATCCCACAGGAATATGACCAAGATATACTGGAGTTTTCTGTGATAAAATGGGGGACTTGATATCATTGGTGTTTTACATATCAGAGGATATATCCATTCATAGGTCTTGCTTGGTCTCAGTGTGGGTTTGAAATCATAAGCCATTTACTTTTCAAAATCACTCTGTTTAAGTCTGTTTCTATTTTCCTTACTTCTCCCTACATCCTTATAAAGCCTAGGAAATACTTGAAACGCTTTTTTTTCATCCAATATGGAAATACCACTCCAGTTTTATCATGAGAACACTGAACAGTTAAGTGCAGCTTATGACATTTTCAGCATAATAACAATTTGATAGCAAATATGTGCTGTGTAGTATATAGCTTTCAAACAGAAATAACAGTGGTGCCTGTACGTTGTCAGTTAGATCAAAGCACAATTATTCCACAAAGCAATAAGTAAAACTATAGCAAACGAAGTAAATTGTGAGTTTCTACTTCCTTGTAATGACTAACTGCTGCTGAGAGGCCACACAGTTCTTTACTTCAAATGCCTTAAGACTGATTGTGTTACCCTTTCTACATGATTAGACATTGCAGATTTAGTGCCTACATATTCACTTGAAGACCAAAAAAAAAACACCCATCATTCTTGATCTTACACCATAAATTCACATTTTTCTGCATGTCTCTTTATAGTGCCAATTCCTTGTTTCTAGATTTGTTTCCTTGTTTCTAGATTTACAAACAGTGTTGTACAATTGTAGAATTTCTGGTTATTATAACAAATCCACAGTATACCCAACGCGATAGATGTATTTGCCAACTTTCATTTCATTACCATAAAGGCTCTCTTTCTTGGCGTGTTCGGTGCTGTGGCTATTTGAAGTAAGTTTGAGCTATGAATTCTAGCTACTCATGGAAACTTGATTTTGTGTCTGTCAAGTCACCAGTACAAAGGCAATGTTTATGTAGTTTTCAAGCTTTAAAACAAGATAGGAAAAAGTGAGTCTGCTAAATTTTAACTGTGGATAGGCCACATCTTACACAACATCAGGTAGGAAATCTTTCCATCACTGCAAGAGGAGATCTCCACAGAATGCCAGTGACTTAAGAAATCCAGTGCACTATGGATTCCACAGTGAGACAAATTGCTTTTCTGGCATGATGCAAAAATATAGCAGTAGGATCTCATGTAGTGACAACTGCAGAACTAGGCCTCACCATGAAGTGGGAAATATGTGATCCTTTGAATTTATCCTGGCAAAGACCGGTATGTTTCTTGAGCAAGAGAGTAAACTAAATTTCAACACTGGAGCATCAATGAGAGTTTTGCCTTGCAAATAGTTCTGAAATAATCTCAGTTAATCATAACATTTTTTGCACTTAAAGAATTAATGAATTCTTTTGACTTTACATGTTCTGTCCAATTATATTCAGACTTAATGAGATAATAGTAAAAACTATAAACTAGTAGTTCAAGATATTGAAGTTAATCAGCTGTTTACATGTTGAAGTGAATAAACTTTACATATGATGGAAATGCATAACTCCTTTGTTCTTCAGGGAATCGTCAAGGGAAATCTCAATTAAGAGATCAATATATATTTGACGCGAATATAGCCAATCTATAAATGTTTTAATGGTTATTATAAAGCAGCATGGGATAATCTTTTTCACTTCAGAAACATTAGCTAATTCTACAAAGAAATAAAAACAAATAAAGATAATTTTCTAACCTGCTTGTTTCATTTTTCTCTTTGTGGGAGGATTGAATGTATATTATGAGCTCTCATCCACAGAAATGATGGGTAGTCTTCTGCAATCAGCCAAAGTTTCTTCTGTTAGAAAATCTGGTTCTGTATGTTTTCTTTTAAACCGGTTTGCTTCCAGGTTTGTTAGTTGTTCTTAACAGTGCTTGTAAGAAATATTGTGAACTGGGAGCCCTGCATGGTTCAGCTTCCTGTGCCTCACTAGTCAAATGGTTTTTATAAGTCCACAAGGAAAATATTAAGGCAACAGCCCGTATTCATTGCCTCTTGAACCTGTTTTGCTAATAGCCACCACCTTAAATGTGGTTGCCATTATTTACTTCACCATCTGATCCTAGGGCTGCTTTGAACAATATAATGTAAGTTTATAAAAACAAAAACAGTTGCAATTATAAAAAACATCCATTCTAAACAGCAATATGGATTGCCCAAAAACCATATTCTAAACAGCAATATGGTTTTGCAGGTGTCCTGCAAAACAAACACATTAACTGTCAATTTTGAGAGAGCCCTCTCCCTTGCCACCATTCTCTACACTTCCAAGGATAGAATTACCAAGAGAGCTCCCTCTGCTGACCTTAACAGCCAGATGTTTCTGTAGAGAAGGAGGTGGCAGGAACTGAAGGAGAAGCTAATGGCTCAACAGCCTTCTTCTGATCAATCATCGGTGACAGTGGGCCTTAAGTGGTTAAATTTCCCTCACCCCCCTCCCTCTCCACAAGATCAACTGCTGTGTAATCGTAACCTGCACCAGCTTCCCTCTTACCCTGCTCCTTCTCAGGGGAAAACCCAAATTGCCATTTGCTCTGATGGAGCACTGAAGAGCAGTTTTTTCCAGAGGAAAGCAGTGGGACAAGAAGTGTCGATAAACCCTCACTGGATTATCCAGTGAACATTTGCAGAGCAGGTCAAAGAACTTCCCTCTTCTCTTTCAGCGTGGGTTTATGGGAGAAGATTAGCACACATTTAAGATTCTGGTGGTCATTCCCAAAAAAACTGGTTGGAAATTCCTAAATCTTGATCCCTTTGGAATGCCCAGATTAAAGCAAGTTGTGACTTTTTGCTGCTTGTGTGAAAGTCTCAAAAATTACAGTGCTATCCAAACCATTTCTACTCAGAAGTTAGTCATATTGAATTTAATAGGGTTATTTTCAGGTAAGGGGGAGGGGCTAGAATTGCAGGCTCTGTGTTGATCTTTAAATATGCTGCTTGGCAGGGAATATATATCACATTGATTCCTTTTGTTGCCATGATCATTCAAAATAAAGCACAATTATTTTACTACAGTATTTCCCCCTATTTCTCTGATGAAACAGGGGACCGTAATATATATAAACAATATTTGGTGGGGGGACGGGGGACATGTTGTTTGCAAGGAGAAATAACCAAAACGATTCTCTTTCCAGGATGTGTTTTGTGACTTGAGTTAAATGTAAGCTTATTGCTCTCTCTCTTTCTCAGGTGTTGTCAAAGTCACCTTAGCATGCTACCCACTTCTGGTTTTCCCCCATTTGAAACTTCTTTCAGCTCGACAGGAGGTTGTACATTTGTCCTGAGGAAAAAGCTTGGGTATTTCCTTATGACTCATAGTACAGCCTATGTTTTGCAGACTGGTATAAGGAGGCAGTTGCTACTTGCTCAGCGTTAAACTAAGAGCAACGGAGCGCTCGGGAAATATAACTTGTAGTGATTGGACATTGTGGATCTTCAGTTGGCAAACACCCAAGTGCCTGTAAGTACCCCTACAGATGTTCATGCTCGTTTAGATTAAAAGTTAGCAGTAACATCTAATTTCAACCTCCTCCTGTTTCACACATACACACACCTTTCTTAAGTGGCTTGTTTTGATTTTGTTTTTAAAAGGCTGAACTGTACTCCTATTTTAAATTCTGAAAACAAAGCCTCCTAGGGTAAGAGTTGTGGAATGTAAAAGCTCTTTCTTCCACTAAATCCAATTTGTGGGTGAAGATGTGCTGTGATTTAAAGAGTGACCACCCCTCTCTTCTAATCATATATTGACATTTTGCAGTCACCATTCTCTGTTGTAAGTTCATAAGTCTCTCTGTATATCATGGCATTCCTTCACATTTATATTTCCTTGCCTTGATTTTAATATATTTTTAATTGTGGTATGTAGCACTGGTTTGTTCTTAATTCTGACGAGTTTACCAAGACCAAATGCCTGTTTGCTCAGACCCAAGTGGTAACATAGAAGAATTTTATACTGTCTTTAGCTTTAAAAAAATATTTGTTTAGAGATCTTTTAATTCAGGTAAGTCATTGATGCCACAAACAACATGTAGTGCAATCTTTTGCAAGACTATTCAGAAATAAATCCTATTAAGTTCACCAAGCTTAGTGTTCATAGGATTGTAGCATTAACCATCATTTGTTCTGTGCCTTCTCTATGAATGCAGAATTGCAAGGGCTCATCACACTCAAAGAGGGGAGTCTTTAAAAAATAAAATGAAACCCCCAAATGCTATCCATTAGATCAATTTGACTGGAATACAACTGAGGGGTAATATAAGTAAATAGCAGCAAGCATAGGTCAATAGGAGAAATGGGACATTAACTGAGGTAATGTGATTAGTCAATAGTAGAAATAGGATATTAACATAAAGAGCAATATATTACCAATGTTTGGAGTCATTCAGCTTGATGGCAAGTAAAATTGAATGCATATTGATTGAATCTTATGGGAAGCATTCCTGAGACCAAGTTCTTTAGAAAGCACCTGAATCAACTCAAGTTTGTTCCGAATACAGCAGGAAGTGAGAGGCAGAGTGTGAGTTTGCATGGAAGTGAGAATGCCCTCAAACTTGCTTTCCAAAAAGTAAAATAACTTACTAAGGCTAATGATCTGTCCTCAAATAAAATTGTTCCAGAATATATTTGCTGTTTTCAGAATTGTTTTTGTCAAACTGAGCAGAAGAGGAGATAGGGAAAAGAAGACAGAGCAGTGGAATGCCGGGTTTAAGCTTATTGCTCAGCTATAGTGTTTTCTTCTTCTAAAAAATAACTATCAGTATGTTTACCCTAGGAGGCAAAGAGCAGCGTGGGGAAGAGGGAATTGAATCATGGACTTGGGGGTTGTATTGGCGTAGTAGCACACTCTGCAATGCCCTCATGGCTGCCTCCATGCTCATTTTTCCACATGGGCAGTTCACATGTGAATAGGGTGTGGGGAAAAGAAAGGGGGTATCTGTGTTAAGTGTAATTTTTGTATGTCTGTGTGTAGTCATGGTGTAAGTTTGGGTTGATAGGTGCAGACAGCAAGCCAATTTTAAGCTGTTACCTAATTCCCTGCTGGCAAAAAAAACCCCAACCCCGCGGAATGTGGGCAATTCTTGATCCAGCCTTTGGGCTAAAGAAAGGCCAAAGTGTGTATGTGCATGCGTCACTGGGGCATATTTTAAAGGCGTAACAGTCTACATTTCCTCTATTTACTTTGCTGCATATTTTGTGATTTTAAACCTCTGCTGAGGTTCTCTCACCAAAGAGTACTTGCCCAAACCTGGATCTTGGCATCCAGGGAATTCTCCTTCCTCTATACCTATTTATTTTTCCTTGCACCAACAAAACCAAAATTTATCAATAATTACATATTGCATATGTTCCTTGCAATATCTCCCTTTCAGGCAGGTTGATTTGTCCTCATCTGGATTTGAATGAACAACACATCTTGCATGGGTATGGTTGCAATTTCAGGGTCGCCTTTTAAATCAATTAATTTACAGGCTTGTGTTAGTTCAGCTGTGCATGTAGTTTGTTCAGATGGGGCCAACATCATTGTATCTGCCCTACACTGGTTGCTCTTGCCACTCTTTTCTTAGCTCCAATTCCAAGCTGCTTCCCAAGTAAATGGCTGAACCAATGAACTCTGGTGAGGGGAACAGAGAAAGTTCAGAGTCCCTTTCTTATACACTTTTGTGTTGTGGTTACTGTTAATAAAACCTTTCTCCACTTTTTAGGAGCAAATGGTGAGTATAGTAGTCGCATGAAATAAATGGATCTCTTCAGGCATTTGAGGTGAACATCTCAATAGAGCTCCTCAATAAAGGAGAGAGACACCCATTTCATATGTGACTTAGATACAACCTCGTGCCTCTTGCCCCTCTGATGTTACTTCATACTTCAGCCCACACTTGCTTCATTTCTACCAAACCAAAATACAGTATTCTAAATCAGAATCGGTTTTACCAACGTTTTGGGAAGTATTTATTTGTTTAATTAAAATTCTCAAAGTTTCTTTGGTGGGAATCAAAGAATTGCAGAGTTGCAAGGGAACCCAAAGGCACAACCCCCTGCAAGGCAGGAATCTCAACTAAAGCATACATGGCAGGTGGCCATCCATCCTCTGTTTGAAAACCTCCAATAAAGGAGAGTCCATCTCCTTCCAAGGTAATCTGTTCCACTGTTGAACATCTCTTACTGTCAGAAAGTTCTTCCTAATGTTTGGTGGAATCTCCTTTCTTGTAACTTGAACCCATTGATTCAATTCCTACCCTGCAGAGCAGAAGGAAACAAGCTTCTTCCTTCTTTCATGTGGCAACCCTTCAGATATTTGAAGATGGCTATCATATCATATCATATCATATATAATATCTACCTCAGACTCTGCACACATTCCAGCTTGTCAATATCCTTAAACTATGATACTCAGAAACAGACACGGTATTCCAGGTGGGGTCTGGTCAAGGCAAAATCGAGCAGGACTATTACTTCCCTTGATCTGAAGAAGGTTCCCTTGATCTGAAGAAGGTTTTATTGTACACCCATCCATCCATTTTTGATTAGATCAAAAACAACTGTTGATCTAATTTACAGTCTCTTGTTGCCCTTTTTATGCTGTGTAAGTTCTTGGAATGCTAATTGTATTTTATTGTTCAGAACATTGGAGCAAGTGGGAAGAAAGGACTGCAGGAATAAAATATTGCTGTTCTTTATACAGGTAGGTAGCCGTGTTGGTCTGAGTCGAAGCAAAATAAAAAAAATTCCTTCAGTAGCACCTTAAAGACCAACTAAGTTTATATTTTGGTATGAGCTTAGAAGTGTGCATGCACACGTAAGCTCATACCAAAATATAAACTTAGTTGGTCTTTAAGGTGCTACTGAAGGAATTTTTTTATTTTGCTGTTCTTTATGTTATATATTCTTTGCATCGTTTTTGGAGAAGTATACATTGGGGTTTTTTGTAGTTATTTTCTGGCACACAGTCACCATCTACATCTATTAAATTATTTTTATTAAGGATTTTCTTGGGTTACAAAGGTAGTGCAGTGTCTCATGCATCATTTTTACACATCAATTTTACTTGTTGAGACATTAGGAGGAAGTTTGTTGACCTATTTAATGGGTACTGGCAAATAGCAAATATTCATTAACATCTGATAAACTGCTGCTTGGTTACAGTTTCTGTTTATATACCACATAGCAGAAGAACAAAAAAGAAAATTAAGCACTTCTGTTCCTCATAATATTCTGTTTATTTAATCTGAACAGGAACTGCAAGTACTTACTGGATAGGCAAGGTGTGGTTTATACAAAGTCCTAGCTAGATTATAGTGATGGTGCACTGAGGCAGTACATATTAAACATGAGTTAAAGTGGTCTTTAACCCTCACTATTTGTTTGTTTGTTTGTTTGTTTGTTTACTAGGTTGAATTAGCAATCAAAATGGATGCTCCACGAAGGATGTGCATAGGTATGAGATGGAGTCTCATGAGTTTATCCAGACAGCAGGCCATACCCGTTCCCCTGGCAATTTTCATGTTTTTCTCAACATGCACTGTTTCTTTTTTTAATGGATGCAATCAGTATGTGACTCCAACCAAAATTAGCACACAATTTTGTGGCCCTGCCGTATATTCTCTTGTTATTAGGTTGGCGGCTTGGCCGTGTCCCTGTTCCAAAACATGGCAGAGTTTGCATATTGGGGCAGCGATATTCAGGTCTTGAGCCACATTGGAACTGACACATTTGCACTGAAAGCCCTGCCCTCTGATCCAAAGATATGGGATGGACTCCCTTCACCCAGTGTTGCAGAAAATGCATTCTGCACATGCATTGGATTGTTGCTGCATGAGTCCTAGGGATGAGGCTTGGCTGAGTTGGCCTGAGATCAAGAAGCCCTGCTTCTGATTCACCATGATGCTCCACCCACACTCTTTCATTTCTACTGGGTGACATTCTTCAAGTACTTGATTTGGGTTTTCCAGCAGCAACATCCATACAGACTGTCCTGCTCCCTGACATAGTTTTAACCATTTTACTTTGGATTGTGCCTGTTGGTCCAGTAGTAGATGTGCTATGAGTTATAGGAACAAAGGAACACCTCCCCTTTAAGCATTCAGTGTTTATTCAGGTAGATCTTCCAGTCTATATTCTGATTTCAACCCAATTTCTGAATTGGATTTTCATGCCAGCTTCTGGGAGTTGTTAAATTGTCGTACACTGCCTTGATATTTTATGTGAGTGGGAGAAACATAAGCGCTTTAATAAATAAATCAAACTTGACCAATCATGGTAGGAAAAAAACCATTTCATATTTTACAGATAAATATCATTGATTTTTGTCATTTTTGATTGGATTTCTCTCCCTCCTTGATTATGGGTCTTTGGCTAAGAAACCCACTCTTCAGGGTTCTTTTCCTATGGAGGTAATATGGAATGTTTCTTACTGTTATCTCTTTATCAGGAAATTGTAGTTATGGAGATGTCTACAAGCATGGTTTCTTCATCAAATCCCCACCTCCTCATCTTTTCTCCAACCAGGTACTGTTGACACCATAACAGCCATGGGGCTGCTGCTATAATAATGATGAGCAAATAGCAATAATAATTGTAGTCATAATGTGTTGTTGTATTTCTAATTCCTTGTCTTTTACCTTTCTTCCAACAGAACTCCTGGAAAAGGAGACACTTTATCCTTTCCAAGTCTGGCAAGAATGAGTATGTCTTGAGGTATCTTAAAGGTGCCCACTTAAAGGGTTATATTGAAATCAATGAGTAAGTATCTGGTCATGTCTCAGAGAGCCTCTTTTAACAGTCCCTGGCTGCCTGAATTGATGCTTGCTGGCCCCCTCAAAAAAAGTTCTACTCTCCAGGTTCTTTCCAAATGCATGGCGGAATACAATATGAAGTTGAACTGCCTCACAAGTTGAAAGCACTGCGAGGCAGTGGGCAAGACTTGCCCCCTTGCCAGCCATGTATTCAACTCTGAAAAGGGGCCACACACAGTTCCTGATGTATGCATGCAGAGTGGCTAACCCATGTGGTCCTGCAAGCCCTTCACAGTAATGCGCTTTTAATGTGTGAGAACCAGTGCAGCTGTTTAGGGTTCTAGGAGTTCTAAATGGAACCCCAGCCAGTCATCTCTCCAGATGCTCTGAGGTGATTCTAATCTGTTTTTATTGTTTTAAGTTTTGTGTGTTTTTAAAGCGTGGTTGTGGTTTCTTCCTTGATTTTCCTTGTTTTATCTTTTGTAAACCGCATTGAGGTTGTTGTTGTTGTTGTTTTTAATTGAAAAAAAACACTATTACATTTTCAAAATTCGCACAGAAAGAATAAAAAGAGTAATTTGATCTTCAACGACATATTCTAAGATAAAAATAGGTGTTACAAAATACACGGTAAAGGTATTTAAAGATCTAAGATAAACAGAACAACATTGAAAAAGGAAAAGGAAAGAGGGGAAAAACCAAAGCAAAACGACAAAAACTAGAAAAAACAAAAATACTTTTCTTAAACATTTTTTAGGCAGTTCAAACCAATACATACTTGAATATTCTGTACACAAAGTCCTTCATACTGGTTTGAGTCCCTTATGATTTTCTTGACTTCTGTCTATCTCTTCGCAGTTTCAACCCAACTATTACAGTTAAATAATCTGTGCTTTATTGTTTATCCAAAATTGTTTTCCTTTTCTGTGAAATTAATCTAAACTGATTCCTGCTTTGAGGTTTTTGACAATTCAGCGTTATATAAATTTTGAGGAATGATTGAATGAATGAATAATCTGGCTGCCACATTTTGGACAAATGGAAGTTTCCAAGGTATCTTCAAAGACAGCCCCATATAAAGTACATTGCAATAATCCAGTCTTCTCTGTCCCAAAGGGGCCATTGCTGGAGACAGGCTTAATATTGTTTTAAATATCATTATATCACACTCGTCTACCCATTTAAAACCTCATGTGATTCCCTTTTATATAAATAGTTAAAATAAGCAAGCTTTGTGAGTGTGCTATATTGGAAAAGGAATGTACCACAATGCATTAGGATGCCATGTGGCGTAATTTACCCAAGGTCACCCAGTGAGTTTCATGGCTGAACATGTGTTTGAACCCTGGTCTCTCAGCTCCTAGTCCAACACTCCAACCACTATACCACACTATACTACACATTACATGCTTTTTATGACATGCACAAGTTTGCAGTTTATTTAATCTATTAAAATTTACATGATTGTAAAAACCTGTACAGTGCTTGAAAGGATCTCAAGAATCAACCACGGTTCATAATGGTGCTACAATATACAGACATATCAAAGTTTAGTTATGTTTCATGTCTCTGAGGTTTTGGATCTATGGATTGGGGTAAGAATCTGGGACAGACAAGTTCTTCTTTCACACTTGCTTTTCCCATTCTGGATTATGTAAGACCAAAACACTTGTTTAGAAATGACATGCAGTAAAAACAGTCTCATCACGCGCAAGAACATATTTTACAATGCTAGATCATTTCCTATGACATCTTTTAACACAATGACCCACACAGACTGTGTACATCTTTCATATATTTGCCTAACAGGACTTCAGAAATAGAGATTGGCATAGGTGACCCTGAGAAAATGACTGTTGTGAAGAAGATGTTTAAATGCAAGCCTGCAGAAGTGATGACCATCAGAACAGAGAATAGGGTTTTCTATCTTATTGGATCAGACAGGTATGTTCACCATTCTTTACAGATATGTATGTATAGCTTTCATACCTGCTGGTATGAAGGCAATGAATTAATTTTTTTTTAAAAAAAAAACGGTACAGGATCCTCGAATTGGTCACAGCACATCCTCAAAAAAAATTATCACACAAGCCATCATATATATATATTTAAAAAAGGATTCCCCTTACAAAGTTTACAAAGCTCGTGAAATACATTTGAACAGCGAGATGAGTGGAGGCGAAAGAAATTTAAGAAGCCACCATAGCTTAATAAACCAAGAATGGCTTCCCTACTGTGATTCCTTTCTTGCCCAGTTAAGCCACTTATTATAAAGTGTGTGTTTCCCTTCTGAAAAACCCTTGCTTTATTGGCTGTTCCGGAAGTAGAAGAAGAGCTGTGCTACAAGGTAAACTATGAGGGATTTTTTTTTTTTTTTTTTGAGAAGAATCAGCCACAGGATAATCTCTTTTGGCATTACACTTGCTGCAGGGATTTTCCCAGAGCCAGCATACCTAGAACTTGTGAGAGAAATCAGTGCTGCTTGAAAAGAGATAATACAAATCCTGTTAGGTACCTTTTTACCTTATACTCTCCTCCCCTTATTCTGCACATTCAATAACCAGCAGAGACATTGGCACTGAAACAAAACCAGTCTGACCTCAAAGAAAACAAATACCCTTTGTTTGTTTTCGGTAACTTAGAATGGAGTGCCAATTTCCTTAATGGCTACTTTGAAAGATTCTAGCCACTCCTGCAAGGCAGTGGGTACAGAATTTTCCTCAGGGTTTACTCCTGAAGGCCTTCCCAAGAATGAGTATAGCTGCAAGGCTGCAGAGGTTTAGAATCAGAGTTTTCCTTCTCCTAGATGGGCTACCTTCCCAGGTTGACGAGCCCCATCTCCCCCTCATTTCCCTCTATAGCCTACATCCACACATTAACAACAACTAATGGAAAGGGTGGTAGTTGGTAGAAACATTGTTCTTTATATATCTAGATATCACAGCCACCATCAGACAGGTGAATCTCATCCTCACAATGACCGCTCCACACATCAAACGTGGGGCGACCTTTGCGTGGTTGCGCGCAGCCCCCTGATCCCATAGGGCGACTCCCTGGTAGTTTGGGGCTGGCACCACCTTCCCGGGTAGGATGCCAGGGGTCTCCGCCTACCCAGTCTAGAGTCCAATCCTGCCTGGGGAGGTGTTGCCAGGGGGATGGCAAGGTAAGGGGAGGGACTTTCTAGCTCACACAAAAGAATTTGAATCTTACCTCCAAGCACCAGTTGGTGTGGCCTCGGATGGCGGTTTCAGGCCTTGGGCGGAATTCTTTTCCTAGAGGGAGGGGCGTGAGGCGGAGACCTCACCCCCTTGTGGCAACAAGATTGGGGTATTGGGGAAAGCGTTGACCATACCAATAGGCATCATCGCTTCCCCCTTCCAGCGGCGGCGAACAGGGGGCGGGCTCTCTCTGCTTGAACATATGTTCTCCAGAGCCAGCCCCAACCCCCATACACAGAGCCAGCCCCAACCTCCATCTACAGGTAGATACCCCTGAAGCCTCCCAGATCCCCGGTTGGGGACTGGGAAGGATAACGCCCAATGCCTGAGCCAAGGTCTCCTTACATCTGAATCTGAATAAAGTTGTGGCCAATTTGAATCCCATAGCACGTTGTCTTGCATCTTTATTATGTTCAGGGGGTCGCCCGGGGGTTTGGGGGACTCCGCCTGTCCGTGCAATAAAGGTGGGGCAGAACCTATGTGATCCCCAGTGGGTGTATTGAAATGCCACCCTGCAAGAGACTGGTCTGGCTATCTCTGCACTTGCATTCCAGTGTGCCTTCCATATGAGCTTGGAACCCAAGTCAACAACACCATCTTGACAGTGTAGGAAGCCTGCAGCCTTAGTATGAAATGCCAAGGCTGCTAAGCAAACCATAATTGTCTTGGCTAGAAGATATAATCCTTTTCAATGTGTGCAGTCACCCTGCTCCCATTCACATAGTATGCTCAGGCCAATTCATGGATATGCCTTTATGTCTGGGTTAAAACACTGATTAAAAATGCTTTTGTTCAGCTAAAAGGTGCCCAAATAAAGCAGATATCAAAGTAGTGAATATAAAAGCTGTGGATGTACATTACAGTCATACCTCGGGTTAAGTACACTTCACTTTGAGTAATTTCAGTTCTATGGACCCAGACGTGTTTACTTCCGGGTTCCGCAGCACACGCATGTGCAGAAGCAATATGTGCAGAAGCGATCTGCACGGTTCATGCACGCGCGCTATCAGCTCTCAGATTAAGTGCTTTTCGGGTGTGAATGGCACCCCAGAACCCATTAAGTACTTAACCCAAGGTATCACTGTGCATGCAGGTCCCACTATCTAAACACAATGCATTTGCAGGAATTCGTTTCATAAGCAAACATTTGCATAACAAGTTGACCATTTCCATTGATCTCTTTGGGGAAATTTCTAATGTGTTCCCGACCACAGAATATGGCAAAATGTCCAAAATACCTGGGAAAGCCCTCTGAAACCTTGCAAAGGCAAATAAGGGGTGGGGGGAATGCTCTTATTTGTCTGATCTCTCCCCCTTCCTCCTCACTTCCTCCCATCATGGTTTCTGGTGAAACGGCTGCCGTGGACCAGCAAAACACAAAAAGTAAGGCTTCTTTAAGGCTGCTTATTTGTGTACAGTACTACACTCAGGTCCAGCTTTGTGGATCTAACACTCAGGTCCAGCTTTGTGTGTATAATGAGGTTTGCATACTGTCACGGCACTGCCCAGCAATACCTTGAGGGGAGAGAGGGAGGAGGAGGCTGGGCAGAAACAGCTGAGAGGAGAAGGATAGGAAATAGCAGAAGGAGAAGGGGAGGGGTGGCAAAGCAGCCACGGAGTGAGAGGGCTTGCTCATGCTGAGCCGGAGCCCCAACGCTGCTCCACCAGCTCGGGAACAGAGGGGGAGGCTACGCAGGTCCCGTCACCAAGGAGAGGCGGGAGTTGAAATGTAGAACGCAGAGGCGGAGATTAGGGCTTCCAAAGCTTTTATGTTGGAGAAAAAGCCGCCAAAAGTTACTTCCTTGATCTGAGTCCGACAGTACGGATGGCTGAATGATGTCTACTGCTTCTGTACATATGTAAATAGACTGAAATATGTATTGCTCAGAGTAATCAGCACCATTTCTTGCGGAGAGCACCCCCACTCTTACACATATTGTACTAATTTCTCTTTTTGGATAAGTGATATTTTGTATAGCAAGTGTTTGGATAGCGGGATCTATGTATATTTAAAATAAACCAGGGTTTAGCTTCAGTGCTATTGCTTTGACTCATAAATTTATGCAGATTTGATAGATTAATTTACTTAGTTGCAGTCCTAACCATGCCTACTCAGAAGTAAGTCCTATTAAACTCAGTGGGGTTTACTCCTAGGTAATTGAGCTAGGATTAGTCTAAGATATTTTTTAATTGGGTGACTATGGAGAATGAGAAGACTGGAATGCCTGGCATGCTCTGGTCCATGGGGTCACAAAGAGTTGGACACGACTAAACGACTAAACAACAACAACATGAAGAATGAAAGTTGAGATTCTTTTAAGATTTGAAATTTTGTACAGCCATGGAATAAACACATGCCTGGCTATATGGTGAGAATATTGAAATCATTAACTTTGACCCTCCATATCTTGCCAAACCACAACCCCCACCACTTCTGACTATTGACCATACTGCTGGAGTCCAAGAACGCTTTAGTTGTTTTCTGAATATACCCAGGGTGGTATTCAACTCTGAGTAAAATTTACTTGAATACCACCTAGCAATATTGCTTCATGCCAGGGATTATGGAACCTTAAGCCCAAGGCTCAAATATGGCCCTTGAGGCCTCCATATCCTTGTCCCGGAAGTCTCCCCAAGCCATGCTTCTTCACTAGCCCTGCTTCATACCTTCCTCATCCTAGTTTTTCCTGTCCTTGAACTGTCTTGCCTGCCTGGCTGAAGAGATGTAGAGGGTAGGGTGTAAAGACCTCTGACTTTTGCATAGGTGGGATGTAGCCTACCTGACAAAGTTAAAAGTCTGATTTGTTGCCACTTTTGCCTCTGGTCACAACCATTACTGGCCTATGCTTCCCATCCTTGATGTTTTCCCATGAGGCAATGCAGCCCTTGGGCTGAAAAAAACTTTACACATTTTTCAGAGGCATACAATCTCATTCCTATTATTATTATTTTCTCTATCTGTCTCCTTAAAATGTAATTTCACTCTCTAGCAAGGACGTTGAGGACTGGGCCACCTTCCTGTTTTCAACCAGCAGAGAAACAAAGGTCAGTGGTTGCAATGCTGTTTTAATTATCAAACATAAGCGATTGACATTTTAAAATGATAATAATAATAATAATAATAATAATAATAATAATAATAATAATAATAACTGTCTTCATCATTTGTTCTACTAGTGCTCAGTTTTCTTTTCTAAACTGTAACTTACAACTAGAGTCGGGTCAGTTTCAGTTCTCTCAAGTTTCTAACTTTTCCAGTCTTAAATTCAGTTCTCCATGTTTTGCAGCAATTGGCACATTTTTTAAAATCCTCATGAAAATTTACCAGCATTTTAGTATAAATTTCTCCTAATAAGCACATTTTATATGCAGTTTTGAGAATTGTACACATTTACATTTTTTCAACCAATTTCCCTTAATACAATGCATAATCATTTGTTATTTTCACCAATATATTCATTTTTTCTTGCATACTTTCGTCTAGTTTTGGAACTGAACTTGCTGCATTCGGGATCAATAGCATGCAGCTACATAGGCAATTTTTCAGGCATGGGAACAAGCGCTTATTGGGAAGCAAGTGCATACAAAGATGGAAGGGTTATCGCTAGCCTAGATAGCTCAGTTGGTTAGAGTGTGGTGCTGATAAAGAACAAGGTTGCAGGTTTGATCCCTGTATGAGACAGCTGCATATTCCTGCATAGCAGTCCAACTCTACGGTTCTATTCTTCACTACCTCAGCTTCAGCTAGGAGCCTTGAGGGGGAGATGTTTCCATAGGTAGTGGGGTGGTCTTTATTCACATCGTGGTGGGCAGGGAAGAGACAAACTTTTATTACAAAGGTTTTAACTATGTGAAATTACTCTGTTGCTTCATTTCTTGACCCAGAAACCAGAAATGAGAGGTCGGTCAAAATCTTCACCAGCTTGTCTTGATGAACTAGCTGCTGACATCATCAAGAAGGAACTGTGTCCTGGCAATGAATATGAGGTGGTTGCTATATACTGTCCTTTTCATATGAAGGGTGCCTCCAGGCTGTTACTATTTCATGGGAAGAATTTCAAGGGCATACCAGGAAACTTAGGTTTGCACAATTAAAGTGCTCTGTTCCCCTGGTGCCACAAATCCATCTTAAAAAAGAAACAGCTTTTTTGCAGTAATTGGAAAATGCATTGAAAATTGAGGGATGAATGAATGGAAACACCATTCAAATAACTCAGGATGAATCTAGGATAGGTACTCGTCGTCATATTACTTGCCCACAAACAAATCAGAATAAATGCACATTAAAGACTAGATATAGCCTAATTACTGCATAAGCTTTGTGAAAGAAAATCAGGATGAATGTGCAATAAATAGCTTGTCTAGACGAGTGCTAAAAATTAAATAAAAATGCTATTCCTTTTATTTTCCACACCCATAACAATTTTAAAGTAGAACCACAACTCAAGTACCTGATTTTGCTTAAATGCGTTTTATCAGCAGAAAGAACAGGGCTAATTTCTAGTTTAAATGAATCACCCTGAAATAAAGCTACTCTTTCTTTTGTTCTGATTTGATTCATTGCACTTCAGGATATAGGAACATCTATCTCCAAGAAGAGGCCCTCTTCAGAGCCTATTACTCAAGAGTCCTCCCAAGAAGCCTCCCAAGAAGCCCCTGTTTATGAGTCACTGACAGTACTGCAGATAGTGAGTGTTGAAAGTGGGACTGGAAGAACTGTATGGATAATTTGAAGCAACTACTGCATCACTCCCATGCATTGTGTAGTGGAGAAAGTTGCATGAACCATTGCTCAGTTGTTTTCAAAAATAAAATAAAATAAGGGTTTTGCTAGTGATTATTTGCTACTAAGTATTTCTTCATTTTCTGATCCTTCCTTTTCACACCCACTTGCCTCACCTTATGCCTGGCTTCCACACACTTGCCCATAATGCTTCCATTGCAGAAATGTGCCTAGAAACTTATGTCCATGGGCACGATAATATGATTATAATTATAATTATTATATTTATTTATTTATTTATAGCTCATGTTTTCCCCAGACCAGGACTCAAGGTGGATTGCACAATTTTTTAAAAAAAAAAAACACACGGATAAAATACAGAAAGCAAAAAACATACAAAATATAATAGAAACAAATCTATCATAGGTCAGCGGGTTTGAATACATTCATACCAGCTGCTCTCCATGTTGTTATGGCACATCTCAACCTGATTACATTCCTCATAAGTGTTTCACTTCTGATTTTCTTGTGGGGCAGCAGGTCTTACTCATTGCTGGTTTCATTTGGCAAAAAGAGCAAGTGTTTGCATATTATCCATTTTGACCTTTTCTTAGAGCATGATGAGCAAAGAATGACACTGTAAACATGTCTGTACTTTTATTTCAGCAACACCTGACAAATCGTCAACAGTCAGAGGAAAAATCCGAAATGGAGGAATACTATGCTTGTCCAAAAAGTATTCTAGCTGTGGTAAAATAGATATCATTATTTGCTCTGTTCTAAATAATGATGAATTAATGCTTATATCTCTTTTTAATGTGAATAATCCTTTATCTTGTGTGCATATTTGTTCCATGCCACTTTAGTCTTGTAGCACTGTATAAAGCTTGCGTCATACTGAGTCAGAACATTAGTCCACAGAGCCCAGTATTATAAATTCCGACTAACAGCAATTTCCAAGGGTCTTATGCAGAGGTCTTTCCCAGCCCTTGCATCTGAAACAATTTGTTACTAGAGCTGGAGCTGCTGGGTATTATTATTATTATTATTATTATTATTATTATTATTATTATTACCCCCGTCCATCTGTCTAGGTTTCCTGGTTTACAGGAATTTACATTTCATGATGTTTGAACTAGAGCAGCCATAGGCAACCTTGGCTCTCCAGATGTTTTGGAACTACAACTCCCATGATCCCTAGCTAACAGGGCCAGTGGTCAGGGATCATGAGAATTGTAGTTCCAAAACATCTGGAGAGCCAAGGTTGCCTATGCCTGAACTAGAGGACCCTTAGGTCCCTGCCAACTCCACAATTCTGTGATTCTACACCTGGGAATTTTGGAAATTTACAGCAATGGCTCTCACCTGTGGTAGAGATTTACCCAAAGCCTCCAGATGCAGGGCCGTCTTAAGGGTATCCAGCACCATGGTGCAAAATCCCTCCAGCCCCCCCCCCCGCATGCTAGGAGCCATTGGAACGGCGGCTAGCAAGCCTGCCGTTGCGAGGGGGGTTGGCGGGAACAGTGCATTGAAAGGAGCCCTTTCGGGCGCTGCTCCCGCCGTCCCCCCTCGCCTGGGTGGGCTTGCTAGCTGCCGTTCCAACGGCTCCTAGCAAGCCTGCTGTTGCGAGGGGACGTGTTGGGAACAGTGCACCGAAAGGAACCCTTTCAGGCACTGCTCCCGCCGCGCCCCCTCCTGCAAGCCTGCTGTTGTGAGGGGGCGTGGCGGGAACAGCGCACAGCAGAGGAAACAGTCGACCACCCCCTGCAAGTGCGACGGAGGAAGGGCAGCGGCAGAGCTAGGCTGCTTCAGCAGCAGTGCCTCACTTGCCGCCTCAAACATGAGCAGCGTGGGGAGGCACCATGGCGCACCGCACCACTAAGCCAAATGGAAAGGACAGCCCTGTCCAAATGTTTCATGACTGGTTAGTGTCTTCTGCCTCTAAATCAACCCTCTTCCCACTCTGAGATTTGCAGTTGTTTCAGTACTCAGAATTTCTTCAGAAATTAAATGGTTGCAGTTTGCTGAAACCAAGTATTTCATGAAGCAGTAAGAGTTATCTTATTTTGCTTTAGCGACATATCAGTTTCATCCAGACAGACTGAAACAAATGTATTAGTGGGTTCAAGAACAGTACTGAGAACACCGCTTTTAACAGAGTTGAGTTTTTATTTAATTTGCATTTGTTAATATGCTTTGCATATGCTTTTTACTTTCATAGCTGAGTGATACACAGGATAAATTCAGCACCACAGAAGAGACTACTAACCCAGATAAGGAAAAGGTTGATGAACCCGAAGAATACATGTCCATGGGATGCATGTGAGTACTCAAGCATGGTGCATTTTGCTCCTAAATTTATCTGAAGCAATTGTTCATGGATTTCTTTTGCAAAGCTTTTGCTAGACTAGAACTCCAAATCCCATCAACTCCAGCACAGCATGGTCATTGGTCTGGGGTGATTGGAGTGATGGTCTAGCACAGAGGTTCCCCATCTCTGTGCTAGACCATCATTGGTTCATCATTATTGCACCTGGGGGAGAACATTTTAGTCTACTGTGGCAGTCTGCTTCTTTCTCACAACAAAGTGATGTCTATCTTTAGGTGTTAAATTAACATAGCCAGAAAGATAGTATTACAGTATTTCCAGTAACTGCTGGTGCAAATTGATCCCTCTTATAATCTTGCATAGATTCCTTCCTTCCTTCCTCTTCTCAGAAGCAGCTGATCCTGTAGAAGCTACTTTGTCTTAGCCATTCTGTGCCAATTTCCCAGCCCATCAGCCCTGGCAAGGCAGTAACGTACATGCCAACAGCAATCACGTAATTCCCCCTGAATCAGCTTTTGGCATGTTACTGTAGCTGCTCAAAGATTGCCAAGACTTCTGGTGCCTTGAAACCCTGGAAAAGGCCATAGTACAGAAGCTAGATAAACACAAAATATATTAAAATCCTCCAAGACATTGGCTGGATACACTCACAGCTCAATGCCAGTGAGTAAACCACCACACAGATTTTTGTTGTTGTTGTTGTTGAACCAGTAGCCTGAATTCATTGTATGGATTCTGTTGCCATTCAAATTCAGCGAGGATTCAAATAATTGTTAAGGTTTTGTTCCAAGTGTTATTTTTGTGGGGAGGTAACACTACAGTCTGGCTTTCCGTTTCAGACTTGGTTTAGCACCCGAACTGTTAGACAGTAATTGTACCATTTTTCATGGAGCATTCCCAGGATCCTCTAAGAAACCCAAAAGCATGCTATAGTACTGTTTTAAAGTCCATTGCATTGATTTGGGGTTGTCGTGGCAAGTCCTGTCCTGGTTGAGGGCTGTGGACCAGTGTAACCTGAGTCTGCTTGTTCCATCTAGATTAGCAGAACTCAAACAATAACTATGTCCCTGAAATTGGAACAAGCTGAATGTTCCTGTGGATTGTATGCTTTTTCTGGGCAGTGGCTGAGGTCAGATTTCCCTTCCCCACAAGGAAGACAGACTCACAGGAACTCCGTGCAGACTGTATACCATCAATATGCTGGTGGGGGTAGTACTGGGTTTATTCCTGCTGACTCTGTCCTAATCTCCACACCTTGGTAGTATCATGTGCACAGTGACTCCCCATGTCCAATCTTTACCGTGTGTTTTTTGCAAAATACAGTTCTCATGACAAAGGTCTGTTTCAATCATTGGGACTTCAGTGGGGCTGAATAGAGTGGCAGAGATACTGCCACATCCCAAGCCCTCCCACTTGTGCTAGCCGTGGAACAGAGGCGGCTGTGAAACTGCAGTTTTTCCCTACACCTGCTTCAGGAAAGTGCAGCAGAGAGGCCCAAATCAAGTCCAGCATCAGTAGCTGGAGTGGCTTAGGATCCAGGGCCCTTTTCCACATCATCCTTGTCGCCTCCACACACCAAAACTCTCAGTTTGGGGGCTTTGCATTAGCTAAAACTGGCGGAGATACTGCCAACAGTAGGTCTCTTTGTCCAGGTATAGTGGGGGCCTTTGTGGTGGTGGTGAAGGTCCCCTGTTGGCAGATTGCAGTGGAGCCAGGACACCATCACCACATCCTAACCCACTCTTGAATGGCAGATTTAGGGTTTCTCTGCCCCCCTAGATCCAACCAAAAGGCTGGGCATGTGTGTTGGTTTTCTGCACAAAAAAACGGCCAAAGTCTGGAGGTCTGTCAGGGCAGATCTGGCACTACAATTCTGCTTCTCTTTCCTCGACCCCTCAGTTCATATACTGATTTTGCAGCTTCAGTCAGCTGCCCAGGCTAAAGCTTCTTTTAAAAAAAATGATGTTGTTTTTATAGACATGGTTGATGCATTTCCTTTTAAAAGTAATATAATTTACTCATTAGAGTTTCAGGAGTAGCGGAGGTAAAAATTGAACCTACAAACAATGAATTGATGACCCTTCCCGAAGGCCAGGAAGATAGCATGAATCTGCAGGTGATAGAGGACAAGCCGTTGAAACCAACACCACTACCAAGGACCTGGAAACCAGAAAAAACACCAAAACTATCAGTTCTGTCTGTGGTTCAGTTGTCCATTATTCTCAGGTGTGGATATTCTCAGTGTTTCCTGTGGATACATGTGCATACTTTACATTTTCAGTATATTACTAATTATGTCCATATTTCTCACAAACTCCCTGAGAGCAAAAGAAAATGCATTTCTACTGTATTTCAATCGGTTTTCCATTGTCCCGATTTCCAAGTGATACGATCAGTCCATTCGTCAATGTCAAGGCTTTGAAGTTAGTTCTTTGCTCCATTATGTGAACCAGAAAAGAATACTTAACCTTTATCTCCCCACCATGTGAGCCTTTTGAATTCATCCAAGTGTATATTGGACTTTGTTCCATTGTTCCACATAGTTTGCAAAGGTGCAGGGGAAATGAATCACTATGATTCTTGCTTCGACAATAATTTGATTCTGTTAAGAAATGAGCCCTTTCTTACACACTGCTTTACAGCTGTATTCTAACGCACACTTACATCACAATGAGTTTTGAAAGGGCAGGATATACCGGTAAGTGTTTTTAGAAGCTCACTATTTTATATAAGAAGAGAAAGAAGTCTGATCTAGAATGTTGTAAGATTGGTTGTGTGGGTTATCATGGAACATACAGGTTTTTAGACTGTTTCTAGCTCAATACTGACTGGCAGTGGCTCTCATTACAAGTAACAACTTGCAGTGGTATCTTTCTGGTTTATTAGCCACACATTTTGGATTTCACAACACGCCCTTCCTCTTTTCAGTAAAGTCAGAGATGACTGCAAATTGGAAGAGGTGGATATTCTCCTTCCCCGGAGTGATTTCACCAACTGCCTGACACTTGTCAAAGCCGCTGGACGTATATGGTAAGGCCTCTTATTTTCATGCTGGTTTGTACATTCAGCTCTTAAAAAGCATGCAGTCAGGGTTTTTTGGGTCAGTTCCAGCAATGTCACCTCATCACTACTGATCAATTTCATAAGAGACAGCTCAAGTTAATGTTAATCAATTGACCCAAATTAAGGCTCACCCATACATGCTCCAAGCTTTCTAGGCACAGGTCTGAGCTTTCTCCTCTCCCAGGGCTTTCCCTGGGAAAACCCATGTTTTACTGCTGAATCGGAGCAAACAGCAATCTGGAAAACCCTATTGCTGTTTACTCCCACTGGGCGGTAAAATGCGGGTTTTCCCCAGAGAGAGCATTGGGACAAAAAAAAACCAACAACGCCTGGACCTGGAAAGTCTAAACCCGTGCCTAGACAACTGGAGCAAAGGTAAGTGTGGATGAGGCCTAAGAAAAGCCCTGCTGGATCAGGCATAAGACCCATTGAGTAGTCCAGCATCCTATTCTTACAGCTGTGGGAAGCCTGCAGGCAGGACCTGAGTACAACAGCACTGCTGCTATTGATCCTCCGCAACTTGTATCCATATGCATAGATGCACATGTACACATGCACTCATTCACACTTCTTTATTCTTGTTAGCCTGTTCTGTGTGAAATCTGTTGTAGCTCTTGCTGTTGTAGCTCATGCTAGTCTTTCTCAATAGTAGTGATACAAGTGATATAAGTGTGAAATGATTGTCCCAAAGAAGATTACCAGAGCCCTGCCTTGTAATCCATCTAAAATCTATCTTTATATTTAACCTTTTGAGTTAACCTTTCGATCAGTCTATTTTGGGGTGTGAACTTTATTTTGCATTTTTAAATAAGTTATTTAACATCTATCTTTTCTTGTTCTTGATCATTACCCTCTTCGGGTTTGCCAAGAAAGAAAAGTGGGATATTTTTTTTTTCAAAAGCAACATCTGTTCACTCTGACTGGCAGGTGAACAACATACTTATATTGTTTTTATACTTACTTCATATGGTGACCTGTCATTTTGCAGTGTTCAGGGGAGCTGGCTATATAAGTCGGTTAGGGGATGCTAGTTTTGCTTTCCTGCCAGAGACCAGAAATGAATTTGTTAAAACACTGAGAACTGGTGCTTGGCAGTTTAGGTTTTAATTTGCAAATCACCAACTTAGTATTTATGTAACACAGAACAGAAGTTTTAATCCCCACATTTCTCAGTATAGTATATGCTTCAGTTGGGCATTCCCATGCTAATGAGTTCGTGAGGGAGTTGAAACACAAAGAAACCTACAAGCACATAAAACTGCTCCACAGCCTTTGTGGACCACAAGATGTCACACTTTCTCTACCACAGTTTATTCCATATGACAAACACTCCGGTGGCATTATGCTTTTGCATCCATATATTTCAGTGCAAAGAAAACACAATGCAAATGTAGTGCGGGGGAGTCATCAGTTACATTCTGTTTGCAGTCTATAAGGTACAACATCAATGAACACTGATCATATTCACCAGAGAGATTTCTGTCCTGCACATGGGACAGGACAAATAAGCGAACATTGGCAATTTCCACTCCCATTTTCATGGATATCCTACAACATTCCCAAGAGGAGGTTAAGAAAGTAGAGAATTTCCATTATCTCACATATTTTGCAGAGGCAGTAGGGAAGTTAGTGTGCTTCCTAGAATATAAGTATCAGTGACTGAGGAAAGGGAGGGAGGGCGAAATGGACCTAGATTAGAGGTGCCTAGAGCTCAACTCCTGCTGTGCCTTCCCTTGTGTACTCTCTAGTCCTCAGTTGCAAGTCTGACTCTCTCTGCTCTCCTTTGATGTACTTCACATGCCTGCTGCACACTGCGCACAAGAAAGTCACTTTCTCAGGCCTTGTCAGTGATGGGAGGGAATTCTTCCCAATAAGTTTCAGAGAGGAAGTCCCCCTGTCACGGAAAGCTGATGGGCATATTCAGATTAGTAGAAAGAAGGCTTCTTTTTTAAAAAATCCAATATTTTAAAAGTGCTGGAAAGAAGGGGGAGAACAATTGCTGGCTACATTTATCAAGTATAAAGCAAAGAGTAATGGAATGAAGTGACAGAAAATGAAATTTTCCTTAAAATGACCTATCAGACCAATTCAGCAATGCAGTAAGCTATTTACAGAGATGGTAGAATCTCCTATTTAGTGCATATAATGCGTGTGTGCGTGAACATGTGTGTGTGTTCAAGTAGATAGTGTGTTTTGGCATGTGACTGGATAATCCAGGGAATTCTTCCTGAATCCATAATTCTATATGAGTTTAAACTTCTAGGGCTAGGGCTGTGTACTGGAATGCCATAATAAAATTGCTCAACCAGCCTAATAAGCCAATTATGTTAGGTCTCTGGGCTGAGATAAACAGAATACCCCCAGATTGTCTACTGGAATTTCCGCTGGACTTGATATGCGTACAAAGCCAGAGGCTTTAATACTTGATATTATTCATTTTAATTTAAAGATGTATCTTCCAACTTTCACCAGCCTTAACTGCCAAAGAGCAATTTAGAGAACTTTCTCCCCACTCAAAGAATGAATTCAAAAGTAGTAATGTAGAATAGAACTCAAAACCACAGGGTCAAAATCATTTTGTACCTTCATTCAATATGGATCATTGGTTTAGGCTGACATAATACTTTAAAAAAATTTTTTTTTTAAAGAAAACCAAGTTGATCACCAAAAGCTGTTACCTTTCATGTTCATAACAGGATCAGAATTAAGAATTCTTTCTGGTTTCTAAGCTTCCTCTATGAGATTTGTGACTCCATAATAGCCACAACCCCAGAGATGTCCACGACTGGACTTAACGTTTAGGGACCCTTTACCTTTAATAGACTATAGACGAGTACCCCTAGATCACCCTAAACTCTGATAACGTATTTCTATTTCACCTCCCTGCTTGAAAGCTTTAACTGATGTCTACTGCTTGATTGGATTGTCTGCTTAGCTATCAATTTCATCCTGACTCTCCAGTGTTTTTGAATGCCAGACTGCCAGATCAGAAGCCATCACCAAAGCGAACAAGAATCCTCATCAGTCAATGCTTTCCCCCCCTTCCCCCTTCTCCAATTCACTACAGTGTCTCCCAGTGGAAAGACCTGCATCGCTTGGGATGCATATTTCATCAAGGGGATTATATAGTGGCTGTGAATGACCTGCATGCAAAGAGCATAGATGAAATGTCTTTGTTCATAACTAGATCCACAAGAAAGGAGGTAAGAGCCAACAATTTAACTAGTTAGGACCACCAAGCAGTGAATTAGTTTGTGGCAATTAGCCGTGGGGCTTATCCAGGCACATTTGTTCAGACAAAAGCATGGCTAACTTGTTGTTGTTGTTGTTGTTGTTGTTGCTGCTGCTGCTGCTGCTGCTGCTGCTGCATACAATCTCCCATGTGGCTACCCATATGTTGGTCTATTGTGTGCAGCCAGCAGTTTCACACCAGGGTAAAAAGTGGTAGTAGATTTCCTACCCTCAGCCACCCACTTTAATTTGAGCATGGACCTTATCCAAGGACTATGTTTTTAATGATTTTGCTCTGGAACATAATGGAAGACAGTGTAACATAGGAGCCAACTCCTGCAGTGTAATAAAACTCAAGCATCTTAATCACATCAAGTTTCATTAAAAGCTGTTAATAAAAATAGGCGCACACCCACCTGCCCCCCAACAACAAGAGGTTTCATAGAGTATTCATGAACTGGGATACCTGCTTAGAGGGACAATGGGTTAAACGCAGTGCTAGCAAAAAATACAAGATGTGCGGGAAGTTTCATTTGGGCTAGAGCAAGAATCTTTCAGAGTGCCCAGGGGACAGCATGGGCTGTTCTGTTGTTGGGAAGAAAAATGTACACAATGAAGAAGGGCTGAGCAGACAAGCAAAATGAAATGTGAGCAACTGAACGATAAGGGGCCAAGGAGGCAGAGAAGACAGAAGGGGAAATGGTCTAGTATGTGGAAAGCTGGAGAAAGCAGTGGAAGAAGCAGAAGTGTAGTGTAGAACAGAAAGGTAAGTGGAAGTGATGGAAAACTGAAGACAGGGTCTGAGAATTTAGGGGAGGGGGGGCTAATGAAAAACTACAACTGGGTGAAAATTCTTCTTCAAACTGATCTTGGGGACAAGGAAGACTAGTTATGTGTTGAAAAGGGAAATGGAGAGGCACTGGGATTTGTATTCATCTCCTGTTGAGACTCCTGTTAGTTTTAAGGCAATTCCAGACTTCTCATTTCCATTGACCTGTGACCATTTCCATGGTACGTGTAAGGATTAAAGAGATACTGCATCACTAGTAATCATTTAATGTGGTTCAGGTTAGGTGATCATAGGTGATCATGGGTTAGGTGGCTATATTGGCTCAAAAACAATTGGCTTAACACTGTGGATTCATACTGTGGTAAATAACCTCTTGGTAAATGTTACTCTATAATCTCTCCCTGTTTGCCATACATTGCTTTACGTATTATGAAGTAGCTAGATTGTGCAATTCTTAACCAATCACCTACTCCTAGATAGCCATTTTGCCTAACACACACACACACACACACACACACACACACACACTCTTATATGTATTTGGTATCCCAGGGATTAGTCCACCTCCCTAACCACTATACCACACTACCTCAAAGTTTATTTTACCCAGAGATCTTCCATATTGTATTGGTGCTGGCAATTGCAGGCTCTACGCGCTTCTCTGTGTCTGGCTGTCAAAACTATTTGTTGAGAACCACTCATTGTAAAACCTTGGATTTCTCATGCCCTGCATCAGGATTCTGTGAACACTCAACTTCACAAAGCTGTGTGGTACCACAATTCATCACTAAGATTAGATAATTTTAAACCTGCAAAGGTATATAGGGGAAAGGTAAGGTTATGAATTGTCTATACAAAGTTGCTAATCACTGTTATATTAACACAATGATGCAGGCTTGTAAACTATAAATACGGTAGTAGCATGCTAAGTGCTTATCTGTTCTTTTCTTTTTCTTTTTTCAAAGGTGAAACTGACTGTATGTAGGCTTCCAGATTCAAAAATTTTACATGCTCAAGGATGCAAATGTTCCTAATGGAGAAAAATGTAAGTGTATGATGAACCTGCCTACTCTTCTATGCAAACGTCATCAACAACTCAGTTGTAGTAAGCAGGTTTAGTTTACCATGATTAAGAGAGTTTTAATCCAAGTATTCTGATTTCACTGGCTTGTTATCCCATTTCCTTCTAGAACTAGATGTTACTTATTCCAGAACTAGCATGATTTAGACTTGTCTATCATGTCCATTATCAGCACTAGAGCGAAAACACAGGATCCCCATCCCCTAAATTGGAATATACGCTATGAAGCAAATCTATAGAGTTCCCAGCCCACATTTGCCTCATAATGATAGTGCAGAGAGAACTTTTGCAATGGGAGATGTGCATTCATACTTTACCAACTGAACCACCAGCAGCTGGTGGCAATTTAAAAAAGTATTGCTATATGTTCTATTGGAAATGTTATTCAAAATGAAACATTTGAATGGTGGGTAAATAAATATAGTCTATGATGGGTAGGGATACATGCCAAAATCCAGCTCAAACTGGGCACAGTAGCATGGGTTGGGCATACAACATATACAAGGGCCTACAGCCTATACACAGGATATCAGATAACTTTATGCATGGGCAGCCAGGTCAAGCAGCCATTCTCAGAATAGTGGTTCTGGAATCAGCAGATTCCGAAATCCAATCCAGACGTTTTGTATATCAAGATCAAGAAGTTCAATTCCTAGGAGCTTCTTTGTGAAAAGGCAGGATCCACATGTAATAAAAAATATTTTTATTTGTTACTTGTTGCAGAATCTTCATTGGCCAAGATCTTAGGTCAAGAAGACTTGAAAACAGTGCCCCCCCCTCAAAAAAAACACTGTGAAGACACCAAAACTTTGTGTCATAAAAAAGTAGCATGGTGGTGGTCTCTCCTTTTGTAGCACTCAGTGAACTACACCAGACCGGGACAGGACTATTCCCCTGCAAATTTTGAAACACAGTGGTATTCAGAAGAAATGGTATTTCACTGCTGTGAATATCCATACATGTATTTAAAACCGTTTCAGAGTCTGTGCGCTGCTCCAAGAACAAAGATGCTGCCATCCTTCATCTGTATCTTCCCACTGTGGTATCAGATATTTGTCTTTCTTTTTTCATTTCATTTTTCTTTGTTTTTCTATTATATCATATCATCAACACATACTGCATTACAGTCCAACATAAGATAATAAGAAAGGAATAGCATAAATATAAGACATATGTAAGTGAATAATAATAGTAACATAACTTATTCCTCCATCTTATTTAACTCTTATATATCTTAACTTTTACTCCCCTTCCACTCTTTCCATGGTTTCCTATTTGCTATCATTTTAACTGTGTTTTCTTATTCTACTAGGTTATTTTCTTACATTCTCACATGTTGTACCATCTACTGCTGAGTGTTTTTTATCAGTCTGTTACGATTATTTTCATGTTGTAATATTTTTTCCACATAATCTATATATAATGTCCAGTCTTCTTTTAGACTCTTTATTTCTTAATCTAGTTGTCATGCTGGCTAATTCTATATATTCTAATATTTTAAGATGCCATTATTCTCTTGATGGTACAGCATCTGTTCTCCACTTTTGTGCCACCAGAATTCTGGCAGCTGTCTTTCAAAACGAAAGCAAAACATACTTTAAAGCCAAGTCAAACACCATCCTGGAGGTTAGCTTGACTTGGAGCCGGTGGGAAACCTTAGCTTTTTAAAATACCTATTTATGATGTAAATAACAGTCTTACGGTAAATGTTTTGTTAATTATTATTTTTTGCCAATTTATGGGGCAAATGCTTTCTGATTTATTGAGTTAGTTATGCTCATAGTTAGGAAATCCATGCTTGCACATCACTTTCACCTTTTCCTTAAGCAGAGGTTTATATTCTTGTAGAGATCATTAATATCCAAAAACATATTGTGCTAATTCATGTGCAATGCTAAACCATGGTTTTAACACTACATGCACAAGCTAAAGGAAGCCCAAACAAAATCTCTGGTTGTGCGATTCCCCCATTCTGGCCAGGAAAAGGACTTTGCTCACATTTAATTTCACTTTCCACACATCCTATGAACCAGTTAACATGGTTTCAAACAAACTCTAGTCAGTTTCAAAGCAAGCCAGCTTCAAACCACAATTTATAAATTGGCTTGTTTAACTAACTAAAGTTTCCTTTGAACCACAAGATCTGATTCATACATATCATCAAGTGCTGTCTATGACCCATAACATCTTATTTGGCTTAGGCCTGGGCTATTTAAAGGAACATATTATCCCATACAAACCTGCCTGGACTCTGAGATCTCTCAGAACTTCTGCCACCCTCGCAGGCACGTTGATGGAGATGTGAGAGAATGCGGTCTCAGTGGCTGCTCCCAGTCTTCGGAATTCCCTTCCTAGAAAGGCTAGAATGGGTCTCTCCTTGCTGTTCTTCCACCAGCAGGTGAAGACTGTTTTATTTCAATAGGCTTTCAGGAACTGACTGTTTTTAAGAAAAGGGCTTTAAATAATTCTGTGTTTTACTGTTTTTACTATATGTATATTAATATATTTGTTTTTTACATTGTTTTCATTCTATTATAGTTTTTTAAATCATTACCTTTTGTATATTTTTAGGTTTTTGTATTTTATCCATGTTATTTCAGGTTTTTTAATCCATATTATTTCAGAGACGCGGGTGGCACTGTGGTCTAAACCACTGAGCCTAGGGCTTGCCGATCAGAAGGTCGGCGGTTTGAATCCCTGCGACGGGGTGAGCTCCCATTGTTCGGTTCCAACTCCTGCCCACCTAGCAGTTCGAAATCACGTCAAAGTGCAAGTAGATAAATAGGTACCGCTCCGGCGGGAAATTTTTCTGTAATAAGACAGCTACTTTGAGATCTTGTATAGAATGTCCTGGGTGTTCTCCTACTGGTTTCTCTGTCTTGTGATTCCTGATGTCAGATTTATGTCCATTTATTGCAGGCTCTGGTACCAGCGTCCATGTTAGGGGTCAGGGTCCAGTGTCAGGGGTACATTTACCTTTACCTTTACTTATTTCAGTTTTTGTAAATGGCCTTGAGTCCCAGTCTGGCGAAAAGGTGGGATATGGAGGATCAAAGAAGATTTGTGGAAATTAAATAAAGTGCTTCCATCCACATGGCAGCATGAGAGGGGAAAGGCTTTGATCAAGCTCATTATAGTTTGTACATTATTTAGTGTTGTGTGTGAACCAGCCCTTTGAGTAACCATTAAATCAATGTTAACTTATTTAAATAAGCACTCAGCTTTACACAGAAGCACAGGTCCTGTTCCCTTGGACAACTGGGATTTTTAAATATTATATTGTATCTTGCTTCTGGTGTATAAGATGTAGACAAGAGAACCATATGTTCTATTCTACAGAAATATGCTACATTATATATTTCTGGTTTGGATAAATGACAGTAACAAATGATGTTATGCTGAATCAGTTAGCTTCTGGTGCAGGGGAAACAATAAGAATGTTTGTGCATGCAGTTTCTACAGAGAAATGTCATCAGAAGGTGACATTACCCTTCAGTTCTTTTGTGCCTAGTCACTTAGCTACTCAGGTCGGCTCAAGGCATTTTGCTTCATGAGGCAAAGGACAAGATGGCTCTTCCCCCACCATTGAATGCACAAAAACATTGGGGAGGGGTCGTGGGTCAATGGCAGAGCACCTGCTTTGCAGGCAGAAGGTCCCAAGTTCAATCACTGGCACCTCAAGGTAGGGCTGAGAAAGATTCCTGCCTAAAAGCATGAGGAGCTGCTGCCAGCCAGTGTAGACAATACTCAATGCACTGGCTCAGTTTAAGGCTCCTACGCTCCTATCTAACCAACTACTGTAGATTGGTAGTTAAATTTCCCTTCAATACTGGCAATGGGACAGTGCCCTCTACTGCACCTTTAGTGGGTGACTTTTAAGCCTACAGCAAGAGATGTCACAAAGGAGGACAGGTCACTGCTACTGTGACAACCCACCCACCCACCCACCTTGATCCTAGGCTAATCCGTCTCCTGAGTTGTGATGTTTCTTCATAACTTTGTGGTGACTACTAATCTGGCTGTAGAGTTGTTGAATCACTCTTTGCGCTCGTATCTCCATTTCTCTCACAAATCAGATTATTCATTATCCCTCCCCCCCCCAAAAAAAAAAGTTTAGGGATGTTCATAGCATATAGTCAAACAATAGTCAAGGTCATAGCTTTTAAGCACTTGTCAAATTTGGCTCTTTTATTGTTATTACTGTTAGTTTTCTTGGGGAACAATAAGGAGCTTTATTTCAGCTAGTATATGGGGCAACTATTGTTTCCACCCATAGCAGTGCATTTTAATCTTCTCCCACAACCTTTTCAGATTTTTGTCTTATTAAAGACTCAGCTTTAACCAGATGAGTCTCACAGGCAACTTGGAACGTATGGAGCAGTTCCTAGAAATGCTTCTGGCATTTCAGGTGTTCCTTGAATATCAAATTTATTGATTTTTTCTTTTATTTTAAGGGCTGCTGCCAAGAGTTCATATTCTCCAGATTCTCTGAACTATAACAAAATAGATCCCATCTGTGCCCTATGAAGATATCCATCAGAACAGATTGATCTGTTGGGAAAAGCCAATAGATCAATGCTTAAGCATCTGTATGGCAAGCAGATGGTCCCAGGTTCAATCCCTGGTATCTTTAGGTGGAGCTGGAATTCTGCAGTAATCTTTCCAGTAATGTTTCCAGTCAGTGTAGACACTTTTGAGTTAGATTGACCCAATAGTTTGACTCAGTATAAGCCAACTTCCTATATTCCTATTTTTCATAGTTAGGGTTGCCATATTTTCAAAAGTAAAAATCAGGACACCCCAAAATTGTTGAGCTTTTATTTCCGGATGTATGGCAGCCCTACTCATAGCTCCCTTTTCCTTATAGTGCACACATTGCTTGACTTGGTAATTGACTATTTCCTAAGTTGAACTTCATTAGGGTTGCCAGGTTGCAGATTGGAGAAGGCTGCCTTGATACAATGGGGCACAAGATCAGCTTCTGGTCATTTTCTCACTTTACTGCTGTGATGAGCAGGCTTTCCAAACAACCTCTCTCTTCTCCACTTTCGACATTGACTTTCTTAGGAGAGCACATATACTTAGGGAAGCTGTTTCTTCCTTCAGTCTGTATTCCAAATGCCACAATCTTTATTCTGCTACAACCAACCTTTCACTTTTCATTACCTCTGTGGACATTTTGGTCCCAACACCTCTGAATCCTCCATCCAGGTAAGCAAGATACACTATCACAGTTCAATGGCACTTTCCAGACAGACAAAAACACTCAAGGTTGGCACAGAGGTATGTATGGTAAGGGATGTGGCCTGGGGAAAAGGAGTGTAACCTGAGAAGACACAGGTTAGAGAAAGTCCCAGGGGTCAGAAAAAGACACCCAAGAAGCCACATTTAGCTCCTGAAGTATTTAGCTCCTGCTTCTGCTGTGGCCAACCAATCCAAAAGCAGGACATGAAAACAATTCTGACCCTCTTCTGCTGTTATTTCCCAGCATCCTGCATCTGATCCAAGAGGTAGCATATAGCCATCATAACTAGTACACCTTGATAGCTTTGTTCTTTATAAATTTGTCTTATTCCCTTAGATGAAAATTGTGGGAACTCAAGACTCTGGCTTGTGATATCAGTGGTGTGCAACATGGTGGGAAATACCGGTAAGATGCAGCTAACAGCTGCTAATCTGGAATGCAAATGTCACCAATTGTTCTGTTCTGCTGCTTGGTAAACTCTACATCTTCAAATCGACCTAATTGATTAAACATTATTGACGTGCTGCACCTTTCAACCCTTTCAAGTCCTTATTGGTTATTGTGAAGGAGCTGCAGCTTTTAATTACGAATGTGCATTAAGCTTTGTTGCCTTTTCCTCAAAAGTTTCTCAGCTGCTTCCTGAATCAACTCTCCCACGTACCTTCTGAGTTGGCTCCACGCCAAATGTTACACTCCACCACTGTAATAATTATTACTCTCAGGGTTTTTATTCGTTTCAGTCACTTAGTTATGGGATAAAGTCTGTTCAGGCAATCACTGGATAGAGAGGTGTTTTTTTTAATGCACTGGGGCTGCTTCTGAGAACCTACAGCTGTCACCCTGAACTGGCATCTATGAGAAGGGTTAAATCAGTAGAATGGCAAAGACAGAAATAGAGTGGGAAGCAGCTGTGCATTGGGCTGGGTTCAGCTTTTGGATGTGTTTGTGATGTAGATCAGGACACTGTTTATTCATATCCCTTTCACAAACTTGTTCTGAGAGAGGAAGTGTGTGTGTGTGTGTGTGTGTGTGTGTGTGTGTGTGAGAGAGAGAGAGAGAGAGAGAGAGAGAGAGAGAGAGAGAGAGAGAGAGAGAGATCACATAATTAATTCATTTAAGGCAACAAACTGTACCGATATTGCACAAGCTCCTTACAGAGATGGCTGCAAATAGGGGTCGGGGATGCAGAACTATTTGTCACATTAAAGGCAGGAAATAATACATTATTGGGGGAAATGAAATTAGAGAACAAAGCGGGAAACAATAAGGAAAGGAGGGAAAGAAACAGAGCCTGCAGACCTCTTTAAGATTCCTTCTACAACTTCTGATTAAAATTAGAAGTTTATAAAAGTATGCATGGTGAGAGAACAGTGGACAGACAGGTGTTCCTCCTCTGCCCCTAGTACCAGAACTTGGGATCATCAAGTTAAATTGATGGACAACAGGAAAAGGCAGATAAAATAATATTTTTATATAATGCTGTGTTGTGATGTGGCCATTGACTTAGATGGCTTTCCAAGGGGTTAGTCCATTAAAAGCATCCAAACTATACTAATAACTGTACCAAATGAAAACAAGCTCATCCCTGGCTGCAGTATCACAATTTAACATTTTCAGAAACTGTCCTATTCCCACCTGTCTCATCTACATTTCTCATGTCCTGATTAGTACCCAAGTTTGAAGCTGCCCTGGTAGAAGCTATGAAATTTAAGCTCCGCTGGGCAAAATTGACCAGGGAAACAATGGAAAGAGATCAGGGAAATAGGAATCACTTTGTGTCAACTCTGAAACCCTTGAAAACCCTTTTTTGCTTGCCAGTGCTCATTGATCTCACCACCCTGTCTCTGCACTCTCACTTGAACCTCATATTCACACCTTGAACAAATAAACAAATCGTAGGTTGAAGTGAATTAAGGGCTTGCTATCTCTGCATGGCGGACCACTTGGTTGGTCATGTGTCCTACTTTAGAGAAGGCAGTCAGAAGACAACCCTCTACTTAAAGGCATCCTATCTTTGAAGGGCTGTGCTCTCCAAAGTCTCGTTTAAAGATAATGAACCATGAGAAGGGAAAGCAGAGACCTTGAAGCTGTCCATCAACAGGTAACACCTGGACAGTAGACTGGGCAGACACAAATGTAACCATTTAATCTTCCTCACCAGGGTGAGATGTATTGCATTTCTATTTAAATTGTCATTATTTCTAAGTTGGCTACTTTACACATTTATTTGTTTCAGAATGCATAAAGTGTTTTACATTCAAATAATACCTCTGCAGGGTACATAAGCACATACAACTATTATGCAAATCTGTGTCCTCTTTTAACCCGTTTGGTTATGTAGAAGTGACCATACAGGACTGTTCGGTTCCTCAAGGAGCTATTTTCTAATTCGCGAAAGGCATTGCTGGTGCTAACTTATGAAATGAAATTACTACCACTGTTGGAAAGTAGCTCACAGCGGTGATAATTGTGACATTATCTTTGATTCTACTCTCTTTTTCTGTCATTTCTGGGAAGTAGTAATTGAAAAATGAGCCTTTGAGTAGTATACATTTTAATGTCTGGGACAAAAAGGACTCTCTGCCGCTTTGCAAAACCTCTCTAAGCCCTGCAGTATGGGAGCAAGCTTTAAGTAGGGAGATATTTCCCCACATTTAATTCTGTTTTACATAAGGGTTTATTTTAGGTTTTTGTTTGTGCCAGTTTCTATCAGCTCTATGATACCACAGTTCATGCAGATCTGACAGAGTGGAAAAGTTCGGCTGGTGCCAAGGTACTCATCAGAGAGACTCGATAAGAAGATGGCATTGTATAATGATGGTTAAAGGACCAAAGACATGAGAAGCAGAAAAGGCATTTCAGGTCACTTCAACTGCCCCATTGCCTTGAGAGGAGTATGCAGTGGTTTTCAGTGCAACTCACTGAAATGTTTCAGACATTAAAGCATCTTCCAGATCTATTCCAAAAGCTATTCTGCTCTCAAAAGCAGCCCCCCCCCTTTACAACAAAGTCAACTTTTCTGTGGCTAGAACCTAGATCGGTTAACTGTAAAGTGGTACCTCGGTTTATGAACACAATTGGTTCCGGAAGTCTTTTCATAAACTGAAGCGTTCATAAACTGAAGCGAACTTTCCCATTGAAAGTAATGGAAAGTGAATTAATCCGTTCCAGACGGTCCGCGGAGTAAGCGTTCATAAACTGAAGCAAACTTTCCCATTGAAAGTAATGGAAAGTGGATTAATCCGTTCCAGACGGGTCCGCGGAGTACTTAAACTGAAGCGTTCATAAACTGAAGCATGGGTGTAATTTGTTCCGGAAGTCTGTTCATAAACTGAAGCGTTCATAAACTGAAGCAAACTTTCCCATTGAAAGTAATGGAAAATGAATTAATCTGTTCCAGATGGGTCCGCAGCGTTCATAAACCGAAAATTCATAAACCGAGGTGTTCATAAACCGAGGTTCCACTGTACTTTCTTCCAAAATGCTAAAATGGTAGGAAACATATAACTTCTGTTTTAAAACTTGATCGGCTGGAGGAAGTTACGAGGAAACCATATTAACCATGTTACTCACTCTGATTGCTTTGTCAATGCAATTATTAGTTTATGACTTTAGTAAACCAGTGCAATTGCTGTTATATTCAACTGTTACATTGCTATAAGTCGCTTCGTTTTCCGTTAAATCAGGGGTCAGCAAACTTTTTCAGCAGGGGGCCGGTCCACAGTCCCTCAGACGTTGTGGGGGGCCGGACTATATTTTGAATTTTTTTAATGAATTCCTATGCCCCACAAATAACCCAGAAACACATTTTAAATAAAAGGACACATTCTACTCATGTAAAAACACCAGGCAGGCCCCACAAATAACCAAGAGATGCATTTTAAATAAAAGGACACAGTCTACTCATGGAAAAACTTGCTGATTCCCGGATCGTCTGCGGGCCGGATTTAGAAGTTGATTGGGCCGCATCCGGCCCCCCGGGCCTTAGTTTGGGGCCCCTGCGTTAAATTTTAAAACGTCATTATCTTCTATATGTCTTAATTGAAGCATAGTACACCAATAAACAAATTGTTGTTGTTTTTTATCACTGCTTGTGCTTCACTCTCTGCCTCCCTGAGTTTCTACTGAACAAATTTGAATCCTGACTCTAGGACCAAATTTGTGTTGGTTTTCTGGCTAGGAATGGGCAAGGTATGATTAGCCTTCCATGATTAACACCTCACTTCTTAACACATTAATCAACCTTCAGTACATGTAATATGAACCAATGTAAAAATTTACTTTTATCTTGTTTATGTTGTAATGAAACCAAAGTAATTTCCTTAATAACAAAGAACATATTTAACTTGGGAGTGGGGGGAGGGAACTAAGTTGAGACAGTTGAAGCACCTTCTGTTCTCATCTTATATGTGTGTTTATTTTTTTCAAATCAGAACTGGATGGATAAGGATTGGCTTGATCAGTGTATTTGGAAGTTCTGAGAATTCAAGAAAATATTAATAAAGGTCACTGCTGTTGCCAAGGAATAGGATCAGCCAAAATTCATACAGCCTTAAAATCATTAAGGTGAAAGATAGCATTTGAATCTCAACTTTATATACTCCAAGCTCTGACTAGCTCCGCCCACAGCTAATCACCTGAACTTCCTGACTCACACTTCTAGGTGAAAGGTCACAGCCAGAAACAAACAAGGTCACAGCCAGAAACAAACACCCACACAAGCCTGAACAGTCATCCAAATCCAAGAGGCAGCAGCCCTTCTGCTCCTTCCTCAGTCGCTGCACTCCAAGCTCTGACTAGCTCCGCCCACAGCTAATCACCTGAACTTCCTGACTCACACTTCTAGGTGAAAGGTCACAGCCAGAAACAAACAAGGTCACAGCCAGAAACAAACACCCACACAAGCCTGAACAGTCACCCAAATCCAAGAGGCAGCAGCCCTTCTGCTCCTTCCTCAGTCGCTGCACTCCAAGCTCTCATATTAATTGTCTACTCCATATTAATTGATCCAAAAATAGCAATCACATGTTTCCATAGTTCAGGCCAAGCAAAAGGCAAATGATGCCCTGTCTTTTCCAAAACATCTGCAGGGCACCATCTTGTTTTCCCTTGATATAGGTGCTTAGTATAGTTGCCATATTGATTTTATTGAACAGGAGACATATCAACATTCCTATTTTGTAATTCCCATTTAATTTGGGACTTTTGCAATTTCCAACAATAAAATGTTGATTATTTATTTTTACATGAATCCTATATAATTGTGTAGTCATTTACTTATAAATATAATTTCCATTGGTAATCAAAGAAATATCATTGATATTTACTAAAGATTAGATTTCTTAGGAGAAAAGCAATGACAAACCTTAAGCATCTTAAAAAGCAGAGACATCACCTTGCTGACAAAGCTCCATATAGTTAAAGCTATGGTTTTTCCAGTAGTGATGTATGGAAGTGAGAGCTGGACCGTAAAGAAGGCTGATCGCTGAAGAATGGATGCTTTTGAATTATGGTGCTGGAGGAGACCCTTGAGAGTCCCATGGACTGCAAGAAGATCAAACCTATCCATTCTGAAGGAAATCAGCCCTGAGTGCTCATTGGAAGGACAGATCCTGAATCTGAGGCTCCAATACTATGGCCACCTCATGAGAAGAGAAGACTCCCTGGAAAAGACCCTGATGTTGGGAAAGATGGAGGAGAAGGGGAGAAGGGGACGACAGAGGACGAGATGGTCGGACAGTTTTCTCGAAGCTACCAACACGAGTCTGACCAAACTGCAGGAGGCAGTGCAAGACAGGAGTGCCTGGCATGCTCTGGTCCATGGGGTCACGAAGAGTCGGACAGGACTAAACGACTAAACAACAACAAAAGATTAGAAACCCCATATAGACTTTTTGCATGAAAAAGAAAATGAGCTTATGATATCTGGGTTTGAGGATTGAAGAAAATATTGGTTTATTGAAAGTAGAATTGTTAGGTGTTATTTTGGAGTGGGTGTTTTGAATAATTTTCTATATATAGCTGAAAGACGAAGAATTGGAAGTTTTCTTTTTTACTCCTTTTGGTTTAAGTTTTTATTTAGAATAGTTTATCTTATACAAAAAGATATTTGGTATTTACCTTTGTATATTTATTTTTAGACTTCATACTCTCTCCTCTCCTCTCCAATTTTTATTAATTTCCATTGGGGATTTTGCTTCACAACCCCCAACCCAGCTCCTTCCCTTGATCAAGAAACCATCGAAGGCACCAACCAGACAGAAGTAGAAAAAAGTAGAATCTCTTATTACTAAGTGGTTTTCCATAGCTTTTTGCAACTCCAGTTCTGTAATCTATGTACCCATTTCCATTATTAATCATTTTACTTTGTCAGTTCCAGTTGAATGAACATAAATAATGTCATTCTGAGTTTAAGATCATACTAGTAATTTTTTCCACCAGAATGTGGAAAGTTATAAAGAAGTGGGATGCTGTTGAGCATGAAATGTTGATGATGTGCTGAAAAGCTGTAGTCAATGAATACAAAACCATGGCAAGGATACAAGTACAGGGATGGGAACAGGCACAAAGACTGATGCACAGGCATGCTTGGAACATCACGCTCAAGCCAGAACACTCTACTGACAAAGGGGAAATCTAGTTAGAAACTACTCCCTCCTGACTTGGTGAGTAGATAACCACTGTTGGAATCAGGCTTTAATCAAGACCAAATTAATTGGCTAAAAAATGACGTGGTCATGCTGACTCCGGCCAATCACAACAAGAGTTTTCCAAGATTTCCCAGTGTCTAGACAGCTGCTTTTGTGGCTTGTTCATTCTCAACAGCACAATCCTTTCAAAACCCAGCAAGATGGAGAAGACTTTCTCCTCTTGCAATACTGAAAAAGATGTGAGAAAGTGTTATTAGTCTCCCTCCTGCTGAATTTTGTTATCTAACTACATGCTAGCACAGTTAAATGTGTTGGTCATTAAGGCTGACTGTCCCCATTTCAAAACGAATTCTTTGCATAGCTATACCAGCCATCCGTCAAGTACAAGGATGTCAGCCATCACAGAGGTGACAAAAGTTTTATAACTTGAGTGACACATTTAAAAATTAAATAAGTTACTAGGCGATGGTAGCATACACTTAACTAAAATTCCCAAATGTGGAAATAATTAACTTAAAACAAAAAAAGCCAGCCATGTCATTAAGCTGGCCTCCATACCAGAGAGGTAGCCAAGAGAGCAGGAGTCACCTAAGGAAGCCCTGTGTAAGGACTTCTACTTGCACAATGGTGCTGAAGATAAAAGGGCAAACGTAAAGATCAAAAGGCAAATGCTTACTCACACAACTTATAAGTAATTTATGGAATCTGGTGTTACAAAATATGGTGATGGCTACTGGTTTGAAAGGGGATTAGGTAACCGCTATTAGTCACGATCTGGGACCCAGGTGGCGCTGTGGTTAAACCACTGAGCCTAGGGCTTGCTGATCAGAAGGTCGGCGGTTCGAATCCCTGTGACGGGGTGAGCTCCCGTTGCTTGGTCCCAGCTCCTGCCAACCTAGCAGTTCGAAAGCACGTCAAAATGCAAGTAGATAAATAGGAACCGCTACAGCGGGAAGGTAAGCGGCGTTTCCATGTGCTGCTCTGGTTTGCCAGAAGCGGCTTTGTCATGCTGGCCACATGACCTGGAAGCTGTACGCCGGCTCCCTTGGCCAATAATGCGAGATGAGCGCGCAACCCCAGAGTCGGTCACGACTGGACCTAATGGTCAGGGGTCCTGTCACAGATGGGGTGTTGGCTACTCCCGAGTAAGCACTCCACACATCCTCTGGATTTTCATAGTTTTATTGTGCATACTATATACAGTGGTGAGATGTCTCAAATCATGTCTGCTCTGCATGGGGCAGAAGCCCACAATGGCGTCTCGTGGGCTCTGACCCCCCTTTTAAGCCTGGGCATCCAAACGCCCCTCCTCCTTGCTCTATGGGTCCTCCGTGGTCCCAAACCAGGCTCCTGAGGTGCCGGTCTACCTCCTTTCCAGCCCCTGCTGAAGCTAGCTCCTCCCCTGCTTCCCTGCTACCAGCCTGGAGCTGAGCCACCAGGACTCTGCAGAGCCCTGGACCCGTCTTAACCCTTCCTGTTCCTGATTTAAACTCCCAGACTTGCTGCTGCTCTCCCATCTGATGGAAGTAAGCAGAGTGGGCTGCTCTCTGCAAGCCCTCTCTCTTACAGGTCCCTTTACCTTTACCTATTAGTCACGATAACTAAATGGGATATATCAGGGATGGGGAACCACAGCCCTTCCAGATGTTGTTGGGCTCCAACATCTGTTGGCTCCAGTCTGCATGGCTATTGGTCAGGGATGATGGGAGTTGTAATCTAGCACCTTGTGGCTCCCTACTCCTGGATTAGAGACCCCCATCATCCAATCCCGCAAAGCTCTCCTTATGTTCTTAACGCAGATACAATTGTAAGATCAAGGGTCAGGATATAAACAGAACTGAAAGTACGAGACAGAAGTTGCTCCAACGCCATGGGAACCTTCAATGCATTGTTGTTGTTTAGTCGTTTAGTCGTGTCCGACTCTTCGTGACCCCATGAACCATAGCACGCCAGGCACTCCTGTCTTCCACTGCCTCCCGCAGTTTGGTCAAACTCATGTTCGTAGCTTCGAGAACACTGTCCAACCATCTTGTCCTCTGTCGTCCCCTTCTCCTAGTGCCCTCAATCTTTCCCAACATCAGGGTCTTTTCCAAGGATTCTTCTCTTCTCATGAGGTGGCCAAAGTATTGGAGCCTCAGCTTCACGATCTGTCCTTCCAGGGAGCACTCAGGGCTGATTTCCTTAAGAATGGATAGGTTTGATCTTCTTGCAGTCCATGGGACTCTCAAGAGTCTCCTCCAGCACCATAATTCAAAAGCATCAATTCTTCGGCGATCAGCCTTCTTTATGGTCCAGCTCTCACTTCCATACATCACTACTGGGAAAACCATAGCTTTAACTATACGGACCTTTGTCCGCAAGGTGATGTCTCTGCTTTTTAAGATGCTGTCTAGGTTTGTCATTGCTTTTCTCCCAAGAAGCAGACGTCTTTTACCGTGTTTCCCCCTTTTTAAGACACCGTCTTATAACTTTTTTCCCTCAAAAAAACACAGGGTGGCTTATTTTCGGTGGGTGTCTTAAGTAAGATGCAAAGTGGTAAACAAAATAAGGAAAATATTAGGTGTGTGCAAGCAGTTTTGCATTTATTTCTATTATTAAAAGAAATTTATTTCATTAGCCCTTCATTAGAATTGCAGTTGGTTCATTCATCATTTGTTTTATGATGAATGCTCTTCTGTTACCCATATTCACTTTGATTGCTTGTCTTGTCTTTTCTTACTTTCTATGCCTGTGCCAGCCAAACTGATCCTGAATTTTCCCAGGCATCATTCTGAGATTTTCAGAGGAGGTGTGTGTGTGGGGTGTGTGGAATGCTAACCATCACACCAAAGAAATGGCAGCACCAACTGAAACACGCCACCCCATTCTGCAAAATGTTCTGGGATGATGCAGGATCTGGAGCAATCTGGGGGGAATAAAATGGCAGCTGCCAAAAGGCAGTCTCCAAACTCTGATTCTGCTGCTGAGTCTAGTCTTTTTACAACACAAGGAGGCGGCTTGCCAGGTCATCACCCAGCAGCGCGCGCAGAGCGCCCCAATGCTCTATGAGCCGGCAGGAGGAGGAGGAGGAGGATTGCCGGGTGGTCACCCAGCAGCGCGCACGGAGCACCCCAAATCCTATGGGAGCCGACAGGAGGAGGAGGAGGAGGTTTGCCGGGTGGTCACCCAGCAGCGTGCACGGAGTGCCCCGAGCCTCTGGGAGCCGGAGGAGGAGGCTTGCCGGGTCGTCGCCCAGTAGCACGCTCGGGGTGCTCCGCCAGCCCAGACTTTGCCCTCTTCTCACTTGCTGAGGGAAGCGCAGAGCAGCTACTGGCTCGGTGGCAGCGCTTCCTGTTCAGTAGCATCCCTCAGTCCTCCGCCTCCTTCCCCACCCCGGTTGTCTCCTTTCCTCCCTCCCGCCTTTTCTCTCACACACAGAGAGGGAGAGCACCGTTCCGTGCACACGGCCGCTCAGCCATTCTTTCGCGAGCGTGTCTCAAATGCCACTCTCCTCCTCCCCCCACCCATCCTTTCTTGTGTGCGTGTGCGTGCCTCCTCTGTGCTTCTAATGCTTGGGTGTCAGGTCAACAGCCCGGTGAGCGTGAGCGCCGAAAGAGGGCCGAGCGCGCAGTGCTTGCGCCTCCTCCTGCTTCTCTCCGGGTGCCAAGCCGCGGCAGAAAGAGGAGGAGGCTTGTCGGGTTGGTGCGGAACAGCGCCGCACGGAGCGCCCCGAGCCTCCGGGACCCAGCAGTGCTCTGTAGCACTTTGAATCCTCCTCCTGCTGCTGCTGTGGCTTGGGGCGCTCCGTGCTGCACTGCTGGGCGCTTTGTCGGTCCCGCTGCTGGGGCGCTCGCGGTCTCGTTCTAAGCGGCGCTGCAGCAGCAGCAGTAGCCAGTTCCGGGCACCAACTCAGCAGCCCTCCTCCTCCTCCTCCTGCCACGGCCGGCATGCTGGGTTCTGCTGGCTCGGGGTATGGCTTATTTTCGGGGTATGGTTTATAATCCGCAAAAGCATAAAATCCTGCTACGGCTTATAAAATGACTACGTCTTAAAATAGGGGAAACACGGTAATTTCGTGACTGCTGTCACCATCTGCAGTGATCAAGGAGCCCAAGAAAGTAAAATCTCTCACTGCCTCCATTTCTTCCCCTTCTATTTGCCAGGAGGTGATGGGACCAGTGGCCATGATCTTGGTTTTTTTTATGTTGAGCTTCAGACCATATTTTGCGCTCTCCTCTTTCACCCTCATTAAAAGGTTCTTTAATTCCTCCTCGCTTTCTGCCATCAAGGTTGTGTCATCTGCATATCTGAGGTTGTTGATATTTCTTCCGGCAATCTTAATTCCGGCTTGGGATTCATCTAGTCCAGCCTTTCGCATGATGAATTCTGCATATAAGTTAAATAAGCAGGGAGACAATATACAACCTTGTCGTACTCCTTTCCCAATTTTGAACCAATCAGTTGTTCCATATCCAGTTCTAACTGTAGCTTCTTGTCCCACATAGAGATTTCTCAGGAGACACTTCAATGCATTATATTAGCTATTTCAAAACATCCATGCAAAATACAAATAAAGCATAAATATATTTCGGTAGTTTATTAAAAATGTATTTCTTTTTTAAAAATGCCTAAAATATTCTTATTCATACATTTTCCTTGACATTAATTGTTCTACTCCGCACCTGTGCGTAGTGTGCAATAATGATGTAAACTCTGCAAATTAGTTACAAAATTAGTGTTAAGACTCCTATCTCTGAGATGCTGATTCAGACTACCATCTTTCAGGACAACTTGGGTTCATAGAATATATTTTTTTACTGTCTCAGGGGTGAGGATGGGGGGAACATGACTTAGATCAGGCATAGGCAAACTCAGCCGTCCAGATGTTTGGGGACTACAATTCCCATCATCCCTGACCACTGGTCCTGTTAGCTAGGGATCATAGGAGTTGTAGGCCAAAAACATATGGAGGGCCGAGTTTGCCTATGCCTGACCTAAGCAATGGATGTTAGTCCACCAAATTCATCATATAAAAATTGTTGTTTGGAAAACTCTTGGTCATGAAAATTTCAGAAAAGCCCCCCCCCCCCCCAAGCTTGAACAATTTAAGACTGGCAAGGCAGCCAATTGGCAGAACAATGCCCCTTAGAAACAAAAACCTTAAATTTGGATGCTTGTCACTTAACATGTGGTGAGACCACAAAGCAAGTAGCAGGAAATCCCCAGTAAAATATTTGCATACTTGTTTGTCCCCCTGGGACCCAAATAGATACTTCAATATGACAGGGATTAATCAGTAGCCATCACTTTCTTACCTATCAAGAGGGATTTCTTTATGCCATCTAAGGAGCCTGGATTTGTAATAGAGGTGCTTAACATTTTGCATTTCTTTAAATTGCTTTTCAGGGCATACCTCCTTTGACAAAGTTTCTACTCGTTACAGCTACAGATAACAAACGGTATCCTTATAATTAGCAAATGAAGGAACCCGTCACTGTATTATTGCTTCTGCAAAGGTCAGAGCCAAAGAAAAGGACAGAAAAAACAGAAAGGGAATATACAGCTGCAAATTCCATCTACTCTTCTTCCTAGTTCCACCCTGCAGCCTCCATCTTCCAGGCTCTGAAATGCTTCTCCATTTCATTTCTGGCTTTCCAGTTTCCTACATTAACAGTAGGGATAATTTTCTGAGGTTTCAACCACTGGATGAATTGTTTCATTTCGAGGAAGCTGCTGTGCTCACTGTAAGGTATTCCTGCAAATGAAACAACACAGAATAAATTTTGGTAACAACAAGCTGTATCCACAAGTGCAAGCTGTCTTCAAGTGCACAGGAGCAGGAGCAACGATAGTTAACAATGAAGTATGATGTTCATTAATAAATCATTTCAATTTTGTTAAGGTACATCCATTACCCACAAGAAGAAAGAATACAGTATGTGAAAAGGCTATCAGAAAAGAAATAAACATATTGAAACATTTGAAATTATGTTACCATATATAGTAATATTTCCTTTGGTCTGAGGTTTAATATCACTCAAAGAGCCACACCCATCTGAATAAGTCCAACCAGTGGGTTTAAAAGCCAAAATTTGATCAAAATTCTCAGAGAATTTGTTCAAGTGATTCTTCAAATTCTATTGAAAGAAAAGAACAGTTGGTTATTAAGGATTTAAAACATTCATTGCAAAATAAAAATAAAAATTGATAGTCATTTGATCAAAGCAAAACAGACTAAATGATGGCAAGAGTTCTCAGAGTCTTGTAAAATAAGATAAATCAAATTAGATAAGAATGGAAGCTGCGGCATTTTGTACACTTTCAGTGTCCATTCTGTCAAAAGCGAATGCCAATTAGTAGTAGAAAAAATGTTTTAAGAAGCTTAAAAACATTCACTTAATTTACATAATATGTGGCAACAAAATTTGAAATTTCCATTTGTCAGATTGGTAAAAAATAAATATATCTGACATAGCCTAAGGGTTCTCAATGGAGACTTTATGCTAGTCAAACACTAAAAAGTGAAAATGATGAAATTTTTTAGCATAAGCTTTGTTTTCGTCCATGGAAAGCATAATAATCTTAGTGTGGATTTAAAAGATAACCAATGCTTTTTATGTCAAGTTCTGTTTCATGTATGTTCAGTCATTGTACAAAGAGCATCCATTTGAAAATACCTGGAAAGATTAGTATTCAGAAAATTGTATGACATCAGAAGCAGGAAAATAAACATCAACAAATAAATGCACGAAAGAAAGTAAAGGCAAATGAGATTCTACAAATACATAAAATAGAAAGCAAAGACTAGCAGTGACACAGACCAAATCAAACAGAATTTGAATATAAGCTATTAAGTCAGAAATGTCTATATAAAGAACAAAATGGAAAATGAAATATGTATGTTCTGTAGTAATGAAATAAAAGCACAGCCACTAGAAATAACTTTAAATCAACTGCACAGGTCTTGGTGGTGCTGAACAGCTGGACTCTCAAATGTTTAACAATTTCACACACACCCCATCAAAAAAATTAGACTGCTAAAATGAAGAAACCTTGGGAGAAAACCAGCATTGGGTATATGTGTGAAAGGACTGGCACTGTTCAGTTCTGGCACTGAAAATAAACTCATAGATTGAGATGTACTGAGAGGTGGTTTGTTCCTTAATTTTAAATATGATGTTAGGAACAAGATGACAGACTTCTGTCTCTCCCCACCAATTTAAGATTAGCCAGATGAGTACAAGTGACAGTTTTAAAGCTTACCTTAAAATTAATTTGCATCATGGGTAAAAGGTGAACCAAAGTGTTATTCCAGTCCAGGGTGATGAGGGAATTCATTGTTTCTGATTCCAGGCACTGCAATGTTTTGTATTTGTCTTGGGACATGCTTACTCTTGAACCTAGAACTTCAGCAAGAGCTACAAAAAGGGGGGGAAGGATTACGACATGATGGAAACAGAAGTGGGCAAGGAAAATAAAACTTCAATGTTCTTAAAAATCAGTTTAATGCTCAGTTACCATCCCAGAGGCATGTCCAAGGTTGTTGGTGTTTTTTAACCGAGTCACTTCTGCTTTTGGCTTGTGGCAGATTAAAAGCTGGAAGACACCAGGTCATCCAATAGTGTTTTCGATAAAGACTCAGGGAATTGGCCTAAGTTAGAAAAACATGCCTACCAGCTTCTCTCAATGTCTGCCGTCCTGCTTTAAAGAAGTGCATTTTTATAAACATTAACCAAGTCTGATTTTTACATGCTTGAGTCTTTATATTAATGTACTTTTGTGGTTTACCTCGGAGAAATAATAGGTACTGGTTCTTATTAGAAAAATGTTCTTATTCAAGCAAATGAAGGAACATTTCATTTAGAAGCTGGCAGCCTGTACGTGTTGTTTTAAAGGAGAAGGACAACCCTTTCGTGGTGGCCCCCCTTGTGAGTAACCCAGTGGCACCCACTAATTCCTTTCAAAAAGAACCATCAAAAGCAGTATCTGTTGTCTGATTAAAAACATTCAGCTAATAGGTCTGTACAATTTAGAAGGGTAGTGGTTTAAGCATAGGCCAAGAAAGGTTTGAAGCGGTTGAAAGATTCACTTAGTTACAAGCGGGTGGTGGGTGGATTTCAGGAAGTGTTGACATGCATGCTTCAACTGTTTCCAATTTGGCACAGAAATAAATTACATTGCATTTGAAAAGTTAATGCACATACCAAGAAGCTGAGGTTAAAAGTTTAAAAAATGCATTACATTTACAGGACTATTAATACTGCTAGAGTGTTTTAAAATTGCAGCATTACTAAAAGGGGCAGCCATCAGCAAACTGTTCATGTCATAGCCTATTTCTTCTCTGTGCACCATGCCAAGAGGACTATTGTGCTCCGAATTTAAGTACTTTTACAGAAATGCTGTAATACTTAAAAAAAAAACACAACCATGTTATTAGTAGAAGTTTCAGAATAGATTCCATTGAATGTTCTTCCCTAAGAAAATATTAACTCTTAAAAAGAATATTTGCAATTCTTGTGGAATGTTCACTCACATACCTAGAAAGACCTTTTCTTTTCCAACAGAATATGTGCCACAAACAACTAAAGTCCGTGGGTTTAAAGTCACTGTCTCAAAGGTCGCATTGACAGCAAATTGAATCACTTCTTGCTGGGAAGGGAAAGTGTATTCAGGACTACAGTATCTTAAGAAAAGCAAACAGAAAACATATTTTTAAAAATCAGTTTTGAGACACATTGTACTGAGTTTTGTCAATTGGCCTACACCAGATATAGCAACAAGAGATCAAGCACTACAGAGATATAACAATGACCAACTTTGCAGAAGCAACATATTGGAAGTTACAATGGTGTGCTGAGACAGACAGCAGTTCCTAGGATATGTAATTCACCATCAATGCAAAGGACAACTTGGTACATTAGATTTCAGCTAAATAGTAGAAGGATCTTCCACATTGTAAGGGCCATTTAACAGTGGAATAGAATGCCTCGGAAGATAGTGGGTTCTTCTTTGCTAGACGTATTTAAGCAGTTTGGACAACCCACCTGTTAGGGATGCTCTGGTTGGATCCTATCTTGTAAAACCCACATCAAGTATGGGGTTGGAGCAGATAATCTCTAACATTCTATGATTTGCCTGAGTTGTTAGAACTGGCTCCCAGCTCTCCAGCATATACTGCACTGTTGGGAGAAGGGGAGAGTGCAGTGGGGAGGGTGTGTCTGTGAGAGAGAAAGTTCCTGACCCAAAAAAGGAGACTTGGAAGCTAGTGCAGAATGCTGTCCTTTTTCCAGGCTAGGTGCCAATTGCCAAGGAGACTCTTAAAAGTGGCAGAAGCACCTGCACCTGATGCAGGAGATAAAATGTCTCCTTATAATGCTCTTACCATAAATTACATTGTTTCCTCTACATCACAATGTATATGGGAGAAGTTACATTGGGCTTTTCCAAGAATGTAAAAGTTACTTTTCACTGGCCAAAGTCAAGTCCATAGGTTCTTTTTTTCTAGGGAACTATCCTCTCAAAGTCCAGGTTCAAAGGTGGATTCCCAACAATGACGTCTGCTATGACGCTTCCAACTGCTACGCTTTCCAGAGTGAATAGAAGAGGCAAAGAACTATGTAAGTAACAATTGTTCGTATCTCAGATTAATAAGCCAGTGTGTAATCGTCCAAACTGGCTCAAGGTAGTCTAAGCTAAGCAGGTTGTGGTGTTTTCAGTTTTTTGTTTTTATTTACATAGCAAGGATAAGAGCATATCACTGAAATGCAACTTACGTTGTATCCAAGTAGACTGTGTGAACTTTCTGACCGATAAGAAAAGGGTAGCGCTCCATAGAAGGATCTGCCCTGAAGTCTCCCGTGTGTAATATATTAGTCCCATTTGGAAACAAGAATAGGATCATTGCAGCACCAGGACAACTGCCAGAGAAGAGAAGGGGGAAGAAGAGAAAGACATTCCATTTTTTATTTGGGATCCGCATAGTTTTGAACATGAACTACAGTTTTTGAAAGCAGGTCTCTACTTAAATCCATCATTTCAACTCCTTTGGTATTGACCTTGCTTCTGTCAAAGATACCTACTGATTAGCGTCGAGCAACACCACTTTGATGCCATTTATTATGCATTCGCTATTCATTGGCAGGACATGGATGTACTGTTCTTGCACTCGAAGTTTGCTCTTCACCAGATTTCCAGTTATCTGAACAACAGAAAGTGTTTAACATCACTATATTTCTGTTTTATCAATTAACCAAGATTTCATTTGTAGCTGATGCAAGGAAAAAAACCAAACCCACCCAAATGAACAATCACTTTAGCACAGAGGAAGAGGAGCTCAAGGCTTCTAAAGCCCACTAAATAACAAAGCTTGCTACAGTAACTGTGACTGATTTCCAAAATCTCACCAATTACAAACAAATATTTACATGAAAATATATAAAATAAATGTCAGAATATCTGGCAGAATATTTCTTTAGAACTCTGTTCCGGTTAAACTACTCACCCCACTACCCCATGGGTTTTTCATTCTTGTTCTTTTCTTTCTTTCTCTGTTTCTGTCTGTCTGTCTCTTTCCCTATTTTCTTCTTCTTTATATACTTACAGAATAGAATAATATATATGTGTGTGCAAACTAGAATTGTAAAATGTCTAGTATGTAAATTTAAAGAAACAGAGCATCACATCAATGACCTGAGGCAAGGGAATTGATGGAGACAAACTTATTGATATAGGTCACCTATCACCAGTTTTATAATTCAGAATGGAGAATGGAGAATGGAGAAAGCTCAACCCCGCCCCATTTTCAATAATAAATAGGTTTTTTTTCCTTGAATCAGCTCTTTCCAAACAGGTATCTTACAGGCTTGGAGCACTGGTATTGATTATTGTCTCCTCCGCACTAGAGACTCTTGAACATTGTGATTTTGGCATGTGCTCTGTTTGCTTCAATATTACAACTTGCAGTTCTGCAAAAAGGACAGCAGTGGCAAGGATGACTTAAAAAAACTAAGTGAAGGTCAAGTTAGCTATTCTAGCAGCTCCTGACCACCATTTGTGCTGAGCCAAAAAAGATAAATCCCAGAAGTAAATGACAGATTTATTCAAGTCAGCTTTAAAATTAAATGTAACAGCTGTGCTTCAGTAACATTTGCATAGACTGCATAAATCTTATTGTGCATATCTCCCTTGAGCCCAAACCTACCTTATTGCAATATATCGGGAATGTAAACTTTTTAGTTAGGCCACCATAATGATCAGAATGGAAGTGTGTAAGAAAATAAGCCTTGCATCCTTCAATTTCTCCATACTGGAATGCATCTACTACAAAACCTGTACCTGTAACATATTAATACAAGAACAGCCAATCAGCTAATGTGCCCTGGAATTGCCAAAGGACAACCAACTACCACTAGCAATTTAAAAAGTGAATGAAAATAAAGGGAAGGGTCTAAGTGATACAAGACAAAGAGGTTAACTGCCAGAGCAAATATGATCTGTACCAGGTCTCTCAACACATCTTGTGTATTTATTAATTTTTTACACTTTTGATCAAAGTCCCTCTTTCGTGGCCAGTCATCACAAAACACCACAAACTTCCAAATGAAAACTTTTAAAGAATTAAATATGCAAATACACACAGTTAGCATAATTTAACCTAGTTAACTATTTTAGCACAGAATCCTAGATTGCCTGTGCATAGGGCTCAAGAGCCACAGAGTTGGTGAACATCAGAAATATTGGCTGGAAATTTAGGAGACTGCAACCTGAAAAGAGCAAGGACTAAGAAAACTCAAGGGATGCATAGAATAGTCTCCAGTTCTGGGTGTAATAGCCAAGAAATTTAACATTGCTCAACATGAAATGCAGCCAGTGGAGCATTTCAAATATGCAATCTTGAAAATGTAAGTTGCTACATTCTTTTGTGGGTTAGTATAATTCAACATACTATGGCTGCAATCCTGTGCACACCTACCTGGGAATACCATGGGACTTACTTCTGAGTAAAACTATACACGATTGTAAGAGCTTTGAGGCTGCAATCCCATGCATAATTACTTGGGAGTAAGCCCCATGAAATCAGTAAGGCTTATTTCCAAAGAAATATGCACAGGATGAGGCTCCATGAACAATTGATCAAATGTGTAGTAGAAGAGAAAGAAGTTTCATATGAAATGGTCGATTTCATAGAAAGCTTTAAATAATATATGAGACAATGTTACAGAATTTCGTGAGCTTCAGATTTAGAAACATAATTAAATTTTAATAGCACTTATTTTCCTAAATACTTTTATTTTTTTTACAATTATTTAGTCCTATTCTTCAAGAAAATAAAGTAGCTCTTATTACTATTCCTATTGTGTAGTTTCACACTTCTCCACAAAATAAGGTTTTTAATGGGTACTCATAGCAATGCTCACTCTTTTACTTATATTTTGGTGATTGTTAGAGCCTCCCTCCTATCTTAAGAGCAGAACTATGGTCTTTAAAAAGAGATGGAGAAGTGATTCAAAGAGGAATTTCACATAGCACAAAAGAGGAAAAGATATTTTTATACTTAAGGAGAAGACACAGCAGCAACACAATGGAAGGAGAATTATAGTTCTAAAACAAAATAGAGTCTGCTACCTGGTATCTTCTTATAGAAGGGACACTGTTTTTTTCTTGTTCCCTCTTCAGCAGCACAGGACTCCCTAAACCTCTTTGTCCACCTTTTCTGTCCACCAGATGTTGGATCTGCAGAGATGGCATTTTTGCTTGAACTTTCTCTGATTGTATCAGACTCTCCCACTGATCCTTCGGCTTTCCTCTTTCGAGACCCGGGCCTCTTTCCTGCAGCAGCCAGCGGACTCAAAGTCTGCGTACTTTCACAGAGATTTTTCTTTTGGTTGCTCTCCATTTTGGCTTTCGGTTGCAACCCAAAGAAAACACCAATATCCATTTGTTTTAGTTCCTTGGCAGGAGTGGATTTGACTTCTGCATTAGCAGCAGAAACATATGGCAGTGTTTTAGAGCCTGTACTTGGGGAAACAGGCATAGCTATGTTATTACAAAGCCTTCCCACTTTTTCTGATACTGAATATGAATTGTTATGAGCCAACCTGCTTCTATATGTGCCAGTAACACTTTTACCTTCAGTAACTAAGCTACTACTGGGTTCTTCCACAGTATCTCTTAGGCCAGGTAGAGGAGACTTAGTACCTTCTTCTCTAAATTCTGAAAGCAATGTGCCCTTAGCAGAATCCGTAGAGGCCCAATTAGAGTAATCAGAGTTGCCCCACCCACTTTCACCTGCATTAAAAGCTGAAGAACTCAATTTTAGCTCCTCAGGTTTCTCCAGAGTTTTTTTATATTCAACAGTGGGGGCTTCTGTGGGATGTTTCAACTGATCCAAAATACTTGCTGAACTGCAAACTTTGCTACTTTGAGAGAGAGTCCTACAAACACCATCCAGACTTTGGAATGCATTTAATGGTTTGCAGGATTCACTGCTCACTGTAAAATTATGCTCTATTTTAACACTGTTGTGTTCCTGGTCCCTTAGTTGTGAAGCACTTAGTGGCTTATTAAAACTTCCAGTCCTTCCACTTTTGTCTTCTAGGCTCCCAAAATCAAACAGCCTTTTTCTAAAATGCTCTACCTCTATGTTCTCCTCATCATCTGTCTCTGTAGCGTCTTCCCCATCTGTGTTAAGTGGAGAGTAGGAAATATCACAGTCACTTAGGTCAGCTTCTGAGATTACCGTACTTCGTTGGTAAGAGCCACTTTCAAGATCTTCACCACTTTTAGTTTCTTGATAAAGAGAACCATAGCACTTGGCCAGCTTTACTTCATCTGTAAGCTGTGTGCTGTGTTCAGATTCTTTAACATTTTCTGTAATCTTTGTAGCTTTTGGCAATTGAAAGCACTGTCTTGGAGGTTTTCCCACACTCCGAGAGTCTTTCGGATCCTGTAACACCCCATCACTGAAGGCATTGCAGTTGATGGGTGAAGCAGTACCGAGACTAAATAAATCATTTTCTATGTTAGATGAGGAAAATTCACCAACATATTCCCCTGCTCTGCTTGCAGCAAGAAGGGTGTGGCTATAACGTTTGTAATGAGAAGGAATACTTGAAGTACACAGAAGACCCTCAGGGCACTCTAAGAAAAGAAACAAAAACATGTTGGTAGTGGAAGAAAACAAAATGTGTTTTGAGTACAACTGTATACTTACAGAACAACATGGTTCCCAAAAGGTTTACTTAAAAAACACAAAAATATATGACAATTGTCAACCTTCTGGATATTAGTGTTATAGTATCAGATTTAGTACAGGTATGAAAGATGTTAGTTCACTGTAATGCCTGATGTCATATGACAGCAGCACTTGAAAGAAGAGAGCATTTAATCTCAAAGAGGACAATTCAGTATGCATGAAGATGTACAAGCAAGAACTGCTTATTCTGAGTTAAATGCAAGGTCCTAATTCCCCCCCCCTCTTACATAGAAACAAAGTTCCTTGGAAATGAATTGTCTCACATCCAAATAACTATTACTAGAATTGGGTTGTTATACTCTAGATCAGGCATCCCCAAACTGCAGCCCTCCAGATATTTTGGCCTACAACTTCCATGATCCCTAGCTAGGAGGACCAATGGTCAGGGAAGATGGGACTTGTAGTCCAAAACATCTGGAGGGCCAAAGCTTGGGGATGCCTGCTCTAAATTGCCAGACAGCATGCAATGTCTTGACTGAAAACTTTTCAACTACTGTACTGTATTGAAAGAAAGAAAAAACAACATGTAACATTGTGATCTGCCTCCTTAGGCAGAAACAACTAACATCAATGTCCTTAAGTTAAGGACATCAAAAAACAACACAAGGCACAGGCTGGCACTTTAGTTTTGCAAAATTGTATATGTAAAACCTAGCATTTCGGGCAACATTTAAGTTAGACAACATTTAAGTTGGACACGATATTTATTTTATACTATGGGAACAACTGTGGAAAGTAAATATAAGTTTCTTCCAACTTTGAAAAAGGGATACTATTATTTTTACATGTCATCCTACAGCCTGCTGCAGAAATTTAAGTTAATGTTTCCCTCACATGGAGGTAAGTGATGGAAAAGGTTTCACCTGCTAAGTTTCTGAATTTTGGACTCCTGTTAAAGGCACATGAACACACACAAACACAGTAGCAAATATATTTGAAAGACATCTTCTCCCTAACCATGACTGTACCTTTTTCAGCAGTTCTTGAGCCATCTAAACATTCTGTGACATGCCAATGAGGTGTTTGGATTAACAGCAAAGAAAATGGCATCTGGCAACTTGGGCAATGCCCTTCATAAACTGGACGTGCTTTTGAAGGGCTTTGCTTCTTGCAGTTTTTCTTTTGCTTTGATGAAGTCAATGAGATGCCATCATGTGACTGTGTAGCAGGGTCATCACTGGGAACACCGACATGTACAGGTAGATCTGGTTTTAAAGGTGTTTGGCTACTTCTTTGCCTTGGTCCCTGCTTTGTTATCTTCAAAGTCTCTTTTTCTTCTGATGTTTTCTTATTTCCATGTCTTTGTGACTTTCTACCATTTGTTTTATGTACATTTGTACAGATAGCTTCTGAATTCTGGTCTACTGACCTTAGCTTCCTAATAGATTTGTATTCCCAAATGTCTTCCTCCAACAGGCTAACTTCAGACATGACAGCTCAGCAACATACAAAATATCTTCTTCAGATTTAAAAGTATTGTAGCATTTTAAAAAAATGTGTATTGTTTTCTTCTACTACACTGGATTTTATCTCCCTGGTGTACATGACAAAAATAACCAAACACAATTTTAAAAAGCTCAATTTAGGTTTAGTTCAATAAATTACATTTCAACATGAAACTAAAGTGCACTTAGAATGGTAGAAAGTCTCTCTCTTCTATCTATGAAGTAAGTCATAATCTCAGTTTATGGGACGTTTGGTTGGAGTACTCTGGAACAGTACAATTGACTTCTTTGTTTCCCTCTATGATTCTGAAATAAGAAACAACAAGAAGAGGCAAAATTATGTCTAGTCCCTCACTTAACACAGTACGACATATCCTGAGAAATGGCCATGTTATGTCTACATCAGCAAAGTCAGCAAAAACTGAGTGTCTTTTGGCTATTTAAAGTCCAATAACTGAAAATCAGAGTTAACTTTAGCACGAAATTGCTGGATTAGAATTTATCAGGCAATTTCATTCCATCTTAATTGAGACCAGGGATTTTATAGATGTTAAATTAGCACTGCAAAACTAAGAATTATTATTGCTTTGACTGATTATTCTGGTTACTGAGTATACGTTTTGAGTTGTGAATAAAAATTCCTATGGCAACCTAAGCCCAGCTAACTGTCAAGAAACTCACAACCTGTTAAGTAAAAAATAGGTTCAACACTTCAATCTATCTGCAGTTTGAAGCATACTATCTGCATACATATCCTATTGAGAATAACAAATCTTGCATCGAAATGAACATGTTTAGGATCAGCCTGTAAATTTCAGAACAACCCCACATTTTCAGCTGCATGTTTGCAAATCTCATTGTGTTAAACATAACAATTAAACTAATTTTTTATATAAAAATTTACATTTATTCCTTTCTATCCCTTTGGAAAACAGTTAGGTAAAGGTAAAGGGACCCCTGACCATTAGGTCCAGTCGTGACCGACTCTGGGGTTGCGCGCTCATCTCGCATTATTGGCCGAGGGAGCCGGCGTATAGCTTCCAGGTCATGTGGCCAGCATGACAAAGCCGCTTCTGGCAAACCAGAGCAGCACATGGAAATGCCATTTACCTTCCCACTGTAGCGGTTCCTATTTATCTACTTGCACTTTGACGTGCTTTCGAACTGCTAGGTTGGCAGTTACTCATAACCAAATGTTTCCACCTTATTGTGAGCTTCTATTTACAGCATTTTGCAGGCAGAGGCTTGTTTTAATCACAATACACCACCACCAAAGAGGGAAAAGAGCACACTGCACTTATTACATCTCATTCTGTATCTGTCCATCACAACTGAAAATTTGACAGGGCATCAGCTTTGAAGGCTGGCTCAAAAAAGACAGTAGCCTAAACAGAAGATAGGATTTTTCTTCTTCCTTTCCCCATTCAAGAGTTGTTGCTGTTGTTTTATTCTGCTTGTCTTTAAGCCCTGGCCGAACAAAAAGAACCTCTTCATGTCAGCAGAACATTAACACGCCTAAAAGAATTATGGGCATTGTAGTTTGCTAAGGGCTGCTGGAAATCATTACTGGGCGAGGGGTGAATTACAGTACCCAGAATTCTTTGAGGCTGTAAAGGTATAGGGCAGTCTTGTGCAAATTAACCCGACTGCATACGTGCCCCTGTTTTAAACGTAAATGGGAGGGGGAAGCAACCCCCTGACCATAGCTGCCAAGTTATCCCCTTTTTTAAGGGATTTTCCCTTATGCTGAATAGGCTTCCTCGCGAGAAAAGGGAAAACTTGGCAGCTATGCCCCTGACATCTACTCACTCTGAAGGAAAGCAGCAGCAGTGGCAAGCGCCACCCTTGCCTTTTGGACTGCCAGTAAGCCATAAATGACCTCTCTGCTCAAGGGGCACAATTCTGACTTAGCTCAGTACCTGGCGCACCAGTGCAGGATACTGCCCTCCCTCCCCTTCTCACACCGAGCAAACAGCCCCCCCCCCCATCTCCGTCCTCACTCACACGTTTGACAGCAGCGCCAAAGGAAAGCCTCCCATTCTTTCCTTCCTGGTCAGCTTCTGCCGCCTCCCTCGCGCCGCCTACTTTTGCTTCTGGAAAGTAACGTCGTTTCCCACCCTGAGCTTTCGCCAATGTCCACCCCCGGCATTCTGCTTGCTTTTAAAGAAATTGACACCACCTTCAACCATTTTTTTAAAATATTTATTCATTTTACTAATTGTGTCCATTTTTTTTTTGTTTCTTCCGAATCGACTGACACTCGGAATTATTATGACCAGGTATTTCTTGTCGAATATGCGATTTTGGGATGCTGTTTTGGAAATACAAAACAAAAACAATTTTGTCCGAAATACTGTACTGATTTATTTTTTTGTTACGAAAAATGGTTGCGTTTTACGTCCCTATTTCCCCCGCCACGGTAGGACGTGTGATGGCGATTTGCTCCACTGACCAGAGTGTAGTCTCTCGAAAGTGCTGAAAGCGAAAGCGAAGAGTGGTAAACGGGCAGCGTGCTCCTCTCAGGGTTCCCTCTCTCCGGGAGGGAGGGAGTTAGAGAGGCAAGATGGCGGCCGGCGGGGGTTTGGCCGGCCTTCTGCCCGCGCAGAGCCAGCTGGACTGCGCGCTGAAGGAAGCGACGACGGCTCAGGAGAAGGAGAACCTGGTATATCAGCACCTGCGGAAGGTGGACACCTGGGAGCGGGATTTGAAAGTCCCCGAGTTCGGAGCAGGTGAGCTTTGAGGCTTGGGCGAGGCGAAAGCGCCGGAGCGAAGGACCTGCGCCAAAAGCTCAGCGCTGAGACGCCGCCTTTCCGCGCATCCTCAAGCTCTCGCAGCGCGAATTGGTTTTCCTCCTGTCGTCCCTTACCGCTCATCGTCTCTTTCTTTCTTTCTGGGTGCTTGAAACAAGATGTTGCAAACGACGCTTGCAATGGATTTTTTTTTAGTGCAATGGGTTTTTGGCAATCCTGAAACTTAAAAGAACTCTTCTGCATTCCTCTCCCCGCCGCCGCCTCCTGTATATACACCTGTTTTTCTCCTCTCTTCAGAAATGAAAGGGGGCAGGCACCTGCATTGGTAACAGCTACATAGAAAAGAGAGATGCATGCAGAAGTGGGAAACAGTTGCACCTGCAAAATTATTCTGGGTCTCTCTTACATCTTTAAAAAACAATCCAGGATTAAATAAACTGATGGCCCTGGCCCCCATCACATTCTCTTTAAACTCTCTTTGGTCACAAGCAACGTTAAGCAACACATTCCAGATTAAAAATAATAGTATCAGTGTTGACAACTCCCTTTTCCTCCACCCTTTCAGTGAAAACATAAGGTGCAAGTGGGAACTGTAATCTCTATCAGTAGCTGATCCAGATGCAGTAATTATGTTGTGTTTGTTCACTATCTTGGGAAACAAGGCTGCAACTCCATGTTTACTCCAAAGTTATTTGTTAACTTGTACTTACTCTGAATCATTGGATATTTGGATGCCCGATGCCTGAGACCAGATAGCTTGGTTGGTTAGAGCATGGTGCTGATAAGACCATGGTTGAAGGTTCGATCCCTGTATGGGACAGCTGCATTGCAGGAGGTAGGACTAGATGATCCTCAGGTTCCCTTCCAATTCCATGATTCTATAAAAAAGCAATGACTTATCTTGCTGCATGCACAGTTGAAATTCTATATGTGTCTATTCAGAAGAGGCAGTGCAATCCCAACCCACACATCTGTGTTGGAGAGGGTTTGGACAAAGGTGGTTTTAGGGGAGTGCAGCCAGTTCACCCACACTACAGACAGAGCTGAGAGGGTACGCTGCAACAATGATGGAGGGGGGGGCGAATTTTGGTGTCACACAGGGCCACTGAAATTTGAAAGCCCAAACTCAGTCACTGGTTTGGTTGAAGTGTCCCTGCACACAGTCCTGCCTGCCTCTACTGGTGGGTTAGCACCACCAGTGAGGATCACCCCAGTGCATCCACCCACATGACAGGTGAAAGCTACCACCAGTGGAACTCATTGAAGTGGGGCTAGGCGGGCACTACAGTGTGGTGGTTGGATAAGTAGCAGATGCAAGTTGTTCTCACTGTTTGAGACTGGTATTGCCTCCCACTAATTTGTTGGTTCAAACTACTACAGATTACCTGTTATTTCAACAGAAGGTAATAATGCCAACTAACTCTGCTTAATTGTATATATATTGAGAAGTATTCCACAAGAAAGATGAGTAAAACAACAGCAACCAACCACTATTATTTCACCTTGCAAAGAATAGTAACTGCCAACTACTTTTCCTTATGAGTTAAAATTGCCAGTTATGAAAGTGGATGCTTAAGAAGTTAGTGTATGGTTATATATCATATATGTCAACATCAAAATTGAGTAATATAATTTTGTTGTCTAAAAGATTCTTTAACAAAATGAAAAATATGTTTGGACGTGTGGCTGTTTGTTTTTGAAAGTTAGCATGCCTGAATATGAATTAGGGTAGTTTTCCAGTGTTATCTTAGGTTTGTTATCTTGGGAGTTCTGAAAAAGTACAGATTATGAAATATGAAGTAGATGTATGTATGAAAAGTTTTCTTTTTAATTTGTAGCAGTAGTCATATGCTATTTTTGAATTTGCATAGTTCCTTGCACTTTTGCTTCTTGAAAGTAATGGAGTTATTTGCCTTCTGATTTCAGATTTACAATGGCTGAATACAGAAGAATCACTGTCTCTGTACAAAGACCTTTGTGGCAAAGTGGTGGTGTTAGATTTCTTCACTTACTGTTGCATCAATTGTATTCACCTGCTGCCTGATCTCCATGAGTTAGAGCAGAAGTACTCTGCGAAAGGTATCAACAAGTCTTATTTATTTGCTGGATGACCCTGGAAATCTTTTATAGCATTTGATCCGAAAAAATTCAGTAGCTCTCATAGGCATTGTGAAGAACTAATTGAAACACTTTTAAACACTTTCTTTTAATGAAAGAATAACACATGTCATCATGTATTCTGCTATCCTGTTCTAAGTAATGCCCTGCTGTATATTTGCCAATATAGAAGAAACATTTTAAAATTTTGTAATGAAAAGCTGATCTGATCACAAATACCCTGAAGTCCAGAACCTTTGGCTCTGTTCCTTCCTGTTTGAATTTTGGATGCAATCATATGCGTGCTTATTAGGGAATATTTAATTGCAGAGCAATTAAAAACAATCAAACTTATGTCACTCCGTAGGTGCCAATCTCCTCCTACCACCTACCAAATGGGCAGGCAGTTGGCCCACTGGTGAGGACCAGAATAAAATATTTAAATGGGGCATTCCAGAGGCAGGGTGAGCCAATCTCAGATCCACTAGATCTGAAAACAGTCTCACTTGCATCAGCATTGGGTCCAAACCAGGGCTAGCTCAGGGATCAAGCCGAATCATATTTGCTTACTTCTGCAGTAGCTGTTGTGAATGGCCAGGCTACAGATGGCATGGTTTTTCTGCTCCACTGCAAAGCCCCTCTGTCGGGGAGTGGGGGTTAGGGTTGGATTGCAACCTAAACCCTACTCAAAATAATTGGAACACACATGCATAAGATTGCACTGCACATAGGTGGGGAAGCATAGTCCACTGCAGGGAAGTGGAACATTTGAACTTGCTTGATGTACCCTGCTGGGCTGGGAATGATGGTGTTGGAATCTTAACAGCATCTTAGGGTGCCATCTGTTCTGTAACCCTGATCTGGTTGTCAAAGGGTTTGTAACAGCAAACTAGCTGAGATTGTGAACTGATAAGATTATAAATCTTGATTCCGTCTACAATTTGCAATTTTGCATTCAGGTTCTTATGGTTGACATATAGAGCCTCGTAGACAATGTTCCATAGTAAGAATTCCAGGTACACACATTAATGTACACTCTTGGGTACAGTTTACTAGAATTCCAACTACACTTCACTGAGAATGACCTACTTCATGTTATCATGCCTTTCTTCATAAAACATAGTTTGTGAAGCCAGGAATAAGTGTTGTGGCCAAGCCCTCCTCCCTTGCCCCTCTGCCATTGTGTCCTGACATTAGCATGAATATCCTGGATTGTATTAGGTGAAAGTTTCCTGTTATGTGCAAACTGAGGCATGCTAGCTTGATATATATTGCTTAACCAACCAGGAAAATGGGCTAGAATCTTCCTTCATGGTTTCATCCTAGTTATTAAATCAGAGTTCTCATTTTGAACATAAAGACCCAGTAGCTTGCTACATTTCTAGTCAACAAATTCTGTTGTTGATTTTGAGGAGAAAACATTCTCGCACTAACAGCATTATCTCCTTAGTGCTATGTTAAATACAGCCCAATATATTTAAGTGTGGAATTGTTATGCATAGTATATAATAGGCATGTTGCATGAACCTTAGTGTCTTCCTTAAGCAAACTATACCCTGTTTCTCATATTTTAAGACATACCCATAAAATAAGCCATAGCAGGATTTTTAAGCATTCAAGGAATATAAGCCATACCCCGAAAATAAGACATAGTGATAGGCACAGCAGCAATGCCGGCCGCGGCAGGAGGAGGAGGAAAAAAATAAGACATCCCTTGAAAATAAGCCATAGTGTGTTTTTTTGAGGAAAAAATAAATATAAGACATGTCTTATAATATGAGAAACACGGTACGTACAAATTTCTACTTTGCAAAATTAAAATTTATCATTTTTTTTGCTGGAATACATATCTTAATTTTAGCATTCTAAAATAAACTCTTGCTATTCTGATGTACATATATTATATTATTGTGCTACAGATATTCTCTTGATAAGTGGCTGCTTTAAAACAAAAGTCCATTATTATATTTACGTGATAAGAGATTGTAAACCCAATGAGTTGTTATATGACACTGTCAAGGTCATCACATTTTTTAAATTAACGTGTACATCTGGAATTTTGTAGGTGTATTTTAGAACATGAATTGGTGCCAGTTAGCATGTTTATCAGATATGTTCTTGCTCTTATCATTGCTAGTGCTATTTCTGCATCCAGTGTGGCATTCACAAGGTTATTTTAAGCCCTAATGCACATTCATTTCACATCAACAGTTTAGAAATGGCCTGTTGGATTACTGTATGAGGAAGTGCTTCTTGACAGAAATACTTTGGTAGAAGGCCAGTTTGCTGCTATTGTGTAATCTTTTCAGTGCAGGTTGAATCCAACTGCATCCTCACAAAGTAGAATTTTACATTTGATATATTTGGAAAGGACCCCAATAGTCATCTAGTCCAACCCTCAGCAATGCAGTAATTCCAACTAGAGCATTTATGTTGATATAAGTGTTCTCAAATCTGAATTACTTTTTTCCTTAATTACTTAGACTGGTGTTTGATTTGGAATTAAATAAATGAAATGCAAGTTTAAAGTGCTAGGGTCAAGGTGCTGGTGTGCATTTCTGCTTTGACTACTGTATTGTGTGAAGAGAAGGTCTCTTAAAGCATTTGGCATGCACACTACTCAGAAACTACCATTGAACAAGCTCTTTGCACAATGTTTACTGCACGTTTTCTTCCATGAATATTTTCGCCATGATACAGAGTGAATGTTGTGCTCAAACAGCAGCCTTTATTTCTGTTAATGTTTGAAGTGGCACTGCGTACGGCTACAGTAATATATCTGATCTGTAGAGATTTTTTAGTTTGGTATCTTTTCTGTTAAAGCCTTAATGCATATGTTGTCTATTCCTTTTTTTAAAAAAAAAATGATCCTATGCATGTGTACTCAGCACTAAGGACTTCAGTGTGCTTAGGACTATAGCTTTTGTATACTTTATAAGCCGGAGGCAAAATAATTATTTAGACAAATCTTGCTTGTGAGTGCAGGCCAAGTTGTATTCATCTGCCATATCACCAGGTCTAGGTAGTGGAACAGGAAGGAATAGTAGACACCTGGGAACTCTAGTCTGCGCACTAAATCTGTATCTCATTTTCGGTTCCATTTTATTCCAGAGACAGAGCAATGGTATTTAGAATCTCCATTGCAGAACTTGTCCTGAAGTCTTGAGCATGTCTTCAGAGCCTGACAACAAGCTGCCAGGTTTTGAAGGATTACATCGTGCACTTATTCTTACTAAATCCCTAGCTCAGAATTTAAACATTGATTCCAAACTTGGAGGAAAGACTACTGGACTACATCCAATATGGAAATGTTTTGCTATCCCATTTCAGACCCTATTGAAAGCAAAAGGGGTGCAGTTGAATTCAATATCAATAAGAAATTAAAGTTCTCTGTTCCACTTGGTATGTAATTAAATGCAGTGCAGTTTGAAGAGTTGGAATTGTTTATCTTATGTGTGGGAAGAGGCCTTGAAATTAAATAGCTATCACCTTCCACAGGGTTCTGTCTGTTAACAGAGCAGACTGCTAGAATCTTATTTATGGTAATGTTCTGTCAACACTACATAACAGAAGGGTAGGGGAAATTCTTGTGAGATTTTCCGTTTTAAAGAGCTGGAAGGGTGATATAACTATTTTTTTATAAATCACGTAGCTGTTGTTAGAATGTTGAAATAATTGTTTTTCTTTTGGGAAGGGAAGGGCAGATTGGTTAAATCTTTGACACATTGATATCATTTGTTTGCAGATGGAGGGCTGGGTGGAAGTGGTTTTTTCCCCTCCTTCTTCTTAAATTTGCACCACTATTCAATTTTTTCATACCATTTTTCAAAACTTATGAATACTTTAATACTTAGAATAATTTAAGACTTATGATGCCATAGTTGATTGGACAGTATTTTTTTAAATTAAAATAACAATTCAATCCTAACCATGTCTATTCACATATAAGTCCTACTACATTCATTGGGGCATACTCCCAGATAAGTGGGGTTAGTATTGCAGCCTAAATCTCTACCTGTAATGAGTTAGAACCTGTGTTTAATATCAGGGCTCAGCCAAGTAGACATGTGATGTCTATAAAAATGTGCTAAGAGCCTTTCCCTCAACACTGATTAACTACAACCAAGTCCCGTTCCTGGGATTAGGCATTCCCTTACACTTTGAGTCAGGGCATTCTGAAATTAATGATTGTGCCAAGCACAGCCTTGCAAATAAACCCACAACAGTTACTAGTTTAGCAGAGGAGTTGTTAAGAGCTTCATTCCTTCTCCAGTAGCCTAATGAGCAGGAGGCTTCCCTACTCTTGCAGTCTGCTTGGTTCTTATACTGGATGCAGCAGACAGATGGAATATTTTGTTACTGGTTTTTATTCACCCTGTAATGAGTTTATATTGGCATGTATTTTAAAAATGAGAAATTTCACAAAAGTATCGACATCATAATTCCATACTGTCAGTTTAGTTGCTTAGGAAAGCAGTTCATGGGGCATTGACACAAGATAAAATAACGAACGTTAGATACTGATGTACAGCTGACACACAAATGGTCCTTGGAAGATGTGTACTGTATTGGCTTATAGAAAATAGAATACCGTAGTTGGATTTTAGTGAGTGAATACTTTGAACAATTTACTATATTTAGCTGATTGATGAAGAATCAGAAGGTTATTTTCATCTTTTTTTCTTTTTGTTTCTACTTTTTCTTTTTCTCTTCTTTTTGCTTTGGTTATTATAAAAATATACTTTGTATTGGGTATGAACTTTTGTATATCTTTTGATAAGTGTCAATAAACATAAAAACATTATAAAACTAGAAAGAGTAGTTTGGTTACATGAAAATTTTATGGTGTAGATTATTGCTTTTTTCATATTTTATCTTAAATGCTTGAGAGCATAGGTTTTTATCAACATTATTAATTTAAAATATTTATATCCTTCCTTTCCTTGTACAGTCTCCAAAGCAGCCAACAGCTTTTGTTTTTGAAATCAGCATCTATATTTTAGCAAAACATAAAACCATGGCTAAAAAAACTACTCTGGTGAAATGTAGATTGATGTTGGTGTGGAGTAGCACATTAGTTATTGTTCCTAGAGAGATGAATAGCTTCATGGATTACTGGTTAATTATATGCAACATTTATTCATATGTGAAACATTTAATGCAGAATGTTAATTTGGGCATATTTCTATGCTAGGTTTCCTTGGCAAGGTTTCAGTGATATATTTACATTTATAAATATATTTAAAAAGCAATGAAACCAAATCATGATAACTGAATTTTAGAACTACAAGCTTGACTCTCTGGAAAACTCACTTCCAGGAATGATGGCATTGTGAGGAGGTAGTAACATACCTGCAATCGAACTAGGAAAAACTTTACAATGTTGTTTTGATTCTTGCTCTGGTCATTGAACGCTGTATGTTCTCTAAGATTGGTGTAAATGCTGGCAAATTGCTGATCATCAGGCCTGGATTGCAGTAGCACTAAACATCAATTGCAGATAAACATCCTCCACATCCAAGCCTATGGGCTTTCATCTTTATGCAAGTATGACTCACAGCCCTTTTTCTGTCTCTTTTGCCCCGTGTGCTGAGCAAAGGTTTGTCTTAGCATATTGTGCGAACCAGGAGCTGTAGTCAATGAAGTTAAAAAGACCAGAGAAAGGGAGGCTGCTGCAAGCTCTTTTGTGATTGCAGTTTGGGGTGAGATTGTAGCCATTTTTTTTTTCAAGGAGCAAGATGCAAATATAGCACACTTAATTTTTGTTCCTAATTTTAAATCCCTTACTAAGCCAGTACCAGGTTTCAAGGCCCGCATACGTTGTGGTTGTGCCCATTTCTGTGTGGAAGCTTCAACTATTGTGTTACAAATGCTTTTTTTGATTCCTCAATTCCTGCAAACCTATTCTTGATTGCTTTCTTTCCTCCTTCTCCCATAGCTGATGGTTTCATTTATTTAATGGCCCTTTTTCTCATCCAGTTGGGATCTTTGATATGTCCTTCCTTGTGGTCATAGATGTACATAGAAAATTCTCCTAATACTAACAGTGAAATGTTGTGCATATCTACTACAAACTAAATTCCATAATGTTCAGTGGAACACAGTCTTACTGTGAGGATTAAAACTTGAGCTGCTGAACTGTCCTTCCTCCCCCATATGCCGAAAAACAACAAAATGCTTTAGTCTAGAGTTCCATATAACCGTTTAGGGAACTTGCCTTTGATCCAGCCTTAGCCGCACTTTATTTTAAAAAAAATTATTGCCTTTAAAGGTAAAGTGGGACCCCTGACAAGTAAGTCCAGTCGCGAAAGACTCTGGGGTTGCGGTATTCATCTCACTTTAAAGGCCAAGGGAGCCGATGGTTGTCCGCTTCCACAGACAGTTTTTCTGGGTCATGTGGCCAGCATGACTAAGCCGCTTCTGGCGAAACCAGAATAGCACACGGAAAGACCGTTTACCTTCCTGCCGGAGCGGTACAGTACCTATTTACAGTGGTACCTCTACTTACGAATTTAATGTGTTCCGAACACACATTTGTAAGTCGAAAAAATTTGTAAGTCAAATCCCATAGGAATGCATTGGGAGAAAAAAATTCGTAAGTAGAAGCAACCCTATCTAAAACTTCGTAAGTAGAAAAAATCCTATCTAAACCGCATCCAAGATGGCGGATGGAGCTCCATTCGTAAGTAGAAACATTCGTAAGTAGAGTTATTCGTAAGTAGAGGTACCACTGTATCTACTTGCACTTTGACGTGCTTTTGAACTGCTAGGTTGGCAGGAGCTAGGACCGAGCAACGGGAGCTCACCCCGTTGCGGGGATTTGAACCGCCATCCTTTCAATCGGCAAGCCCTAGGCTCAGTGGTTTAACCCACAGCGCTACCTGCGTCCCTTTATTGCCTTTAAGTAGCATTTAATATGTGTGGTTTTTTATCTGTGCTTTCAGATGGTCTCCTTGTGGTTGGTGTCCATTCGGCAAAATTTCCAAATGAAAAGGTTCTGGATAACATCAAAAGTGCTGTCCTTAGATACAATATCACTCATCCTGTGGTAAATGATGCTGATGCAACTCTTTGGCATGAGCTAGAAGTGTCCTGCTGGCCAACCTTGATCATTGTTGGACCTCGTGGGAATATGCTGTTCACTCTGCTTGGTGAAGGACACAAGGACAAATTATTTCTATTTACATCCATAGCCCTAAAGTATTATAGAGAACAAGGACAAATCAATGCTAATAATATTAGAGCACAGCTCTATAGAGACTATTTGCCACCTTCGCCTTTGCTCTTTCCCGGCAAAATTACAGTGGACAATTCTGGCGACAGATTGGTCATAGCAGATACCGGACATCACAGGATTGTGGTTGTCAGGAAAAATGGTCAAATTCTGCACACTGTTGGAGGTGAGGAGAACTTAAATGTAGAAAATCCTTTCATATTAGCTTTTATGCTGTCATGGCAGATCTTGAATTCTGTGTTGCTGGTACCCTTCCTAGTACTGTACTAGTAAAAGTGTTATTAAAAACTGTTTTCCGTGCAGAGTGTAGCAAGTTGTCTGCCACAAATGAATTGTTACTTGCTCTGCGCTTCCAACTAGGTAGATGCTTTTAATTCTGTTTTTACAGCTGTGTAATGCCTTGCAAAAGTTGAAACCTGAGGCTTTGCTGTAAAGAAAATTCTTGTAATTACGGCTGGTTTGTTTTTATTGTATTGCCTACAAAATATTTTTTGGAAAATGTACAAATCATATTTCAAGACCATTTGCACAAGTACATTTTAAATTTGAATATTCTTTAAAAATAATATACATTTTCCTTGAAGAAGATAATTGGCAAACATCTTAAATAATTGAACAATGCAGGGCTCTCTAATTTTAGGTTGACTTCTAAAATTGGGTAAAGGTTTGCTCCTGAACTCTTATCAGCTCTTACGCTTACGTACGGTCAATCTTTTGATGCAAATTCTAATTCTGCTGATTTCTTTTTTGTTTGGTTTTCTTTTCAGGACCAAACAGTGGAAGAAAAGATGGAACATTTTCAGAAGCATTATTCAGTTCTCCACAGGGAGTGGCTGTAAAGAACAATATTATTTATGTAGCAGATACAGAAAACCATCTGATTAGGAAGGTAAACTTTCCTAGCTAGAAAAAAATTGTAGGAGAATCGCCAAATTCTCTTATGAGTTACATTGGTAAAATGGACGTGAAAGTAACTATGCAGTGTATCCAAAAGTAGAATCTTGTCTAATATTTATAAACATGTTTCCCAAGTATTTGGAACAGACTTCTTTTCCTTTTCACATATGCTTTTAAGGCAAGTTATTAGGTACAACAGTTTAACGCTTTCCTAAAGAGAATGGAATGCAATAATGCCGTGTGCCATGATTTCTCAGTTCCATTTTTAAATAATTGCATTTTGGCTCTACAAAACCATGTGTTTTGTCTCCCTTCCCTCTAGGAAATATCTAGGAATATAAGCAAGAGACTATATTCTATTTATGTTCATTTTCAGAACTGTAATTGTAACAGATCTCTGCTGGATCAACACAGAGCATGTTGTTGTTCAAGTGTCAAATACCAAGCCATCGTTACTCCGCAGAGCAATGGAATGGAATTATAGAGCTGGGATAAAACTGGTTATCTCATTCAGCTCACTTGAATGTCAGACCCCTCACATGAGACCATACATACACCTCACAAATGAATCTGCACATTATAGTTTGGCCCACATCATTTTGAATTGGAGTGTGCCATGAGCAAGAGCACATAAGATGTCCAAGTCAAAGTTTGTGGCCTAAATCTCCAATAATAATAATAATAATAATAACTGTTACCATGCCTCCTTGCTATTCAGGCTGCTTACAACTTAAATTATGTAAAATTAGGATTTCAGTATTTACCTTTTGATTTCTGTTCGGGTTATCATGTACTGTTAGTACATGTTTCAATCAATTATAATTTTACAGCATGAATTAGGCCTGTGAATGTTGAATAACCTGGAGAAGTTCTTTTCAGTGACATCATAATATTTCTCTTACTAATAAACACCATTATTATTTTTATGGGAATACATTACTTCATCCTTTACCTTTCTCTTAAAACCAGTAACATTTCCGTAATATTCCAAAGGGAAGTCGTTTAAGAATTAAAGATAGGTCCATGTGAAGAACTGTAGAAGACAAATTCAGTTAATCAGCTTCCCCTACCTACCCATCATACTGTATTTCAAATCTGAAGAACATGGAAGACAATTGATTTGATTTACTAGACTTGTACATCAATCTATACAAAAAAAGTATCCAGGCTTTTTATAATATTTATAATGCAATAAAATATGATAAAGACACATTAAGACAATAGAGAGTAGCATATTTTTCCAGACTTGGTAAATAACATAAAAAGCAAATAAAATTATTCTGATTTCATTCTAGATTGACCTCCAGTTAGAGATGGTGAGCACTGTTGCAGGAGTTGGATTACAAGGCACAGATAAGGAAGGAGGAGCCAAAGGGGAGGAACAGGCTATTAGTTCACCATGGGATGTAGTCTTTGGAACGTCAGGTATTTTAATGAAGTTATAACTGCACACTCTTAACACATTAATCTCACAAGCTGTCAAAAACAAGCAGATTTCAGAAGTTTGGTATTTAGAAACAACAAGTTTGTCCCCTTTCAGCATTTGGTTACGTATGGTTATATTTCATTGGTGCTCTGGAGTTGCCAACTTTTTTGGGCCAGCAGACACATTTTTAATTTTGACAAAGTACTGTGAGTACAAGTAACAAAATGTCTGTCATGTGATGTCGTAACACAGCGTGGCTGCTGTGGTTATGTGGCATAAAACTAATTTAGAGAGAGTACAGTCATTGCTGCTTCACACACACAGACACACCTGACTCCAGGCAACCTCAGAATGAATGAATGAATCTTTATTTGCGTCAGACATCAGCCATAGCAATAAAAAAAAACAGTAATATACAAAGAATAGAAATAAAAAGTCAATTATATAAAATACATTTTAGGGTTTGAATCAATAGTGAAATAGTGGATATTACTCTAATTGCCCCAGCTAAAAACGTTGCAGCCTTTGCTGTCACCTGCTCGTCTTGATCTGCCAAGAGAAAGGACACTGTGGCAGTGGCTGGGCGACCCGGAATGGACAATAAAAGAGGGATGATAACCTCATTCCTCAAGTCTTTATAAAGAGTGCAAGCCAGAAGGGCATGCACCACCGATTTGGTACTGCCGTTTCCACAGGGACATAAGTGTTTTTCCTGTGGAATCTGTTGGAATCGTCCCTCAAGTATAGCTGAGGGCAATACATTCAATCTTGTGAGAGTAAAAGCGTGTCTATATTTTAGAATTGCTAGGTTATGCAGGTAGGGTGCCAGAGAATTGAAATGGGTAGGTAGAAAATTGTCATACAATGTGAATGCATACAGACTATTATGTGAGACAAGAAATACTTCTAAAGATACAGAGTTTTTACTTCATAACAGTGGCTATGCCCAAGATTTGCTCTTTTGCCCCATCTGTTTGAGACTACTAACCCAAGGAAATAACAAGTGAAATTCAGTTAACTATGCCAGCTGTCTATATTTTATAAGGGATTTTTCTTTTTTGTATACTAATGCCAAAAGCCCAGATAGTCAAGCATAGAAGCAAGCAAGGGGGAAAGAGAGGTTCAAATTCCTCCCAGGTACACATGAGGAACAAAGCAAGGTGTGTGTGCACGAGCTTGAAGCTTGCTGTGGCTTGTTCGCATCATGTTAAACTAAGTTTAGTGTGATGTTTGAACGTTGAACATTTTGTAACTTTCAATTACCATATATCCCCTTTTTATCATGCTTTGTTAAAGTAGCATATTTTACTGCTCTAGAGTTCTTGAACAGAATTTTATATACATAGTTTTGGAGTCTTAGCACTTTATTAATGGTCATTTACATTTCAGCTTTCTGTACCATCCTTTTCTATTTTTATTCAGTGCCACTGAAAGTAAGCAGTGCTAAATGCACTTTTGATTGAAGTGTGAAATGTTCTTGATAGCTCTGAGCCTTTCAGAAAGAAGGCAGCTATGACCCAGGCATTGTGATCTGCATGTATAACATAGATTCCAAAATATATGCAATTTGGTACACAGTTACATCTATTTATAAAAGCATCAGCCAGCGCTGCACAAAAGAGTTCTGCTTAAATTGTGGTGGTGGTACCCTGTACGCCTTTTGATCTCTTTTCCCTATATACAGTTTGCTATTTTGGAAAGACTTTTTATCATTATGATTTTTTTCTTCCTGTTGTGCATATCTGAGAGTTACATTTTGCGTCCTTGAGTTCTTTTGCCCAGTTGTAATATTGAATGGTGATGTCCTTGAACTGTGATACTGTGATAGTGTCTCTTGCTTGCCTCGATGGAGATGTGTGGTGGTGGTAGGGGGAACACTGACCTTTTGTGTAGCTGGACTATAACCTAATGTACAAGGTTAAGAGTCACAGAAACCTATTTTTGCATCTTGGGCCTCCTACCATTGTTATGCAGAAGGTTGCCCACAAGAGAATGTGACCCTCGGGTGGGGAAAGGCTCCCATCCCTGTCCTAGGTAGAAGTATGATTTTAATTCATCACAGATATTTGTGTTGATTTTTTTGTCTTCATATTGTCAGAAAAGTTAAGAAAGGGCTGGTTCATTGCAATATCATAATTTGTATGCACTCTGCTTGCAAGTAAATAACTGAACTTCTAACTGAACTTCAGGGTTGTGGGAGAAAATTGAGGCTGATCCTTTGAACCGGGCAGCATTTTAATAGCAATACTTCAGGTTCATTTCACTTGTAAAAGGGTAATTGAACCCATGCCTGCAATAGTTATAAAACTTTTCTGTGTGCCACTACAATTAACTGTACAACAAATCTATGTAAAGTTCAGCAGACTTTAATTGTTTCTACATTGCCAAGGTCAACAATGAGTAAATCACTTGACAGAGTCGTGCATCATCATACTTCAGGTTTAAGGAGAGTAATTTATTGCAGTGTTACTGTTTTGTGCCATGGTGCAATTGTGTGCCATATCAGTATGTAAATGAGCATTACTGCCTCATTTCTGTAAAAACAGGTTGATTACACTTCTGTGAAATTTCTATAAAATCAAGTTGAGCAGAATCCTTCAAGACTTTCCCTGGAGGTGAATTTAAATTCAACTTGCTTTAATATGTATGCTGATCTTATTCATTGAATTAGTGCCACTGTATTGATAAAGAATCAGGTAATGGAAATATATTAATCACCATTTTGTTAACATAAACTCACCTAAAGCACTTGATAACCAAATAAAATTGAACAATTTGAGCAATCAAGCAACAATATTGATTAAAAATAAGCAACTGACCCCCCCCCCAGCAGTGTTGAATACACTAGATTTTATTTCATGCAGGGAAGCAAAGGCTCTTTGGCATACTGTAACCAGGCCCTAATTTTAGGTTGAAATGTGGTGGAAAGAGAACAGAAGAATGTTACTAACTTTGGATTTTTAAAATCCATCTTCAAATCTCTGCTCAACTATGAAGTCACAGAGCGGCCTTGGGAAAGTTACTGTCTCTGTCTAAACTACCTACCTTCTGTGTTGTGAGGCTAATACAACCTCACATGGCGTCTTGAGTCTCCTAGAGGAAAAGTGAGATGTTAATGACAGCTATTATTTTTATTTTTATTTAGACGCTATCAGTTTGCAGTTTCCCTTGTTTGTGATCCATATCTTTTGTCCAAGAGAGACGGGAGAATGAGAAAGAAGCCCGATTCTCTTTGAGGTGGCAACCTGTGTCAGATTTACAACTTCAGATTATAGTTAGGGCTCACCTAATGGAATGTTATCTACCGTGTTTCTCCTAAAATAAGACGGGCCTTAAAAATAAGCCATGGCAGGCTTTTCATGAGTAGAATAAATATAAGACATACCCCGAAAATAAGCCATACCAGGTAGTGTTGTTAGCAGGTCTGGATGGCGCTTCCGTTACGGTAGAAAAAGGACGATGCCTGTCGGTGCAGCGCGAAGCCCCGACCCAGCAGGACCCAGAGAGAGGTGAAGCCCTGGGACCCGACTAGAGCCTCAACGTGCGCCACGCGAAGCCCCAGCAGGAGCTTTGGCGCGCGCTGTGCGAAGTCTCAGGACCTGGGAGGTCCTGGCAGCAGGCTCAGCGGGCGGCGGGCGAAGCCGCAGGAGCCGGCAGGAGCTTCAGCCGTGCCGCATCTCATCACACGAAGCCGCAGGACCCGGCAGCAGCTGGCAGCAGCCTCAGCCAGCTGCGTGAAGCCCGGGACCCGGCAGCGGGCGGCGCGTGAAGCCGCAGGACCCGGCAGCAGCCGGCAGCAGCCTCAGCCACGCCACGTGAAGCCGTTTGGCCGCGACGGAGCTGAGTCTGGGATCGAATAGGAGGGTGAAAAAAAACCCCAAATTCGATTCAAACGCAGAGGGGGAAAGGGAATTCCTAAGGCAAAGGGTTCCCGAGAGACCTACGAAGGAAAATTTCGAGGTTTGAGGGGCAAAGCGGCGCGGAAAAGGGCTATAAATTGTGTTGAATACAGCAGTGAAGAGACGGAGCCCACACGCTTTTGAGATACCCTCCCCCTGCGTTTTGCCTCAAGACGGAACTCTGTATGTCGGCAGCTACTACAAAGACAAGAAAATAAACTTAGAGCAAGGCAAAACTAAGAACTTTTTAAAGGAAAACTTTTAAAACCTTGCTATAACAAAGAAGAGTCTGGAGGGGAAAATAAAAAAAAGAAGAAAGAAAGGAGCTTACTCCTGCACCGGCAATCGCTAGAGCTGCGAAAAAGAAGCCGTGGGGAGCTGCAGGAAACATGGTAAGAACCCAGAAATCCAAGCTACAGTAAAGAAAGTGAAGAACCCCCCCCCCCCCTGCACCCTAAGCCTGATCTAGAGGTACCCACATCCTTTGGAAGGGGAAAGGATCAGGCTGTAAAGCGCAGTTGAGACAACGGAGGAGGAGGGGTGCGGAGAGCGGACCTTTTCTGGATACAAACTATCCGCTTCTGCTACGCTAGGCTAGAAAGGGCTATAAAGTATCTGTTTTTGTGACATTCAGTCAGGAAAGAACTACAAGAAGACAAAGAAAGCCCTACTGAATAGAGTTTAAGAAGGAATTAGGAGCTTTTAACTAATAAATAAAAGACTGACGATACGCAAAGGAACAGAAGGAAAGAAGGAATAAAGATCCAAACAGGAGAGAAAGGAATATCGGGGAAGGGCAGCGCTGGGGAAAGGGGGAAGAAAAAACAAAAAGAACCCAAATAAAACAGACTTTTTAATTAAAGAAGATCTTAAATAAAAAGGAATAAGCACATGTAATGGCTTATCAATAATGCTGTACTTAGGTAATAAAAAAATAAGACATCCCCTGAAAATAAGCCGTGGTGTGTTTTTTTGGAGGAAAAAATAATATAAGACGTGTCTTATTTTAGGAGAAACACGGTATATGTGTTCAAAAAATAAAGATCTCTACACAGATGAAATGTGCCAGAGAAATTGCAAGCCATAACCATTTCCCCAAATTTAGTTTTTGTGTCAAGAGATGTTTTGTATGGTGCAGCATTCCATCATGAAAGTGATACAGTCCTAGCCATAGGTTTACTAGGTAGGTCTGTTTCCCTGGCCTGTTGTGTTGGGACTACTAGGGAGATCCCCCCCCCCCCAGTAACTAGGATGGTAAATAGGATGGACTGCTGCACACTATTGATAGTGGAGAAAGCTGGGCGTGTATATTGCCTACCTGAGTCAATCCATTTATAGAGAAATGGTTATCCTTGAATTCTTAGATAGAATGAAAATGACTCTTTTTTTTTACAGGAAAGGTAAAAGGAATGCAGTTATGAGGATTATTAATCCATCACTATCTGCATTTTATTGTTGATTCGTCTTTACAGTGCAGCTGTAATCGCAAAGCAAAAATAAAATGCTTTGATACTGCAAACAGCGCTGGCAGTGAGAATGTATATTCCCTAATAAGGATAAGCTGTTGCTCTGAAACTACTCCTTAGCTGGAATGTGGAGTTTAACTACTTAAAAGTGAAGGAATTACTTTATTATTTTTATTAGGGTAGCTGTTTCATAGTAAAAGTGCTTTAGGTAAATCCATAGAAGGATTGTAAAGTGTAACTGGGGATTCTACTAGCATAGTGAGAGACATGTTTTTAAGTACAATATTTTGGTTTCCTCTGAGATTTTTCAATAAGGCTCATCTGTTGTATTTTTAAAAAATCTGCAGTGTGTCCACTTTAGATTAAAAAATAACATTCCTTGCTCATGGGTCAGATGAAACTATTTTGTAATAAGCTTATTGTTTAAACTAAGGGAGACTATATAAAATACTTCTGTATTTTAGTTCTTGTTTTGTAGACATTGAGAAAAGCCAATTATTTCCTGGATTTTTGGACCATTAATGGCTGTTGTGATATAGTAAGGCCTTAGCCCTTGCCATATCCTGCATGTGATTATAAAAGCAGTGAGAATCTCAACATAACTCTGTTCAGAACTGTGGAATACAGTGAGTGTTTTATAAAATATCTGAGGAGGTACAGCTATATATGGTAATTGTTTTTCCCTCCTTCCTTTCTTTAATATAGCACAGATTAAATACAGTTTCTTTTTCTTTCTTTGCTCAGTGACAAAAGCCAACAAGTTTCAGTTTTCTGTTTTATTTTTTTTAATGTTGTTTGCGTCACTTCTTGTGATGGAATGCATATTTTGAGTCATGAAAGACTTCTTTTTGCTCCAAAATCTCTCAGGAAATATAGTAGGAAATGTACTCTTTCTAGGATCTCTTGCAAAAGTAATTTTCTTAGAGGGAGATCTGACCAATATTTTTTTTACGACATAGCCATTTTCTATGGAAAGAGACTACTTTGTATTTAAAATGCTTCCATAAAATCTAAAATACAATGATTGTTTATCTTGATATGCATATTTAACAATCTGCCTAGAAATCTGAACAATGATAATAATTATCTTAATACTTCCTAGGCCAGGTATATGTTACAATTTTCTGTACATCAGTGCTATATTGCAATAGATATTAATTTCTATAGAGCAACAAAAAACCAAAATTACAGGGAGGGGGCAGAATCTTTATAAGTGAAAAGAAATACCTCGTGATTTGTATTTGGAGAGCTGTAGGAAGACAGGAGGGCCTGGCGTGCTCTGGTCCATGGGGTCACGAAGAGTCAGACATGACTAAACAACAACAACAACAAGGTGTAAACAGTGGAAACATTTCTAAACTCTGATTTGTCCAATCTCTCTCCCCTGTCCCTCCATAGCTTCTTCCTGAAATGACTGCAGCCAACCAGCAAAATACAGTAGACCCTTGGGTTGCGTTACTCTCGAGTAACGTAAACTTCGGGTTGTGAAAGCAGCAAACCTGGAAGTATTTTTCTGGGTTTCGCCGCATGCGCAGAAGCGGCACCTCTCGATACGGAATTTTTGGTGTGCCCACAGAGCCCTGGAACAAATTAAATGCGTATCCAGAGGGTCCACTGTAGAGACAAAGGAATAACGGATTTGTCCAAGCTCTTCTGTTCCCTGATTTGTCCAATCTCCCCACTCCCTCCCTGCATGGTTTCTGGCCAAAAATGGCTGCCACCGACCAGCAAAGCACAAAATAATAAGAAAGTGTGCAGACTCTGGCTGTTTGGATATCTGAATCTGACATGCATATAATGAGGTTTGGATTAGTGAATTTTCGCATAGCAAGTGTTCAGAAAGCAGGACCTGCGTGTATGGTAATATATTGTTCACCAATAACAACCTACAAGAGTTTCAAGGACAGCCCATGTTGACTGCATGAAAGTATTTTTATTTTATTTTAAAGCAACTGGTAGAAGAATAGCATGTACTGCAATCCTACATTGTGCTATAAAATAATGAAATACTGGGCAGCTTTGTGTTGTATTGAGTGTAGTGCTTACAAAAAAAGGGCAACTTTGTTTTTTAAATCTCTGGAAAGATTGCAGATTGTGCAAAATAGGCACCTTTATTTTAGAAATATAGTTTATGCAGCCCTATAATTGCATTTATCAAGATCCTGTGGCATTTTGATTGGTAATTGGAACAGATGTTAGATCAAGCCTATAAACTGGCAAATTGGAAAGTTTGTCTTCCTCTCTTTTGTTTGTTTTTCCTCTAGAGCAGGGATTGTCAGCTGGCAGTCTGTGACTTAGATATAGCCCCTCAAGCAGTTTTTTAATGACATATTTGTGTCCAGTACAGTGTTATGAGTGCACGTGCTGCATACCTATCAGATTCCAACTGCCAACTTTTTTATAGACCTGACAGCTGTTTGGAATAATGTGGCATCCGTTTTCATAGAAAATTGACCATCCCTGCTGTACAGGGAAATCAAGTAGGTAAATATCTTCTGGCAGATAATATCGTTACCATAAATCTCATTCAAGATAAAATATAATTTGAGGTAACCTAGCTGTGTTAAAAATTTATAGCATTCAGTTGAGCCCAAGGATAGGAAACCTCTGGCCCATGGATCAGATTAGGCCCTGCGCAAGTTCCAGTTTGCCCTGTAAGACCACTTTTCCCAAACAATGCCTACCTGCCCCATTCCTGATGTCATCTGTGATGTCAGGTGTTGTAAAGGAAGCGGCATGGCTGGAAAGAAATGGTTGGGAGGAAGTGAGACTTGCTGTAAGGATCAGTTAGTTGATCCATGCTTAGAGGAAAGTCCACTTGGAGTGAGGTTCAGCTGTGCTACGAAGTACCTGGTCAGAAACTCCAAAGCACAACCGCTCTCTGCCCAAGCAGACTTGCTGACAAGCACTTACAGTAAGCCTTGCTTGCCAAGGAACAGCTGGGAGTGCACTTTTCAGGTTCCCAATTTTTCCTTAGCAGCCATGTCTCTTACCTACCCCGCAAAGCAGGGCTTGCTTTAAGCACAAATATTCTTTTGCATCTCCAGCTTGAATTCTAGCTGGCAATACAAAGGTTGTTCGTCTGCAAGCACAGCTTGCGCTATGCCCACAAAGGAAATACTTTCCTTTGCATTGCCAGTTTGAATCGAAACTGGCAATGCTACAGATCTTTCTCTGTTGGCATACCCCTGGTTTTGCCTGATTAGCTGAGAGTTGAAGAAGAGGAAAGCATATCTTAGTTAGCATTCCATATGTGATCAAAGAGTAAAACTATTTAATTGTTTTCTTTTATGTTTATAGAATTTTAAGCATGCTTACTTTACATAAAATATATCTACTGTACTTTTGCATGTGACACCGCAGCACTAACTGACCTTTTGAAGAGAAAGTTTGCATCAATAAAATTTCAAAGAAAAAAAAAGATAAACACTTACATCTCAATCTTTATGCATGTTTATTTGAAAATAAGCCATGCTGATTTTTAGTGGACTGTATTTTCAAGCCAGGGTGCATAGGATTGCAGCAGTTGATAACGTGTTTCAGTTATCAAGCCCAAATGTTAGTTCCTAAAAATGTCCACCAGAATGCACTCTGCTTTCAAACGAAGCATTATTATGAATAAATATGTTCATCACTTTTCAGGGAAAATCCTGTGTTGCTCAGAAAAGGAAGGATCCTGAACCCATAACTGTTCTTTATAAATGCTTAATGGATCTTTGTAAGATAGAAGTTCAAGATCTTAATAGAGGTGTTAAATAGAAGATTAGAATGTATCATACAACCTAAACAATGGGAAATGGCTTTAGAATCTATATGGTTTGTTGTTGTTTTTAGTTGAGATTGATCCAACAAAGATTAATATTTTGGGTATATTGAACTTCATTGTCCACTGCTGGAGGTGTAGTACTGAAAAGAAGAACTCTTTTTGCATTTAAAGACTTTGAAGTCATGCATAACGGAACTTAAGTTAGTACAAAGTACCTTTCTCTTTCCATATCCCGTCCCATTGGCTCATGCCATTGCTTTTACTGGCCAAGAAAGACTGTGGAGGTTTTGACCTAGGTTTCCAGAGGAAATTATAATGACTTTCTCTCCCTTCCTTTTCCTGTACTCACCCCACAGGGGAAAAGGAAATTGTGCTTCTAAGAAGAGTAGTTTTCTTCTTAGTTCTGCTATTGAATGACACATTTTACCAGGCTTTGACAGATGATGCAATTTCTGACTAGAACTTTCTATGTTTGTGCTTTTGAACCTATGTGACATAAACATTTAGGTTTCTGTAGTGAAGTATTGTCACATATCTTAGATGCCCATTCAGTCACTGCAGATGCCATCTTATCAGGAGGTCCATTCTGCACAATGCAGTGTCATGACACCTATTTTGAAATTCCTTCCCATTGAATATTAGACAGGCGCCATCCCAGTTGTCTTCTCAGTGCCTGCTGAAGACCTTCCTCCTTCAACAAGAGTTTAAGGAGCACTCATTTCCAGTTGGTTTCTGTATTGGAATTGTTTTTATATACTGTATTTTTATGTCTATAAGATGCCCCCATGTATAAGATGCCCCCTTTTTGGAAGGCAACAACCATTCGCCAGTCCACCCTCTGCACTATCCATGTATAAGACAGCCACTGATTTTTGACATTATTTTTTTTGGGGGGGAGCCTAGTCTTATACACGGGAAAATACGGTATTTGAATTGTTTTGTTGCTTGTGTGTTTGCAGCCCTGGGCTCCTTTGGGAGGACGGGTGAGGTATAAATCTAATAAATAATAATAACTGTGTGGGAAAGAGTTTGCAAATATTTCTGAGTTATGCCACACAGATTTACAAATTAATTTTTATTATATATTTTCCACATCTTCCACAATGTTAAATACCATTGTGTACTCATTTTTGTGGCAGTTTTCTTTATATCAACTTGCCACTGAAAAGCATGAGCCGCTTACGAACAAAACTTATACTTCTTTTCTGACCATTTCCCCTTCAATTCTTATATTTATTCCGTTTCCCCCTGTACATTCAATAATACTAACATATTATTATTTTATCTTACTGAATGGCTGAATGTTTGAAAAGTATCGGGCTGGGTTGTTGTTGTTTTTTAATGAAAAATGTGAGAAGAGCTTCCAACAAGGGCTCATCCAAAGTTAATCCTTTTTTATAGTTTCATCAACTCACGAAGATGATGTTCTGTGGATTGCCATGGCAGGAACACATCAAATCTGGGCACTCATGTTAGAATGTGGAAAACTACCAAAAGGAAGGTAAGCTAGAGTGTTAGACATGTTTAGAAACACCAGGCCAATAATTGGTGGGTGGAATGTGTAGACTCACTAGGTGTAGTGGTTAGAGTGTCAGAATAAGACCCGGGAGACCAGGGTTCAAATCCTCACTTGACCATGAAGATCAGTGGGTGACCTTGAACCAGTCACTACATCTCAGTCTAACAGCAGGATTGTAGGGATTAAATGAGGAGGAGGAGGAGGAGGAGGAGGAGGAGGAGGAGGAGGAGGAGGAGAACCGTGAGCTCCTACAGAAGAAGGTGGGATATAAATGCAATAAATATTAGGCATCACATCTTGCTGTACTTTTCTGTATTTACGTTTCTCCATCTTTTACTTTATTATCCAAACAGTTCTGATTAATCAGCTCTTGGTTCATAAAGGCTCTTGCTTCCAGCGAAGCAAGTGTATTTGTTGGTCAGTATTTTTTTGCTTAATATAATTAGAAAAGCATAACCAGAGGGAAAAGGGGACAAGGCCTGCTTGTTTTCAGAATGAAGCGCTTGTAGCAGGAAAGAAAACTGATTACTTCAAAATGAGTAAAAAGCAAAAAGGAAGATTTTCCCCTTTATTCGAATTATCCAAGTTATTTACAGTAAGTGATAGTAGAGGGGGGGAAACAGGCTGCATGTTCAAATAACAACATAGGAACAATGGAAATGCCCATTTCTCCCCTTTAGTGACTTGAAAAAAGGAACCTGCCTTCGATTTGCTGGGAGTGGAAATGAAGAGAACCGAAATAATGCATATCCCCATAAAGCAGGCTTTGCCCAGCCTTCTGGTCTGACTGTTGCTGCTGAAGAACCTTGGAACTACCTTTTTGTAGCAGACAGTGAAAGCAGCACTCTGCGCACCATTTCTCTGAAAGATGGAGCTGTGAAACACCTTGTAGGAGGAGAAAGAGACCCAATGGTAAGTTCTTGCTGTTTGTTCCTGTTCCTACTCAAGTTTGATTTAACAAGATGCCCAATAGCAATGTGGTGTGTAAGCTTATTTTGTATGACTATTCATGTCTTATAAAAGTTATGATAGCAATTGTTAATACAAACTTGATCACTGTGGTAGTGCTCCTTCCCTGTCATTCTAAAATGTTGACTTCATATAGCTGGTTTAACTGCTAATGGTTTTATTGTGCTTTGAATTGATAGTTTGAAGATCCATCATGTTCAGCAAGAATCTTAGTTTATTTGCACTAAATAATAATAATTGAACCAATTTAATAATTGTGTAACTCTCTCTGTGTATATATATTCTATATATGCTTTTGAAAAAAGAATTTATTTGCCTTTGGTGATCTTGATGGAGCTGGAATAAATGCAAAGCTACAGCATCCCTTAGGAGTAACCTGGGACAAGAAAAGAAATCTCCTTTATGTTGCAGATTCCTATAATCATAAGGTGAGCCTGCATGGTGCATTATTTAAAACTGCTTGAGTTTCATTTCGCCAACACTAATACAAAGTTACGTTTTAGGTATTCAGTAAAATTGTTAGTTGGAGTTAAGAAACAAATGATAATTCGTTTATGTATGTTATAAAAGTTGTTGGTTTTTTTGTCGACTTCTGCTTTTTTGTGGAAGACGCTTTTGATTATATGGAGAGGCAATAAAGGTGCTAAGTCTGTATTCCCATTTGCTTATATGGACCCCCGAAACAAGTCCAATGTCGGGACTCTCATTTGTGACACCTAAAAGCAATAAAGCTGTGGACAGTGGTAGTACTGAGAAAGTCCTGGACAATTGCACAGAAGACTGAAAAATTGCATTCCCTCTTCCCTAGGTTTGCCTGATGACGCAAACCCAAGCTCTTTCAGCTGTGTACTAGTCATGTCCATAAAGAGCTGCTGAGTCATTGTAAACATGGGTCACTTGTAGGTATTACTGATGTGGTGATCCAGATCTATGGTAATGATGGCTGCAGAGAGCCCTGTAAAGCATGTCAGAGATAGCTGGTGCAGTCATATGCACTTTGACAAAAAATGACACATCTTCAAGAAACATGAAAAGGGCTTGCATTTTGGCACTACTTTTCCTGCAGAAATTTTGGGAGTCACTTATAATATATATTTTTCATAAGCACTCAGGAAAGTGACTTTATGAGTACAGTACTTCAAATCCCTCATACTGCTAATAACACTTGAACATCTTAATTATTACTGGCCTATAATACCATAGCAAGCAAGAAGTTTGTTCAGTGGCCCAGTTTACACTTCATTGTAGATGTTAGTTGCTGGTATACCATGAACATGCCTTTCTTGGTTGTTTTGGTCCTCCCTGCTCATATTGAGAGAAAACAACAATGAAGCCTGAGTTAGCATTATGTCTGAATCAGGGATTGTTGTTCGTTTTGGTCCCAACAAGCCACAGTCAGTAAGTCGAGAATAGACCTTGTCTACAGATCATAGTATGTTGGGAGTGAAACAAACCACACTTCTTGATACTGGAAATACAAGCTCCCCCTCTGTGAAGGCAGGACACTTAGCAGGCAGCATTTTCTCTTATTGTGACACTGTTCTCTACTTTACTTTCTTCAGAATTTTATCATCAGTAGTATAGTAAAAATAAGTACACGATTCTGTTTTATTATTTACAAAGTTCCTTGTGTTTTGCTTTTCTCTAGATTAAATTTGTAGATCCCAAGATGAAGAATTGTGCTACATTGGCAGGTACAGGGGAAGCGAGCAGTGTCATCGGTTCCAGCTTCACTTCTTCAACTTTCAATGAACCCGGAGGCCTGTGTGTTGAAGACGGAGGTCGTTTGCTCTATGTTGCAGACACAAACAATCATCAAATTAAAGTGCTAGATTTAGAAACCAAAATTGTTTCACTGGTAAGCCACCTTTATAGAACTTTATCTGGGACTTTCAACTTTGGATAAGTTATTATAGTTGGGTCATCTTTCGTCAAATATCCTAATGCTACTGCCCAGATAGCATGAAGCATAGCAGTAAATGCATTCTCATCGTGTTATATAATGATCTGGCAAACAGAACAGCTTTTGTGTTAAGGATATCCTGTTAGGCTTAAAATAAATGTTCCATCTGTTTTAAGAGGTTGGAAAGGACACTAGTGCAGTTAGAGTAAGCAGAGATACAGAAACTTCAGCTTTCATAGCACTGTTCAACTTGGATATAGGAGACCTGATTCAAGTCTCATCTTAGTCTAAAGAGCAGCCTTAAACACCATGTACTCTCTCTGCTTCATGTCTGTGCCCTCCTCCCCCAGTAAAATGGAAATAATAGGTCCAGCTTGTGAAAACAAATGAGATGAAACACTTATAAAATGTGCAAAGTGCTTCAAACTATCAAATAAATAGGCCCTCTGAGCTTGGCACAGTAAGTTAACAGACTCCTGTAGCTGCAGCAGATCAGGTGCTTTCTTCTAAAAACCTAGGAATTACACCATTTCTCATGATATTGAACTCAGGAATTGCTCCTCCCCGTCCCCATTACTAACTAGGCCAATTTCTCACTGACATTCATGTTCAGCTCATAATGGTCTTGATCTAGTACAGTACTAGAACTTCACTTTCCCAATGAAGTCTGGGAAGTTAAGGATAAAGTCTTCACTATTGTCAGCTCTCCTTGCCACTTCAAAGAAAAAAAAAGAAAAGACTGAGTCTAGCAGAATTCCAAAGCAGCACACTTGTTCCTTCAGAGGAAGTACAACCCACCTGGAACCAGAGTCTGGACATCACAACAGATACCCAGAAACAGCAATATAAGACTTGTCCAAGGCAGAATTAGTCACTCATAGGGTGATAGTTAAGGCTTACTCAGAGTAGACTCATTAAAATTAATGAACATGCTATTTTGGTCTATTACTTTCAATGGGTCTACTCTGAATAAAACTTAATTGAATACCATCCTTAACTTTCACTTATTTCTCCATGGCCTTGCACATACCAGCCTTTGCATAGGACTGGGATATTAACACCATACAACAACTCTGGTCCTAAAAGATTACTGACAGGCATGAATTTGTCACATGGTTTCTAGGATGAGGATCCGATTTCCAACCCTTATTCTCTGGTAAAGTTGTCAGATTTTCATCATTGTTTAGGAATCATATGAAGAAGCATAAATGACAAACTTATTTCGAATTGCTTTGGTTTAAATAAATTAACCCAGTTTTTAACTTGGGAGATAAACAAATAACACTGTTAAGTATACTTCATATAAAGAAGTATAGCCAATATTACAGCCACCTTCAGGTTTTGACTCTGCCTTACTTACATATAAGTGTTTTTTCAAGTTGTGCCAATTATTTTTCTGATAATTTGGGTTTTGTTTTTATATACCTCTATATATTGTTGTACATTGTTATGATATATGAGTAGATTGTATTTTTTTTATAAAACTATTCAAAGGAATGTATTTATCATATAACACTCATCAGCTGCTGCTGATACTTCCTTAACAAATTCCTTAACAAATTCAAGTGAATTTTCTTGAACTAATGGAGCTAAGTATCTGTTTAGACTATACAGCATTTGCATCTAAACAAGTCAAAACTGCCAAGAGAAGTAATATTTATTTACTTTTTTGTTTGACCTGAAAGCTGACAAATACACTGGAAACGTATAAACTGTGCCAGATTCTGTAAAATCTCCTTTATAGTAATTTGTAACAAGCATCTTTTGTTTAAAACATTGTTCATGTCATCTTAAGATGAAGAAAAAACAGTATTTGAATGGGTGGCCAACTTTGTGGCCTCCAGATGTTGTTGGACTACAGCTCACATCCTCCTTTCCACTGATCCTGCTAGCCAGGGATGATGGGAATTTTAATCCAACAACATCTGGGAGCCCAAGACTGAGAAAGGCTGCAGTATAGTGTTGGGAATCCATCTCAATTTATGCATTCTCACTGCCTATCAGAAGTTTTCCCAGGCATTGTAATGGAGCGTGGAGCCTGTTCTTGGCCTTGGTTCTCTGAAATAAGGGATCAAGCCTGAGGAAGTTTGGCAGATTTCACAGTGGTTGTTATTATTATACAGTGGTGCCTCGCAAGATGAAATTAATTCATTCCGTGAGTCACTTCGTCTTGCGATAATTTCGTCTTGCGAAGCATGGTTTGCAACAAAAAAAAATGCCAAAAAAAATTGTATTGCGAAGCGCGGCCATAGAAAACTTTGTCTTGCGAGGTACCACTGTATTTTCTATACAGTAACAATATCAAACTGTTGGCTGTGACTTTTCCACGTCTTAGAATATGAAATTATACTTCAAAACAAATGAACTTTCCTTTCTGTTTCTTTGATAGCTACCTCTCCAGAATGCCAACACCGGAGACACTCAGGATGGTCCATCTGTGCAAAAGACTGATACGACAAAATTACCAAAGCTGCCTAAATCTGCTCCAAATCTTCAGCTACCTTCACTGACTGTGAGCCCTGGCCAGGAACTTCAGTTTGCACTGAAACTCAGCCTTCCTCCAAATACCAAACTGACTGAAGAAGCGCCCAGTTCATGGTTTCTCACATCAGAAGGTAAAGGGCCTCAGTTGCTATTTAGTGTAAATAGCTGCTGAGTTTTTTAATGCTCTTTTAGCCAAGCTATCACAGTACATTTATTTTAAATCACTATGTAGCTTTTCTGTGTAATAGTTTTATCGATTTAATGTAAAAAGATCCCATACGTATTAGTTAAAACCAGATTCTGGTCAGACCTACCGTATTTGCTTTCATTCAGAATGAAATTGCTGTCGTTTCATCATCAGAATTGTTATGGGCCATGAAGTTATCTTCTAATGTTTCAGATAAATTGCCAGTTTAGAACTGGATCCAATGGTGTGCTTCTGCTAGTGGAACGGTTTTCCTGCTCACAGCAAAAATGTTTTTGACAAAGCAGAAGAGCACTAGGTGAGGAAAGTGACCCTAAATCTGGAGGAGTTTCTAGATTTGCTTAAACTCTTGTGTAAGACTTTGTACAGGCTCATTATAAAGACTTATTCATGGACCACCAGGGTTTATACACCAGAGCCCATCTTTTCCATATTCACTGTTTCTTATACTGTAACAGAATCCCTTATATGTTCTCATTGCAAAAAAGTTTGCAAAAGAGCAGCACTGGTGCGTTCTCCCCTTCTGTTCTTGGTTCTTTGAATCCCAGCCCACATATTTTGTGCACTAAAATATTATTTTATGATTGAGCTTTCACAAAAGAAGAAAATACATCATTCAAATTAAGATAAAACTCTAACATAATGAGGGAATACCTTTTTTCTAGGCAGTGAATGGCTGCTTCACGAACAGGACACATATGGAGAAATTGAGGACATTTGTAAACAGCCTATAATTCCATTGCGAATACCCATGAACTGCCTCTCATCTGAAGTTGTACTGTCAATCAAAGCGTGCCTCTATTACTGTAGCAAGGACAGCAGTGCCTGCATGATGAAAGGAGTCTCATTCAACCAGACTTTCCATATAGCTAATGCAAGCCAAGGTAGAACATCTCTGATTGAGCTTATATATGCATTTTAACTAAGCCAAAGCAAACAAAAAAGCACTTATTTATCTTTTATTTACTACTGCCTACTTTTGATACAGGAAGAAATTGTTTGTTGATTTGCAGTTTTCCCCTTCCCCCACCTTTTCACGTCTGGTCTTCCAGCAGAGTATAACAAATTTAGCCGTGTAGGTTGGTGCCAAGTTCACCTTGAAAGCTTGTGGAAAATAACTCTGATAAGTGTGATCAGATGAAGTAGAAATGCATTGTGCTGAATCATGCAAAGTGTAATAAAATTCTAGTCCTTTTTTTTCTTGCAGCATAAGCAATAAATGCAGAAGTGTCTTTGGGTCATTGTGTGAATAGTGGATATTCTTAACAAGGATCCCAATGCTGTAATATTGTATAAGAAATTTGCTGTTAAGTATGGTCAGATTGATTTGGGGCTAAACAAAAGCCAAAGTGTATTTTTCTCCCAGAATAAATGGTTGAAATGTGGATATATATTTTTCTCAATTAAAAACACTATATTTTCCCCATAGTATTTTGTATTGAAGGAACTGGTGTATTCTGAAATGATCCTAAAGTGAGCTAGGCTTATTTTTTTATGCAAATAAGCTCAGTTATATAAAACTAACTTATGCCTTATGTTTTCTGGATAACAATTTATGAGAGGTCCATGTTTGTTTTCTATTACCTATCTACTTAGCAGTGGAATTCTGTATTTTTTCACTAACTGCCATGTCTATTCACATATAATGGTGAAAACTTCATTATTTAATTATGTTAGGCTAAAGTTATTATTTCCTAATATTAAGATTTCTTGTTCAGATTTTTGGCAGTGCTGTGTTAAAACCAAATGGACATTAACCACACTTTGTATCTATGCCAGACTATGGACATGTTTCCTTAGCACCATAATGCTTTACAAAAGGTTTTGATAGTATCACTTAGATTTACCGGTACAGTATATGTTACTTTGAAAGTCTTGGGGCATCATTATCATTGTTTTTTTTATAATACACAAGTTCTTCCAAGAGGCCGTTAAAATCATTGTTCACCAAAATTATTAGTTGCTGGAGTCTATGATGGATTTAACACAAAGCTCAGTGGAAGTAAATCAATAATCTTTGCATTTGGTTGCCACCAGCCTTGCATAAAGAAAGAAAAATGTTAAACTCGAGTAAACACAATTGTAAAAAGCTTTTCAAAATAAGCATCTTACATATGTTTGAAGAGACAGATTTGGATACACATATGCACATGATGTGCACCAAAGTGGTATATCTTCCTGTGCAAAAGTTAGGAAAAATCACATTGAATATACCTGGAGCAGCATGTTGATTTTAATGACCCTTCTGAACTAGTTCACAGCTTCACTAACACTCAGACGTTAAATGGCTAGAATACTGGTCTGAGACTTTTCCTACTCTAAAACTATCTTAAGATGTTGCTGAAGAATTATCAAATGTTTGTGTTTGAAGGGGAAACCATATGGTGTGGTATGGCTTTTCTTCCTCTTCATGATCACTTGCCAGCATAGCTGAGAGTTAAAAGGTCACTCTAATACCAAAAATAACAGTATTTCTTCCAGCACTGTCTAAAATTTGAATAGTTCAGCAGCCTTCCTGGCCTATCATTCACGCCAGGTTTTGGAACTCTTAAGTAAGTTCATGCATGTGGCTTTTTTTTATACAGAGAGAAAAATGCACTATTCCAGAGTGACAAGAAAGGGCAAGTGATTAGTAACTCATTTTTTTAATAATGTAAATTGTTCCAGCCTTTTTACAATGATCTTTTAAATTCTTTGTTGGCTAAAATCCAGGAACCAGTTCACACATTTTCAATCACTAGGTTTAAAAAAGCTTTCTGTTTTTCAAAGAAAACGCCACTAAGTTAAACTGTTCTCTTTGCTCTGGAAACTAATGGGTTCTGTCCATTCCCAATGGACAGGATACTAAAAATAACTTTCTTCTGGACTCAATGTTAGTTTGCCTCTTTTTTATGAGTAAAGGTGAATTTATTGCTTTTGTGTAAAAGCCATTAAGGGTAGGTGATAATTTGCCACAGCAGTTGCTTTCTACAAAAAGGCTAAATGTTGCATTATCTTCTTAAGTTTACTTATATTTATTTTACTGCATTTGATTGGAGACTTCCGTTAGAGTATGGAAAATAATTTTAGATTAGTGGTATAGAATGGATTCAGAGTGTAATTTAGTAGTTATTAATATTAATTTAATACATTTATATATAGCCTTGCTTCCATCATAGAACTCAAGATGGGATACATGTGGTTTCCAGGTAGTTTACACAAACATTCCAGACTTTTTCAGTTGCAGCAAGGTAGCTGCATCGCTAACACTTTGAAAAACCAGTTTAATTAGGCCACTTTAAGTAGTAACTCAAGTGATTCCTTCTGGATTTGATTACAACTCAAATCATTTCCGGCCTTCATCACTGTTGGCTGGGGCTGATGGGAGTTGGAAGTCCAACAACAGCTGGAAGGCACTACATTGGCTATTCCTAAACCAGACACCAGGGTACTATGCTATACATGTCTTTTCAGCTCAACAGAGATACTCCGAGGTAAGTAAAAATAGGATTTCAGCTTTCATACCATTCCCCCACATTGCAAAACCAGCTATATTTTTCAACCACTTTCTTTTCTAATCAAGTAGCTTTCAACACTGACCTTGCAGTTGTTGTGGTTTAAACATTTTCAAAGGCTGGCAGGCACTTGTCAAATGTTAGAAAATTAAGGACTCCAGCTTGGAATGTTTGTGTAAGTGTAGTTTATTATTTCATTTACTTCTTTGATGGCATACCAATTTTAAACATGTCGGAATGATTGTCCAGTGAAAAGCCCTAGAGCAAAAGGGCGGTTCAAATTGTATCCACCCACTACACTGATAGTTATGAGGAAAGAAGTAAAAAGAAATGGCAGTACACTTGTACAAATATTCTGTCAACTTCAGAACATTACACTGAAACAAAATCAATAAAATGTGTGTTGCTGACCTGTTATCCCCACCCTCCTATTTTAGCTTCTCCTTGACATAAAATTGAATAAACAGGTTCATGTTGGCCTGGTTCAGACATCATGGCATACCATAGCTTAATGTGATGAGAATGAACCATCTCCCTCCTCTTCTACAGTGGCCACGAGCAGGAATTGAGAAGCTTTTGCTTCTGGCTTAGATTAACCGCAACTTGTTTTGATATCCAAACCTGATAAAGTGTTGTTAATGCTAATAACAACCTAACCTAAAACCATAGTTTATGAAGCTGGCTGGCTTAAGCAAACAATAGTTTACATTGAGCAAATTTATGGTTTGGACAACCTGCTACACTATCTGATTGAAATTGGAAACAAGAGCTTTTGATCTCAGGATCATGCTGGAGATTATGGGGAGCACATGAACCTGAGGCTCACTGCAGGTTGTTCACCTTATGCTAAACTTAACCAGTAAGCAGCTATGCAGGTGCTTAAAAAATGCCACTGATCACTTATGCTGTTTTGCACTTTGGGACATCCTATTTGTGTGTGTTTTCTGTTTATCTCTCTATAATTTGCATTTGTTAACAGAGTTGACTAGAAGTATAGTTTGAAGTTCTAGTCCAGTTTTATGTGGGTTTGTTTTATTAAAAGACATTTAAACTCTTTTAAGGCACCTGGACTTTGTTGGATAAATGACATAAAATGAAAATATACTTTTGATGCTACAGTAGAGGAAGTAAACTGGATAGCTTTCCTTTAACTTACTTAAACTAGAGTCAGCTGAATCAAAATAAACTGGCTGAGGTCCTTAATTAAGATAGGTCTGGAACTGATTTTGTTTTTGTGTTTTGCTAGCATATGCATTATCAGAAAATCTCAAATTGAAAGTCATATTCCAGAAGGCAGAAAATTATGTACGTTGAAGGGGGAAAATATGATCTAACCTCACAGTGAACATCTTGAGCTGTGTTTTACAGTAGTTGATTTGTTTGTCATGCTCCTGCTTTTTCATGATTATTCTGATGCAGAAGAAGATATTCTTATAGTGACTTAAGCGCAAGCATTATGTGTGTTTGAGCTAATGCAGTTTAATTCTGTATGTGATATATTGCAATTAAAGGGCTTTTAACACCCCATCACATTTTCAGCTTTTCACATTTTGTACTTTATATGCAGTTTTTGTTTCCTTTTTTATTCCTTCACTTTATCTTGTTTAAATATTTTCAATAAAATATGAATATTAACCTTTTTCTTTTTTAAGCTTTGATACTAAGAACTTTGGGATCCATGGGGCACAGATAACTTATGTATAGTGATTTTATTTTAAATTTAGATTTTTATTTTTAGATTTAAATTATATTCAGATTTAAAAGCTTCCCACTGTTGCTGGTACTTTAGTGAGTTGTGAACGTTAACAGGTCCTGTTGGTTTCAGTTCCATTTTCTGCTACCTGAAACAAACCAAGCTTGCTACAGCAAGTGCTGCTAGGGTATAGAGAACCTACTTTCCCCATATTTCTAGATTTTAATTTGCCTCACTTCAATATGCTTTATCACTTCCTCTTCCTGTTACTTGAATACATCTGATAAAGTTTCTCAAATGAGTGCAAGATTCTTTTGGCTTCTGTCAGAGTCAGATTTGAATTGTACTGAGGGAGATGCACACAGAGCAACAGATCATCTTTCGCTAATGTGGAACACTCCAGTTGAAATTCCTCATTGCAGAGAGTGGGACTAGATGACCCTTGGGGTACCTTCCAACACTACAACTTTATGATTCTATGGTTCAGAGTTAATCCCAGAATATATTTAAGTGAACTGTTGAATGTGCCTTTGAAAATGTAATCTTTGCAATAAGGTTGTGAGCTTTTAAATTTATATAAAAGGAAAAGAAAGTAATATGTTTGAAATCTTTGGTAATTTTACAAAGATAGCTAATAACAGAAAAGCTATATTAAACTATATAATAAAACCAAGAGCTAAAACTGTTTGAGTGTTTTATTATTATTCCAAAATTTTTGTCCTGTTGTTATATTTCTCTTTTGTACATAATAATAATAATAATTTATTATTTATACCCCGCCCATCTGGCCGGGTTCCCCCAGCCACTCTGGGCGGCTTCCAAAAAAAACAGAAATTCTAAAATACAGAAATCCATCAAACATTAAAAGCTTCCCTAAACAGGGCTGCCTTGAGATGCCTTCTAAAGGTCTGGTAATTGTTCTCTTTGACCTCTAGTGGGAGGGCATTCCACAGGGTGGGTGCCACTACCGAGAAGGCCCTCTGCCTGGTTCCCTGTAACTTGGCTTCTCGTAATGAGGGAACCGCCAGAAGGCCCTCGGAGCTGGACCTCAGTGTCCGGGCAGAACGATGGGGGTGGAGACGCTCCTTCAGGTATACCGGACCGAGGCCGTTTAGGGCTTTAAAGGTCAACACCAACACTTTGAATTGTGCTCGGAAACGTACTGGGAGCCAATGTAGGTCTTTTAGGACCGGTGTTATGTGATCTCGGCGGCCGCTCCCAGTCACCAGTCTAGCTGCCGCATTCTGGATTAGTTGTAGTTTCCGGGTCACCTTCAAAGGTAGCCCCACGTAGAGCGCATTGCAGTAGTCCAAGCGAGAGATAACTAGAGCATGCACCACTCTGGAGAGACAGTCAGTGGGCAGGTAGGGACTCAGCCTGCGTACCAGATGGAGCTGATAAACAGCTGCCCTGGACACGGAGTTGACCTGTGCCTCCATGGACAGCTGTGAGTCTAAAATGACTCCCAGGCTGCGCACCTGGTCTTTCAGGGGCACAGTTACCCCATTCAGGACCAGGGAGTCCTCCACACCCGCCCGCCTCCTGTCCCCCACAAACAGTACTTCTGTCTTGTCAGGATTCAATCTCAATCTGTTAGCCGCCATCCATCCTCCAACCGCCTCCAAGCACTCACACAGGACCTTCACCGCCTTCACTGGTTCTGATTTAAAAGAGAGGTAGAGCTGGGTATCATCAGCATACTGATGGACACCCAGCCCAAACCCCCTGATGATCTCTCCCAGTGGCTGCATATAGATGTTAAAAAGCATGGGGGAGAGGACAGAACCCTGAGGCACCCCACAAGTGAGCGCCCAGGGGTCTGAACACTCATCCCCCACCACCACTTTCTGAACACGGCCCTCTTTTTACATAAATAAAAAGAGCATTAAAAAATAAGTAACAAACATTTGAAAAATGTATTAAATTGGCCCAATCCAGAGCAATATGTACATGGCAGTGGATTTTCCAGTTGCAGGCATTCACACGTCTCCTCAGCAACAATTAGACCACCTGTCTGAGGTGCAGGAAACCTTGGCTCAGTTTGCTAAGTCCAGGCATTTTCAAAGTCTGTTTCGGGGGGGTCTAATCCGGCCCCTGTGGCAATTTAATTCCTGGGGTAAAATCCTAAAAAAAATCACAAAAAGCTCAACAACCTCAATCCTTTAAAAAAGCTCAACAACTTTGGTCGGCCCTCACGGCCCTTCACTTCATCAAATCTTGCCCTCTTTGAAAAAAGTTTGGATACCACTGAAAGTCCCAAAGCACTTATCAGTACTGCAAAAGTGTATTGAGTGCATTTGACTGGTGCTGTGTTTGCATATAATAGTTTGGTAATGTGAACTGTTTACTTTCTCAGCCCACCACAAGGGCTGCACACATGGCACCCATTTTCACAAAGATAGTTTCTGATCCATGCAGCCTATTAATGTATGAGCATCCTGACCTGACTTGAAAATGTATAAATCAAGGAGAAATGGAAAAGTTGTGTAAATAACTTTTTTAAAAAATAAATGAAAGTAGGGGGGGGAATTCTCAGAAGCACAACTTGTATGTAGTTGGGGGGGGTTGGTTAATCATTCTAAAATGTAATATTAAATTTCTGTACATCCGAATATCACGGGGCAGCTTACACATGCAACAGCAACAATAACATGGTGTGTGGACCGTAGGGGTGTCCAAAAGATGGGAAGAGGAGCTCCCTTCTGTCCTCTTCACCTACAGCTGCTTTCCTGTCTCATGGCAGGGCTTGCATCTTTATAATAATGAAATCTTTATGGGCAGGCACCAAGGTGAGTGGTCCTTCCTTAGGCTGCCCACAGCTGTGTTCCATTCAGGTGCACTCCACACCCAGTTCCAGGTACACAAGGTTTCTTGGTGGCTCTTGCCACTGTCCATCTGTTCTTGGTTGGCACAATATTGTTCATTTTCCATCAATGCTTGGGTTCACTCTTCTGCTCAAATATACTAGAATTCACATTTCATTTTATTTTTTCATTCAGGGAATAATACCCTGTAAACATACATATGTATAACTTCTAGGTGCATCTTATCAAACCTAGTGGAAGCGGCCTGCTATCAACAATACTCCATATATGTTCAACTTAGTGCAATTCCTATGCATATTTTTCTCAGAAGTAAGGCTGATTGAGTTCAGTGAGGTTTACGGCTAGATACAGAATTACAGCCTTATATGCAAGAGAAGCCTAGAAAGTTGTCCAGTGGATGGCGTGGGTCTATTTATTTTTAGTTGTACGCTGAGAATCCCTTAATCAAATCTCAGCACATCCCCTAGGATATCCTTAGGCAAACCAGCCTCTCTCAGTCTTAGCCCATATGGGGTGCCTCTTACTCTCCTACTTGGATTGTTAACAGGATATCTGTGGGGCACTTTAAATGTGTAAAATAATTGAGCATTTGTAAATGCTTGCATTAATCAGGCAGCTTGGAGTCTCTCATGTTTCTACAGCCCACCAGTAATACATTTACTCATTATTTTCTAAAACTAGTACAGATAATCGTAAAAATCTACAGCAAATTAGGTAACACCGAAAAAGCCAGAGAAAGGTAGACTCAGCTGTGTTAACTATACTACAAAGGTAAACATGAAGGACACTCATTATAATAGTGATGAGGTGAATGCATTTTATTTTTTAAAAAATTGAATTGATTTTTAACTCCACTGTACTGACCCATCCGTCATCTTATCTGAATGTCCATTTTCTATCAAGGACAGCTTCCCATTATGAAATGAGTGCTTATCAATATCCTTGCTCCTTTTAAATCCTCTTGTTGCACTTCTGAGGAAGATTTAGCAGAACGAGAACAGCAGAATATTGTCTGTAAGGCAGATTTCGAGCACAATTCAAAATGGCATGAGTGGACTGAAATCGGGCAGGGCATTGCAATACTTGGGATTCTGTGTTTCATGTAAGATGCAGCGATCTTAAAGTCAAGGATTATCAGTATTTAAAACATTTATAAAACTTGTGGTTAGTCAGCAATCTGCCAAGGAAATCGTTTTACATGCAAATCACAAACTGCGATGCAAGAGAAAAATTGATTATCTGCCCAGGAAATGTAATATCCAGCAGTCTCTAGATTCTTCTGTCATTACCAAACAGAAACGCTTCATGATATATACACTCCCAAGACTAATTGAAATACTATTTTGTGCTGCTTAATTTAGATCTGTCCTCATATCCCCATATATGAAAAAAATGTACCACAGTATTTGAAAACATTTCACAAATGCCAGAGAGGCATGCTACAATAAACACTTAGCTTTTGAAGTCCCTTTGGGGGGGGGGCGCAAGGCATTACTGTGGAAGGCATTAAATTAGGTAAAACTGGGGTTTTTTTCCCTAAACCTCTAACCTATTAAAATTCCGCAGCTTCTTCATGGTTCCTGCCTGAGCAAAGCTAACTCCTATCCAACAAAATACCAGAAAGATTTTCTGAATATTTTTTAAAGCACATGCCGTTTTCAGTCACTGTTCAGGTTTGATGTTTATAGGGAAGAGGGTCTTTCCTCTTATCTTTGCAGGTAAATACTGGGCCAGGAGATTAGGAGATCCTTATGTTTATCACAGCTCCTTGGCCATCTAAAATTTAGGCAAACAAATTAAGGGGATTAAGAGTCCCAAATGAGAGGAGAAATCGGCCATTTCTGTCTCCCTGTTGAGTGTTCAGAAGTAAACAAGTTGATGCATCCTTAAGGGGTGAGATTAAGTCATCAGTTTAGGAATTTCATATGCAATACAGAGTTCAATTGAAAGAGTATCCTTTCATGTTTTGGCCCCTCAACCATCTAGCGATGCTTCTATCTACAGTTAGATTTTTTAAAATATAGATTTTTTAAAATCAAGATTGTTGAGGAATGAACTACTAGCAATATTTAGTTTGAAATGCTAAAGAGCTGCCTAGGGGCTGAGTGTACACATAAAGAATTCATGCAAGGTCTGATTCACTATCATTGTGGGCCATTTGGTGATAAGGTAATGCAGCTCATTCATGGAGAGCTACATAAAACCATTAGGTGCCACCTTTTACTTTTCAGGGGCATGAAACTTAAAATATGTGCCATTTTACAAGAAGTATAAAGTAGCAAATATACAGCACTCGATAACAAAAAAAATTAAACAATGGAAGAGCATCATCACTTAGGAAAAAGAAGAAAAGCTTACAGTATTCATCAAACACAAAACCTATAAAGTAAACCAAACGGACTAGTAAAGAAAAAAATATATAATCAGCTCTTTATGAAATTCAAAACCATACTGTATGTTTGGGAGAACAAGGTTCTTTTGACAGTACTCAGGACAGAATCCAATTTACTACAAAATTATTTCATTTTTATCCTGCGTCTTTTGACCTCAGCAAATCTGTCAACTAGAATATTTTTCGGGGGGGGGGGGAATGAAAGGCAGAGAAGACGGGAGACAGAGACAGACAATAACCCTTTAGGGAGAAACAAGATCTTCACAGTCTCAATTCTTAATTTGTTACGTCCCTGAAAATTAAGCAATGACCATGTCTATACAAGAAGAAATAAACCTGTGATACAATAGGAAAGCCTTTAAATAGCTTTCTGTGCTTTTTTCCCCCTCTTGACTCATTCAGAATTGTGCTCTGAAATAACCTTAGCCTACCAAAAATGTTGTGTCTCTGGCACCCAATGGCATTCTGTATTCCAGAGAAAACACTAAAATAATAACCTTCTTATCCCAGAATTCCCTCAGGATGATAGGCACCCCATGCTGCGATGGAAACTCGAGTATTGTCTGAACGGCATAATTTGGTTTACAGATGGATGGGTGCTTGGTACAGCAAGGGATAACTTCTCATTGACCTGAAACAGTCACACAGCGAGAGTTTTACTCTTCGAGGCATAAGATCTTTGAATGCTGTTATTTGGCAAAAATGCCACCCTGTAAATAATTGTGATTATTCCTCCACAGTGATAATGCCCTCAGCAGGAATAAAGCCATTACTGTAATTACACAGGATTGGCACGAACCATAGTGAAAGCAGAGGTAATAGCACAGGTGCATCAAATCCTTCTGTGTCCTACAGCTTGGAGTTTATAAATTGCTAGCTATTTCTGGCATTCAAATATTCCAGTTGCTATTACTATGCACATTTTCCATATACATAATTTAGAAGTCTTTAGTCGCAGTAAGGTAAAGGTAGAATTAAAAGTAATTACACATCAAAACAGTCCAAGGACATTATCAAACAACATCTACTATAATAAGTTACAGTATTAGAAATTAAAGAAGCCATCAAAATACAATTCATAGAATCATAGAGTTGGAAGGGACCCTGAGGATCATCTCGTCCAACCCCCTCCAGTGCAGGAATATGCATCTGTCCTTTATAGATATTTATAGGTATTGAACCTGCAACCTTGGCATTATCGGCACCACGCTCTAAACAACTGATCTGTCATTAAAAATCAGTAAGTTGTAGACCCCCTGAATGAAGTTTGCAGACAAGTGGTGGCTCACAGACCACTGTTTTGGAACCAAAAGGCTCTATGCAGTGCAACTGAACTGGTCGTGCCCCCGTAAATCTGCCTCTGGCCACCAGTTCTTCTCCCATTCTTGCTCCAGCCTAATTCTGTGCCTAACTGCAATTCTGTTACAGCCAGCACTCCACTCTGAAGTGTGACATAAAAAGGGGACAAAAGCCCTAGCGGAATGCTGCAGAAATGACTTAAATTTGTAGGTCTAAGTTCTTCAACATTTAGAAATGAAGAAAGTCTTACTGAGTATATATATTGTCAGGAGTGGGGAACCTTTGGCATCCCAATGGCCCTATTCTCTTGTGGGTATCCTGTGCTGCTTTGAACAACTTGGCAGGGTAACGGCCCTACAAAGCAATTAGGGGCTTTGTGGGAAGTAGTGAAGTGTCACTTCTGGACTTAACTTGAGCATACAGCACGTAACGCAGCACTCAGCCGATGTGTCTGAGCTCTTAACTGGTACTTTCAAGGTACTAAGCCAATAGTAATAATAATGAATGTCAATAATAAGGAGCTACTTTGTACAAAAAGACAAGTAGTTTCTATTTAAAGCTATTGCTTTAGAAAAGTCTTGGCTACAGACCACCACTTCTCCAAAAAGAGGGGAGAACTCATTCTAAGCAGTCAAATTTGTTGACAGATATATGATTATATTTAAATAGCCCTGTCCGAAAAATATCTGTCACCTACAGTATGGGAAAAAATATTCAGGATTTACCCTTCACATGTGCTCTGCTCTATGCCCCCCCTGCTCCTGTTGTATAAAGGCAAGCTAACAGCACCATCCTATACATACCTACTGAGTAGTGAGCCTCATTCTGCTCGGTTGGATTTACCTCTGAGGAGATAAATGTATAGGGTTGTGCTGTAATTTTCTTCCCTGGTGGAAAAATGGGAGAGAGAGGTTGTAGAAATTGGCTTGTGTACTAGTTGGCTATTTAAGCTTTAGGGCTGAGGTAAATAATCGTTACAGAATGGCAGTGGTTTATGCCTACAGTTACCCCCCCCCCCACCAGCTATTTTCAAAGCTGTGGTGAGCTGTAGGCCTGCCCTCTAGCACTGTGGCAGTATGGATGGTAGTTTTCATTAGCCTTATTCTTTTACACAGTGGTTGGTTTAAAACTGTCTCAGGCACATTCAGCCCAGAACAAGACTAGCAACATAAGCAATTGCAAATGTAAACATTTGTCCTTTATTCCCCTTTGAGTCAGGTGCTGGGTTAATCCCAGGCACCTGGTCTCCTACCAATTGATAGTTGGGATTCCTAGACATTGCAATATCCCCACCTCCCCTCTGCCGCTGAGCAGCTCTTGGCGCTGGGGCAAGCCGTTCGTGTTTGTTTTCAAATTTGGGAGGCTGCTTGGCCAGTGGCCAGGATTGCAATTTCTAGAAGTGGACATCTCAGATAAATCAATTAATGTACAGAGCTTTGCAGCAAGGAAGAACACCATACATAAACATACATAGACTTGGTCTCTGGAAGTAAACAGTTGGAAGAAAGCGTATTAAAAGAGGGGTGTGGTAACCACTGGCCCCTGGCTCCTCCTCCTCACCCTGTCTGCTCCTCCTCAAGCCCAGCTTCCCCTCACCTCACCCCACCCCATATGCCTTTCCCAGCTGAAGGTAAATATCAAGATTTAAGGGGAAATATTACTAATTTAGAACTAAGCATTGGATAAATGTAAACATCACACCAAAAAGGATTCTAGTTCTCTTTGCCCTCCCCAGAATATTCATTATGAAACTATAGACCAAATTGTCTTAATCAGCATACTGTACTGTAAAATTGGTATGCAAATGTGTCCAGCCATGTTGCTATTTTCTGTAAAAACAAAACAAAAGAAACTCAGATGTTCACCTTGGCATGCCATTGAGAGGGAACAGCTGGCTGCTAAGAAACAAGAAGACAACAGATAAGCTATGTCAGAAAATGTAGTGTTTTACAGAAAACAGCCATAGGCTGGTTGGTTGTGTAGGATGCCTTTAAAGATTCTCCCTGTCTGTCAGTCTCTAAGATCACATGCAAACACTAAAGGACCAGGGAGGCAACCAGAAAGCACAGCTTATTGAAGTAGCTAAATGAGAAAGATCAGAATAAAATGCTTTGTGAAAAACAAATACCAAAAAAACTGATTGCAGAAGGGAAAGAATGAGAGCTGCTGGTACATTATAGAACCCAAAAGTCCATAATATACACTAAACCAGAATACTTGAACATAGAAACAGAGATTCAAGTTGGCTGACAAAAAAAGGTTCCACCAAACACCAAGTTAGCCTTCTCCAGCCTGGTGCCCTTGAGACGTTTTGGAGTACAACTCCCATGAACGTCAGCCAGCAAAGTGAAGTCCAAAACACCTTGAGGGCACCACTTTGAGGAAGGCAGTGGTAAATTTTCACATTGCCTCTTGTATTCCTTGCCAATTATTGCAGATTTGCAGAGTTGTTACACAAAATGTTAGACTGCATGTGGTTCTATCCTATGCATGGTTTCTCAGAAGTAAGCCACTGGGTTGCATCCAATGAAGTCATTGTTCTCACACTTGTGTAAAGGAACCTCTTCTCCCTTTCTTTCCCTATTGAAGCCTTTCAAATCTGCTCCAGAAGATTGGAGAATCCTCAGAACAGATTTGGGTGTGTGCACAGGATAGTTCTATTTCTTGAGGGAAGACTGCAATAACTTCAGTGGATACAACCTTCTGAGTTCAATGGGAGTTACTTGTTTATATAGAATTGCAGCCTAAGAGTCCCTTAATTCCTCAGCTGGAGAACTAAGAACAATATGGATAAAGTATTGATGCTAAGTAAACAGCTGTACAACCAAACAGAAGGCATTCAGATAAATCATGAAGGAAGTTGAGAATGCAAATAAAGTGTGTCTCAAGCAACAGCCAACAATTCTGCAGCCTTGCAGGTGAGAGAGCAGAGCATTTTCCATTAGCCTGCATGATGATGCCACTATGGTGTTTATTACTATTATGACTCTCATTATATTCATTTACATATCACTTAAGTGCCAAAGTGGCTGTTAAACTGTATACAAATATAAAACCAATTACGGGAAAAATTAAAAACACATAATTAAAATACCCACTAATAATGCTATCAAAACAATAAAATAAACATCCACAATTAAAATGTGCAAAACAAGCTCATTAAAACAGTTAAAACAGCAATTGAAACAAATAGGAAGTTCAGGTCAATAGATTACGGGGTTGCAATTTGAACAGATCTACTGTATCTTTAAGAACCAGCAGGAAGGGCATTCCACAACACTGGTTGCACAAGTGAAAAAAACCTCCATGATACCGCAGGCTGGTATCATTAGTTCCATGGCAAAACTAAGCAGGTTGCTTTTCTTGATCTTAATGTCCTTACCAGGCAATGAAAGGGAAGATTCTTCCTCATGGGCTCGGGTAGCAGCCAGCTAGCCTGCATGCGACAACAACAGAAAGAAACCCACCTTTCTGGTCTGGCCTGATTTGACAATTATTTACCATTGCTTCCCCCCCATCCTATTCTTGCATCATTTTACTCATTGTTTTTTTCCTTCGTATCTGTTGTCTCAGGACTTCATCTTTACATTATAGTAGTGGCAGTGAAGCCCATGTTACTTCTAACTTCAGAACAGTGTGTTGAGTACATTTTAGTCACCAAACATGTTTTTTTCCATACAATTCTATAAAAACACATCTAACCAATTCATTTAGCAATATGCACTTATCACAGGTGATGTTCCCTCCTCCCTTTGTTGGCAGCATCAAAGACTCTAATAACCTGGCAGAAATCACAACTTACTAGAAGCATTACTGCCTGATAAAGCACCTATAAATCAGGAGTGTTATTTATAGCCCTTGCTGGCTGCTGATTCAATATCTTTATCAGACAGTACATACAGTAAGATCAGCACTGGGTTTACTCCCAGATAGCACTAATGGATTGTTTCAGGAGGATGTTGAATGTGATCTATCTGGCCAAACATTCAGAATCATATTGTAATGCCTCAGAACTGGGCGAGCACTAAGCAATGTAGAACCGCAGGATAAAAGCCACTTGAAACATCCTGTGTGTGACAATTACTAAATTTTCTGGCCCTACTGAGTGGAGGAGCTTGCCATGTGGATTGTTCCCAACATGTGGAAATAGACTCAAAAACCCCTAGGATCTCTGGGAAGTGTCATTCTGTGAGGGAGCCTAAGGCTTTCTGACAGAATTGTTAGCTACTTCACCAAACTACAGTTCCCAGGATCCCTTGAGGGGAAAACCATGGCAGTAAATGCCGGAAACCTTGAACAGTAGTATACGAAAATGAACAAATCATCTGATCTGGCATAAGGAAACATCCAGTGTTCCTGTTAGCACATTCTGCTTCTCATTCTCCAAGTCCCCAAAGAGGCTAACAACATATAACAAAATCTCAAATAAGTAAGCTTAAAAGCAAGAGATGACATTAGTTCTTATCTCAGAAGCTTGGTCCATTTCTTAAAGGTCAAACTACACCTTTGGGCTCTCAGAGAAAGCAAAGCGTTTCTAAAATAGTCTGTCTTCAGTGCCCCAAAGAGAAAATCTAACTATAGTAGAATATAGTATAATTTTGGCACTAATTTCTGCATTATTTGCTTCCAGGGGAAAATAATCTCAGAATGAGTGCTAAACTTGTGCTATTTTCTACCAGAGTTCCGGAAGCCGCTTTTGCGTTGTGTGAAAGTTCAAAAATGTGCAAAATAACATGGAAACATGGAAATAGAATAAGCTGCCATGTGAATGCAGTCTTGGTGTACCAGTCATATAAGATACCCAAGACCTATTTATCATTTTGCTGTCTGAGGCATTGAACAAGATGGTGCTCCCCTAATTCCGTAGACAGAAGCTGATTTGTCTAGTAGTTGAAACTTAGTCCAACTACTTGGTGATGGGACAGCACACCTGAGGACAGCAGGCTCAATATGGGGATGCCTAAAGCCACATCCACACCTTACATTTAAAGCACTCTTATACTACTTTAACAGCCATGGCTTCCCTCAGGATTGATAGATAAAACACTAAGAGAACTGTAGCTCTGTGACATCTCTTTAAATGTATGCTGCAGGTGTGTGGTCTGACACACACAAAACTGTCCTCCAACACATTGTTGCTGCTCCCCATATCCTAGTATCTGCTACCTGAGGAAGCCACCTCACTTCTACCTAATGATAGTGCCAGCCATGCATTCGCTCATTTTCCCGGTAAAAGTGCAAAGAACGAACTAAAGAGTCGAAGGTCAATCTTTCTACGGTAATATTATCGATTACCTTCTAAATATGTGTTTAATGGGCCTGACCTAAAAAGAATTACTCCCAGCTGAATAACTGGAACAATTAAGCCCCTGGTTTAGCAACACACTCCCCTCTCTTTACCCCGAAGAATGCATTTGGTCAATTGATGTCTCATGAATGCAAACCTAGCGCTTCATCCATCGATCTGTCAGCCTGCTGTATTTCAAATAGTTTTTCTTCAAAAACACGTTACCTCACTGAAATGTAAGTACTGGAAAGATGCTCTGTTGATACAGTGGTTTTTTTAAGTGAGCACTGCATAATGGGGTCAAATGCTGTATCCATTTCCAGTCTGAATTCATTATGCTAAGGAACCATTGAGCCTGGCTGTTTTTATTCTTCTCCACCCTGACATTGAAAACAATGCAGTAAATTAGATGAAGCTGTCATCTGAAGTTCAGTAATGACTGACTGCCCATTCCTTTATGTGGCTTCAGCGAAGCTCTTTGACCCAATGAGTCCTCTCTGGAGTGAGGTACAAAAACAAAACGGCAAACCCTTAATGCTTTGAAGGCATGTTCTTTTTTAAAAAAAAATCTGGCACACCTTATTAACAGCTTCTCGCAAGCACTCATATTTCCTACAAATTTCCAACCTATAAGTTTTCCATTTAGCTGCCAGTGTTTGCATTTGACAAAGCAAACACATTTCTTGTAACACATTGTGTGGTAGGTGGGCAGAGAATTTGCAAAACATATGTATTGCAGGCTAAAGTTAGCTGAACAGGAACAGATGTTATCATGTCAAACAATCCTAAAAGGCCTGGTTGACTCCAAAATAACAAATGCCAAGGCTACCATTCTTGTGTGTTTGGGGGCAATGCAAAATTAAATACTAAGTTTCCTGGTCAGAAGATAGTTAGTCCTAGTGATGAAATTCAATTCAGTTTGCACTGAAAGCCAAATTTATCAAATTTGCACTTTCCTAAACAACATGATACAAGAAATAGCCATACTTCAAACTTCACACTTATCTGAAAGTTGTAATGAAGTTCTCCAAGTAAACAACATTTAGAAAAAAAGCATATATTAGGTAAATGAAAAATAAATATATTGGTGTAAATAACATACAAAAATGCATTATGTTAGGAAAAATGGCTTGCAAAAATGTGTATATTTGTCTAAACCACATGCAGAGAAACATGCATATTAAAGTCAGTTCTCCACATTTTTGTTTGAAAAATTCTTCAGCATTTCTTTCTTTCTTTCTTATATATGTTCCTTCTTCTTCTCTTCTTCTCTCTCTTCTCTTCTTTTCTTTTCCTTTGATATCCTCTGTTCTGGGCCATTACTGGGGTCACAAAATTACATACCCATGAAGGTGGTAGGTGGAGGGACCCTGGGTCAGAGGCAGGGATGGGAAGATCTTCTGGGGTGAGAGACTGGAGAAGAAAGGAAAGCTCCCAGGTGAGAACTAGGAGGGTCCACCAATTCCTGTGTGAGACAGGAAGAGCTAACTTAAAGGGGACTGCATTTCCCCCCTCTTCCTTTCTTTTTCATAATACAATAAGATAAAAGAAACTAATCTAGATAAAAACCCTTTCATTTTTATCTAGATGAGTTTCTTTTATCTTACTGTATCACGAAAAGACTTTAATATAATATTATGAGAAAAGATACTTCAGCATTTTCATACTAATTTCCCCTGAGGGTTTTTTAAAAAGAAAAAAAAAGAAATGTGGAGAATTGAATTTAATGTTGGAGAAATGAAAAACGGAGAGAAGCAAAACTGTCAGATCCTTCCATTCCTAGACCTAGGCAAGTCCAAGCAAATCACATTCAGGCATCTCCCAAAAAGGGTTTCAAAGAAGTGCTGCAGGCAGAAGTGACCTGCCCAGGAAGGGAGAGATTAGAGCAAAGTCAGGGCTATTTGGGCACAGCGGCAGAAGTACCGGTACCAGATTGGCTCCACTGGTGCACCACAGCCTTGTCCCTCCCGCTTTCAGTAAGCATCAGTACAGTAATGTCATGCCAGGAGGCTAATGCTGAGACTTCTACCTCACTAGGGAAGCCAGTTCTGGCTGTGGGCAAGTGGTGCAAGCAAGACAGAAACACAATCTCTGGCTGTCCAGGCATCCTCCTCCCTCTAGACAACACCCACACATTAGACCAGGCATAGGCAAACTTGGCCCTCTAGTTTTGGGACTACAATTCCCATCATTTCTGGCCACTGGTCCTGTTAGCTAGGGATCATGGGAGTTGTAGTCCCAAAACACCTGGAGGGCCGAGTTCGCCTATGCCTGCATTAGACACAAGGAAGGAAGTGGAACCACACTCCAAATGCCCCTGCTCCTGCTGCCCCTGTCCTCTTCTTAGTTTGCTACGTAATTTTCTCCCTACCACCTTCTGCTTTCCATGCTGGTTTCCCCATAATTCCCCACAACTTCCCACAGCCTCACATTTTGACATCCTTCTGCTTCCAGCAGCTCACACCTTCACTTTATCCACGAAGGTTCTGGGGAATGTTCCTTTTTGTCATTTCGTAGTCTGACGCGGGTGAAATTAGTATTAAGCCCTATCTTCCTGCTGCCTTCCCTTTTTCTTCTTTAAGCATCCCCACCTGATGCATAATTCAGACAAAGTGTCAACTCACAAGCATGAAGACTTTAAAAATGAAAATTAAAAGTTACCCCTTTTGATTAACCTTTGTGTCGTGGATTTGAAAATTAATGATAATAATTACACTCGTTTCCATGTTAAGAGAGCAATAACTCGTTTTACAGCACTTGGGTGCCTGGAGCTCCGTTGTTTACTTACAATGGAAGTTTTTTATGCTTGATATTCTCTCAGGCCACTTTAATATTTTACAGGTACACCTACATGAGTAAATGAGACAATAGAGAACAAAAGCCAGGCCATTGTATCAACTACACTCCTACCTGCTAGCTGTTCTGTGCCTTTGACACTCAAGACTTTAAATAGAAGGGTGACATTTAGGCTAAATGTACTTTAATTTGGGGAATAAATAAAGCAAACCCTTTATTTCCAAACATCTTTATTTCCCTCCAGTATATTCAATTTCCTTTGCACTTGAATGTGAAACTTCCAAGTTAAGCAAAGTTGTCAGAGCCAAATTATAAGAAAGTACCTACAAAAGATTAGAATCAAATGAAGAGTTCTTTTGCACAATCTGTCCAACATAGTAGAAAGTGACCTTTTGTCCGGGGATGGATCATTTCCTAGTACTTCATAGGCTGTATTAGAACTTTTGTGAGTCAGAGGACCACCTCTAAATTGCACATTTCAGAAGCACATAATTAAATCTTCTCACAAGCAGGGATCATGCTGGCAATTTGCATCCAAATCTGTCAGAAAATAAGAAAGGTTACTGACATAGGGCGTTATGCAATTAAGCAGGTCCACTAGCACAAAGACTGCACTATGGAAATTCCCCGCCCTCTCTCCACAAGTACCACCCTGAAGCCCCTAAATATGTTCTGTGGGGTTTCCCCAAACTCCCAAAGCAGATTTAGGTATCACATGGAGAGAGGAAGGGCAGGGAAGTTTCATTGTGCAGCTATAAGTCCTTGTTATACCTAGTACGGGGTGGCCAACTCCCAAGAGACTCTGATCTACCTACAGAGTTAAAAACTGGGAGTGATCTACCCCATTTTGGGGGGTTCAGGTCAAAGCTGTTGAGTTTTTTTAAGGAAGGGAAGCCTTGTTTTTTGGGGGTTAGGTCAAACTTGTTGAGCTTCTTTTAAGAGGGAGGGAGGCCCATTTTTGTTTAGGGTTTCAGGTCATAGTTTAGCTTTTTTTAGGGAGGAGGAAAATTTTGGGTGAGCTTTTTTTAGGGGTGCCAGTGATCTAGCAGTGATCTACCACAGACATCCAGTGATCAACTGGTAGATCACAATCTACCTGTTGGACGTGCCTGACCTAGTAGAACTGTAAAAATGGAAGCAGGCCCTCCACCCACACATATTTGTCTCTGCTTTAATTTTGCATGCTTAATCCACTCTGAAGGACCTTGTATACTGGAAAAGTCATACATTTTAGCTGCTCATCCTTTTCTTAACATATCTGTGGATTTGGCAAGTGTCAGGTTGCATTTGACTTAGGTGCTCTTAGGATTTGGCAAGTGTCAGGTTGCATTGACTTAGGTGCTCTGCTCATAAAACTTTCCCATCAGTGGAAAAGGGAAGTGACTTTCACAGGTCTCCTTTTCCCTCAGCAGACCCTTTATTGCTCAGAAAGTAGCTCTGAAGGCTTGGGAGACTCTCTGGAGCAGCATGAGAACTGGTCTAGGGAGCAGCACAGAGCAGAGCATAAAATGCTGCCCAGGCGCCCATATGGTACTCCTGTCTCCACTAGATTCCAGTCCCCTCAGCAAGAGGATGGTGGTCTTGTGTTCGCAAAGAGCTGGTTGGGAATCCATGCCATTGCACTTCTACATTCTAAAACTGTTTTCCTTCAAATGTGAAAAAATATCAAATGCTTGACTTTAGGCAGGCTTAGTCAATACATGCTCAAACTAAGAAAACTCTGAACATAAGAAATTGAATATGCAAATGTATCAAAGCTGCATGAGAGAACCTTTCAAAATAAGAACTTGAGCATTGTGGCCTAAGCCAAGATAAGTGGTTTCATGCGAATTTGAATGTATTAAACATAACAGAAAGCAAAAGGAGAAACTACTGAAGAAGCCCGTCATATGGGCGAAACAGGTGAAAAACGCCGGCAGCCTGTCTATTATTGACACTTCGTTCGACCTGTTCCCACTTTGCTGACCGCTACATAGCCTCAAAGACCATAAAGACTGGTTTGCCTTTCGGTATTTATTTGTATATGCTATCTGCTTGACGTTTGGTTTTGGCTTCTGTGTCAGCGTTTGTATATGGTTCTCTTATTGTGTTCTTTTTGTACTAATAATACTCAATTGAAACTGGTTTGAATCTTGTGCCCTTGCATGCTGCTTGTATTGCATTGGACTTTTGAAGAAATTGGCAGCATTAGCCCATTATTTCAGTTTTTGACTTTAGACAGGAGCATGACCTGGTCACACCATTAGCCCTCCTGGCCTATAACTGTCTACTCTGACTGGCAGTGACTGTATGGGAAAATGCCATTCGGCTGTTGCTGGACTATAATTCCCATCACTCTGACAATTGGCCATGTGGTTGGGGCTGATGGAAGTTCAAGTCCAACAACATCTCTGTAGGGCCAGGAGTCAGGAGAACTGTTGATAGGGCACATTCTTGCTGACACAGCTGCAGAGCAGTGAACATCAGGCACATCCACTTCTGATTTCCCTTGTCCTCCTGGTCAGTTGTAGTACAGTGGTACCTCGGGTTACAGACGCTTCAGGTTACAGACTCCGCTAACCCAGAAATACTACCTCAGGTTAAGAAATTTGCTTCAGGATGAGAACAGAAATCGTGTAGTGGCGGCGCGGCGGCGGCAGGAGGCCCCATTAGCTAAAGTAGCACCTCAGGTTAAAGAACAGTTTCAGGTTAAGAACGTACCTCCAGAACAAATTAAGTTCTTAAACCAAGGTACCACTTTACATTTGCAACCTGGAATAGGTTCACACAGAGAGTCTGGAGTACAGCGCCGAGAGAGTTTAGAACTCTTTCATTACAGTTTTCCTTCTAGCAAATAATCCATCAAGTGTAGTATGTCAGTTGTGGTGAAACCCAAGCATTCTCTTTTCAATATCCCTTCTTAGTGCTCCCACGGTTGCAGTTAAACTTTTGTAAAGTGAAAATGCTCATTACTACCAAGAGGAAGAAACGCTTAAGACACATAACCTTTTTAGGTGCCACAATCATCTTAATCGTACCATCTCACATAGCCCCTTTTACTATTGCATTTACTATCTGTTCTAAAACTAGAAATTGGCTCAGGGCATGCTGCTGTCCTTTAATCTTTATTAGGAAGTAATATAATAGGGGAAATAATGAGGTGCTGCCTGACTTTGTGTCCTACACAAACAAATGGCTACATCTCATCTCCTTTGGCCTGTACACAAAGTCTCAGACACAGTTTCTTATGGTACAATCTGAGTTGATAAAACAGAGCAAAGATACTTGGGGGGAAATTATGTAACCAGAAAACCATGCAAAAAAAGGTTTTTGGTTGTTTATTTTAAGAACTGGATGTTAAATCTGAACTTTGTTCATTAGCCAAATGTGTAGGAGGCATCCTGCACAGAATACTAATGGTGAATTGTATCTTAGGAGTAAGAAGACTCTGACAATCGCTGCTATAATAAAACAAAACTTTATTAGCTTCCTTCAGGATCAGCAAGCATTATGAAAGCTTTAGTCATATATTCCCTGTCTAGTTCTCTGCTTCACAGATTGAAATGTTCCAGAGGTGTTCTAGCACTCTAATGCTGATTACCAAATGCTGCTTTGAGGCCCAGCAAAGCACACAAAACATGCTACTTTGTGTTGTGTGAGTGTGCCTTTAGGTTGCCAGCATTGTGAGGTAAATTTAAGAGCCAAGACAAAGGCCCCATCTGCACTATACGTTTAAAGTAGTAGTATACCACTTTAAACAGTTATGGTGTTCCCCAAAGAATACCAGGAACTGTAGTTTGTTAAGGGTGCTGAGAGTTCTAAAAAGGGTAAAGGGACCCCTGACCATTAGGTCCAGTCACGGACGACTCTGGGGTTGCAGCGTTCATCTTGCTTTATTGGCCGAGGGAGCCGGCGTACAGCTTCTGGGTCATGTGGCTAACTTGGCAAAGCCGCTTCTGGCGAACCAGAGCACCGCACGGAAACGGCATTTACCTTCCCGCTGTAGCGGTACCTATTTATCTACTTGCACTTTGACGTGCTTTCGAACTGCTAGGTTGGCAGGAGCTGGGACCGAACAACGGGAGCTCACCCCGTCACGGGGATTCAAACCGCCGACCTTCTGATCAGCAAACCCTAGGCTCTGTGGTTTAACCCACAGCACCACCCACGTCCCTGAGAGTTCTTAGGAGACCCCCTATTTCCAGGGCTACCTTTTCCGGAATGATTTAACAGTCAAGCCCTCTTTACAGAGCTCTGGGAATAGTAGCTCTTTGGGGAAATAGGGGGTTTATGTTGTCAACCTCCTTGCAAGGGCATTGCTATTATAAGAAAGAATGACCAAAGTCCATCTAGAGGGCTGCCATACTAAACCACTTAGTAAATTAGCTACCCCATCTGTTTGTGTTCCTCAGACTTAAGCCACTTCTTAAGCTGATCTATTACAGAACGTGGGTGGCTTGGTGCTCAACCACAAATCCTCAAGATTTTGAATGGCATCCATCTTTGTACATTGAGAGTGCACAGGCAGCTACTGGGAAGAGGAGGGCAGGGGAAAGTTCCATAGTAGAAGCAGAACCTCGTTTGTGTGACTGGGATGCCAGCCCAGGGTGCAATTCTGTGATTCTGAAATCACAAATCATATCTGATAAAAACAGTTGTGAAAACTTGAGATTGAGTTCAAGATGGCGCTGAGGTAAGACGTGCTTATCGGTGCTCTTCGGACCTTTTTTTAATCATTACATTTTTAACTTAATTGACCCTCTGGATGCCAACTCTACCTCCTGGAAACAACTTTAAAGATTTCAAAGACTTTGAAGCACTTTACATTTGCTGCCGGTTCCCTGCTATAACAACGCTCTGAGAGCTTTGGCCCAGCTCCAGCCTGCTCCCTGTCTCGCTCTTATCAGCCGGCCGGCCAAGGTTGCCAGAGAGGGGAGAATGCTGCTGCTCTAATCGGGGAGAGGTGAGAGCAAAAGCTGGAGAAAAGGCTTGGCAGGAGGACGTTCTGTGGGTTTGTTTAAAGCCTGGATAAGACATTCCCTGTGCCTAACCCCAGCAAGATCCCCCTTCGTTACTACCTCATTTTATGGTGAGCTGGCGTGCCGAACAGAGTTGTTGGAGCTGCGAGACTGCGACCTGCCGGTAAGCAAGTCTATGCGGAGGTGAGGAGGAGAAGCTGCGGTGGTTGCAGCAAAGTTTGCTCCCTTTCTCTGAGCCCCCGTCACCCCCCTGGTTGTTGTTTTTTTAATGAACTTATTTTAAATTTAAATTTTAATAAACTCATTTTAAATTTGGGTCGATCATGGGCTGCAGCAAGCGTTTGAGGGAGAAGGAAGAGCCTTTGCCCCTCCCTAAGCCAAAGTTAAAGAGAACAGACCTGCAAAGGGGCAAAGGAGGGAGTGGCCAGGCAAATTCTCAGGCTGAAGTAGAAACCTACAACCGCTTTCTCCCTCTGGAAGACCTTGAAACATCCCATACCCTGAAGGCACAGTGCTCTTTCTCTCAATCAAGAGTCCAAATGAGTACACCAAAAATCAAGCAGACCCTTTTGGCCGAGGAAGCAATGCCAGACCCAGCGGAATGCCTCAGAAGTGAGCAGTTGCATTTGATTATCAGGACTCTTCATTGTATTTTTAAAAAAATGGATGCAATATCCTTACAAGTATCTAACCTCATGCAGAAAGTTGGGAACCCTGAACCCAATCCATTACAAAGTCTACCCTATGAAAGAAAGCCTCCAGTTGACCAACCCCCTAAAGTTGAAAACAGGAGGAAGCATAAATACTGTTCAAATAACCAATTAAATAAACAAGTGTTAGTCCTGCATCCAAAGAAAATCTGCCTTTCAATTTGGAATGGAACAAGAAAATGGCTAAATTTAGAAGGGGCAAAGGATTGTTTAAGCAAAATTTTAAAGATCAAGCACCAACAAATTGACCTACATGCGGTGCTTCCTCTCTTACAGCGAGATGGCCTCCTTAAAGTGATACTAGCCTTTCATTCCTCAGAGATTCCTTTTGAAATAGTGCGTCGGAAAAAGACTTTAGCTACAATTAACATCATCCCTACGAGGGTGTTTGTGGACAACACGATTAAACCTCTATTATGCAGAATTGCCGGAAATACTCCTCCAAGAGCAGAATGCCCTATCATATCAAGAAATGAGATTGACACCCAATCTTCCCAGTCAAATCTACCCCCTCTCCGAACATCTGAGGGGCCTGATCCTGATAATCTGCAAACATCCCTGGATGAAAATGCGCTTATCATCTCCTTTGGTGACCTCCCGCTGAAAGAGCAAGCAGAAACAATACAGAGACTTGATATGCTCAAATCACAATTTCTGCAAGTACATAATAAAATTAAGAACCAAAATAATCTGGTTGCAACGTGTCTGTTGGAAACAGATGACCTCCTTCAATTTAGCCCAATACCTAAATCTATGGTTGCTCGGCAAGCTCCAGTGATGCAGGCGATGCCTGAAATGAACACTGTCCTGCGAGAGGCTTCTCCACCACCCTTACAAATAAATCTTGACCCACTTTCTCTGGAGATCCCAGTGATGGAGGATGTCCCTACCCACCGACATGATCCAAATTATCCTTCGACGCATTCTTCTATGCCGGATCTTGAACCTTCTTCTACATCAGATAAAATAACATCTAACCTACAAATGAACATTCAAAGGAGCTCTCTTTCAATATCTGGCCCACCAAGGGGAACTCGGTCACCCCAACAAACACGGGATGATCCTACTACTATATTACAAGACTTTAGGGAGGATTTGATTGAAGATCCGATGGGCCATATAAATAAAATTATCCAACCTCCAAAGGAAATTCCAGTTAGTGGTACTACCTCTGCTGACCCTTTCTTCACTCCCCTGAGTAATGCCCCTTTACATCTATCAACTTTTTCTGAAAAGCTGATTATTCCAGGCCAAGGAGTTACCTCTAGTGGAACGAGCGTACCAACCTCGCAGCTAAATCATCCCAACAAATCTATTCTGCTAGGATGTTCTGCTCGGTCGCTACCCTCCCAAAGAAAAATTACAGATTTTTTGGGGGCTGAAATTCCCCTCAACTCAGAGCCCCTTCCCCACCTGAATTGACTATCAAATAACCAACCTAAATACCCCCCTATGCTATTTTTATGTTGGAACATCGCAGGGTGGAGAGGGAAGAAATTCGATCCTGACTTCTTGAAATTTATAAACTCATT